>NC_058519.1:157738868-158467202 GCF_904849725.1 Hordeum vulgare subsp. vulgare | reverse complement strand
AGCAGAACTCGTCGAAGCAAAAGGCCTGGTTCGATCTTGGAAGACTAGATATGAGGGAAATTATCTTGTGGGTCATAATGCACTTGGTGTTCCCCGATGGTTATGCAGCAAATCTGAAGAGGGGAGCGAGTCTTGAAAAAATGAAAATATTTGGTCTCAAGAGTCATGATTGGCACATATGGCTTGAGCGGGTAATGACGGTGATGTTACGTGGCTTTATATGTGAGGATGAATGGCTAGTATTGGCATAGCTGAGCCATTTCTTATGTGTTCTTTGTGCGAAAGAACTGTTGCCTGGAGTGGTAGATGACATCGATGAGTTGGCGTCGGAGTTGTTGTGCAAGTTAGAGAAGATCTTTCCACCGGGCTTCTTTAATCCAATGTAGCATTTGATTTTACATATCTCGATCGAGGCAAGATTGGGTGGGCCCGTGCAAAATCGTTGGTGCTTTTCAACTGAGATGATGCAGAGGACGTTTCGAGCTAAATGTAAAAATAAAGGTAGAGTTGAAGCATCGATGGCCGAGGCATTCATTACTAAGGAAGTGGCAAACTTCGTGATAGCACACTACAAAGCCAAAAATCGTCATTTGCATAATCCGAAGCCTCGGTACAATGATGGCGACCCTAAAAAGGTGGATCCAACCTCAGCCTATTCAAAGGGAAGCTCACACCAGTCGGTGCTTCGAAACCAATAATGTTGGATGTCAAAGAATGGTGGACCATTTTGTTCTATATCTTTAACAACCTAACAGAAGTGCGGCCATACATCGAGTAAGTTCTCGGTACATTTTTCTGCAACTTCTTATTCCTTTGAACTGCTCTTATTCCTGGATATTTGATACAGTCGATACGTCGCCAAATTCTCAGATGGAGAGGTCATCCAAATTGATTCCGTCGAAGAGTATGAGCTTATGGCAAAGCATGGAGGCGGCTATCCCGGTTTCATCTCTTGGTTCAAACAAATGGTAATTATCAATAATGGACCATTTAATTTCTTGATCTAATTTGCAGCTAATGCAACAATCATTTTGTATTAAACTTGTGTAGGCTAATTCAGAGTCTATGGACGCCGAATTGAGACAAGCTGCTGATGGTTTTGACTATAAGGTTCGTTCATTTGAGAAATACAACATCAACGGGAATTGCTTTCGTACCCTTGGCAAAGAGATATCTATGCCCGACCATAAATCTACAAATTGTGGTGTCTCTGCTATCGGCGAAGGAGGTACCGAGTATTATGGAAGAGTTGAAGCAATTTATGAACTTCAATTCTATGGTGAAAACCCACCGAACGTCGTAGTCTTCAAATGTTATTGGTTCAAGAAGAAGGAGACTAGAAGTACTCATGAACATATAGGGCTAGTCAAAATCAAGCAAAGCACCCATTTAGATGTTCCTGATGTCTATGTTACAGCTCAATAGGCGACCCAAGTTTTCTATCTACCGTGGGCCTGCCAAACTAATAAGAATCTGAATGGTTGGGATGTTGTTTATGAAGTGCCGCCACATGCTAGACCACCACCCCCCCCCCCCAGATGAAGAGTATTATGAACCTCACATTAACCCATACACATTGATGGATAATTTTTCCAAGAAACACGTCTTCCGAAGAAACCTTTCAAGAACTGTTGTACTTCACCCCAGAACATGGAAGTAGACAGCGACAGTGAATCCGACTTCACCCCTGAGCAGGAACCAGCAGAGCGGGAATTAGAAGAGGTTACTGTTGAGGATGACATGTCAATGCTTGACCGATTATAGAAAGGCCTTCCACAAGTTGATGTCGGTGAAGCCGATGAGCACATCATTCATGAAGAGATGCGTGATAGTGATGATGATGATGCATTTATTGATCCAGACTATTATTAGTTTGTATGCATCCCAACTTAAATTATATATGTACATATTATTATTCATGTCAGGTATTCAATTTTTGTGTTGTACTAATTTATTTTACTCTTTATCATGGTAGGTGTTGAAATATGGTGGGCGCGGGTCCAGATCGCTCGGTGGCCCACGCGAGTGGTACTTCCGTTCCACCCAGTCTCTCCGTAGAGTCTTGGCAGATAGTCTAGGGACACCCGCGGGTGCTTCTTCATCGGCGTCGTTGCCCACCGGGAGAGGAGGTTGGGCAGGCGGGAAGAAGGCGAAGGGTACAGGACGTGGCTGCGGGACAGGTAGAAAGACTGTTGCGTCGTCCTCATCACCACCCCCAGCTGATTCACCCGAGCACAGGACTAATATGGTGGACCCGTTTGAGGTGGAGGCTATAGGGACTCTGGTCTAGGAGCCTCGGGTCGACGGGCATTCGACCCCTGAGACTCAGGTTCCTGAGGCTTCGGCCCACGAGACTCATGTACCAGGGGCTACGTCCCAGGAGACTCCCGCCCTAGAGGCTTCGGCCAACATGGAGACGTTTGGATGGGATACCTGGCCGGATCGGACCGAGGGCCGGGTGGCCATTCTGATGGAGGCGGGGAGGCTGATGATGACTCTACGGATAGTGAGGGCGAGGTGGTTGAGGGGGGCATCGTGTACCAGTGTGGTAGTACATGTCTCCTGGTCATGCCGGCGACCCGCGAGCAGAGGCCGGTGATTAGGCCTGAAGGGGAGAAGTAAGTGCATTTACTATTTTTGTACATTTTGCCTTCAAGTTTCTTCAAATATCTAATGTGTTGACCTTGTCATACTGCAGGGGTTGGGATCACCCCCCTGGAGTCTGCAAGTTGAGCACCGTCCTTGGTGTGCTTTGCCGGGAAAATTTTCCGGGGTTTGTCACGTTGCCCGGTGAGGGTGAGCTTCCTCCACTGGGATTTACCTGGGAGCACTACCAGGCTACCCAGGCCCCGCCGGAGGAGATTACGGTGGTGTCTTGGGCCACACGAGGGTCAAGATAGTGATCAACAGATTTTGGGTAATTTCTCCTTTTACACAATCTAAAATTAATACTCCCTCCGTCCGAAAAAAGATGTCACCGAGGCATTTTTTCAAAAAACCCCTTCATGTTTGCCCGACCGAACGCGCGCTCCCCTCCATCTTCCTCCACCGCGCCGCGCCGCAACTCCTGGTGCCACCGCGCCACGCCGCCTCCTAAGCTCTGGGCCTCGTCTCGCCGCCGTCTCTATCGCCCCGCCGACCGCCGACCGCCTTCTCCCGCTCGTCTCGCCGCTGTCTCTATCGCCCCGCCAACCGCCGACCTCTTCTCTTCTTCCTCATCAGGATCTCAAGATGGAAGGAGCCCCTTTTCTTCAAAGCTCGCGATTTGCCGGCTCCGGCGGCGGCACTGCCCGTGCATACTCCAGCTCCGGCGAGTCTCCGGTAAGTTTTGTTTGTTTGGATCGGGACAACTTTGTTTGTTTGGCCCAATCGAAGCCTCGTGTCGCCGCGGAGTCCGTCCACAGCCCCCTCAGCAGCCATCCTGCGCCGCTCGCCCGCCCGCCCGCACACCCACCACCGCCGGCGGCGAGATGAGGCCTGCGGCGGCTGCGGCCGCGTCCGTGCTGCAACGGCGAGATGAGGTCCGCGGCCGCGGCGAGCGCTCGGAGGGGTGTCGTTCGTCGCCGCGCGCTGCGGCTCCTCCTCCTCCTCCTCTTCGGTCTCCTCCGCTGCCGCCACCGCGTACAGTGAGGACGCCGCCAGTGTGCTATTTCTCCTCCTACCTGATTGCGGCAATTGGTTCGATATATCGAGCACTGCGCGACGTTCATAGATGCTGGATTCTTAGGCTTATGTTCTAGACCCAAACAAATGTGGTTACTCTTTAAATGGAATGTTGAATTATGCTGCTTTGCTTACTTTATTGTGCTAATTAGTGGGTGGATGTATAAGAACTCTATGATCTTTAACAACAACACTTGGATATATGCTGAGCAGGTCTGGAGAGTGATCCTCAGGACTCTCAAATCCTGGGAGATACTGACACGAGAACATGGCAAGCTGAAGATGTTGGGCTTCTTGGAGGAGCTGACAAGATACACCCAGCTGCCCCCCATGATCCTAAGTGGCTGATGCTGAAGCAGGTTTCAAATGAAGGGATCCCTAATCTCAAGGTATCTGATGACGACGACTGCTACCACTCCCGAGCAAGAAATGGCCCCTAGGGACAAATGCACACTGAGCAGCCCCGTCTCTATCCTCTCTGCCTGTTGGTCACCACAAGCCATTGCTGCACCTCCTCTGAAGCTCAGGCAATCAGGAGAAGATGTGGTGGTCTGAAGCAGATCAGAACAAAAAGGCTAGTTTTAGTTTCTATCCCGTCTTTCATCTCCTGTTGAGGAGACGTTTTTATGTTTCCTTCACAGTAGACAACTCAATGTTGCGCTGCGCTTGGGAGGTTTAGATGGCTACGGATGCTCATTTTGGGGGTGTTTTCTCCAGGTGAATTTCGATGCCAAGACGGAGTACGACATGATCCATAACTACAAGATTCTCCAGGACGTGTTCAACAAGCTGCGGATAGGAAAGGTACGGGTGATTCTCCCGGCTTAGCTCCCTGACCCGTGGATTTTATCCGTGATTGTGCCTCGCATATTGCCATATGGGAAAGCAAAGGCGATCTGTCTGTACAGTAATTCGGTTTATGCATGTCAGGGAAGGCTTTGATAGTTTGGTGTTATGAGAGTTGTGCTTTCTGAATGTTTTGCCCATTTTAGAGCCTGTGTTTTAGTAAACCGAGCTAAGGGTGCTTCTTCTCTCTTCTAGAGCTTCTACTCTTTATGAATATAGGTAATCTGTAGCATAAAATGTTCTTTATTATGCTAATTAGTGGGTGGATGCTTTCTGCAGAATTATTTGGAGAATAGGAAACTATCATGTGTATTGAAGAAGAAGAAGAAGAAGAAGATGAAGAAGAAGAAGAAGGAGAAGAATTTATTCTAATGATCTTATACAACTTGTAATGACCCTTATGAAGATATTATTTCTCTTCTTCCAACTCCTTGTAATGACCTTGTACATCTTGTAATGACTCTTAATAAAGATATTATTTCTCTCAACTCGAGTTTTTGTCTTTATATCTTGTCATAAGATTTTATTGTCAAATTAATTTAAATAATTTAAATAAATTCATAAAAATCCAAATAATTCAAATAAATCCAAATAAATTCATAAAATCCAAATAAATCCAAATAAATTCATAAAAACCAAATAAATTCAAATAAATTCATAAAAATCCAAATAATTCAAATAAATCCAAATAAATTCATAAAATCCAAATAAATCCATAAAAAACCAAATAAATTCATAAAAACCAAATAAATTCAAATAAATTCATAAAAATGCAAATAATTCAAATAAATCCAAATAAATCACATGACATACTCAAATCTTATCTCATTGAACACATGACACAAGACATACATATCACACATGGCATACACATGACACATGACACGAATTCCTATCCTTTCTTTTCATATCCTTTCTTTTCATTTCCCTATCTACTGCTTTTCTTTTCCTTAGTCTATTATCCTTGTTCAAGAATGGCCACTGTGTCGGTTATTAGCTCGGCACTGCAATACACACCGATTATTTCCTCCCAGGCATTTTGTAAGCGATCTTTGTGCAAATGAGGCATTTTGTAGCTATTTCCTCCTTGATCTTCCATGACTCTTACCATGACTGCTTGGAGTGTGATGGAGCTCTTGAACAGCTTATGAGCCTCATAGTTCTCAAACTCCTCCTCTACACCCTGTATCAGTTCCCGGATATTCATAGGCGCTCTGTAGTCGGTTAGGGATTGGAGAGATCGGTGGAAGCACAGGTCTAAAACATTGAACTCGGGGCTGTTTGGAGGTTGTTGTAACAATCGAATGTCCAAATCTGTTTGTTCCACTGCTTCTCGAAAACCTGGGTCGTTAGGAAGAACATGAGGCTTTGCATTGTCTTGTTGTATGAAGATTGTGGTGCCCTCGTCATCGTCGGGCCACTTGTCTTGGATTGCCGGGATTACTTTATTGATCAGGTACTCTCTGCATACATGTCTGGTTACCTTCACTGATTTCACCTCAATCGTTCCTCTATCTCTATTTTGACTGTTCCGTTGTGCCTCTGTCTCAACAACAAACGCCCAAGTCCCAATCTTTCCATCAAATGTCATCTCTCCTTCATCATTGTACCGGGGCTTTGCCACGGCGGTCAAGAACATGACCTTCCCAATACTGTTAGTGTTTGACACGGTGCGCTCAGGTTCAGGTTCTCCGGGCAGTACATAGTAAGTGTTCTTAACCCTCGTCATGTCATACCATTTCTCGTCTATATGAACCATATTATTCATTGATTTGAAGCTAGGATAGGGGGTTTATATCGAGTGCTCATCCATCATGGATATGCAAAATTTCAGTCTCGCTATCTTGTTGGCTGGCTTGAGGAAGGGCTTGACAGTGTTAGTGATGCGTTTCAGCTCTTTTAACTGAAACCTATCATGTAGCGTCGAGCGGGGAACACCCAAACACCTTGCAAGAGATCTGATTGTCCTTCTTCTGTTGAGTGGGACCATAGCTGTTCTCGCCAAGTCTAGCTCTTTTCTCTTTCTACCAACATTCCCCTTCTTCTTGCTTGAAACGTTCACTTCTTGGCCTAAGCCAAGTTGTTCTTTCGCTAGATTCCATATTCTTGAAACTGTTCGTACGCATACATTCATCAGCGTTGCGATGAGCACCTTATCATATGGATGAACCTCCCCATCTCTGAGCTCGATTACTCGCAGCGCAAAGTAAACACCAAACCTCTCATTGTCTGTTAGCTCCTTCTTTTTTGCATTACCTTGTGCATCAGCTTCTTCCTCTCGAGCTTGTTCCTCCTCTTCAGCCATCAAGTTCGTATCCATAGCATGACCATGTCGAGCTCCTTCCTCCTCTTCAGCCATCAAGTTCAAATCAATAGCATGACCATATCGAGCTTCTTCCTCCTCTTCAGCCATCAAGTTCAAATCCATACCATGACCGTCTCGAGCTCCTTCCTCCTCTTCAGCCATCAAGTTCAAATCCATACCATGACCGTCTCGAGCTCCTTCCTCCTCTTCAGCCATCAAGTTCAAATCCATACCATGACCGTCTCGAGCTCCTTCCTCCTCTTCAGCCATCAAGTTCAAATCCATACCATGACCATCTCGAGCTCCTTCCTCCTCTTCAGCCATCAAGTTCAAATCAATAGCATGACCCTCTCGAGCTCCTTCCTCCTCTTCAGCCATCAAGTTCAAATCCATAGCATGACCCTCTCGAGCTCCTTCCTCCTCTTCAGCCATCAAGTTCAAATCAATAACATGACCATCTCGAGCTCCTTCCTCCTCTTCAGCCATCAAGTTCAAATCCATAGTCGTTCCTCTGCTTCTATCTATAATCAATGATAAATGGAAAAAGATGAATCTGGTTAGCACCATAATGTAAACAAATGAAGCATTCTTCCCAATATACAAATGATAGAGACAAATAATTGAAACAGGGCAAAGAGGCTGCCATAGCACCATTTTAAGTATTCTCAGTTAACAAAGGTTTTAAATATCCAGGGTGCATTGTTGAACTTCATGCATTTCCTAAAAACACAGGGTCCTTTTAAACTTCAAGGATATTGTAGTGGATATCAACAGCAAGAATTAATAATCATCACAAGCCATCACAAGCAGCAATGCAGTACACAAAACAGTTACTATGTGCAGCCAAAACAGAGAACTGATTGTTACAAGAGCACATGTTCTGAGTACTGCACAAGTTTTCTACAGTACTCAAAACAGATAATTGTTCCTCGTCGCCCTGAACAGTTTCCTTCATTGTTCTCTAACAGTGGACTAAAAAATGATTGTAGAAAGAGCTATGTGACCTGCAGCATTTTAGCAAGAGAAAAGTCCGAAATAAACCTTAAAATTCAGTTTTCTTCAGTTATCTGGGAAGTGTTGGAATATTGTGTCAACTTTCAGTTCTTGAGAAGGTTCAATCTGAGCTAAACATAGTTGCATAATATGATGACCAATTTTCCTTTCCAGTAGACATGACAATAACTTCCTTATTGATTCATAGCATGTTATCCTACAGATGGCATCACTAAATTCAAGCTGGTACACAAGGAAGTATAAACCATAACAAAGCTCGGATGTGTTTAATAGTTCAGGCACTAGCTCACTAACTACCTTGCAAACATGGTGAACACACCCTGGGTAAAACTGGCAGAAAACAGCTTCAGTTTATTGAGAAGGGGATATGAGTCCCTCCATGTCACATGAAACAATGGTTTCAGCAAAGTACTGCGGATCCACAATGGACCAAGTGCAATTCAGAGGATATGAGTAGCACAAATACAGCTATTGTCTCCCCAGTCGGCGTTCCCAATCCCAGTTACCAAATTCACCACATACTGATATGCGCACTTGTGTATAGTGGACACTCACAGAACAAATTGATCTCTCCACGGTGGAAATGCAGTGACGTACCACGCATAGCTGGACGCGGGACTGGAACCCCGAGAGCTCGCGGACCCGCGGCTCGCCTCCGTGCGGCAGGGCAGATGGAGACGAGGCGCGCGAGCTCAGAACGCGAGAGGCCGAGGCTGGTGAACCGGACGGCGGCGAGGCGCAGGTTGCTCTCCACGCCGGCGCAGAGGAACTGTGGGTCCTTGGAGATGAGGGCAGCGACGTCGACGCCGGAGAGGCCGAGGCCGGCGAGGAAGGCGAGCACGGCGTCGGGCTTGGAAGGCCAGATTCGCTGCAGCAGGTGGGAGGACAGCTTGAGGGCGGTGCAGGTGGGCAGCGGCGCGGGTGGGTGGCGGCCGCCCGCTGCATCTACGGCGGCTGCCGACGGTGGCGAAGATGGCCACTTGGTCCAGCCACGGGCGAAGGAAGAAGAAGCAGAGGAGGGGGGATTAGCACGAGATTTAAAACGAAAAGGGTGTATTTGCAAAATTTAAAATGAACTAAGCATTGGACAACTTTTTCCGGACGGAGGGAGTAATATAGCTAGTTATTGTACTAATCAGTGTTGTCTTATTTGATTGCAGACCTTCTACATGTCTGAAGAGGGATATGAGGAGGTGGCGGCCAATGTTATCGAGGCTGAGTGCAAGCGGCTATTGGAGAACTTACGCCATGAGGATCGGCCGCGGGTTGTTTGAGACTACTATGTCATGCATGGTATTAAGAAGGACATGGAGTTGTGTTGCGGAAAGTATCTGAAGAAGGAGCAATACATGAAGGTAATTACCTATTCTTAAGGCCTTGTACGAAGTTTTATTGATTTGATTCATAGGCGTAGTGCTCAAAATTCTTTTTACTAACTTATAGGTGCCCCAAGATGGTGTGCAGATAAGATGGATTGTTGGGAGGCGTTGGTGGATGAGTGGTGCATAGGCAACTGGTGAGCTATCCATGACAATGCAAAGGATCGGCATGCCCAAATGGTTGGTGTGCCACAACATCAAGGTAGCGCCAACTTAATTCAGTTCGGACGGAACTGGGTATGTGGTTTGCTTCATGATTCATGCAATTCATTCTTCATGCTAGCTTGAGCCCTTTACTAATACTTTGTTCCTCTTTTTAGGCGCATCACAATAAGACAGAGGTGTCAGAGTTGTACGACCTTTATGGCATGGCCCATACTGCCTCCTACAAGAAGACCAAGGCATTCTCTAAGTCTGACATGGATCATCCAGAGAAGTTCACCAACATCTCCTCCCACCACAAGCTCGTGAAATACAGGGATGTGGGGAAGGCTAGGAAAGGGGAGGACTTCAACCCGAGCCAGGAACCTTTGGATCCATAGTTGGTGATGATATCTGGTGGCGGGAGGCCCCATGGCTCGATAGCCATTAGAGATGGGATAATACGTTGTCCACTCACTCTCCCGTAGATCAAGGCCCACCAGTCGAGCTCCTGTCCTGAGATAACGCCTCGTCCATGGCCAGTCGAACTCGCCATAGAGGCTCTTTGTACGGACATTGTGTGTGTGGCCATCGGTCATTACAATTCCAACAAGGAGTGGTGTTGCAGGCTGCTCTTTAGAAAGAGAGAGCAGCAACCTAGACACTTTTGGAGGAGAGGGACCTGGCCGCTCAGGAGAACACGAATCGATTGTTGGAGGAGAGGGAGTGGGCCGCGAAGGAGAACACGGCTCAGTTGTTGGAGAAGGAGAGGGCATGGAATGAGGCGACTAACCGGGCCATGTACGATCTCCTTGTGGTAAATTCCTTTTTCACATTAGCCAAATCATGCATGTAATATCCATTTCATTACTAACTGATATGACCGTCCCTTCCAAACCAAATTTGAAGTGTATGTGCCTCCAGAACGGTCAGACCCCTCCGCCGATACCGCACATTTCTAAGGTTGGAACGATGAGTTTCATTTCAATGGTCATTAGTTACCAGATGAACATTTGAGTGTCATCATGCTAACGAGACATTGCAAAATATCTTTGGTGCAGAATAACTCCTGAGTCACATCGCACACCCCTTCTCCAGGGCAACCTTCTCCAAGTGAAGCCGGCCCTAGCAACCCCCATGATTTACTTCCTTGATGGCGAGGACGATAAGTTTTCCCTAGTGTTTTGCGGCATACTTAGCTCATAACTTAGCTAATTATCCTTATTCTTCTAGTTTTATTCTCCAAAATGACATACTTAGCAAATTATCCTCCAAATGACATAATTAGCTTATTTAGTTCATTTATGACATAATTAGCTTAGTTAGGTCAAAAATAGCACAAGAACCTTGGTTAGCTCACAACTTAGTGTATCTTCCTCCAACATGACATAATAAGCTCAAAACAAGATAAGTATTCATTTTCACCTTCTTCTTCTTTTTCTCCTCCTTCTTCTAGTCTTCTCCTCCTCCTCATTCTTCTTCTAGTTTTAATCTCCAAAATTACATACTTAGATAATTATCCTCCAAAATGACATAATTAGCTTATTTAGTTCATTCATGGCATAATTAGCTTAGTTAGGTCAAAAATAGCACAACAACCTTGGTTAGCTCATAACTTAGCATATCTTCCTTCAAAATGACATAATAAACTCAAAAAAGATAAGAAAGCATCTTCTTCTTCTTTTTCTCCTCCCTCTAGTCTTCTCCTCCTTCTTCTAGCCTTCTCCTCCTCCTCCTCCTTCTTCTTCTTCTAGTTTTATTCTCCAAAATGACATACTTAGGTAATTATCCTCCAAAATGATATAATTAGCTTACTTAGTTCATTTATGATATAATTAGCTTAGTTGGGTCAAAAATAGCACAAGAACCTTGGTTAGCACATAACTAAGCGTATATCCTCCAAAATGACATAATAAGATCAAAACAAGATAAGTAATCATATTCACCTTTTTTCTCCTCCTTCTAATCTTCTTCTCCTCCTCCTTCTTCTTCTTCTAATTTTATTCTCCAAAATGACATACTTAGCTAATTATCCTCCAAAATGACATGATTAGCCTACTTAGTTCATTTATGACATAATTAGCTTAGTTAGGTCAAAAATAGCACACGAACCTTGCATAGCTCATAACTTAGTGTATCTTCCTCCAAAATGACATAATAAGCTCAAAACAATATTATATAAGTAATCATCTTCCCCTTCTTGTTCTCCTTCTTCTTCTTTCTCTCCTCCTTCTTCTAGTCTTCTCCTCCTCCTCCTTCTTCTTCTTATAGTTTTATTCTCCAAAATGACATACTTAACTAATTATCCTCCAAAATGACATGATTAGCTTATTTAGTTCATTTATGACATAATTAGCTTAGTTAGGTCAAAAATAGCACACGAACCTTGGATAGCTCATAACTTAGTGTATCTTCCTCCAAAATGACATAATAAGCTCAAAACAATATTATATAAGTAATCATCTTCCCCTTCTTCTTCTCCTTCTTCTTCTTTTTCTCCTCCTTATTCTAGTCTTCTCCTCCTCCTCCTTCTTCTTCTTATAGTTTTATTCTCCAAAAGGACGTACTTAGCTAAATATTCACAAAAATGTCATAATTAGCTTATTTAGTCCATTTATTGCATAATTAGCTTAGTTAGGCCAAAATAGCACAAGAACCTTGGTTAGCTCATAACTTTCCGTATCTTCCTCCAAAATGACATAATAAGCTCAAAAACATAAGTAATCATCTTCTTCTTCTTTTCCGCTCCTTTTAGTCTTCTCCTCCTCCCCCTGCTTCTTATTCTAGTTATATTCTCCAAAATCACATACTTAGTTAATTATCCTCCAAAATGACATAATTAGCTTATTTGGTTCATTTATGACATAATTAGCTTAGTTAGGTGAAAAATAGCACAAGAATCTTGGTTACCTCATAACTTAGCTTATCTTCCTCCAAAATGACATAATAAGCTCAAAACAAGATAAGTAATCATCTTCACCTTGTTCTTCTCCTTCTTCTTCTTCTTCTCCTTTTTCTTCTAGTCTTCTCCTCCTCATCCTTCTTCTTCTTCTAGTTTTATTCTCCAAAATGACATATTTAGGTTATTATGCTCGAAAATGACATAATAGCTAATTTAGTTCGTTTATGACATAATTAGCTTAGTTAGGTAAAAAAATAGCACAAGAACCTTGGTTACCTCATAACTTAGTGTATCTTCCTCCAAAATGACATCATAAGCTAATAACAAGACAAGTAATCATCTTCACCTTGTTCTTCCTCTTCTTCTTTTTCTCATCCTTCTTCTAGTCTTCTCCTCGTCCTCCTCCTTCTTCTTCTAGTTTTATTCTTCGAAATGAAATACTTAGCTAATTATCCTCCAAAATGACATAATTAGCTTATTTAGTTCATTTATGACATAATTAGCTTCGTTATGTCAAAAATAGCACACGAACCTAGGTTAGCTCATAACTTAACGTATCTTCTTCAAAAATGACATGATAAGATCAAAACAAGAGAAGTAACCATCTTCCCCTTCTTGTTCTCCTTCTTCTAGTCTTCTCCTCCTCTTCCTTCTTCTTCTTCTTCTAGTTTTATTCTCCAAAATGACATACTTAGCTAATTATCCTCCAAAATGACATAATTAGCTTATTGAGCTCATTTATGGCATAATTTGCTTAGTTACGTCAAAAATAGCACAAGAACTTTGGTTAGCTCATAACTTAGCGTATCTTCCTCGAAAATGACATAATAAGCTCAAAAAAGATAAGTAATCGTCTTCTTCTTCTTTTTCTCCTCCTTCTAAACTTCTCGTCGTCCTTCTTCTTCTTCTAATCGTATTTTCCAAAATGACATAGTTAGCAAATTATCCTCTAGAATGACATAATTGGCTTATTTAGTTCATTTATGTCATAATTAGCTTAGTTAGGTCAAAAATAGCACAAGAACCTAGGTTAGCTCATAACTTAGCATACTTTCCTCCAAAATGACATAATAAGCTCAAAACAAGATAAGTAATCATCTTCCCCTTCTTCTTCTCCTTCTTCTTATTTTCTCCCCCTTCTTCTAGTCTTCTCCTCCTCCTCCTTCTTCTTCTTCTATTTTTATTCTCCAAAATGAAATACTTAGCTAATTATCCTCTAAAGTGACATAATTAGCTCATTTATGCCATAGTTAGCTTAGTTAGGTCAGAAATAGCACAAGAACAATGGTTAGCTCATAACTTAGTCTATCTTCTTCCAAAATGACATAATAATCTCAAAACAATATAAGTAATCATCTTCACCTTCTTCTTCTTTTTCTCCTCCTTCTTCTAGTCTTCTCATCCTCCTCCTTCTTCTTCTAGTTTTATTCTGCAAAATGAAATACTTAGCTAATTATCCTCCAAAATGACATAGTTAGATTATATAGCTCATTTATGCCATAATTGGCTTAGTTAGGTAAAAAAATCCACAAGAACCTTTGTTAGCTCATAACTTAGCGCATCTTCCTCCAAAATGACATAATAAGCTCAAAAGAAGAAAAGTAATCATCTTCACCTTGTTCTTCTCATTCTTCTTATTTTTCTCCTCCTTCTTATAGTCTTATCCTCCTCCTCCTTCTTCTTCTAGTTTTATTCTCCAAAATAATATACTTAGCTAATTATCCTCCAAAATGTCATAATTAGCTTATTTAGTTCATTTATGACATAATTACCTTAGTTATGTCAAAAATAGTACAAGAACCTTGGTTAGCTCATAACTTAGAGCATCTTCCTCCAAAATGACATAATAAGTTCAAAACAAGATAAGTAATCATCTTCCCCTTCTTCTTCTCCTTCTTCTTCTATTTCTCCTCCTTCTTCTAGTCTTCTCCTCCTCCTCCTCCTGATTCTTCTAGTTTTATTCTCCAAAATTACATACTTAGCTAATTATCCTCCAAACTAACATAATTAGCTTATTTAGTCCATTTATAGCATAATTAGCTTAGTTAGGTCTAAAATGGCACAATAACCTTGGTTAGCTCATTACTTAGCGGATCTTCCTCCAAAATGACATAATAAGCTCAAAACAAGATAAGTAATCATCTTCATTTTCTTCTTCTCCTTCTTCTTTTTTTCTCCTCCTTCTTCTAGTCTTCTCCTCCTCTTCCTTCTTCTTCTAGTTTTATTCTCCAAAATGACATACTTAGCTAATTATCCACCAAAATAAAACAATTATCTTACTTAGCTCATTTATGCCATAATTTACTTTGTTAGGTCAAAAACAGCACAGGAACCTTGGTTAGCTCAAAACTTAGTGTATCTTCCTCCAAAATGACATAATAAGCTCAAAACAAGATAAGTGATGATCTTCACCTTGTTCTTCTCCTTCTTCTTCTTTTTATCCTCCTTCTAGTCTCCTCCTCCTCCTCATTCTTCTTCTTCTTCTAGTTTTATTCACCAAAATGACATATTTATCTAATTATATTCCAAAATGACATAATTAACTTATTTAGTTCATTTATGACATAATTAGCTTAATTGGGTCAAAAATAGCACAAGAACCTTGGTTAGCTCAGAATTTAGCGTATCTTCCTCCAAAAAGACATAAGAAGCTCAAAACAAGATAAGTAATCATCTTCACCTTGTTACTCTCCTTCTTCTTTTTATCTGCGTTCGTCTAATCTTATCCTCCTCCTCCTCCTTCTTCTTCTAGATTTATTATCCAAAATAACATACTTAGCTAATTATCCTCCAAAATGGCATGATTAGCTTATTTAGTTCATTTATTACATAATTAGCTAGTTAGATCAAAAATGGCACACAAACCTAGGTTAGCTCATAACTTAGTGTATCTTCCTCAAAAATGACGTAATAAGCTCAAAACAAGATAAGTAATCATCTTCCCCCTTCTTCTTCTCCTTCCTTTTCTTTTTCTCCCCGTTCTACTAGTATTCTCCTCCTCCTCCTTATTCTTCTAGTTTTATTCTCCAAAATGACATACTTAGCTAATTATCCTCTAAAATGTCATAATTAGCTTATTTAGTTCATTTATGGCATAATTAGCTTAGTTAGGTCAAAATAGCACAAGAACATTGGTTAGCTCATAACGTTGCGTATCTTCCTCCCAAATGACATAATAAGCTCAAAAAAGATAAGTAATGATCATCTTCTTCTTTTTTGCTCCTTTTAGTCTTCTCCTCCTTCTTCTAGTCTTCTCCTCCTCATCCTCCTTCTTCTTCTTCTAGTTTTATTCTCCAAAGCGACATACTTAGCTAATTATCCTCCAAAATGACATAATTAGCTCATTTAGTTCATTCATGACATAATTATCTTAGTTTGGTCAAAAATAGCGCAAGAACCTTAGTTAGCTCATAACTTAGCGCATCTTCCTCCAAAATGACATAATAAGTTCAAAACAAGATAAGTAATCATCTTGATCTTATTCTTCTCCTTCTTCTTCTTTTTCTCCTTTTTCTTCTAGTTTTCTCCTCCTCGTCCTTCGCCTTCTTCTAGTTTTATTCTCCAAAATGACATACTTAGCTTATTATCCTCCAAAATGACATAATTAGCTTATTTAGTTCATTTATGACATAATTAGCTTAGTTAGGTCAAAAATAGCACAAGAACCTTGGTTAGCTCATAACTTAGCATACCTTCCTCACAAACGACATAATAAGCTCAAAACAAGGTAAGTAATCATCTTCACCTTGTTTTCCCCTTCTTCTTTTTCTCCTCCTTCTTCTAGTGTTCTCCTCGTCCTCCTTCTTCTTCTAGTTTTATTCTCAAAAATTACATACGTAGCTAATTATCCTCCAAAATGACATAATTAGCTTATTTAGTTCATTTATGACATGATTAGCTTAGTGCTATGCAATAAAAGACCTTCCAACGGCACGAGAAATAGGAGTGTTGCTTGATACTCCTCAGCAACGGCACCAGGAATCCTTCAGCTGCGGCTATGCCTTAAGGGACTTCCTAGGCAAGTATGCAAAGGATTTCCCCCGTGGCCTTGGAGCCTTGCGTTGGTGTTCCCTCGAAGCGGAAAGGGTGATGTAGCGTAGCGGTGGTAAGTACTTCCCTCAGTTTGAGAACCAAGGTATCAATCCAGTGGAGGAGTATCTCAAGATCCTGCACAAACACAAAAACTTGCTCCCAACGCTGTGAAGGGGTTGTCAATCCCTTATAGATTGTTTGCCAAGTGAGAACTGAAAGCAACAAAGTAACAAAGCAAAGTAAAAGCGGAGGTGTATACGATGGATGTGAATAGACCCGGGGGCTGTAGTGTTTACTAGTGGCTTCTCTCATGAAAGGAAGTAGACGGTGGGTGAACAAATTACAGTCGAGCAATTGATAGAACCATGCAGAGTCGTGACGATATCTATGCAATGATTGTTTCTATAGGCATCACGTCCGAAACAAGTAGACCGATACTTTCTGCATCTACTACTATTACTCCACACGTTGACCGCTATCCAGCATGCGTCTAGTGTATTACGTCCATAAGAACAGAGTAACGCCTTAAGCAAGATGGCATGATGTAGAGGGATAATCTCAAACCAATGATAAAAACCCCATCTTCTTACCCTTGATGGCAACTACTTGATGTGTGCCTTGTTGCCCCTACTGTCACTGGAAAAGGTCACCACATGGGAGAACCCAAAACCAAGCACTTCTCCCATTGCAAGAATCATAGATCTAGTTGGCCAAACAAAACCCAAGACTCGGAGAGACTTACAAGGATATCAAATCATGCATATAAGAAATCAGCAAAGACTCAAATATATATCATAGATAATCTGCTCACAAATCCACAATTCATCAGATCTCGACAAACACACCGCCAAAGAAGATTACATCGGATAGATCTCCATGAAGATCATGGAGAACTTTGTATTGAAGATCCAAGAGAGAGAAGAAGCCATCTAGCTACTAACTACGGACCCGTAGGTCTGAAGTGAACTACTCACGAGTCATTGGAGGGGCGATGATGATGATCAAGAAGCCCTCCAACTCGAAAGTCCCCTCCGACAGGGTGCCGGGAAGGGTCTCCAGATGAGATCTCGCGGAAACGGAAGCTTGCGGCGGCGGAAAAGAATTTTCGAGGCTCCCCAGATTTTTTGCGGAATATTTGGGAATTTATAGGCCAAAGACCTAGGTCAGGGGGCGGCGAGGGAGGCCACAAACCTGCCCACCGCCGCCTCCCCCTGGTGGCGGAGTGGGGGCTTGTGGGCTTCCTGGAGCCCACCTGGCTTGGCCCAAAAGCCCCCTGGTCTTCTTTCGTTCGGGAAAAAATCATTTCGGGGTTTTTCTTCCGTTTGGACTCCGTTCCAAAATCAGATCTGAAAAGAGTCAAAAACACGGAAAAAACAGGAACTGGCTCTTGGCACTGAATTAATAAGTTAGTCCCAAAAAAGATATAAAAGGTACATAAAACAACCAAAGAAGACAAGATAACAGCGTGAAACCATCAAAAATTACAGATACGTTTGAGATGTATCACTCAGTTAGTTCAAAAATAGCACACAAACCTAGGTTAGCTCATAACTTAACGTATCTTCTTCAAAAATGACATAATAAGATCAAAACAAGAGAAGTAACCATCTTCCCCTTCTTGTTCTCCTTCTTCTAGTCTTCTCCTCCTCTTCCTTCTTCTTCTTCTTCTAGTTTTATTCTCCAAAATCACATACTTAGCTAATTATCCTCCAAAATGACATAATTAGCTTATTTAGCTCATTTATGGCCTAATTAGCTTAGTTACGTCAAAAATAGCACAAGAAACTTGGTTAGCTCATAACTTAGCGTATCTTCCTCCAAAATGACATAATAAGCTCAAAAAAGATAAGTAATCATCTTCTTCTTATTTTTCTCCTCCTTCTAGTCCTCTCCCCCTTCTTCTAGTCATCTCGTCCTCCTTCTTCTTTTTCTTCTAGTTTTATTCTCCAAAATGACATTCTTAGCTAATTATCCTCCAAAATGACATAATTAGCTTGTTTATTTCATTTATGACATAATTATTTTAATTAGGTCAAAAATAGCACAAGAACCTTGGTTAGCTCATAACTTAGCGTATCTTCCTCCAAAATGACATAATAAGCTCAAAACAAGATAAATAATCATCCTCACCTTGTTCTTCTCCTTCTTCTTTTTCTCCTCCTTCTTCTAGTCTTTTCCTCCTCCTCCTCCTCCTTCTTCTTCTTCTAGTTTTGTAATCCAAAATGTCATCCTTAGCTAATTATCCTCCAAAATGACATAATTAGCTTACTTAGTTCATTTATGACATAATTATCTTAGTTAGGTCAAAAGTAGAACAAGAACCTTGGTTAGCTCATAACTTAGCGTATCTTCCTCCGAAATGACATAATAACCTCAAAACAAGATAAGTAATCACCTTCTTCTTGTCCTTCTTCTTTTTCTCTTCCTTCTTCTAGTCTTCTCCTCCTCCTCCTCCTTCTAGTTTTATTCTCCAAAATGACATAATTAGATTATTTAGCTCATTCATGCCATAATGAGCTTAGTTAGGTCAAAAATAGCTAAAGAACCTTGGTTAGCGCATAACTTAGCATATATTCCTCCAAAATGACATAATAAGCTCAAAACAAGATAAGTAATCATCTTCAACTTCTTTTTCTCCTCCTTCTTCTAGCCTTCTCCTCCTCGTCCTTCTTCTTCTTGTAGTTTTATTCTCCAAAATGACATACTTAGCTAGTTATCCTCCAAAATGCCATGATTAGCTTATTTAGCTCATTTATGCCATAATTAGCTTAGTTAGGTCAAAAATAGCACAAAAACCTTGGTTAGCTCATAACTTAGCGTATCTTCCTCCAAAATGACATAATAAGCTCAAAACAAGATAAGTAATCATCTTCACCTTCTTCTTCTCCTCCTCCTCCTTCTTCTAGTTTTATTCTCCAAAATTACATACTTAGATAATTATCCTCCAAAATGATATAATTAGCTTATTTAGCTTATTTATGTCATAATTAGCTTAGTTAGGTCAAAAATAGCACAAAAACCTTGGTTAGCTCATAACTTAGCATATCTTCCTCCAAAATGACATAATATGCTCAAAACAAAATAAATAATCATATTCACCTTCTTCTTCTTTTTCTCCTCCTTCTTCTAGTCTTCTTATCCTCCCCCTTCTTCTTCTAGTTTTATTCTCCAAAATGACATACTTAGCTAATTATCCTCCAAAATGACATAATTAGCTTATTTAGCTAATTTATGCCATAATTAGCTTAGTTAGGTCAAAAATAGCACAAGAACTTTGGTTAGCTCATAACTTAGCGTATCTTCCTCCAAAATGACATAATAAGCTCAAAACCACATAAGAAATCATCTTCACCTTCTTCTTCTCCTTCTTCTTCTTCTCCTCCTTCTAGTCTTCTCCTCCTCCTCCTTCTTCTTCTTGTTTTATTCTCCAAAATGACATAATTAGCTAATTATCCTCCAAAATGACATAATTAGCTTATTTGGCTCATTTATGCCATAATTAGCTTAGTTAGGTCAAAAATAGCACAAGAACCTTGGTTAGCTCATAACTTTGCGTATCTTCTTCAAAATGACATAATAAGCTCAAAACAAGATAAGTAATCATCTTCAGCATCTTCTTCTCCTTCTTGTTCTTCTCCTCCTCCTTCTATTCTTCTCCTCCTCCTCCTTCTTCTTCTTCTAGTTTTCTTCTCCAAAATGACAAACTTAGCTAATTATCCACTGAAATGACATAATTGGCTTATTTAGCTCATTTATGCCATATTTAGCTTAGTTAGGTCAAAATAGCACAAGAACCTTGGTTTGCTCATAAGTTAGTGTATCGGCCTTCAAATGACATAATAAGTTCAAAACAAGATAAGTAATCATCTTCACCTTCTTCTTCTCCTTCTTCTCCTTCTTCTCCTCCTTCTTCTAGTCTTCTCCTCCTCCTTCTCCTTCTCCTCCTCCTTCTCCTTATTCTCCTCCCCTCCTCCTTCTTCTTATTCTTCTTCTTCTAGTTTTATTATTCTTCTTCTTCAAACTTTTTTATTTTTGTTTTGCAGATTTAATTCACCTCATGGAAGGTGACATTCATGGAAGGAAACAATGATGGACTGCTACTGTTTACTTTGTGTTTCGATTTGTATTGATAAACAGTGTGAAACTATGTGTATGTATGGAGATAAGATAAGTATGTGTATGTATGATGATTAAAACTATGTGTATGTATTGGAAGCTAGCCTATTTGTTGTTTTGCTCTTATATGATATTCGATACATGGCCTATATGTTGCTTATATGATATGTGTATTTTGAAACTTTATGTGGGTGTTAGAAATTATATATATCATATGTGTATTTTTTAAATGCAGGCAGGTATCTAAAAGCAAACAAAATAGTGGCAACATTGGTGTTTTGCCGTTTGCCAGCGGATGACAAAGGTGCCACGTGTCACCCACTTGTGCAACCTGGGACAACCGGCTAGACAATATGGTAACTTTATCATCCGCGGCAGACGACAAAGGGACAACCGGGGTGGTGGCAAAGAAGGTCGCCCGACACACGGCAAAGATGGGGCGCCTGGGGTAGCACCCGGCAGACGGCAAAGATGAGGCGCCTAGGCGGCACCCGACAAACGGAGATAATTGCAAGGCACCACCGCATTTGGGCATGTCGTGACGGATATGTACTCATAGTCAAAAAAATTGCATGTCAGTACCACTTCACAGACTAATTGTTGCGAAACGGGCTGACAGGCGTATAAACGTGTATTGACCACATATCTAATCGACCTGGCCCGCATGTCAGGTGACATGTGCCATATGTTTTTGCACAGAGACCCATGCCACTATATTTAATCATGGAATGTCCTTTGCGAAAATAATAAAAATGTCAGCGCGGCCAGGATTCGAACCGGGGACCTCCTAGTTCCCGCTCGCGCGACAACGCCACTACACCAGCTACCCACTTTGAAAAATATTATATATAATATATAAACATAATAAAAATAATAAATTAATATATATACTACCGCACGATAGTATATGGAACATGTGGGGTAACTACCACTACATGATAGGATATATATATATATAAACTCTATTCATCACCCAGGGTGTAGATTAAATTATTCCTCACCCGAGGTAATTTTACGACCATTTCATAAATAAAATAAATTTGAAATGAAAATACATACGTTTATATTGATTCACTACGAAAAATTTGACATAAAAAAACCAAAATATAGGTCATAAGACCAGAAAAATCACATTTTATGTATAATTTACACTATGTTTTTATGTTTGTAATTTTACGTAACATAAAATATTTTTTACGGTGACTATATTTTTTTTTACGGTCTCTTTTTACGTATGAGATAGGATTAAAATTTCAGAAACGTAAAATTACGGTGTATTGATGTGAAAATAGAGGGGGTGAAGAATAACTACTACTCAAATTTATTTTTTAGTAATCCTCTCATAATCTCAGTGAATACAGGAACCAACCCCGTCTACATAGCATAGCAAAACTACAAATACCACGATCTTCATGACAAGGGGATATAGCTCAATAGCATAGCAATAATAACAATATTCCTATACATGCATAATTTTCATAGGGTGATATAATACTACATGCATAGAAAATAATTAGGTAAAGGATGATCAACATGTAACTTGCCTTGATTCTGGTTCATAAAGTCACACTCCTGACAATAGTTTGCGTCGCACTCCGCACAATCTACACGTTGCAAACAACCATAACAATCAATCACCACAATCACATAACACCAAATAAAACCAACGGCAATAAAGCAACTTATTTAAAACCAAATTAAAAATAGCATGGCAGCAGGTATAAAATCATCTACATGCTGATACGCACATGACGCAAAAAGAATCAACTAAATTGGACTAACGGTTTGCAAAATATGGCCTCCGGTAGCGAAAATTCGCATATGAGGCCGAGCACCTCGGTGCTCTACATCCCGTCCATCCACACTCGCTAGGGATCTGCGCGCCTCACCGTATAATGGGAGTTGTCCCCCGTATCGATAGCAGCACGCCATGTATTGCGCAAGTCAACAGGGGTGTACCATCGACGGGGTAGTGGACCAGCAATAGATGTCAGGGTTACTTCCAACGCAAGACTGCCGTCCATCAAACGGGGGATCGATCACTATAGAACCATGTGGCAGCATGCTCAGGTCAAATCGGAAGTATTTTTTTATTGTTTCTTAGCCCATTCAACATGCACGTCATTTACTCCCTCGCCGTCCATCGTCGCCTTGTCTATGCCATCAGGTTTTTTTGCCATTTTTGTTTTTTTTGTAAGATGTCCCGGACGAAGTGGCGGTCGTGGGATAGCACGTGGCGGACGGTTGCAGGAAATTTCACATCATTTAAACAGGGAACTGCCTCCGGGCGCATCGTCTCCCTCGTCGCCTCGTCTCTCACTCCTCCCACTTCGTCTTCTCGCTCTCTCTCATCGCTCCATCTCCCCGTTGCTCTCATCTCCCACACCCAATGGAGGGCGCTCGCCGCGCTGTCGCCTTTGCGGATGTTGAGAAGGACATTCCAAAGCAGGAGGACACGACCGCAACCGTTGTCGTCGCTGTGGATCTTGAGAAGGAGTTGCCGAAGCAGGAGGGCACGACCGCAACCGATGTCGCCGATGCGGATCTTGAGAAGGAGGTGCCGAAGCAGGAGGACACGACCTCGAGCGGTGCTGTGCAGGCTCACGACGATGAGGTGGGTTTTTTAGATGAGGTTTTCTTGTTTTTTATAGTTGATTCGTGCTTGAACACACTCTGCTTTTGCATGTGTTGACGAACTTTTGCATTTTTGCTGGCTTGAATCAACGGAATCTTTCTCTTATTAGTAAACATTTCACCCAGGTCATGTGCTTGATATATACGAACACCCATTCCTAAATTTCTCCTAGATTTTATTAGTAAGGATTATTAGTACGGATTTAATAAGAGTTAGGTTTTTGAATTGGGATCTCTGATTGCTGCATGTGCTTTAGATTTTATTCTGATAGAGTACATGCGAAGCTCAAATAGTTTAATCCAGTCCGTGGTCCTCTTGAGTACTATTTTTCCATTAGACGCATCAGACATGTCAGATCTGGGACACCACATATACGTGAATCAGTCAACACAATTACCAGGCGCATTTGCTAAACAATGTAACACAATTACCAGGCGCATTTGCTGAACAATGTAACTGATTCTCTTTCTTTTTTTAGGAAAAATGTAATTAATATTTAATCATATGCTAAACAACAAACTATCTACCGTCAGTTAATAGTTTTGTTGTGGTTATCCCCTCACCGGGGCACGCCAAAGGCTGAGCAGCCCAATTGTGCAATATTTAAATTTTTTTGTATAAATCAGGCTATTTATGTTCATGAATAGGGTGGCCGATGCAGCAGCACCAGTGGCGGTGCCAGGATAATAAACCTGTGATGTCAACTATAATTCCTCTCCAAATCTTATAGTATTTCTGAATTTATGGAAAAAGTTTACTTGAATATTTAGAAGGTTTTGATCAAAAGCTGTGTAGTCAATTGACTACACAGCCATAGTGTGGCTTCGCCACTGAGCAGCACTATGAATGTAATTAGAAGCACATTGTTGAATGGATTGACCTTTTTTGAATACTGTGTTACATAGTTTGTGCTAATCGAATTACTTATATTGTAGGAAAGGGAAGCTGCAGGCATGAAGAGGAAGCTCGCCAAGACTGGGTTCAAGAGCCCGTATGACTCTGACTACGACGACGACAACCCGTATGAGGTAATCCCAAGTATTTTTTAGTTCAGCGTAAGCACTATATGAATGCATGTTGGTGGGATTTTTAATGAATTTGATGTAGAGAGTGTTTTAATGTTGTTTGTTTAGTTAGATTACTGTACATGCCTTTTTTTGTATTGTTCATTAAAATTTGGTAAATGGGAATTATCTGATGTTTGTTCATTGCATCATTCTTAATCAGAAGTGTGTGTTCTGGCTCTATAATGGTTAATTTGTGTGTGTAGTATAACTCTGGAGATGACGTCGAGGACGGCAACAAAGAGTCCTTCATTGAGAAGGAAGCTCAGAAGATCAGGAAGAAGGGGAAGGCGGCGTACTACAAGAGAGGAATGTTCAGATGCCCATACTGCACCACAAAGCCAAAGCCCAAGGATGGGATTTATGAACACCTCATGTCGCGTGCATGCGGTTTAGCAACGAGTGCTGCAGACATCAAGACCAGGGCAGAGCATGCAGCCCTCCTGAAGGCTCTAGGTCCCATTTAGTCACCCTCCATGATCTAGATGTTGCTGTGAACTGTTTTACTTTTGTGCCACCTGCAGGTTGTTTGTGAACTGTTGGAATGTTATGGCAGGTTGTTTGAGAACTATTTGGAATGTTCTACCTTTGAGGTGGAATGTATTATGAGTTTATGTGCTGCAACGATCACGGTAGCTGCTTCTATTTTTGCTTCACTGATCATAAAGATTGGAAACAATGAGATTTGCTTCTATTTTTTCTTTACAGAAAAAGATTATAACACCTGGTCAACAAAGAAGAAACAATGAGATTTGCTTCAGGTTGAAGAAGAAGAGCTAATGGGGATAGCAAATGGGCCCGCACCCCCCTCACAGTTAACAATAAGGCAAAGCGGTGACAGGACATGTTCCAAAGAGAACAGTAGACACATGTATTACGAAACATGTGTGCCAAACCAATACGTCTATGATGCCTAGATCCTCAACCTAACACAAGCTAGCAAGGGACAGCCAGCAGGCAGCTTACCATCCCAATGCGCTGCTGGACGTCCCGGATTCAGAGCACCGAGGTGCGCGGTCACACAAACTTCGCACTCCTCCGATAGGTCTAAATCAAATCTGATTTAACTAAAAATTTAATTTTCGCAAATCTGAAAACTATTAATGCCATCATATTCTACTCATCAATACGAGATCACAGGAAAAAGAATTTCCTGAATCGGAGTTACGAGCAAAAAGATAAACGCGTTTGAAAATTATATCGAGAATCTGACCACCCTAAAAACAAATAAAAACAGACTTAATTTCGTCCTGAAGCTGTTCATCGGGATTTGTTGAATCGGACCACGCGCACGTGCTTACCACGAACAGCGGGGAAAAACGGAACGGTCTCGGTGTGGCCCCTCCGATGGTGCTCCGGTGGTGGTCGAACGGACTCCGATGACGGCGGCTCCGCGAACTCCGACGAACACGGGCGAACTCCGGTGGTGCTCCGATGGACGGGGCTCCGGTGTGCTCTGCGGTGGGTTCCTCGGCGAGATGGGGAAATCGAATCAACGATAGGGAAAAGAAATCGGAGCAGGGGATTCGGCCTCCTGGGGTTTCTTCTGCTCGTGGAAAGAAGAGTCCTGGCGCACCGACTTCGGTTCCTGGGAACTTATTCCCTCGGGAGGAGGACTCTGGCTCGGTCTCGGGCGAAGGGGACTCCTGCTCGGTTCCTGGGGAAGCTGTGTGGTGCTCGTGGCCCTCGAGCGAAGGGAGGTTGTGGCGCGCTCGGGTACCTGGTGCGTGGTCAACGCTGGGGCTGGGTGCCCTCGGAGGTGGGGCTCTCGTGACAGGAGCCTGGGGCTCGAGCACTCGTGGGGCTGGGGCACTGGCTGGGCTGAGCGCTGGCTCAACCTGGCCAGCTGGTTTCCTTTTTTCTAAATAAAACCACAAAAAAATAACTAAATAATATGCTTTTTTTAAAGAAAAAAAATAGAAAAAAAATATGTATACAAAAATATATACATATATATTTAAAAAATATACGCATATAGTAATATATATATAAGTATATATATATATATAGATAATAAATCGACCTAATAAATAATAAAGGAACCTAGTTCCACCTAATGCAAACTTTTGAAAATAGCTTTTATGCAATAGGACGAACAACGAGCTTTTAAAAACTCAACTAAAAATAATTTCAGAGATTATAAAATTTGCAAAATCAAATCGGTGACTCCAAATAATATTCGAAACATTATGAACTTTAATTCGACACGGGAGAAGTCACATTATCTCCACTTCAATAAATTGTCCGCAGTTGCATAATGAATAGAATTTACAAAAGAGCAAATAATGCATAGGAAAATATAAGATGCATATGAATGATCTATTAACATCCTGATTTGAGAAAATTGAGATGTTACAAGCACGACCCTATATATATGTGTGTGTGTGTGTGTGAGTGTGTGTGTTAAACATTTTTCAATATAAATTATCATATTTAAATATAAAGATGAACTTTTTTTATATTATAAAAATGTTCATCCTATATATATTGAAGATTTTTTAATATAAGAAGTGTATAGTTTCTTTTAATATACGATACAAATTTATTAATGTTTGTTTCTGTGTCTAGCTCTATATGGGCTTTATACCATGTGCGGATCACTGTAATGTTGATGCTATTCCTGCAAGGTGGAAATGATTTTTGTACAGTTTTAAAAATTGTTTGCTACCATAATTTTTGTACAGTTTTAAATATATTTGTACAGTTTTAAAAATTGTGTACTACCATGATTTTTGCATTACCACAATAGTTGGCGAAAAAATGTGTATTTAACATAAAATAATAATCAGGAAATAGACAAAGTTTAACGTGTACAAAATAATTATATAGATGTTCTACAGGTTCATATATATATTAAACTTTTTCAATATAAATTATCTTATTTAAATACCCGATCTGAAGAACATAAAGAATTCCTAAATAATTATATTGATGTTCTACAGGTTCATCACATCCTTTAATATATATATTGAACATTATTTAATATAAAATACCTTCGAATTATTACATTACTAAACGTGCGGCAAGGCCCATTTGCAATGTAAACAATTGTACAATAATGTTCATTGTGTTTTATTAAAAAAACTGCATACTAAACTATGGAAAAAAGAAATGTAAAATAAAGAAAAACATGAAAAACCTAACAATAACGAAGTCTGAAAAAACATTAAAGAAATCTTGTCTCGTCATTTTCCTTTTTTTTAATTGTTTAAACTTACGGTGTTATGAAGCTTTAGTATCCATTTGTGGTTAAAGGAGGCTAGCTGGTGCATTGGCAGGGTTGCGTGAGTTCAATCAAGAGATTCCTTGTTACGACGGTTTTTTAATATTTTTGCAAAGGACATGTCTATGATTAAATATAGTTGGAGGGGTCTTTCTTCAAAAACATATGACACATGCCACCTGACATGCGGGTCAGGTCTGTCAGATACGTGGTCAATACGCATTTATACGTCTCTCAGCCCGTTTCACAACAATTAGGCTGTGAAGTGGTACTGACGTGCAAATTTTTCGACTATTGGTACCTATCCGTCACGACGTGCCCAAGTGTGGTAGTGCCTTGCAATTATCTCCGACCGACGGCACACGCCGGCAGACGGCAAAGCCTGCCATGTCGGCGAACGGCAAAGACTACTACGCCGGCATACGACAAAGCCCGTAACAAAAAGCAGACGGCAAAGTCCACAAAAAATTGATGGCAAAGGCGGCACGCCGGCATACCGCAAAGGTGGCCACAAAAAGCACACGACAAATACTCCGTTATCCACCTAACGGAGTAGGTGTGTGTGGGCTACCGTCTAATCCCTTTGTCGTGTGCTTGCCATCGACGTCGTATGGCAAAGGCCTTTGCCATCCGCTGCCTAGAGGCAAATGGCAAACAAGGCCCTTTATCGGCGCAAGCAACCGTAGAAGTTTTGCTGACTGCCAGCGGATGGCAAAGGCCTTTGTCGTTCATGGAGTAGCCTTTTGCAGTTTGCCATGGTAGAAGGCAAAGAAGCGGATTCTTGTAGTGCATCTTAGTTCAACTCCAGAACACGAAGTAGGAGGCTCCCAAGCAACACTAACCAATATAGGAGGCATCACCTCCACAAGGTAATAAATGTGGTAGAATGATGAACTCCTTACTCTTGTGCTTCTAAAGACAGTCTCCTCAACACAAAATCACTCTCTCGAGGAATAGGCATGGGTAGGAGAGATTGATTTGGTGGAAAGCAACTTGGGGAGGCTAGAGATCAAGTTTCAATTGATTGGATTGGAATATCTTGGTCTCAACACATGAGTAGGTGGCTCTCTCACGAAAATGGATCTGGCAATGAAGTGTGTGTTCTGAGTGCTTCCTCTACAGATGAGAGGTAGGTGGAGTGGTATATATAGGTTGTCCCCAAAATCCAACCGTTACACCTAAAGTGGCCAACTCTCTGACACCGAAGTCATCAACTCGATGGTACCGACTTGCACTAAAGGCAGGAACTTTTGAATCTCAGTGGAACCGATATACACCCCGGTGGCACCGAAAAGGTGGCTAACGGTGAGATGACACAACTTAGTGACACTGATACTCAAACTCGTAAATTCTGATTTTGTGTACTGAGGCAACAGAAAGTTGGTCACCTAAACTCGATAGCACCGATATGGTTTCGGTTGCACTGATTTGGTGGGTTTGGCTAGGGTTCTGTCTGGGATGAAACTCGGTAGGGCCAAATCTGAAAACTTGGTGGCACCGATTTTGAGTGTGTGGTTTTGGACAGAATGGTTATGTGGGAAAATGACTGAGTATTTTTGGTGACTATATCTAAGCACTTGAGCAACCAGTTCATTTTAATACCTCACCCCCTTTTAATAATATTGGCTTTCCTATGGACTCAAAAGTGATTTCTCACAAATATAAAATGAAGAGTCTTTTAGCTTGAAGCTTGGGCCAATCTTATTCCTTTCTTGGAGCAAGGGTCATCTTCACATAAGCCTTTAGCCAATGCCTCTTTTGAACTTTTCTGAAATATACTTGGATAAACATATTAGTTAGATGATGCATATGTTGTGATCAATTATAAAAATCACCCTAGGGAGCAATTGTGCTTTCAAATTCCCCCTCTTCGAAATTGCTGCCAACCTAGTCTTCCTCTTGTTCATAGGATATTAACTACGCAAGGCTCCAAGCCAACATACTTAGTCGAGCACATCCACGAGAAGCGACATTGACCACATGGATACCTATGTGAAACACCAGTTCATCTACTTCTCCGATGGTAAGGCATTAACACACATCACGAGCGAGGGGCGCCTTTAAGCGACACGTTACTTCATGCATGTTGCTTCTTCACCGACACGTCATCGACGGTGTTTACATCAACATGGTCTTCATCAACATCATCCTCCGGACACTGTCCATGTCTTATCCGCAATATGGACACATAGCATCCTCTAACAAACTTTTCTGCGAGAAGCTACCTCAAACAATTCCGAAGAGGGGGAATTTGAAAGCACAATTGCTCAAACAACTATAGTCGGCACCTCCGCGTTCAGCACATGTACAACTCCGGAGAGGGAGCAATTATGCTTTCTAATTCCCCCTCTCCGGAATTGTAGAGGGCACCTCCGCGTTGAGCACACGTACAGCTCGATGATGATCTTCGCCTTCTTGATCCAGCAAGAAGGGCGGATAGGTAGATGAGTTCCCCGACAACACGATGGCATGGTGGTGGTGGTGGTGAACTAATCCAGCAGTGCTTCGCCAAGCTATGCCGGAGTAATCTAGACGAGGAAGACGATCTATGGAGAAGAGGGCAACACGTGGCTTTTTCTAGTGTGCTTTGCCCTCAAAACCTCCACTATATATAGGTGGAACAAGAGGGAGGGCTGCCTTGCCTCCTACTCCAAGGAGAGGGGGTCGGCTGAGCCAAGAGGAGGATAGTCCTCCTCCAATTCTATTTGGTGGAGGACCCACATCCTACTTGGCCACATCCTACCTTTTTTTCTTTTCTTTTTTCCTTTTGCACTCTTGGCCAAAAATAGGTTATCGGGCTGGCCGCACCAGCCCACTAAGGGATGGTGCACCACCTCTAGGCCTGTTAGGTCATCTCCCGCCTGGGTGGCCCCTCCCGGTAAAACCCTAGAACCCATTCGTCACTCCTCGTACTTTACCGGTAATGCTCGAGATCTCTCCGGAAGCCCAATGCAACATTCATATATATCAATATTTACCTCCGAACCATTCCAGAGCTCCTCGTGATGTCCGGGATCTCATCCGGGACTCCGAACAACTTTCGGGCACCAACATACATAACTCAATACTACCGAAGTGTCACTGAACCTTAAGTGTGCACACCCTGCGGGTTCGAGAACTATGTAGACATGACCGAGACACTCTCCGGTCAATATACAATAGCAGGATCTGGATGCCCATATTGGATCCTACATATTCTACGAAGATCTTATCGGTTGAACCTCTATGTCAAGGATTCAGTTAATCCCTTATAACATTCCCTTTGTCCTTCGGTATGTTACTTGCCCGAGATTCGATCATCGGTATCTCCATACCTATTTCAATCTCATTACCAAAAGTCTCTTTACTCGTTCCATAATACGAGATCCTGTGTCTAACACTCTAGTCACATTGCTTGCAAGGCTTGTTTGTGATGTTGTATTACCGAGTGGGCCTCGAGATACCTCTCCGTCATATGGAGTGACAAATCCCAATCTTGATACATGCTAACTCAATGGACAGCTTCGGAGATACCTGTAGAGCACCTTTATAGTCACCCAGTTACGTTGTGATGTTTGATACACACAAGGCATTCCTCCGGTGTCAGTAAGTTACATGATCTCATGGTCATAGGAATGTATACTTGACATGCAGAAAACAATAGCAATAAAATAACACGATCACATGCTAGTTTATAGTTTGGGTCTTGCCCATCACATCATTCTCCTAATGATGTGATCCCGTTATCAAGGGTAACACATGTATATCGATAGGAAACCTTAACCATCTTTGATCAACGAGCTAGTCAACTAAAGGCTCACTAGGGACATTGTTTTGTATATATATCCATACATGTATTTCCGTTTCCATTCAATACAATTCTAGCATGCATAATAAACGATTATCTTGAAATAGGAAATATAATAACTATTTTGTTATTGCCTCTAGGGCATATTTCCAACATTCTCATCATGTCTTGAGCTTGAGCTTCTCTCTTTGACTCTACTCTTGTAAAACTTGTTGAATTTTCTCACCATGAGGCTTATCTCTTCATCATTCACAAGATTGTCCTTTGAAGTAGCACTGCTTGACTTGTTGTGCAGCTCATCTTTGTCCCTGAGAGACATCTTATGAGCAACAATCCTACCAGTGACTTCAATTGGCTTGAGATCTTTGTAGTTTGGCATCATTTGGATCAATGTGCATAAGTGTCATACTTTCCATCAAGGGTTCTAAGTATATTATTGATGATGAATTTGTCAGTCATCTCTTCGCTTCCTAAGCCGGCAATCTCATTGGTGATGAGAACTAGCCTAGAGTAGATTTCAGCGACACCTTCACCATCCTTCATCTTGAACTTGTCAAGCTGACTTTGGAGAACATCCAACTTTGATTCTGTGACAAAATTAGTACCTTTGTGCATATCGATCGAAGTATCCCAAATCTCTTTTGCATTCTCAAGGAGGCTGATTTTGTTGAATTCTTCGGGGCATAGACAGTTGAAGATGATGTCGCACGGTTGTGCATTGAGTTGCAACATCTTCAGTTTATCAACTATCGCATCACTATCTGGTTCATGCCCTTCTCCAAAAAAATCACCTTGCACACTAACACGAATAACAAACCATACGTGAGGATTAAAACCAAGAAATGCATTTTCATCGTATGCTTCCAACTAGCAAAATTAGTACCATCGAAGTATGGACCTCTATGGTGATAATTTCCTTCACTAGACGCCATACTCTCTTAGGTTGTGAAACCAATGCAATGGAGACCAAATCTCTGATACCACTTGTAGGATTGAAAGTATGTTTAGAGGGGGCTGATTAGACTACTTGACAAGATAAAAACTTAGCATTTTCCCAATTTTAGTTGTGGGTCAGTTTTAGCAATTACGACAAGTCAAGTACAACCTACACATGCAGTTCTAAGAGTATAGCAGCGGAATGTAAACCATGCAAGTGTAAAGTAAAGGAATAAGGTAGGGATATCAAACGCATGAGGTTGACACGGCAATTTTGTCATGGTTTCGATAGGTGGTGCTATCGTACGTCCATGTTAGTGGAGAACTCAACCCACGGAGGGTAACGACTACGAGAGTCCATAGAGGGCTCCACCCACAAGGGGTCCACGAAGAAGCGGCCTTGTCTATTCCACCACGGGTTCCGCCCACAAAGGACTAGCCTTACTCACGGTAGATCTTCACGAAGTAGGCAATCTCCTTTCCCTTACAAACATCTTGGTTCAACTCCACAACACGAAGTAGGAGGCTCCCAAGCAACACCTAACCAATCTAGGAGGCACCACCCTCCAAAAGGAAATAGATGTGGTAGAACGATGAACTCCTTGCTCTTCTGCTTCTAAAGATAGTCTCCTCAACACAAAATCACTCTCTCACAGAATAGGCATGGGTAGGAGAGATTGATTTGGTGGAAAGCAACTTGGGGAGGCTAGAGATCAAGTTTCAAATGATTGTATTGGAATATATTGGTCTCAACACATGGTGGCTCTCTCTCAGAAAAATGGATCTGGCAATGAAGTGTGTGTTCTGAGTGCTTTCTCTATGAATGAGAGGTAGGTGGAGGGTTTTATATAGGCTATCCCCAAAATCCAACAGTTACACCTAAAGTGGCCAACACGGTGACACTGAAGTCATCGACTCGGTTGTACCAACTTGCACTAAAGGCAACAACTTTTGAATCTCATTGGAACCGATATACACAACTCGGTGGCACGGAAAAGGTGGCTAACGGTCAAATGACACAACACGGTGACACCGATACTTAAACTTGGAAATTCTGATTTTGTGTACCGAGGCAACATAAAGTTGTTCACCTAAACTCAGTAACACCGATATGGTTTCAGTTGCATCAGTTTGGTGGTGTTTGGCTAAGGTTCTGTCTGGGATGAAACTCGGTAGGGCCAAATCTGAAAACTTGGTGGCACCAATTTTTATACCTGTAACATCCCAAATTTCCTAATTTGGAATGTTTTACATTGTAGCTAAGCATCTATGCATATTGATTCAAATAAAGTTTGCATTTGAATTCTTTCGACTTTTTCTTTTGCATTTCTATTTTTGTCACACGAGAAATGCCGGGAAATAATTTCTTGCACGCAAGAGAGAGCGGAGGAAAATGACCCTCCAAAATGTGAGGCATTTCTGAAATATTTTGAGCCAAGAAAACCAAAGTTTTATCGTGAAAATAATTGCAAAAAGAAAATATAGCATAAGGGATTTTTTTTTCTGAAAAAACATTTTTTTAAAGTTTTTATTTTTGTCTTGGAAAAATGTTAATCGAGTAGAGAATATTTTTCTGATCATTTTGGTATATAATACCTTATATTAATTATTTTATTTGGTTTCCTTTTAATTCCTTGTAGTTTCTGTTTTTAGGAAAACAACTAAAACAGGAAACTTTTTTTAAAAAAGGCAAGCGCGAGCCGGCGCTTTATAGCGCGCAGCCCACCCCGCCAGCCCGGGATCGGCCTGCCCTTTCCTATTAGGGCGCTGCACCCAGCGACCCTCTACCCTCACCCGCTGCCCCTGGGTCCCGCCCCCGCGCCAACCCCACCCGCAGCGCCCTACCCCCCACCCCCCCGCAGCGCCACCCCCTTCTTCCCTTTTTCTTTTTCTTTTTTCTTTCTTTCCTTCCCTCTTCTTCTTCCTTCCTTCTTTCTTTCTCCTGTGACTTTCCTTCCCAGCGAGATTGCCCCTTCCATGGCCGGCCCCGATTCCCTACCCATATATGCCCCCCTCCCCCCTAACAAAACCAGACCCCCGAGCCGCCCTCGCCCCGTTCCGCACCCCGCCGCCCCTGCCCAGCCACCTCGCCGCGCCGCACGAGCTCGCCGGAGCTCGGCACTGCTCGATCTAGCAGGAACCCCTGTTGCCTCCCCCGTCGCCCTGGACGCCACCCCTGCTGCCTCCCCCGACGCCCCGGAGCCGACCGCCCCCTCCTCCGCCACCCCCACCTCCATCGGTGACCACCCCCCCTGCCGCCGGAGCTGCTTCCCCACCTCGCCGGCCAACCTCTCTGTAACTCTCCACCCCCCCCCCCTTTGACCGTTGGATTGGAATCAGACGCATAGGATTAGATGTGCATACCCCTTCGGGTCTTACAAAAAAACGGATCAGTTTTTCTGTCAATTAAACTGAGCCGAGTAGTTTTCATTAGATTGCGGCCGTGTGCTAGTATCCCTCGCAGAAAACACCCCACAGCCAACCAGAGACTGCCATATGTACCCCTGTCCGATTAGTAGCAAATCTTTTTTTTCTGTTTAATTCAAAAACAGAGAAAGTTGTAATCTTGTTTCCCCTATAACTTTTGATATAGAGACCCAATGAGGTTGATTCTTTTTCCAATAGATCACAAATGTTCTGTAGTTTTTAAAAACATATAATTTGTCTATGTTTGAAATTTGAAAATTTGAATTAGATCAGATTTAGTTTAAACCTTGTTTTGCTTATTCCAGGAGTTTAAAAAATGTTTTTTATTTGATTCTTTTTGCTACTGCTTCCTAGTGATTATAACTTACAGTGGTATAAGTTTAAAAAAAATTGAATATTTTTACTTGGGGTTTTAACAGAAACAAGTTTCTGCCTTAGTGACGTGTAGTGAATTCTTTCACTTAGGCCATAGCTACTTATTACTTGTGATGTTATTTGACTTGTTGTTGATTGTAGTGCTTAGGGTGTGTATTTGTTTGTATCGGTAGATCACCCGGAGTGTGAAGCTTGTTACTTAGAAGCGCTCGATCAAGACAACTTTCATCAAGGCAAGTCATTTTGATCATACTATCTCCTATGTTTTTCGATGCATGGTAGTTTCACCTTTCTTTGCCCAATTGCATGCTGCGTAGGTACTTGGAAATTTTAGTATAGGTTGTAGTATCATGTGGTAGGCACACAAAAACCCCGATACTTGGCCCGGGACGACAAATTTCATATTGCTATGCTTGAGTAGACGGGATTTTGGTTGAGTGCATAACACGAGTGATGCGAGGTTGATTAGATAACCAAGACCGGTTAAGACAAGATTTTCAAGACCTCGTGATGCAATGCAACTCTGGGTGAAGGACGGTTGATCGGCTCCCTGGAGAAACCAGTGGATGACCCGGGATGCTAGAGACGGCCATGACATCTTGCGGAAAGCTTCACCCAGGCTTGAAGAGACGGACGGAGGCTTCAAGACCCAAGGCTTACCTGCACAGCCACAAGTCATTATGGGCTCTGGCTTGGTTGGACAACGCGGCGACTCTGGACAGGCGGTGCTAGCAGATGTAGAAGAACGGTAGGAATGGATGGGCACCGGCAGGGATTCAGAGGGACCCGTTGAAAGACCATGTTTTCATCATCCGGTCTTCAAACACCCTGAAGTGCGAGGACATACTCGGAGGCGATCTAATTTTGTGGGGAATGTGTGCAAAACTCTGCAGAGTGCCCAAACCTAATCGATTAGCCGTGTCCACGGTCATGAACAACTTGAGCCGAAGGCATTGAAATTTCCCTGAACTCTCGACACAACTTAATAATGATGTGGGTATTAACAACAACTCGGGTACGAGAATTGGTTGGCGGAACCATCTCGTTAACAACAAACATTGTAGTAATATTTTGCTTTCAGCCCCTCTTGTTGTAGGAGAAAATTGGCTTTATGCAAAACTTATAGCCCTACCTGCCAAATATGCATGTAGAGATAGTTGATTATTATTTTTCCCCTCTCTTTGATGACTTGCCGGCATATTCCATATGCTGACCTACACGGCTGCAACGTATCATGTTCCAGAGTACTTTTCCGACCAGGAGTGAGGCTACGATCTACGCTCAACGACATGCCCTGGAGTCGGATGGACTCGCCTACCTGATGCTTCCGCTAGTCTTCGTTAGATATCTCATGAGATGGCCTTCAGCCACTTTATTGTAATCCATTATTGTAATAAAGTACTCGTTATGAGATTTCGATTAATAAAGCTGTGTGATTGAACTCTTGATATATACATTGATGTACTGAGTGTGTACCAGCATGATCTTGGGATGGTACGGAAACACCAGATGCTTGACTCGTATTGAGTCGGATCGCTACAAAAATGGTATCAGAGCACACGTTGACCGTAGGACGTAACCTCTAGGAATAGAAAAGCCTTAGGAAGAAAACTATTTTCTTATGTCTATAAATCCTCTATTTCCTCTTCTGATCATTTCTGACTTCTCTCCGATTTTCCAATGTTTTAGATGGCCACCTTCATCCCCGTTAAGTTCACGGAGTTTTGCCAGCCCGATGCCACTATGCCTTTCGAAAAGGAGCTGATACAGATCACCAAGGACTTGAGGATTGCTCTGCCGACTATCACAGGGAAGCCGACTTCGTCTTACCCGGAGGATTCACGCTACAGGATTGAGGTGCACTTTCCCGGAAGGACATTCGAGCCGCGCACTGAGCCTGTGGACTTCAAGTTCATCGCACCCAACTGGATTCTCGGAAGGGACATGGCGGTCCATTGTGCACTTGGACGTATCAAGGAAGTGTACAGAGGCTGCCCTATTTCACCGGACCTATTCATGGTATCCCGGAGAAGAGAAGATGGAGAAATCATCTCAACCAAGACCAAGGACGCTCTCCTGTCCTATGCCCAGACCTTGGAGAAGCACAGCGGGACTCTGGAGCATCGTGTGATCAAGGACGCCAGGAAGATCACGCAACTGTCGCTCCGCGAACTCGAACTCGAAGAAGCAGCCCGAGAAGCCCACTATGAGCACGAATTGGAGGTGAAGGACTTTCTGGAGAGGATCGAGAAGCTGAAGACTCGAGTTGCATACCTGGAGGAGGAACTGGACATGGGCGAGAACCTTCATCCCGAAGGTGACGTGGCCCCCTTGATCAGCAATGACGAGAAATATGAAGAAAGCTCCACCGAAGGACCCACCACCATGCTTTTCTGAGGAGGACACTTAGACTAGACCACCAAATTTATCTTAACGTTAAACGTTTAGGCCAATGTTTAGGTTATCGAATTTTGTATCCCCGTGTGTGAACCTTTTGTGATGGTATTGAATAAAATGTGTGGTGTGATACTTGTTTGTTGCATTTCATATGGGTAGTGTAATTACTCTTAGACCATTGTTCTATGCTAATCTCACCCCTCTACAAACATCAGATTCCTCCGAGACGTGCCCCTACTTCCAACTTTCCGCCGGAACTCACCCAGTTGATCCAGCAACAGAATACCCTGATGCAGCTGATCATCCAGAACCAGAACAATAACAACCACCATCATCCACCCCAGGCCGACAATCTCACCCGTTTCCTGAGGTTGAACCCTCCGACTTTCTCCAGAAGCATTGAGCCCATTGTGGCAGATGATTGGCTCCGCAAGATGGAGCGGGAACTTATCACTGCTGGTTGTACTGAAGCTGAGAAGGTGCGCTTTGCCGCGCATCAACTTGAAGGCCCTGCAGCTGCATGGTGGGAGAACTACACCACCATATACCCCATTGCTGGAGTCACTTGGGAGCAGTTCAAGCAAGCCTTCCGTACCGCACATGTCTCAGCTGGTGCAATGAGTCTGAAGAAGCGTGAGTTTCGCAACTTATGCCAAGGAAATCGCTCTGTGGCTCAGTATGTCGATGAATTCAGCATGCTCGCCCGTTATGCACCTGGAGATGTGGCCGATGATGCGGCCAAGTAGGAAAAGTTCTTGGAGGGACTCAATGATGAGCTGAGCATTCAGCTGACCGTAGCCAACTTCAACAACTACCAGGAGCTGGTAGATCAGGCTCTCATCTTGGAGGGGAAACACCAGCAGATGGAGAACCGCAAGCGGAAGTATGGCAATGGAAAGTTCAACTCCGGCACTCAGCAGAAGCCTCGCTACACCCCCTATTCAGGGAATACCGGGACTGGATCCGGTAAGTTTGGAGGACACGTCCAGCATAACCACCCAGTGCACAACCATGGAGGCCACAACCATGGAGGAAATGGGAACCACCGCAACAACAGCAACTTCAAGAATGGCGGTACTGGCACTTAGCATCATTCAGCTCCAGCTCAGAAGGATCTGAATCACATCACCTGCTTCAAGTGTCAGAAGACGGGACACTATGCCACTGAATGTCCCCAGAACAAGCAGGGAAATGGAAACGGCAACGGCAACTCTGCAGCAAAGAAGCCCAATCCTTTTCCTCGAGCTCAGGTGAATCACATTGATGTTGAAGAGGTCTATGATCACCCCGATACTGTGGTTGGTAAGTTTTTGCTAAATTCACATCCAGTATTGGTACTTTTTGATTCCAGTGCAACGCATTCATTCATATCAAGGGTAGTTGAGGAAAAGTATAGTTTGCCAACTAGAACCCTCAGCCAGCCTATTAAGGTCAGTTCCCCAGGAGGCATGATGACAGCCGGGATAGGATGCCATGCTTTGAGTCTCAACATCGGGAACCATAATTTCCCCACCGACCTCATCGTATTAGAGTCCCAGGGATTGGATGTAATCCTAGGCATGGATTGGTTGGCCAAGTATGAAGGGAATATTGATTGTGCCCTTAAGTCTATTTTGCTCACCACCCCCGAGCAAAAGCGGATTAAGTACGTGTCTCAGTGCCCGACACGGAGTAAACGAGTAAACTCTCTCACGGGAGTAGTCCAGGAGGAAGTACCGATTGTATAGGAATACCCATATGTATTTCCGGAGGAATTGCCGGGCATGCCACCTGATAGAGAGATTGAGTTACTGATTGAGCTATTACCCGGAACAGCCCCGATATCCAAGAGACCCTATCGGATGCCCGCAAATGACTTGGTAGAAATCAAGAAGCAAATTAAGGAGTTGTTGGACAAAGGGTATATTCGCCCAAGTTCTTCACCTTGGGGAGCCCCGGTGCTCTTGGTTGAAAAGAAGGATAAGTCCTTGAGAATGGTTGTCGATTAGCGTGCATTGAACGAGGTGACCATCAAGAACAAGTACCCCTTGCCGATGATCAATGATCTGTTTGACCAGTTAGTTGGAGCCCGAATATTCTCCAAGATCGATCTTCGATCCGGGTATCATCAGTTGAAGATTCGTGAACAGGATATACCCAAGACAGCCTTCACCACTCGGTACGGCTTGTATGAGTACACGGTCATGTCATTTGGACTGACTAATGCTCCGGCATATTTTATGAATCTGATGAACAAGGTATTTATGGAATACTTGGACAAGTTTGTCATGGTGTTCATCGATGACATACTGATATTCTCCAAGAACGAGGAGGAACACAAGGAACATCTGTGTCTAGTTCTGGAGAAACTTCGAGAGCATAAGATGTATGCAAAGTTTAGCAAATGTGAGTTTTGGTTGAAGGAAGTCGGATTCCTTGGACACGTCATCTCAGGAGAAGGAATAGCAGTGGACCCTGCCAAGGTCGCAGCAGTCACCGAATGTAGCACCCACGTCAGTCAAGGAGATCCGCAGTTTCCTCGGACTTGCCGGATATTACCGGAGGTTCATTGAGAATTTCTCAAAGATTGCAAAGCCCATGGCAGAGTTGTTGAAGAAGGAGTCCAAGTATGTTTGGACTGAGGAATGTGAAACCAGTTTTCAAGAGTTGAAGAAATGTCTGGTTACAGCCCGAGTGCTGATATTGCCGAACATTCGGAAGGATTTCCAGGTTTACTGCGACGCTTCCTGTCAAGGACTCGGAGGAGTGCTCATGCAAGAAGGTAAAGTTGTAGCCTATGCATCCCAACAGCTCAGACCCCATGAGTTGAATTATGCCACGCATGACTTGGAACTAGCAGCCGTAGTGCACGCTCTCAAGACCTGGAGACATTTTCTGATCGGAAATAGTTGTGATGTTTACACTGATCACAAGAGCCTGAAATATATCTTCACACAGAAGGAGTTGAACCTCAGACAGAGGCAATGGCTAGAATTGATCAAGGACCATGACATGAGATTGCATTATCACCCAGGCAAGGCAAATGTTGTAGCCGATGCGTTGAGCCGCAAGAGTTATGTGAACACACTCATAGCAGGAGGGTTACCCCAGGAGTTAGCCGATGACCTCCGAGAGCTCAAATTGGAAATAGTTCCAAGAGGATTTGTTGCCACACTAGAAATTCAGTCCACTTTGACAGAAAAGATCCGTGAAGCACAGAAATCAGACAAGGAGATAGCTGAGATTAAGCAGAAAATGAAAGACGGGAAGGCTAAAGGTTTTCGTGAGGATGAACACGGAACTTTATGGTTTGAGGATCGCATTTATGTGCCCAATGATCCCAAACTCAGGAAGTTGATACTTCAGGAGGCCCATGATTCCCCGTACTCGATACACCCCGGCAACACCAAGATGTATCTGGATTTGAAAGAAAGTTTCTGGTGGACAGGAATGAAGAAAGACATTGCCGAGTTTGTAGCAATATGCGATGTTTGTCAGCGAGTAAAAGCCGAGCATCAGAAGCCAGCAGGTTTGCTCCAACCTCTGCCGATACCCGAGTGGAAATGGGAAAATCTTGATATGGACTTCATGACAGGATTACCCAGGACCCGTTCTGGCTATGATTCTATTTGGGTTGTGGTCGATCGTTTGACCAAGGTAGCTCACTTCATTCCTGTGAAGACTACTTACACGAGTGCCAAGCTGGCCAAGATATATATGACCAGGATCGTATGTCTGCACGGAGTACCGAAGAGTATTGTGTCAGATAGAGGGACTTAGTTCACATCAATATTTTGGCACCAACTGCATGAAACCTTGGGAACGAGATTGGAGTTCAGTACAGCTTTTCACCCACAGACAGATGGACAGACCGAGAGAGTCAATCAGATTCTGGAGGACATGTTGAGAGCTTGCGCACTAGACTATGGGTCTAGTTGGGATGACAATTTGCCTTATGCTGAGTTCTCATACAACAACAGCTACCAGACCAGTCTGAAGATGGCCCCTTTCGAAGCTCTATACGGAAGGAGGTGCAGAACACCGTTGATGTGGGATGGAGTTGGAGACCGACAACTTTTTGGTCCCGACCTTATCCGAGATTCTGAAGAGAAGGTCAAGCTGATTCGTGACCGACTCAAGATAGCTCAGTCCAGGCAAAAAAGTTATGCCGACAGCAAACGCAAGGAAGTAACATACGAAGTGGGAGACCGAGCCTATATTCGGGTGTCTCCACTTCGAGGAATCAAGAGATTTGGTGTGAAAGGAAAGTTAGCACCCCGATTCATTGGCCCCTACAAAATTCTTGAACGTAGAGGCGAAGTTGCATATAAACTGGAAGTGCCGGAAGGATTGTCCGGAGTTCATGATGTCTTCCATGTTTCCCAGTTGAAGAAATGCCACGCTGAGATGGCTGATGTTCCGTTGAGAGATACAGTGCCCCTAGAGGCCATACAGCTTGACAGTGATCTGACGTATGAGGAGAAACCCGTCAGGATTCTCGAGACTGCCAACAGAGTTACCCGCAGCAAGATCATCAAGTTCTGCAGGGTGTTGTGGAGCCACCACACCGAGGAAGAAGCCACCTGGGAACGAGAAGAGGATCTTCGTCGAGACCACCCGCACCTATTCTCTAGCCAACCCGAATCTCGAGGGCGAGATTCATCTTAAGGTGGGTAGGTTGTAACATCCCAAATTTCCTAATTTGGAATGTTTTACATTGTAGCTAAGCATCTATGCATATTGATTGAAATAAAGTTTGCATTTGAATTCTTTCGACTTATGCTTTTGCATTTCTATTTTTTTCACACGAGAAATGCCGGGAAATAATTTCTTGCACGCAAGAGAGAGCGGAGGAAAATGACCCTCCAAAATGTGAGGCATTTCTGAAATATTTTGAGCCAAGAAAACCAAAGTTTTATCGTGAAAATAATTGCAAAAAGAAAATATAGCATAAGGGATTTTTTTTCTGAAAAAACATTTTTTTAAAGTTTTTATTTTTGTCTTGGAAAAATGTTAATCGAGTAGAGAATATTTTTCTGATCATTTTGGTATATAATACCTTATATTAATTATTTTATTTGGTTTCCTTTTAATTCCTTGTAGTTTCTGTTTTTAGGAAAACAACTAAAACAGGAAACTTTTTTTTAAAAAGGCAAGCGCCAGCCGGCGCTTTATAGCGCGCAGCCCACCCCGCCAGCCCGGGATCGGCCTACCCTTTCCTATTAGGGCGCTGCACCCAGCGCCCTTCTACCCTCACCCGCTGCCCCTGGGCCCCGCCCCCGCGCCAACCCCACCCGCAGCGCCCTACCCCCCCCCCCCCTCGCAGCGCCACCCCCTTCTTCCCTTTTTCTTTTTTCTTTCTTTCCTTCCCTCTTCTTCTTCCTTCCTTCTTCCTTTCTCCCGTGACTTTCCTTCCCAGCGAGATTGCCCCTTCCATGGCCGGCCCCGATTCCCTACCCATCTATGCCCCCCTCCCCCCTATAAAAACCAGACCCCCGAGCCGCCCTCGCCCCGTTCCGCACCCCGCCGCCCCTGCCCAGCCACCTCGCCGCGCCGCACGAGCTCGCCGGAGCTCGGCACTGCTCGAGCTAGCAGGAACCCCTGCTACCTCCCCCGTCGCCCCGGACGCCTCCCCTACTGCCTCCCCCGACGCCCCGGAGCCGACCGCCCCCTCCTCCGCCACCCCCACCTCCGTCGGTGACCACCCCCCCCCCCCCCCCCGTCGGAGCTGCTTCCCCACCTCGCCGGAGTACTACCTCACCGGCCAACCTCTCTGTAAGTCTCCGCACCCCCCCCCTTTGACCGTTGGATTGGAATCAGACGCATAGGATTAGATGTGCATACCCCTTCGGGTCTTACAAAAAAAACCGGACCAGTTTTTCTGTCACTTAAACTGAGCCGAGTAGTTTTCATTAGATTGCGGCCATGTGCTAGTATCCCTCGCAGCAAGCACCCTGCAGCCAACCAGAGACTGCCACATGTACCCCTGTCCGATTAGTAGCAAATCTTTTTTTCTGTTTAATTCGAAAACAGAGAAAGTTGTAATCTTGTGTCCCCTATAACTTTTGATCTAGAGATCCAATGAGGTTGATTCTTTTTCCAGTAGATCAAAAAAATTCTGTAGTTTTTAAAAACATATAATTTGTCTATGTTTGAAATTTGAAAATTTGAATTAGATCAGATTTAGTTTAAACCTTGTTTTGCTTATTCCAGGAGTTTAAAAAATGATTTTTATTTGATTCTTTTTGCTACTCCTTCCTAGTTATTATATATTACTGTGGTATAAGTTTCAAATTTTTTAAATATTTTTACTTGGCGTTTTAACAGAAACAAGTTTCTGCCTTAGTGACGTGTAGTGAATTCTTTCACTTAGGCCATAGCTACTTATTACTTGTGATGTTATTTGACTTGTTGTTGATTGTAGTGCTTATGGTGTGTATTTGTTTGTATCGGTAGATCACCCGGAGTGCGAAGCTTGTTACTTAGAAGCGCTCGATCAAGACAACTTTCATCAAGGCAAGTCATTTTGATCATACTATCTCCTATGTTTTTCGATGCATGGTAGTTTCACCTTTCTTTGCCCAATTGCATGCCGCATAGGTACTTGGAAATTTTAGTATAGGTTGTAGTATCATGCGGTAGGCACACAACAACCCCGATACTTGGCCCGGGACGACACATTTCATATTGCTATGCTTGAGTAGACGGGATTTTGGTTGAGTGCATAACACGAGTGATGCGAGGTTGATTAGATAACCAAGACCGGTTAAGACAAGATTTTCAAGACCTCGTGATGCAATGCAACTCTGGGTGAAGGACGGTTGATCGGCTCCCTGGAGAAACCAGTGGATGACCCGGGATGCTGGAGACGGCCATGACATCTTGCGGAAAGCTTCACCCAGGCTCGAAGAGACGGACGGAGGCTTCAAGACCCAAGGCTTACCTGCACAACCACAAGTCATTATGGGCTCTGGCTTGGTTGGACAACGCGGCGACTCTGGATAGGCGGTGCTAGCATATGTAGAAGAACGGTAGGAATGGATGGGCACCGACAGGGATTCAGAGGGACCCGTTGAAAGACCATGTTTTGATCATCCCGTCTTCAAACACCCTGAAGTGCGAGGACATACTCGGAGGCGATCAAATCTTGTGGGGAACGTGTGCAAAGCTCTGCAGAGTGCCCAAACCTAATCGATTAGCCGTGTCCACGGTCATGGACAACTTGAGCCGAAGCCTTGAAATTTCCCTGAACTCTCGACACAACTTAATAATGATGTGGGTATTAACAACAACTCGGGTACGAGAATTGGTTGGCGGAACCATCTCGTTAACAACAAACATTGTAGTAATATTTTGCTTTCAGCCCCTCTTGTTGTAGGAGAAAATTGGCTTTATGCAAAACTTATAGCCCTACCTGCCAAATATGCATGTAGAGATAGTTGATTATTATTTTTCCTCTCTCTTTGATGACTTGCCGGCATATTCCATATGCTGACCTACACGACTGCAACGTATCATGTTCCAGAGTACTTTTTCGACCAGGAGTGAGGCTACGATCTACGCTCAACGACATGCCCTGGAGTCGGATGGACTCGTCTACCTGATGCTTCCGCTAGTCTTCGTTAGATATCTCATGAGATGTCCTTCAGCCACTTTATTGTAATCCATTATTGTAATAAAGTACTCGTTATGAGATTTCGATTAATAAAGTTGTGTGATTGAACTCTTGATATATACATTGATGTACTGAGTGTGTACCAGCATGATGTTGGGATGGTACGGAAACACCAGAGGCTTGACTCGTATTGAGTCGGGTCACTACAATACCTCACCCCATTTTACTAGTATTGCCTTTCCTACGGACTCAAAAGTGATTTCTCACAAATATAAAATGAAGAGTCGTTTAGCTTGAAGCTTGGGCTAATCTTATTGCTTTTTTGCAGCAAGGGGAATCTCCACATAAGCCTTTAGCCAATGCATCTTTTGAACTTTTCTGAAATATACTTGGATAAACATATTAGTTCAATGATGCATATGTTGTGATCAATTATCAAAACTACCCTAGGGAGCAATTGTGCTTTCAATATCCCCCTTTTTGTTAATTGATGACAACATATAGATCAAAGCTTCGACGAAAGATATAATCAATGATTAGCATCGACGCTTTGAGATGTATGTGAAAAGCAAGAGCTCCTCCTAAATTTGTGCATTATTTAGAATTTGCATTTGAATGCAAATGCACAATCAATTAGTATCATGGGTCACTCTTCCATGTCACATACAACTTGGTGGTGCGCATACATTATAAGAATGAATAGTAATGCACATGACACCAAAAGGATAAGTGAATGATCACCACATAGATAGCTAAACGATAATAATGTAGCATCAACCAAGCAAGGCGTATGATCAAATAGAGGTAACTCGATAAAGTCATGCAAAATACCAAAGTTCTGAAAAGCAAATGAGAGCAAATAAAGTCAAAAGCTCTCTCTCTCTCTCTCTCTCTCTCTCTCTCTCAGCCCTATCATCTATACATTTCTCCCCCTTTGGCAACAAGTTACCAAAAATTTCAAAAGTATAGAGCTAATCGTCTCTTTGGGCAGCTGATGATGGATCAACAGAAGAGCATCCACGAAGGCTTCTGCTGAATGTCCTGGAGTTGGAGGAGTGGATACTGGAGGTGCTAGAGCTAGGGCTGAAGCTGAAGGTGCAGATGCCTAAGCTGATGAAGTTCGCCTTGCTTCCGACACTGGCATAACTGCTGACTGGGGCTTGGTGCTAAACTGAGTGGTAGTGAGAGGAGGCGACTCTTCATCATCACTGGTAGAATTGGATGTCTTCACACTGTCAACTTCATGCTTGAGCTAATTGATACGTCTCCATCGTATCTACTTTTCCAAACTCTTTTGCCCTTGTTTTGGACTCTAATTTGCATGATTTGAATGGAACTAACCCGGACTAACGCTGTTTTCAGCAGAATTGCCATGGTGTTGTTTTTGCGTAGAAATAAAAGTTCTCAGAATGACCTGGAAATTTACGAGGATTTTTGTGGAATATATAAAAATATTGGCGCAAGAATCAACCGGAGACGTGGAGCGACGAGCCCACAAGCCCAGGACGCGCCCCCCCCCCTTGCCACGCCTAGCGGGCTTGTGGGGCCCTCACAGCTCCGCCGCCTCCAACTCCAGCTCTATTTAGTCCCTTTCGCCTAGAAAAAAATCAAGTAGAAGAGTTCATCGCGTTTTACGATACGGAGGCGCCGCCTCCACCTATTCTTCTCTGGAGGGCAGATCTGGAGTTTGTTCTGGGCTCCGGAGAGGGGAGATCGTCACCGTCGTCATCACTAACCTTTCTTCATCACCAATTCCATGATGCTCTTCACCGTTCATGAGTAATCTCATCACAGGCTTGCTGGACGGTGATGGATTGGATGAGATCTATCATGTAAGCGAGTTAGTTTTGATGGGGATAGATCCCTAGTATCCACTATGTTCTGAGATTGATGTTGCTACTACTTTGCCATGCTTAATGCTTGTCACTAGGGCCCGAGTGCCATGATTTCATATCTGAACCTATTATGTTCTCGTCAATATATGTGTGTTATCGATCCTATCTTGCAAGTTGTAGTCACCTACTATGTGTTATGACCCGGCAACCCCGGAGTGACAATAGCCGGAACCACTCCCGGAGATGACCATAGTATGAGGAGTTCATGTATTCACTAAGTGCTAATGCTTTGTTCTGGTTCTCTATTAAAAGGAGAACCTTAATATCCTGTAGTTTCCATTAGGACCCCTCTGCCACGGGGGGGATGGACAATAGATGTCATGCAAGTTCTTTTCATAAGCATGTATGACTATATACGGAATACATGCCTATATTACATTGACGAACTGGAGCTAGTTACACATCTCTCCATGTTATAACTGTTGCATGATGAATGTCATCCGGCATAATTATCCATCACCGATCCAATGCCTACGAGCTTTTCCTACTGGTCCTTGCTACGTTACTTTGCTGATATTGCTGTCACGGCTGCTACTATTACCGCTACTGCTGTCAATGCTACTGTTACCGTTGCTACTGTTGCTATCACACTACTTTGCTAGTGAAACTTTGTTGCAGATACTAAGTCTTTTAGGTGTGGTTTAATTGACAACTCAACTGCTAATACTCGAGAATATTCTTTGGCTTCCCCTTGTGTCGAATCAACAAATTTGGGTTGAATACTCAAACCTCGAAAACTGTTGCGATCCCCTATACTTGTGGGTTTATCAAGACTATTTTCTGGCGTCGTTGCCGGTGAGGCATAGCTATATTCTCTAAGTCACTTGGGATTTATGTCTGTTGATCACTATGAGGAATCCGAGAGATCCAAAAACTAAAGTCTTGCCCTCAACTACGAGGACAGGTAAGGAACTGCCATCTAGCTCTGCACTTGATTCACCTTCAGTTATGAGTAAGTTTGCGACACCACCACCTGCTAGAAATTCTGATATGTCGCATGTGCTTGATGATGCTACTTCTGCTATCCATGATGCTTGTGATGATGCTTTGCTTGATACTGCTTTGCCACTAGGTGCATTCCTTGATGCACAAATTGCTAGAGTTGTTGCTGAATGTGATGATACTTCTGAAACTGCTGAGATTATTGAAGTAGAACCTGCTATTTCACCTGTTAGAACTAGCTCTCCTAGATATGAATTGCGTGATGTACCTGAGGGTTATGTTATGGAGGGAGAGATAGCTGAGGACTTTCTTGCTTGTAAGGATAGCTATGATCTTGAGAAATTACTGTGTAAGTGGAAAGAAAAATCTCTGAATGCTAGAATGAAATACGATCCTAAGTTTGCTACTTCGCCTATCTTTGTGACCGATAAGGATTATGAATTCTCCGTCAATCCTGAGTTAATCACTTTGGTCGAATCTGATCCTTTTCATGGTGATGAGTCTGAAACGGTTGTAGGACATCTTACTAAGCTGCACGATATAGCCACCCTATTCACGAGTGAGGAAAAGATCCGCCACTACTATATCCTTAAGTTGTTTCCTTTCTCGCTAAAGGATGATGCTAAGACTTGGTTCGCTTCTCTTGCTCCTGGTTGTGTGCGTAGTCCCTAGGATATGATCTACAACTTCTATGAGAAATATTTTCCTGCCCATAAGAAACAAGCTGCCTTGCACGATATATATAACTTTGTGCAAGTCGAAGAAGAGAGTCTCCCACAAGCTTGGGGGAGGCTCATCCAGCTACTGAATGCTTTGCCTCATTACCCTCTTGAGAAAATAAAATACTTGATATCTTCTATAATGGACTAACCGATGCTTCTAGGGACCACCTAGATAGTTGTGTTGGTTGTGTTTTTAGGGAACGAACTGTGGAACAAGCTGAGATTCTATTGAATAATATCTTGTGCAATGAGAATGCTTGGACTATTCCTGAACCACCTCCGAAGCCAACTCCAAAGAAAAGAGGTATTCTATTCCTTAGTCCTGAAGATATGCAAGAAGCTAAGAAATCTATGAAAGAGAAAGGCATAAATCTGAAGATGTCAAGAATCTACCACCTATCGAAGAGATCCATGGTCTTGATAACCCGACATGGGTAGTAGAGGTAAATTCTCTTCGTAGATTCAATGAGAGTGATATTCCTTTTGATAAACCTGCTAGCTTATGCTTAGATGAATTTGATAACTTTGTTGTCAAACAACAAAGTTTCAATGATTATGTTAGCAGACAATTGGAACAGAATGCTCGTATGCTTAGTCATTTAAGTGCTTGTGTGGATAGAAGTGTCAATGATCTTAAGCTTTTGAGTAAACATGCCTCTATGGTTACTACTCAAGTAGAGCAAGTACTTAAGGCTCAAAATGACTTGCTCAATGAGTTGAATGAAAATTCTGTCAGAGTCGTCACTAGAGGTGGTAGAATGACCCAGGAACCTTTGTATCCTAAGGGTCATCCTAAGAGAATTGAACAAGATTCTCAAGGAGTTAGCACCAAGGCACCTAGTCATCCTAGGAAGAAAAAAAGATGATAGGAACTTGCATGCTAGCAACCCCGTTGCTGTTACACACGAGAATCCAAATGATATCTCTGTTTCTGATGTCGAAACACAATCTGGTGATGAACATGAGCCTAATGATAATATCGACACTGGTGCTCATGATGATACTCAACCTAGCAATGATAAGGATGTGGAGATTGAACCTAGTGTTGATCTTGATAACCCACAACCTAAGAATAGGAGATATGATAAGAACGAATTATCGCTAGGAAGCATGGTAAAGAAAGGGAACCATGGGTTCAAAAACCCATGCCCTTTCCTCCCAAACCATCCAAGAAAAAGGATGATGAGGATTTTGAGTGATTTGTTGAAATGATTAGACCTGTCTTTCTGCAAATACGTGTGACAGATATGCTCAAAATGCCTCCTTATGCTAAGTACATGAAGGATATTGTGACTAATAAGAGGAGGATACCTGAGGTTGAGCTTTCCACCATGCTCGCTAATTACACCTTCAAGGGTGGAACTCCTAAGAAACTAGGTGATCCCGGAGTGCCCACTATACCTTGCTCCATTAAAGGAAACTATGTTAGAACTGCTTTATGCGATCTTGGAGCTGGTGTTAGTGTTATGCCTCTCTCTCTTTATCATAGACTTGAATTGGATAAGTTGACACCCACTGAAATATCCAGGCAAATGGCCGACAAATCAACTGCTTTCCCTATCAGCATTTGCGAGGATGTGCCTCTTGTGGTTGCTAATGTTACTATCTTAACGGACTTTGTTATTCTCGATATTCCTGAGGATGATGCCATGGCGGTCATCCTTGGAAGACCCTTTTTAAACACTGCAGGGGTTGTTATTGATTGCAACAAAGGCAATGTCACTTTCCATGTCAATGGTAATGAGCATACGGTGCACTTTCCGAAGAAACAATATCGAGTACATTGCATCAATGCTATTGAAAAAACTTCATCGATTCTTATTGGGAGCTTTGAATGCCCTATACCTACTGTTAAGATGAAGTATAATTTGCTTGTTGGGGATATGCACATCCCCATTGAGGTAACCTAGTGACTATCCGAAAATTCTCCGTTTTTATGCGAGTCGGAAAAAGTTTGTCAAGGAGACTTGGTCAACCTCATTGACGGATTTCTTTTGATGACCATGAGATGGATGAATCTGAGAGTCACAACCTTCTGCCCCAATGTTTACTTTATGTTGTTTAGAAGAAAAATGATAGATTTAGCTGTAGTTTTTCCTGTTTTCTGCTTTTTGCGTCCCTTAGAAAAGTATCCCGAAAATAAAAGTTCTTCAAATGCCCTGAAAATCAAGTATGATTTTTTCTGGAATTTTTGAAAAAATCTGAGACAAAGAGCTAGTCAGGGGGATGCACCAGTGGGCCAGAAGCCCAGGAGGCGCGGGCACCTCCCCTGGCCGCGCCTACCAGGCTTCTGGGGCCCACATGGCCCCCCTTCAATTATTCCACCTCCCATCTCCTTCTCCGACCTCCAGAAAAAATCATTCCGCAGCTCAAACCCGTGTTCTTGCTCTTCTTGCTGCGATTTTCGATCTCCTTGTGCAAAGCCCCATTCACCAAACTGTTTTGGGGGAATTGTTCCTTGGTATGTGACTCCGCCATTGGTCCAATTAGTTTTCTCTAGTGCCTTATTCGTTGTGTATTATTGCTGCCTTGGTGACCCTATTCTTGAGCTTTGGATGTTAATTTTAGTTGGTCCCAAGTAGTTTCAATGCATGATATGGCCTCTAGGCACTTGTAGGAGTAGTTGCTATAAGTCTCGTTGAGCCTTGTTCACTTTTCCTTTGAGTCACTAAAAATTTTAGAAAATTTCAGAGAAAGAAAAAGGGAAAGATGAGGAGGATCCTCCTACGGCAACAGACAACAACGCCAGAAATTGACACGTTGACGGAGACTGGGCTTGCGTTGGTTTTTCCCTTGAAGAGAAAAGGGTCATGCAGCACAAGAGCAGTAAGTATTTCCCTCAGTTTGAGAACCAAGGTATCAATCCAGTAGGAGAATATCGTCAAGTCCGAAGTACCTGCGCAAACACAAAAGAGCTTGCACCCAACGCTTTAAAGGGGTTGTCAATCCCTTCAAGATTGATTGCAAAGTGAGATCTGAAGGCGGAAAGTGCAACGAAGTAAAAAGTGTAAGGCTGAAAATATGGTGTGGAGTAGACTTGGGGGCCATAGTGTTCACTAGAGGCTTCTCTCAAAATAGCAAGTATTACGGTGGGTGAACAAATTACTGTCGAGCAATTGATAGAACCGCGCAAAGTCATGATGATATCTAAGGCAATGATCATACATATAGGCATCACGTCCGAGACAAGTAGACCAATACTTTCTGCATCTACTACTATTACTCCACACATCGACCGCTATCCAGCATGCATCTAGTGTATTGAGTTCATGACGAACAGAGTAACGCCTTAAGCAAGATGACATGATGTAGAGGGATAATCTCAAACCAATGATGAAAACCCCATATTTTTACCCTTGATGGCAACAACACGATGCGTGCCTCGCTACCCCTTCTGTCATTGGGTGAGGTCACCGCATGGTATGAACCCAAAACCAAGCACTTCTCCCATTGCAAGAATCATAGATCTAGTTGCCACACAAAACTCACAATTCGAAGAGAATTACAAGGATATGAAATAATGCATAAGAGAGATCAGAAGAAACTCAAATAAGATTCATAGATAATCTGATCATAAATCCACAATTCATCGGATCTCGACAAACACACCGCAAAAGAAGATTACATTGGATAGATCTCCATGAAGATCATGGAGAACTTTGTATTGAAGATCCAAGAGAGATAAGAAGCCATCTAGCTACTAGCTATGGACCCGTAGGTCTATGGTGAACTACTCACGCATCATCGGAGAGGTCATGGTGTTGATGAAGAAGCCCTCTATATCCGAATCCCCCCTCCGGCAGGGCACCAGAACGTGCCCCAGATGGGATCTTGCGGAGACAGAAGCTTGCGGCGGCGGAAAAGTACTTTCGATGATCTCCTGATTTTTTCTGGGATTTTATGGAATATATAGGCGCAAAACCTAGGGCAGAGGTGGCCCAGGGAGCCCACAAGCCAGGGTGGCGCGCCCCCTGTCCGCGCCATGAGGACTTGTGGGGTCCCTGCAGGCCCCCTGCCCTGATTCTCCGGCTTCCCGATCTTTTTCTGTTTCGGAAAAAATCTTTTTGGCAGTTTCATTCCGTTTGGACTCCGTTCAAAATCCTCCTCTGAAAGGGGTCAAAAACATGGAAAAAACAGGAACTGGCACTTGGCACTGAGTTAATAGGTTAGTCCCAAAAAATATATAAAAGGCATACAAAACATCCAAAGTTTGACAAGATAATAGCATGAAACCATCAAAAATTATAGATACGTTGGAGACGTATCAGTTCCTAAGAGGCTCTTCAAGCCGTGACCCCAAGGATGATGAAAATGAGAAGAAGGAACCCAATTATACGGTCCCCCGAGTTGCAGAAGTTCGAGCGTGCGAGTGGCCTAGCGATGCGTTCTTACGTGTCGCCGGTCTTTATGAGGATTTTTATTACTTGGTGGAGAACGCGGGCCTTACCGCATTCGTTGAAGATACGTGTCCACAATACCTCCTCCTCACTAATATTTTCATGCAAAGCTTTAACTTCTATCCAAGTAAGAATCCTCCTATGGTTGAGTTCAAGTTATATGATATCCCCCAGCGCATGTCACTTCAGGATTTTTGCAATGTTTGCAAATTACCTTGTCCATCACATCATTCTCCCAATGATGTGATCCCGTTATCAGTGAAATCTAATGCCCATGATCAGGAAACCATGATCATATATTGATTAACGAGCTAGCCCACGAGAGGCTTGCTAGGGACACATTGTGATCTATTTATTCACACGTGTATTACTGTTTCCTGTTAATACAATTATAGCATGAACAATAGACGATTATCATGAACAAGGAAATATGATAATAACCATTTTATTATTGCCTCTAGGGCATATTTCCAACAGTCTCCCACTTGCACTAGAGTCAATAATCTAGTTACATTGTGATGTATCGAACACCCATAGCATTATGGTGTTGATCATGTTTTGCTCGAGGAAGAGGTTTAGTCAACGGGTCTGCAACATTCAGATCCGTGTGTATTTTACAAATATCTATTACTCCACTCTGGACATGGTCCTGGATGGAGTTGTAGCGGCGTTTGATGTGCTTGGTCTTCCGGTGAAACCTGGGCTCCTTGGCTATGGCAATGGGCCCAGTGTTATCATAGAAGAGTGTCATTGGACCCGACGCGCTTGGAACCACTCCAAGGTCGGTGATGAGCTCCTTCATCCAAATTCCTTCATGAGCCACTTCTGAAGCAGCTATGTACTCCGCTTCACATGTAGATGTTGCCACGACTTCTTGCTTGCTGCTGCACTAGCTCATAGCCCCACCATTCAAAACATACATGTATCCGGTATGTGACTTAGAGTCATCCGGATCTGTGTCGAAGCTAGCATTTTCGGTGAATACTCACAACATATGCCATAGGTAGGCTAAAGTCGGTGAGAACCGAAGGGACAAAGGTGGGCGCTCGGAACGAGGTTTGTACATGCATGTGACGCACTATGTACCCAGGTTCAGGGCTCTCAGTAGAGATAATACCCCTAATCCTGTCGGAGTGTTTGATGTATAGGAACATAGTACAATGTCGCTCCTGGAGCTGTGTTGGAAGGAGGAAGAGGGGAGCAGCCAGCTCGTATCTACCTCTCTCTCTGTGGTTGGTGAATGTGTTGTGTTGAATGACTGGTGAAGGATCGACCCCCTTGCATGGAGGGCGACCGGGGGGTTTTATAGACGAACCCGCCGGCCTACAATATGGATAAAGGGTACAAGTGTGGGACCCGGCTGGCAGCTTCGCCGGCTGGCCAGGGGCCCACAAGGGTCTTGTCTTGTTGATGGGGGGCCCGCCAGCTGCATGGTCTCGATTGCCTGTGGGACCCGCCGGCTGGCCTTGGGAATCTTCATACGTCCATGTCTGTTGGGCCGGAAATGAAGGAATAGGCTTGATGAGCCTACCCCGGGGTTATCCCCCCGACAGTAGTCCCCGAAGCTGGCGACGTCTGCCACCTGCGGGCGGGCGGCCTCACCGGCTTGTTGATTTGTCTTGATATTTTGACCGCTATTCGCGGCGCAGGACGCCGGCTTCGAAACCGGGTGGCTTCGAAGCGACGCCTCGGTCTAGTCATAACTTGTTCGGAGAACGCCACGTGCCAGGCCTCGCCTGGCGTAATGATGGCGATTACCGCTGACGGGACCGGGCCTGGGCCCTGGGTCCCGCCACGACGCCCCCTCGGCCTCCGCGCGGGAGATCCTCTACGGATTTACTCTGCAGCGGTTGGGCTTAGGGAAGCGTTACCGCCCGTAATACACGGGATTAATGGGGCCCGATGCGCACCGGATCCCCTTCCCACGACGTTTCGTGGGGGTTTAAATGGGACGCGAGGGTTCCGAGGAAGCCATTCGCCCCCTCTTCTCGCCCTGCATCCGCGCTCTCTTCCTCCCCGCGTCCTGAGAAGAAGAGCTCGTGCCCTTCGTCCTCTTAATCTTTGTCGTCGCAACATCGCCGACTACCTCGAGCTCTCGCCACCCGCAGCCATGGCCGGTAGTTCTTCCTCGAAGAAGTCGTCGGCGCAGAAGGCGTCCTCGCAAGGAGCCTGGTTGGGCAGCGACGTCGACGAGGGGCACATCGAGGCGCTTCGTCACCATCGGCTGCTGCCCTCGGCCTCCCAAGTGTTGGTGCGCCTCCCCAGCTCCGAGACCGCTCCCGCACCCACCGCGGGAGAGGTTGTGGTCTTCGTCGAGCACTTCTACCGGGGCTTCGGGCTGCCGGCTAGCTCCTTCTTCGCCGAATGGCTCCAATTCTTCGGCCTGCAGCCGCATCATCTGGCGCCGAACGCCATACTGCAGCTGGCCGCCTTCGTGGTCCTGTGCGAGGGCTTCGTGGGGATCGAGCCTCGCGTCGATCTGTGGCGCAGCCTATTCTTCTTCAAGCAGCAATCCATCGCCATGGAGAAATCCGAGGTGGAGAAGCTCAAGGGGCCGCGCCCCATGAAGTCGTGCGGGGCCGCCTTGGTACATCATCGCCTGAAGTCTGGCTTCCCTGAGATGCCTCTGCAAGAATCCATCAAGCATTGGCAAAAGGGTTTCTTCTACGTGAAGAGCGCCGACCCGGCCCAGGACGCCCTCAACATGCTCTCGTTCGCCATCGCTCCCCCGACGCGGTGAAACTGGGATGCGAAGACTCCCAGGCCGCATCCTGAGGTGGCGCTTATCTGCGCCCACCTTGACATTTTGGAGAAGAGCGGCCTCCTCGGCCATGACCTTCTCGCCACCATGGTGGTCCGTCAGGTTCTGCCTCTGCAGAGGCGGCCGCATCTGGTCTGCCAGATGAGCGACCGACTTGATCCATGCCGGCTATCCACCAAGAGGTTTACCCCGAGCGCTGTGGCGCAAAGGGTGAACCTGATCTCCACCGCCCGCATGGATGAGGGCAGGGAATGGACATGGGGGATGTCCCCGTTCAACAGGGCTCACCCGCCTCCGATGGTAGCTTTACTCCATTTTTCTCTGTTGTTTTGTCTCGAAGCCGGTGGCGTTGCTGAGCCTTTGGTTGAATTCTTTTGCATAGCTGTTCGAGACCCTGCAGGGGTCCCTCCGTCGGCCCGCTCCCGATGTGGAGGTGTCCGACGCCTCCGAGATTGAGGACGAGGGCGCGATGGAACCCCGCTCAGGCTCCTCCGCCGGCTCGGAGGATCCCGTGTAGTCGGAAGGGACCGAGCCGTCTGGTGAGTATACGCGGCCCGCGTAGCAGACTGGACGGATGACGATGAGGTAGCCTCATTCCGTTCTGGTGTAGCCTTCGAGAAAGACTCTGATGAGGTGGAGGAGGTCACTAGCCCACCACTGACGCGTGGCCGGCGTCAAGGTGGCGGAGCGACCGCTGCTGATGAGGCAGCTGAGAAGAAGGGCAAGGGTGCCACAGCTTCTCGGCTGGCCTCTAAGCGGCCGGCGCCGGGTCCTCCTGCCGGGCAGCGAGCAGGCGGCGCCAAGAGGCGCCGTGGTGGTGGCCGGAGGCAGGTCTGTGTAGTAGCGGGGTACGGTTTCCTCCTCGTTTCCTTTGTCCATCTTGGGATGAGCTTTGTTCCTTAGGAGCTTTGCTTGACAGGGAGGTGGAGGATGCGAGTGAGGACACCGCCTCCGCAGCCGAGCGGGCTGGTTGGGCAGCAGCTGATGCTGCCCAGAGGGAGCTTGAGATAGAGTCCAAGCGTCGGTGGGACACGGCTGCGGGGAAGGCCGTCGTGGGTCAGCCTCGCCCCAGCCGGGTCGAGAGGCTGGTGGAGAAGCGTGTGAAGGCTAGACATGACCCCTACGCACATGCCCGTGCGGAGGAGCCAGCTACCGAAGCCGCCTCCAGGCCGGCCCCAAGGATCGAGGGGGCCCAGCCATCCGAACCGGCGGCCTCGGCGCAGGTGGACCTGGAGATGATCCCTGACTCTCCCCGAGCCGAGGCGGCCCCCGACGCGTCAGAGCTGGACTTGGCAGCGCCGGACACGGCCCCTCACGCCCCAGGGGCGACCATGGATGCGCCGGACGCAGCCCATCCGCCTCCTGCGGAGGAGGTAGCGCCGACCGGGACGGTGCCCGGGCCGGCTGTTGAGACGGCACCAGGAGCCGGCACCATCGTCGTTCCTCAGCACGGCCCTATTGCGCCAGGAGCCGGGGATCGGGCTGGGAGCCGGCCTATGAAGACATGGCAGACGGCGAACTTGGCCCGCCTGTGACTGCCCGCTGGCATCGTTCTTTCCGGCGTACCGGAGCTGGTGACGATGTTTTCCAGCAACCGGTCGAAGGTGGAGCAGTCGGCCCGCGTGGTATGCGGCGACATGGAGCGCCTAGAAGCCCGCACCCAGGTAGGCATTGCCTTCTTTGGTTTTTTGTACTTTTTTCTCTTGTCTTGGCGTTAGTGGGGGCGCGTCAGCGCACCCACTGGGTGTAGCCCCCGAGAATCGGGCGGGTTGATTGCCGACCGGTCCGAATCTCTTGGGGGCCTTTTTCCCTGCGTAGTTTTCTTCAGTGGGGGCGCGCTAGCGCACCCACTGGGTGTAGCCCCCGATAATCAGGCTGGTTAGATTTTTAACCAGGTCGAGTCTTAATCCTGTTCCCTTTTTGTCCCTTTTGGCAGGTGCTTTATGATGCTCAGGTACAGGCGTACAACGAGCTACGGACCCAGCACCTGGGGGCCGATAGCCGGATTGCCGAGCTTGAAGCCCGGCTAGGCGAGGTCGCCGCGAAGCATGACGCCCTGCGCAACGCCGGCGGCCGGCTCCAAGAGCAACTGGATCTTCTTCAGGCGGATAAGAAGGAGCTCGAGGCGGCCGGCCAGGTCGAGTTGGAGCAGTTGCAGGCCACGCTGCAGGAGAAGGAGGCCTCCTACTCTGCCGACGTGGACCGCCTCGCGTCGCTTCACCTCGAGGAGGTGGACCTCAAGAACGCCACCTTGAGGGAGAAGGATGAGGCCCTTGTGCAGAAGCAGACGCAGCTGGCCAAGGCTCTGGAGTCTGCGGGACCCTCCAAGAGGAAGTTGCCCGCCTTACTCATGCGAGTAAGGTGCGGGAGCATGAGGTCCTCGAGGTCTCTCATGAGACCGACGGCGCCTTCCATCGTGGGTCTCTCTTCCTTGTCTTATGTTTGGTCATTTTGCCGTCTCCTCCTTTTGTTGTGTTCTTACGTCCTGGTTGCCGTCACTCCAGGTCTCTTCCCCGAGACCTAGATCGCAGCCGACACCGCCGTCGAGGTGTGCCGTGCGGCCGGGCAGGAGGTAGACACTACCTCCGGCTGGAGTGTGGAGGAGATCGGGGTGGGCCTTCGGGCCCCCCTGCACGCCCTGGGCGAGTCTATGGCTCAACTCCAGGTTGCAGGTTTGTCGATGGTGGCGCCCTTGTGGCCGGAAGGCGTGGAGCCGGCATCCATGAGCAGGCTCGCCCGCTGGCTTGTAGTGGGTGGAGAGCGCCTGGATGCCTGGCGTGCCTCTGCCGCGCGGTCTGGGGCTTATATGGCCCTACGCTTGGCCAATTCATGGTATCGGAACCTGAACTTGGGCAAGCTGGCTGCCCAGCGCGACGGCTCAGAGGCGAAGCTGCAAGGCATGGAGGAGGAGCTTCGTGTGAGAGCCAGCGCCGTCGCCGAGTACGCAGCCTGGGACGACTTTGTTTTGGAGCGGGGTGAAGATGGCGGTGTGATCGCTGAAGATCTGCACGGCCTTCAGCCCTATGACGCCGACGGCAGCTCCGACGAAGCGGTCCGGGCTGTGGAATCTGCTCCCGCCTCCAGCGGTGCGGCGTATGCCGACTCCGGTGTTGACGGAGCCGGTGGCCTCAGCGAGGGAGACGGCGCAACCACCTCGGGAGCAGCCGGAGACGGTGATGCTACCACATCAGGAGCAGCGGCCGAGACGACCAAGGAGGCCGCAGTCCCGTAACCGGTGTCCTTTTGTGTTTTGTTCTACCCCCGGAGGGATGTAATGAACGTGGGCCGTGAGCCAATGCTTTTGTGAATGTATATATTCAGCATTATATTCGTTGCCAAGCGTGTTGTCTTATGATCCTGTCTTTTGATTCCTGGTTGACTTATCTTATCCGAAGCCATCAAGATATAAAGAACAAGACATAAGCCAATCAGAGGCCGACTTGAATGAGATCGTATATATGATCGAGCCAGCCCGAGCCGGCGACCCAAGTGTAGCCGAACTTTGCATGTATTCGACCTGACCTGCGTCACCTCGCAAACCGAGCGATCGGAGCCAGCCCGCAGGTTCGTACGAGGTGACCAGGGATCAGCCGGTACACTATGTGTTCATTTACAAGGGAGGGCGTCCGAGCGGCTAGCGAGCCCCCGAGCTTGTTAAAGCCAGCAAGGGGCGTGCGCTGCGTAGCCTCTGAGCTTGATTAAGCCAGCAAGAGGTTGTACGCTGTGTAGCCCCCAAGCTTAATGAAGCGTGTCAGAGGGCGTACACTGAGTGAAAACTCTCAATAAAAAGGAACATGAAGCATGCTCTTTTTTTCGCATTTGTGCGTAGCCTCTGAGCTTGATTAAGCCAGCAAGAGGTTGTAGGCGGTGTAGCCCCCGAGCTTAATGAAGCATGTCACATGGCGTACACTGAGTGAAAACTCTCAATAAAAAGAAACATGCAGCATGCTCTTTTTATCGCATTTGTGCGTAGCCTCCGAGCTTGATTAAGCCAACAAGAGGTTGTACGCGGTGTAGCCCCCGAGCTTAATGAAGCGTGTCAGAGGGCGTACACTGAGTGAAAACTCTCAATAAAAAGAAACATGAAGCATGCTCTTTTTATCGCATTTGTTGTTCCCTGAAGAGGGAGAAAGATACAAGTGCATGCTTTTCCGTTGCTTGACTTTTGCCTTTTAGCAATAGAACGGGCGAAGCAACGCCGTGTTCCATGGGCGTTCCGTTTCTTGGCCGGAGTCGTCCCTCTTGCGCTTCCTTGGCTTTTGGGCATCAATCAGGTAGTAAGCGTTGTTGTGCAGCGCCCTACTGATGATGAAGGGTCCCTCCCAGGGGGGTGAGAGATTGTGCTGGCCGGCAGTGCGCTGGATTCTTCTGAGGACCAAGTCTCCCTCCCTGAAAGAGAGAGGCCTGATCTTTTTGCTATGGTAGTATCTCAGCTTCTGTTGGTAAATGGCCGTCCGGCTCAAAGCCAAGTCCCTTGCTTCTTCGAGGAGATCCACACCGTCTTCTTTGGCCTCCTTCGCCTCCGTTTCTGTGTATAGGGTGACCCGAGGCGAGTCGAACTCGACATCCGTGGGAATAATAGCCTCAGACCCATATACCAGAAAGAATGGAGTGAAGCCGGTCGACCGGTTGGGCGTGGTGCGGAGGCTCCATAGCACCGCCGGCAGTTCTTCAATCCAGTAGCCGGCTGACCTGACCATTGGTGCCACCAGCCTTGGCTTGATGCTGGCTAGGATCAGGTTGTTGTCCCTCTCTGCTTGGCCGTTTGACTGAGGGTGTGCCACTGAAGACAAGTCGAGCCGGATGCCTACCTTGGAACAGTAGAGCGCTAGGGCGCCCTTGGCGAAGTTGGTGCCATTGTCGGTGATGATGCTGTGGGGAACGCCATGTCGGACAGAGATGTCTGTGATGAACCTGACAGCAGTGGGGCCGTCAAGCTTTTTGATAGGTCTGGCTTCGATCCACTTGGTGAACTTGTCGACGGCTACCAAAAGATGTGTCATCCCTCCGCGAGCCGTCTTGAAGGGCCCAACCATGTCCAGTCCCCAGACGGCGAATGGCCATGATAAGGGAATGGTTTTGAGTGCCGAAGGCGGCATGTGGCTTTCTGCACTGAAGCGTTGGCAGCCTTCGCATTTGTCCACCAGATCCACGGCCTCCTCGAGGGCCGTGGGCCAGTAGAATCCATGGCGGAATGCTTTGGCCACCAGGGTTCTGGAGGCGGCGTGATACCCACACTCCCCCTGGTGGATGTCTCTGAGGATCTCCTGCCCTTTTCTGATTCGACGCAGCGTTGGAACATGTCGGTCGCGTTGCATCGCACCAGTTCGCGATTGATGATGGAGTAGGCGGCGGACCTGCGCTGGATCTGTCTCGCCTCCGCCTCGTTCTGAGGAAGTTCGCCGCGAAGAAGGAAGGCCGGAATGGCTTGAGCCCATGATGGAGCCAACACAAGGGTCTTCTCTGCTTCGTCTTGACTGTTGGAGGCTTCTGCAGCCCCCGAACTTGATGGTGTCTCTGGTGCTATTACTGCAGCTGGCTCACCGTCTACCTCCATGACGTCCACCCACTGGGAGGATTCGAGCCCGGACAGAGCCGGGGTTGTTGTTGTAGCCGGTGCCGCTATTGGAGTCGGTTGGACCAATGGAGCCGGTATAGGATCCACAGCCGGCGTAGTTGGTGGAGCCGACGGCACTTGCACTGTGGATTCAGTTGGTGCCGCATTCGGAGCCGATGCCGCCAGCGCAGCCGGCGTAGGGTCCGCAGCCGGCGTAACTGGCGGAGCCGACGGCGCTTGTCTCGTAGAGTCGACCGGTACAAAGATTGATGCCGACTCGGGAGATGGCTTGATAGACGGCTTATGGAGTTGCTCGAGGGAGACGCCGGCTGGAATGGCCTGTCTCGTGGAGCCGATTTTCGCCAGTGTATCGGCCGCCTCATTTTCCGCCCTGGGAACGTGGTGGAACTCACAACCCTCGAAGGGGCTGCTGGATGAGGAAGCGGTAGCTCACCATGTTGGCGTCCCTAGCGTCCCATTCGCCAGAGACCTGCTACACCACCAAGTCTGAATCGCCGAAGCATATGAGCCGTCGGATGCCGATCTCCTTGGCAAGCCGGAGGCCATGAGCCAGTGCTTCGTACTCGGCGATGTTGTTCGAGGCGGCGAAATGGATCTGGAGAGCATACTTGAGCTGGTCCCCCTTTGGAGACGTCAAGATGATACCGGCTCCTAGCCCTGTCCGCATCTTCGAGCCGTCGAAGTGCCTCCGCTAATGCGTGGAGTCTCGAGGCGGTGGCTCGAACTGGGTCTCGGCCCAGTCGACTAAGAAGTCGACCACCACCTGTGATTTGATGGCGGTGCGAGGCTCGTACCGAATATCATGGTCCGCCAAGGCGATGGGCCATTTGGCAATTCTTCCCGTGGCATCACGGTTACCCATGATCTCTGAAAGTGGAGCAGTGTTCACCACAGTGATGGCATGCTCTTGGAAGTATTGCTTCAATTTCTTTGCAGCAAGGTAAACACCATAACATATTTTCTGATAATGAGGGTAGTTCTGCTTAGAGGCGGACAAGACCTCGCTAAGGTAGTAGACAGGGCGCTGCACTGGCAGGGCCTTGCCTTCCTCTTTACGCTAAACTACCAACACTACGCTGACCACGCGAGTGGTCGCCGCGATGTATATGAGTATGGGTTCCCTTTCAGATGGGGCTACCAAGATTGGCAGGCTCGAGATTACCCGCTTGAGGTCGCGGAAGGCTTCGTCCGCCTGGTCGTTCCACTCGAACTTTGTCGTCTTCTTCATGAGCTGGTAGAGTGGAAGGGCCTTCTCGCCAAGCCGGCTGACGAACCGGCTGAGGGATGCCAAGCAGCCGGCGAACTTTTGGACGTCGAGGATCCGAGCCGGCCGCACCATCCGCTCGACGGTGTGATCTTCTCAGGGTTCGCTTAATGCCGCGGGTGGATACGAAGAACCCCAAGAGTTTGCCGCCTGGGACCCCGAAGACGCACTTCTCAGGGTTGAGCCGGATCTTGTATTCGCGCATATTAGCGAATGTCTCTCGTAGGTCGTCGAGGAGGCTGAAGTGCTGCTTCGTCTTGACGACGATGTCATCCACATAGACGTGGATGTTTCTGCCAATCTGTGGCAGTAGGCACTGCTGCATGCAGCGTTGGAATGTCGCACCTGCATTCTTCAGACCGAACGTCATGGTGGTGTAGCAGTAGGCCCCGAAGGGCGTGATGAAGGAGGACTTCAGGCGATCAGCTGGATCCAGCTTGATTTGATGGTAGCCTGAATAAGCATCCAGAAACGACAGCAGTTCGTAGCCTGCGGTGGAGTCGATCACTTGATCTATCCTAGGCAACGCGAAAGGGTCTTTCGGACAAGCCTTATTCAGGCTAGTGTAGTCGATACACATTCGCCATGTGTTGTTCTTCTTCAGCACCAGGACTGGGTTAGCCAGCTAGTCCGGGTGGAAAACCTCCATGATGAAGCCGGCTGCGAGGAGCCGGGTGATTTCTTCTCCGATCGTGCGCCGCTTCCCCTCGGTGAAGCGGCGCAGGGGTTGTTTCACCGGCTTCGCATCCGGTCGCACGTGAAGTTTGTGCTCAACATACTTCCTCGGAACACCCGGCATGTCCTTGGGGGACCATGCAAAGATGTCCCGATTCTCATGGAGGAAGTCGATGAGTTCACCTTCCTATTTGGGGTTGACGCCAGCCCCGATGGTGACGCACTGCTTCGGGTTGGCAGGGTCGAGTGGGACCTGCTTGGTCTCTTTAGCCGTCTTGAAAGAGACCTCACCGGCCGACTAGGACGGAGGGGAAGGAATCGCCGGCTGCTCGGTAGCCTGGGCCACGAGCCGGTCGATCTGACGCTTCTCCTCAGCAATCACCAAGGTGTCGGCGAGCCGGCTGCTATCTTGGGCACACTCGAGCGACTTCTTGTAGTCGCCAACAACAGTGATGATGCCCTTGGGACCCGGCATCTTCATCTTTAGGTAGGCGTAATGCGGAATAGCCATGAACTTGGCTAGAGCCGATCTTCCCAGCAGCGCGTGATACGGGCTACTGAGGTCCACTACCTCGAACCATATGGACTCTCGGCGGAAGTGGGCCTTGTTGCCGAAGAGGACGTCCAGCTGCATCTTGCCGATGGGCGAGCAGGACTGCCCAGGCATGATGCCATGGAAGACAGTGCTAGTTGGCAGGACGTCCGTCTCCTTGAGCCCGAGCTTGAGGAGAGTGTCGAGGTAGAGGATGTTGATGTTGCTGCCGCCATCGACCAGCACCCGGGAGAATCGACATGTGAGCCTTTTGGAAGCGAAGGTGGGGTCGAGGATGAGTGCGTATGATCCCGGGTTGGGCATCACCATAGGATGGTCCACCCGGCTCCATGTGATTGGTTTGTCAGACCAATGCATGTACTGGGGAACCGGGGGGACGGTGGTGTTTACCTCACGCCGTCTTTGGCGCAGGCTTTGCTTGTCGTCGCCTTCGCTGGTGAAGACGACGAACGCTCCGTCTTGATGAGGATAGTTGTCTGGGTGATGACCGTCATCGCGAGGCGGCGGTGGCGGAGGCGGAGCGTGGTTGGGAGCCGGCGCACGGGGCGCCGCCTGTGCACCCGGAGGAGCCGGCAGGCCATCCCCTTGCGACAGCCGGCGCGCAACGCTACACTGTCGAAGGGTATGGGAAGACGATTGCGCCCCAGAATGTATCTTACAGGGGGCGTCGAGCAGCTGCTCGAAGGACTGCTTGGGCAGCCAGTTGGGGTTGCTCCGGTTGGGACGCTTTCGTGGAGGGCCGGCTTGAGGAGCCGACACCTCGCCCTCCACATTGGCCACCAACTTGCTGTTGGAGCGGGGATCCATCTGATCCGCCTTGCGCTTGTAGTTGTTCTGGCCGCCTCGGTTGTCCCGAGCCGGCTTGGGAGTAGCCGACGTAGGTACAACCTTGTCCGAGGCGGTCACCTTGATGCGCATTGCGGACTCGGCCGTGGCGTACTTGTCCGCCTTGGCCATGAGCACCGCCAAAGAGGTGGGCTCGGCGCACATGAGCTTGTGCTTAAGGAGGGTGCCGTCTCGGCAACCGTCAATGAAGGACTGGATGGCTTGTACCTCATGCACCCCCTCGCAGGAGTTGCGGAGCTTAGTCCACCGGGTGACGTAGTCGCGAAGGGGTTCGTCGGCCTTCTGGACGCACATAGCCAGCTCGCGGGGCTAGCCAGGGCGCTTGTAGGTGCCAGTGAAGTTGCGGACGAACGCCTCCTCGAAGTCCACCCAGGAGTTGACACTGCCGGCCGGGAGGCTGTTAAGCCAAGTCTGGGTCGAGCCGGCCAACATGAGTGGCACGTAGCAAACTGCTACGCGCTTGTTGCCCCTGGCGATGCCTACGGCTGTGGTGTAATCAATCAGCCAGTCTTCTGGCTTGGCCGTGCCGTTGTATTTCGGCGTATCCCGAGGTAGGGTGAAACCTCGGGGGAACGGCTCCCCTCGGATCCAGGGGCCGAAGCATGCCGGACAGATGGGTCCGTCTTCCTCTAGGAGGGCTGACTGGGCCAGGACGATGAGACGCTGGCGGGCGTCCCGCTCATCCTGGGTGGCGTGGGCGCCATCCCCGGTGGCGATAGGGGAGGCGCCTCGTGAGCCAGAGACGTGAGTTCTTCGCGGGGGAAGAACCTCACACTCCGAATCGCCCTCGTCGCCTCCGCGACGCAAGCCCGAAGTGTGCTCGCTCTGGCGCTGAGAGCGCCGGTCTTGGCTTCCCTCGCCCCTCCAGCCGGAAGGGCGATGCGAGGAAGATCCTTTTGCGTGGTGCTGGCCGCTAGGGTTGCGGCGTGCCCCCGAGTTTGGTCCTGGGGACTCCGATGGAGCCTGGCCGGGGTCAAGCCGAGCGTGTTGGTGGTTGGCGGCGTCAAGGAGATCCTTGACACGCTTCTCCTGGAAGGCGCGCTCCTTGCCTTCCAGGCTTGCCATCTCCTCCATGGCTGCCTGCGCCGCTCGCAAGTTGGCCGCAGGAGTCTCGTAGGTGGGCAGATCACCGCCTAGAACCTCGGCGATGAACCGGCCGCGGCTGCGGACCGATCCAAGCCGGCTAGGGGCCTCAGAAATCGGAGTGAGACCGTATGCGGAGTTATACTCGCGCTGCGTAGCCTCCAACCGACGTTTCGCCGAAGCTACGGCGATGCCCTGCTCCAAGATACGCTTGCGAGCCTCCTCCAGCGAGGCCCGAGCGTGTGCAGGCTCGGCGGAAGTGGTGACAGGTGTCTTCAGGCCGGCGATGACGTCCCGAAGAGTATCAGCGGTGGCCGCAGTGGGCTCGCCAGCGCCTATGGAGGCCTTGCCAGGAGCCGTGCTGGTGCCAGTGCCGATAACCATCACCTCCATGGTATTGGAGACGGCAGCAACGTGGTATGGGGTGAAGAACCCCACCGACGGTGGAGGGCCGTCGAAGATGAGGACATTACTGGGATAAACGTCGTGGGCAGGCATCTCAGCGATAGAGAGCTTGCTGAAGCTGGCGCAGAGCGCCTCAACGTCGAAGTCCTCGCCGAAGTAGCGCGGGCCGTCATTGAGACGAAGGTCGCTGAAGAGAACATTGAGGTTCTCCATAGCGGCGACGATGACGCTAGGGAGCGCCTCGTCATCAGAATCTTCGTCCGAATCCGCATGGCGGACGGGGACGTCGATCATCATGGGTGTCGCCTCGTCGAAAGCGGGCTCCACGGGCATGCAAACTAATCCGGACGCGATGCATCCGGCGGTGTAGGCGCGGGTCCCCGCCCAGCGCGTAAAGCCAGCCGATGTCGCGATCGGCCCCATGGTGGGCGCCAAATGTCGGTGAATACTCACAACATATGCCATAGGTAGGCTAAAGTCGGTGAGAACCGAAGGGACAAAGGTGGGCGCTGGGAACGAGGTTGGTACACGCATGGGACGCACGATGTACCCAGGTTCAGGGCTCTCCGTAGAGATAATACCCCTAATCCTGCCGGAGTGTTTGATGTATAGGAACAGAGTACAATGTCGCTCCTGGAGCTGTGTTGGGAGGAGGAAGAGGGGAGCAGCCGGCTCGTCTCTACCTCTCTCTCTGTGGTTGGTGAATGTGTTGTGTTGAATGACTGGTGAAGGATCGGCCCCCTTGCATGGAGGGCGACCGGGGGGTTTTATAGACGAACTCGCCAGCCTACAATATGGATAAAGGGTACAAGTGTGGGACCCGGCTGGGAGCTTCGCCGGCTGGCCAGGGGCCCACAAGGGTCTTGTCTTGTCGATGGGGCTCCCGCCAGCTGCATGGTCTCGATTGCCTGTGGGACCCGCTGGCTGGCCAATGAGGCTCTCGCGTAAGGTTGACGCTGAGCACGCGCTGTACGTCAAGCGTCGCCCTGCGAGATTCTTCATGGGAAGGTAGTACGACCACCTCCACTATTCCCCACGCCGAGTGCAGTAATGGAGTGGGAGTGTGACGGTCCGATACTATGCTAGGTGATGGATCAAAGCCGGGGTAGGTCAGCGGCATGGCCGCTGACACTTGTACCTGTCGGGCGCCCTGATCCAGTACCTTTACTGACGCGTAGCTACCTTTAATCGTGAGGTCTCTTCCTGACCTACTATCTGATGTGACTTGTGATCCTCGGCAGGCTAGCCTGCTTGGCCAGCCGGCTTAAGTGTGGCCGCCTCCTCCCCAGTCCGGCTGGCGGGACCAGGCCGGCTCCGAAGAGGAGGCCGCCAGGATTCTAGCCGGCAGGGGTTGCCTGGCCGGCCATAAAGGTGGCCGCCTCGTCCTCTAGCCGGCAGGTGATGCCTAGCCGGCCAGAAGACTTGGGCCTTGGGAATCTTCATACGTCCATGTCCGTTGGGCCGGAAATGAAGGAATAGGCTTGATGAGCCTACCCCGGGGTTATCCCCCCGACAAGCATCGACGTAACCCTTTACGACGAGCTCTTCGTCACCCCCATAAACGAAAAACATCTCCTTAGTCCTCTTCAGGTACTTAAGGATATTCTTGACCGCTGTCCAGTGTTCCATACCGGGATCACTTTGGTACCTCCCTACCAAACTTATGGCAAGGTTTATATCAGGTCTGGTACACAGCATGGCATACATTAGAGAGCCTATGGCTGAAGCATAGGGGACAGTACTCATCTTCTCTCTATCTGCTGCTGTGGTCGGTGACTGAGTCTTACTCAATCTCATACCTTACAAAACTGGCAAGAACCCCTTATTTGTGTTTTCCATATTGAACTTCTTCCATATCTTCTCAAGGTATGTACTTTGCGAAAGACCTATGAGGCATCTCGATCTATCTCTATAGATCTTGATGCCTAATATGTATGCAGCTTCTCCAAGGTCCTTCATTGAAAAACTCTTGTTCAAATAGGCCTTTATGCTCTCCAATAACTCTATGTTATTCCCCATCAATAATATGTCATCCACATACAGTATGAGTAAAGCTACAGAGCTCCCACTCACTTTCTTGTATAAACAGGCTTCTCCATAAACTTGTATGAACCCAAATGCTTTAATCACCTCATTAAAGCGAATGTTCCAACTCCGAGATGCTTGCACCAGCCCATAGATGGAGCGCTGGAGCTTGCACACTTTGTTAGCACCCTTAGGGTCGACAAAAACCTTCTGGTTGCATCATATACAACTCTTCCTTAAGATTCCCGTTAAGGAACGTTGTTTTGACGTCCATTTGCCAAATTTAATAATCATAAAAGGCGGCAATTGCTAACATGATTCGGACTAACTTCAGCTTCGCTACGGGAGAGAAAGTCTCTTCGTAGTCAACTCCTTGAATTTGTCGAAAACCCTTTGCGACAAGTCGAGCTTTATAAACGGTCACATTACCGTTTGCATCAGTCTTCTTCTTGAAGATCCATTTATTTTCTATGGCTCGCCGATCATCGGGCAAGTCCACCAAAGTCCATACTTTGTTCTCATACATGGATCCTTTCTCGGATTTCATAGCCTCAAGCCATTTGTTGGAATCCAGGCCCGCCATTGCTTCTTCATAGTCCGAAGGTTCACCGTTGTCTAACAACATGATTTCCATCACAGGGTTGCCGTACCACTCTGGTGCGGAACGTACCCTTGTGGACCTTCGTGGTTCAGTAGCAACTTGATCCGAAGCTTCATGATCATCATCATTAACTTCCTCTTCAGTTGGCGCAGGCGCCACATGAACAATTTCCCGCGCTGCGCTACTCTCCGGTTCGAGAGGGGGTGTAATTACCTCTTCAAGTTCTACTTTCCTCCCACTTACTTCTTTCGAGAGAAACTCTTTCTCTAGAAAGGATCCGTTCTTGGCAACAAAGGTTTTACCTTCGGATCTAAGATAGAAGGTATACCCAATAGTTTCCTTAGGGTATCCTATGAATACGCATTTCTCCGCTTTGGGTTCGAGCTTCTCTGGTTGAAGTTTCTTCACATAAGCATCACAGCCCCAAACTTTAAGAAACGACAGCTTAGGTTTCTTGCCAAACCATAGTTCATACGGTGTCGTCTCAACGGATTTAGACGGTGCCCTATTTAAAGTGAATGTTGCGGTTTCTAATGCGTATCCCCAAAATGATAGCGGTAAGTCGGTAAGAGACATCATAGATCGTACCATATCAAATAAAGTGCGATTACGACAGTCAGACACTCCGTTTCGTTGCGGTGTGCCAGGCGGCGTCAGTTGTGAAACAATTCCACACTTCCTTAGGTGTGTGCCAAACTCGTGACTCAAATATTCTCCTCCACGATCAGATCGTAGACACTTCATTTTTTTGTCACGTTAATTCTCAACCTCACTCTGAAATTCCTTGAACTTTTCAAATGTCTCAGATTTGTGCTTCATCAAGTAGATATACCCATACCTACTCAAATCATTGGTGAGGGTGAGAACATAACGGTAGCCACCGCGAGCTTCAACGTTCATTGGACCACACACATCAGTATGTATTATTTCCAATAAGTCGGTCGCTCTCTCCATTATTCCTGAGAATGGAGTCTTAGTCATCTTGCCCATGAGTCACGGTTCGTATGTGTCAAATGATTCAAATTCAAGAGACTCTAATAGTCCATCAGTATGGAGCTTCTTCATGCCCTTAACATCGATATGACCAAGGCGGCAGTGCCACAAGTATGTGGGACTATCATTATCAACTTTACATCTTTTGGTACTAACACTATGAATATTTTTAACATCGCGATCAAGATTCATCAAGAATAAACCATTCACCAGCGGAGCATGACCATAAAACATATCACTCATATAAATAGAACAACCATTATTCTCTAACTTAAATGAGTAGCCGTCTCGCATTAAGCAAGACCTTGATACAATATTCATGCTCGAAGCTGGTACTAAATAACAATTATTAAGGTTTAGAACTAATCCCGACGGTAGATGTAGAGGTAGCGTGCCGACGGCGATCACATCGACCTTGGAGCCATTCCCGACGCGCATCGTCACCTCGTCCTTGGCCAGTCTCCGCTTATTCCGCAGTTCCTGCTTTGAGTTGCAAATGTGAGCAACAGCACTGGTATCAAATACCCAGGAGCTACTATGAGCGCTAGTAAGGTACACATCAATAACATGTATATCATATATACCTTTAACGTTGTCTGCCTTCTTGTCCGCTAAGTACTTTGGGCAGTTTCGCTTCCACTGACCTTTTCCCTTGCAATAGAAGCACTCAGTCTCAGGCTTGGGTCCATTCTTTTTCTTCTTCCCGGCATCTGGCTTACCGGGCCCGGCAATGGCTTTGTCGTCTTTCTTGAAGTTCTTCTTACCCTTGCCCTTCTAGAAACTGGTGGTCTTGTTGACCATCAACACTTGATGCCCTTTCTTGATTTCTACTTCTGCAGACTTGAGCATCGAGTACAACTCGGGAATGGTCTTCTCCATCCCTTGCATGTTCTAGTTCAGCACAAAACCTTTGTAGCTTGATGGGAGAGACTGGAGGATTCTGTCAATTATAGCATCATCCGGAAGTTCGACTCCAAGTGAAGTCAGACGACCGTGTAACCCACACATTTTGAGTATGTGCTCACTGACAGAACTGTTCTCCTCCATCTTACAACTAAAGAACTTGTCGGAGACTTCATATCTCTCGACACGGGCATGATCTTGAAAAACTAGTTTCTGCTCTTGGAACATCTCATATGCACCGTGTTGCTCAAAACGCCTTTGGAGCCCTGTTTCCAAACTGTATGACATGCCACACCTAACCAGAAAGTAGTCATCACTCCGCGTTTGCCAGACATTCAGAATGTCCTGGGCTGCTGCGGGAGCAGGAGGGTCACCTAGCGGTGCATCAAGGACATAAGCCTTTTTAGCTGCTTCAAGGATGAGCTTCAAGTTGCGAACCCAGTCCGCATAGTTGCTACCATCATCTTTCAGCTTGTTTTTCTCTAGGAATGCGTTGAAATTGAGGTTGACGTTCGCCATCTACAATATTTATAAAGACAACTTTTAGACTAAGTTCATGACAATTAAGTTCATTTAATCAAATTAAGTATGAACTCCAACTTAAATCGACATCCCTCTAGTCATCTAAGTGATACATGATCCATATTGACTAACCCGTGTCCGATCATCACGTGAGACGGACTAGTCGTCATGGTGAGCAACTTCATGCTGATCGTATTCAACCAAATGACTCATGTTCGACCTTTCGGTCTCTTGTATTTGAGGTCATGTCTGTACATGCTAAGCTCGTCGAGTCAACCTAGGTGTTTCGCGTGTGTAAATCTGGCTTACACCCGTTGTATGCGAACGTTAGAATCTATCACACCCGATCATCACGTGGTGTTTCGAGACAACGACCCTTCGCAATGGTGCACACTTAGGGGAATACGTTCTCAATTTTTTTTAAGAGGGATCATCTTATTATGCTACCATCGTTCTAAGCAATAAGGCGAAAAACATGATAAACATCACATGCAATCATATAGTGACATGATATGGCCATTATCATCTTTACTCTTTCGATCTCCATCTTCAGGCATCGCATGATCATCATTGTCACCGGCGTGACACCATGATCTCCATCATCACGATCTCCATCATCGTGTCTCCGTGAAGTCTTCACGCCAACTACTACTATCACTGCTACTATAGCTAACCGTTAGCAATGAAGTAAAAGTAGTAAACACATGGCGTTGCATCTCATACAATAAATTAAGACAACTCCTATGGCTCCTGCCGGTTGTCATACTCATCAACGTGCAAGTCGCGAATCCTATTACAATAACATGATCATCTCATACATCACACATGCAACATCACAACTTTGGCCATATCACATCACATGTCAAACCCTGCAAAAACAAGTTAGACGTCCTCTAATTGTTGTTGCAAGTTTTACGTGGCTGATTTGGGTTTCCAGCTAGAACGCCTTCTTACCTACGTGATAGCCACAACGATGATAAGCAAAAGCTATTTACCCTTCATAAGGACCCTTTTCATCAAATCCAATCCGACTAGAGTGGGATAGACAGACACCCGCTAGCCACCTTTATGCACGGTGTGCATGTCTGTCGGTGGAACCAGTCTCACGTAAGCGTACGTGTAAGGTCGGTCCGGGCCGCTTCATCCCACAATACCGCCGGAAAAGAATAAGACTAGTAGCAGAAAGCAATTGACAAATCATCGCCCACAACCTTTTGTGTTCTACTCGTGCATAGAATCTACGCATAGAAAATCTAGCATAAATTCAAAATTTTCCTACGCCATATTCAGATCTTTTGAAAGTGCATCTATGCCCCTAATCGACTTTTGGTGTTAATGACAACACATACATAGGAAATTATCCTATTTGTTGAGTGTATCTCAGGATGGCAAGTACTTTAGTAGATTGAGAATTATGTGCCAAAGGTGGTCTGAGAAGATCGGGATTTATATGTCAAGAAGGCTCGGGATTGATAAAAGATGATGTAGGCTATCCTTTTGAGTTTACTATTCTTGAGTATAGGGATCCCGCACTATTAAGAGGGGATCACAGGTTTTGCGATGAACTTGCTCATACCACATCTTCACTATTCTGCTCAATACCACATATTCTCTACTCTGCTCCTATCTCAAAGCAGGTCTATTGCCTCGGAATTCCGGCTTCCTCCGGACGTCCGAGGGCAGGTCAAGGGTCGGACGACCGACAGGCTCCGGAAATTCGGAGCTCTGCACGAGAAGAAATTGAGCTCTATAACTCGGATTTCCGGCTCCCTCCGGACATCCGAGGGCCGGACGACCGACCAGCTTCGGAACTCCGGAGCCCTACACTAGAAGAACGTGAGCTCTATAACTCGGATTTCCGGCTCCCTCCGGACGTCCGAGGGCCGGACGTCCATCCCCGTTCAGAAATCCGGAACCTCCCACCAGAAGAAGTTGAGTCGAATAACTCGGATTTCCGGCCTTCTCCGCACGTCTGGTCGCTGTTCAATTCACAGTGTTTCCAGTCATATCTACAACCCTCGGACGACCGACCCCTTGCGGACGTCCGACCCCTTGCGGACGCCCGGACTTCCGTAAACTGCCAGACGTCCGGACCCTGTGTGACTTAAAGTGTCCCCAACGGCTGTTTTACACTCCCCACTATATAGACCCCTCTCCCACTTCGTGAGAGGGTGTCCAACACAGCTAGAACACATCCAAGAACACCTTTCTTCTCACTCACTCTTGTCTACACCAAATCTTAGATCCCAAGAGAATTTGTGAGTCCCTTTGAGTGTTGTTCCAATCAAAAGATAGATCGTCTCCCTCTCCTCCTTCCCACCAAAGTGATTTGTGATTTGAGCAAGTTTTGAGCAATCCCCGTGATCTTGTTACTCTTGGAGGTTGGAGACTCCTAGGCGGTAGGAGTCTTCGGAGAGGAATCAAACCATTGTGATTTCCCCCAGAAAGTTTGTGAAGGTTTGAAAGCCACCTCAAGGCTTACCACTAGTGGTTGAGAAAGGCCTTCGTGGAGTTATCTCAAAGGGAGAATAGGGTGAGCCTTCGTGGCGTTGGTGTGCCTTCGTGGTAACATCCGCCCCTCTAACGGTGACGTAGCTTCCCTCCAAGGAAGTGAACATCGGGATACATCCTTGTCTCTCTTGGAGTTTCGGTTATTCCTAACCCTAACTCTCTACTTGTGTTAATCCTTATTACGTACTTGTATTTGATTATTGTTTACCGCTTGCCTTACTTCACTCTAAATAGCTTACTCCTTGTCGTAGCAATTATTAGGCCTACACTCATATTCCACACTTTTGCCTAAAATTGCTAAGCAATTATTAAAATTTGGAACTGTACCTATTCACCCCCCCCTCTAGGTCCATCTCAATCCTTTTCATCTTCCTATGGAGAGACCAGCAACGAGAGAGGGGTGAGTGCATCTTCATACCTTTGAAGGTCGCTAAGCGGAAGCGTTGCTAGAACGCGGTTGATGGAGTCGTACTCGCGGCGATTCAGATCGCGGTGTGATTCTGATCTAGTGCCGAACCACAGCACCTCCGCGTTCAACACACGTGCAGCCCGGTGACGTCTCTCGCACCTTGATCCAGCAAGGAGGAGGGAGAGATTGGGGAAGATCTCCGGCAGCACGACGGCATGGTGTCGATGGAGACACGAGGTCTCCGGGCAGGGCTTCGCAAAGCACCGTGGGAGGAGGAGGAAGGAGAGGAGCAGGGCTGCGCCGAGGGAGAGAAGAAACGGTGTGTAAAACAGCCCCAAAGCCTTAGGTATATATAAGAGGAGGGGAGGGGTGCCATCCCTAGGGTTCCCACCCTAGGTGGTGCGGCAGCCCCCCCAGATGGGAGGTGCGGCGGCCAGGGCAGGGGGAGGGGGCGGCGCACCCCTAGGTGGGCCTTAGGCCCACCAGCGCCTAGGGTTTCCCCCCATCTCCACCTCCCATGCCTTGGGCCCCTTTGTGGGAGGTGCACCAGCCCACTTGGGGATGGTTGCCCTCCACCTTTTGGCCCATGCTACCTCTTGGGGCTGGTGGCCCCTCCCGGTGGACCCTGGGGACCATTTTCAGTGGTCCCGGTACGCTACCGGTGACGCCCGAAACATTTCCGGCGTCCAAAACCATCCATCCTATATATCAATCTTTACCTCCGGACCATTTTGGAGCTCCTCGTGACGTCTAGGGTCTCATCCGGGACTCCGAACAACTTTCGGTAACCTCGTATAACATTTCCCTATAACCCTAGCGTCATCGAACCTTAAGTGTGTAGACCCTACGGGTTCGGGAAACATGCAAACATGGACGAGATGCTCTCCGTCCAATAACCATCAGCACGATCTGGATACCCATGGTGGCTCCCACATGTTCCACAATGATCTCATTGGATGAACCACGATGTCAAGGATTCAATCAATCCCGTATACAACTCCGTTTCTCCGTCGGTATAAAACTTGCCCGAGATTCGATCGTCGGTATACCTATACCTTGTTCAATCTCATTACCGGCAAGTCTCTTTACTCGTTCTGTAGCACGTCATCCTGTGACTAACTCCTTAGTCACATTGAGCTCATGATGATGTTCTACCGAGTGGGCCCAGAGATACCTCTCCATCATACGGAGTGACAAATCTTGATCTCGATTCGTACCAACCCAACAGACACTTTCGGAGGTACCTGTAGTGCACCTTTATAGTCACCCAGTTACGTTGTGACGTTTGATACACCCAAAGCACTCCTACGGTTTCCGGGAGTTGCACAATCTCACGGTCGAAGGAAAAGACACTTGACATTAGAAAAGCTTTAGCATAGGAACAATATGATCTAGTGCTATGCTTAGGATTGGGTCTTGTCCATCACATCATTCTCCCAATGATGTGATCCCGTTATCAGTGACATCTAATGCCCATGATCAGGAAACCATGATCATCTATTGATTAACGAGCTAGCCAACTAGAGGCTTGCTAGGGACACATTGTGATCTGTTTATTCACACATGTATTACTGTTTCTTGTTAATACAATTATAGCATGAACTATAGATGATTATCATGAACAAGGAAATATGATAATAACCATTTTATTATTGCCTCTAGGGCATATTTCCAACACTTAGGCCAAAATCCTAAGCTTGGGGGAGTACGTGTTTCTCATCGACTTTATATTCTTGCTCACACTTTCACTTTGATAGTCGGTGTTCACACCTTGCCACTGTATCATCCATGCTAGTTTATTTCTTTTTCTCGTTTTCTTCTCATGTGTTTGTCTAGTTTGAGAAAACCCAAAAAGATTTCTCCTTCTTCTTTTGCTTGTTGGGAGCTTTCCCGTGTAAATAGTTTTCTTTTTCTTTGGGTCAAGGTAGAAGACCATGGTTACAATGTTTAGTGGCTCTCGCTTGCATATCTGTTTATCTGTTAAAGAGCCATATTACTTTGTATTCTCCTATGTGTTTGCTTGCAGATTCCAGCTTAGTCCAATGCACGAACACTCTCATTAGTATTCTCATCATTCGGTCGTGCAAGTGAAAGGCAATAATGACGATATATGATGAAGTGACTGAGCCTAAAACAGCTGGTATGAACTCGACCTATTTTGTTTTTGTAAATATGACTAGCTCATCGTTCCTAATTCAGCTTTGTTATGAGATAAACATGTTTGCAATGACAACTTAGAGATCATAGTTTCTGATGCCATGCTTAATTAGCTAGGAGCTTATAATGGTTTGTCTTGGACGCCAACATGAATTTCAAGATGATTATGATGTAGTATGATAGGATGATATCCTCCTTGGAATGATTCAAGTGGCTTGACTTGGCACATGTTTACGCATGTAGTTGAAACAAAATCAACATAGCCTCTATGATATTCAGGTTTATGGTGATTTATATCCTGCTCATGCTTGCACTCAATGTTGGTTAATTTCAATGCTTATTGATGGCTGTTATCGCTCTCTAGTTGGTCGCTTCCCAGTCTTTTGCTAGCCTTCACTTGTACTAAGTAGGAATACTGCTTGTGCATCCACTTCCATAAACCCAAAGTTGTTCCATATGAGTCCACCATATCTACCTATATGCGGTATCTACCTACCGTTCCAAGTAAATTTGCATGCACCACTCTCTAAACCTTCAAGAAATAATCTGTTTTGCATGCCGAACCGCTCATGTGGTGACAAGGGGCGACCGGTATCTTCCATGCTAGGCGTGTTATCCTCGATACATGTTTATTCACTATCATTCACGAGAAAGGGGCCGGTAGTTGGAATGCCCAGTTCCATGCTCAAATCGAAAAGATAATTTCAAACAAAACTCCCCCTGGATTGTTGTTGGTATGGACGGCACCCGAGTATTTGGCTAGTCGTGGAGTGTGATTTATCGGTGGTGGGGGAGTCAAAACTTTACTTTTCTGTTTGGGAACCGCCTATAGCATGTGTAGCATGGAAGATGGTGAAAACTCTTGGTCATCGCGTTGACAATGAAAGCATGCCACCCAAAATTATTTATCTCTGTTTTAAAAGCTTGAGCTCTGGCACCTCTGCAAATCAATGCTTCCCTCTGCGAAGGCCCTGTCTATTTATGTTCCTGTTGAGTCATCCTCTTCTTTCAAAAAGCACCAATTAGAGAGCACCTCCGTCATTTTTATGCTTTGCTTTTAATTGATATTGAGTATGACTATGACTGGATCTTCTTTGCCATGAATTACAATGTTCAGTCAGCCCTTGGTCTTTGAAGGTGCTCTGTATTTATGTTTTGCGGTCTCAGAAAGAGCTAGCGAGATACCATGTGTTCATATTGCTTCATGATTGTTTTGATTGAAGTGTTGACATTTGAAACTTATTATTATTGCTCCCTAGTTGATTATGCCATTGATATGAGTTTGCCATGAGACCTAAATGTCATTGCTTATGTGGTTAGCTTATGATCTTGCTAAAAATCTGAATATGAGTTAGACATAATTACAGCAACAAGATCAAACAGAGTATGTAAAAGTTTTTCTTTTGTCTGTTTCAGTTTGTCAACTGAATTGCTTGAGGACAACCTAGGCTTTAAGCTTGGGGGAGTTGATACGTCTCCATCGTATCTACTTTTCCAAACTCTTTTGCCCTTGTCTTGGACTCTAATTTGCATGATTTGAATGGAACTAACTGGACTAACGTTGTTTTCAGCAGAATTGCCATGGTGTTGGTTTTGCGCAGAAATAAAAGTTCTCGGAATGACCTGGAAATTTACGAGGATTTTTTGTGGAATATATAAAAAAAATACTGGCGCAAGAATCAACCGGAGACGTGGAGCGAGGAGCCCATAATCCCAAGAGGCGCGACCCCCCTGGCCATGCCTAGCAGGCTTGTGGGGCCCTCGGGGCTCCGCGCCTCCAAATCCATCTCTATTTAGTCCCTTTCGCCTAGAAAAAAAATCAAGGAGAAGAGGTCATCACGTTTTACGATACGGAGGCGCCGCCACCACCTGTTCTTCCTGTGGAGGGCAGATCTGGAGTCCGTTCTGGGCTCCGGAGAGGGGAGATCGTCACCGTCGTCATCACCAACCTTCCTTCATCGCGAATTCCATGATGCTCTTCACCGTTCGTGAGTAATCTCATTGTAGGCTTGCTGGACGGTGATGGATTGGATGAGATCTATCATGTAATCGAGTTAGGTTTGATGGGGATTGATCCCTAGTATCCACTATGTTCTGAGATTGATGTTGCTACGACTTTGCTATGCTTAATGCTTGTCACTAGGACCCGATCGCCATGATTTCAGATCTGAACCTATTATGTTCTCGTCAATATATGTGTGTTCTTGATCCTATCTTGCAAGTTGTAGTCACCTACTATGTGTTATGACCCGGCAACCCCGGAGTGACAATAGCCGGAACCACTCCCGGAGATGACCATAGTATGAGGAGTTCATGTATTCACTAAGTGCTAATGATTTGTTTTGGTTCTCTATTAAAAGGAGAACCTTAATATCCTGTAGTTTCCATTAGGACCCCTCTGCCACGGGGGGGATGGACAATAGATGTCATGCAAGTTCTTTTCATAAGCATGTGACTATATACGGAATACATGCCTATATTACATTGACGAACTAGAGCTAGTTACACATCTCTCCATGTTATAATTGTTGCATGATGAATGTCATCCGTCATAATTATCCATGACTGATCCAATTCCTACGAGCTTTTCCTACTGGTCCTTGCTATGTTACTTTGCCGCTACTGCTGTCACTGCTGCTACTGTTACCGTTGCTACTGTTGCTATCACACTACTTTGCTACTGAAACTTTGCTGCAGATACTAAGTCTTTCAGGCGTGGTTGAATTGACAACTCAACTGCTAATTCTCAAGAATATTCTTTGACTTCCCCTTGTGTCGAATCAACAAATTTGGGTTGAATACTCTACCCTCGAAAACTGTTGCGATCCCCTATACTTGTGGGTTATCACTAATCAACACTAGTAGATATCTCAGTCACTTTGACGTCCAAGTCATGGAACTTTGTTTCCACGATTCTCTCCAAACTCTTCGGATTTAGCAGAATCTCTGAGATGTTCTTCTCCATAACTTGGACAGAGCTAACTAGAAAAGCCATTTGCTTAGCTTGAGTTCTAAGTTGTGGAACTGGTGGTGGCACATTTCTAGCAGTGACAGCTTCTGCTGCCTCCGTTGCCATTCTAGCTGCAGCTAAGCTGGGACCATTGTCATACATCACCACTTAATTGTCTTCAAATTCTGGCTGAAGAGGTAAATGGGGACGATCAAGGAGATATGCGTGCTTGCCTAGCCTTGCATTGATAAGCATCTGAATGTATGGGGAATATCCACAAGATCTTTTTCGATCAGCTGCAGTCCTCCGGATGGTCTCTACTAAGAATTTGATCACTGTGACTCTAGTGTGAGTGTCCAAATGGTGCAGCAAGTTGATGGAGTGACCTCTAATCATTTTCTCATCACCTGATTTAGGCATCAAGGTGTGTCTCAGAATGGTGTTAGTTGTGGGTATCCTTGCTTGCAAGAAGTACACTCTGCCCATCTTGTGAGTTGCCAAAAACATGTGAGGAATTAGCTTGTACATGTTGGACATGGAGTTGTGACTCATCTTCTGCTCAGAGTATACATCAACATCACTCTCTTTGTGCTTAGGGTCACCAATGATAGTGGCTGACTCATCAATTGTTGACTCATACTTGTGACCATTAGTCATCGAGACAATAGAACCATCTCCATAGAAGTGAACAGTTGAGTAGAATAGCATGATCAGTTCATCATTCCACGAGGTCGTCTCTTTTCCAACAAAATTTTCAATATCTACAGACTTGAAATTGTTTTGCACATGGGGAAAGAAATTTTCATTGTCTTTGATGTAAGCCCAGTCAACATATCTCATGTTACTAACAGTTGGATTTTTGTCATACAAGACAGTACCATAAAAATCTTGTTGTTCCTTGGTGTGGAACCTTGGATCAACAGTAGTTCTTCTCCTTATGGCCTATGGATCTACAGATCTCCATTTCCTCAAACCTGCATCTTTCCTCTTCTTCATATCTTCAGCTACTAGATGAGCAGCATTGTGCAGTGGCAGATTTGGTCGGAGCTTTTTGAGAATAGGTGCATTCTCTTCTTCTTCCTCTGTAACAAAGGTACTAGAAGGAGGACCTTTGTTCTTAGGAGCTGCGGGAATGTATTGTGTAGTCCTTTTGGAAGCTACAATCTTTTTAGCCTTAGAAGCAGGCTTAGGAGCATATTTCTTGGGCATAGCATCAGCCATTAGCTTCTTCTTCTGGGGAGGAGGAGGGGCATCAGCTGGGATCTCATCTTCTCCAGTAGCATATTTTGGGTCCTCATACATGGAAGTTTGTCTTGTTGTGACATGGATCACCCTCTTCCTGGCTCTCTTCACACTAGCCTTCTTAGGAGGATTGTTAAGGTAAAGTGTCATCCCTTGCCTTGCAGATTCAGGAGCTCTAAGATCAGCATGCTTAGCATACTCTTTCGTGATAGTCTTGTTGACAAGAGCTTTCTCTTTCAGCTTCTGAGGAGCAGAAGTTTCCTCTGGCACAAAATATGAGTCCTCTTCATATGAGTTAAGCTTCTTTCTCTGCCTGGTGTCTGCCTTGGGCAAGCCATGAGAGTTGTAAGAACCAGGGTTAGAGTCTGTCTTCTTAGGACTTGTGCCTGAGTCCATCTCAACACTGTCCTCAGTGAAATTGTTTTGGCTATCGTTAGAACCTAACATCCTGATAGACAAAGCAGATAAGCAACCAACAGACTAGTAGACAAACAGACTTGTGAAATAAGTATAGAAGAGCAGAAGGATTGAGCATCAAAAAATAAAGAAAATTTTCAAAATTTTGAACAAAGAAATCCTTAGTTGCAGCTTTCCGAATATCACATTTCGGTAGCACCGAGTCTGAATTTTCGGATTCACCAAGACAGATGAAGTACTTCACACAAACTTGGCAATCACTTCGGTGGAACTAAAAGTGACAACTCGGTCTCATCGAGTTCATTATCACAAACCCTAGATTCAAAATGGGTGGAACCGATTTTGCATTCGGTGTCACTGAGATGTATTCTACGGACTGCTAACCCTAAAAGAAATTGTGTTCATCGATCTACAAGAACATCTGGTGGAAGGAGGGGTTTGCACATGGTGGCTTATAGAGAAAAGATTCCTAATGTGCATGAGTCTGATCAAAGGAGCGCAAGAGGAGATCGGAATCGTACCCTAGATCGGTGGCGGTCCGACTACGGCGGCAATGACGGTGAACAATCTGTCGACGGCGGTGAATCCCAACGGCGGAGGTGCTCGGAGATGCAAACGCGACGACCAGGGGTCCTTCGACGGCAGCTTAGGGGTTGGGAATGAAATGTTTGAGGAATTGATTTCAAAATATCCGGTCCACGAGGTTATATATCCATCGCTGACGGTGTCACCGAGATTACAAAATCGGTCTCACCGAGTTCCTCTGCTGTCAGCTGACAGAGAAACTCGAGGTAACCGAGTTGGTGACTTTTACCGAGATTGAAAAACCAGATCAACTTTGGGAATTCAGTGTAACCGAGTTTGTGGGGTTGGTTTCAGCGAGATTCACAAGGAGGTTTTGGAAGGCAGCCTTTGACGATACGGAACTCCAAGTGCTCCTTCACACAGAGGGGTCGATAAGTGCTTGTTCAAGTTTTGTGATGAAGCATGAATAGACCTTGAGATGAGATAGCATAGATATCTAGAGGAGGGTCCTATGCATTCTCGTCCATCCAGTTGGCAAAAGATAAATCAAGAGCCAAATAACAACAATTGGATGTCCTCGAATGAGCAAAAATATGCAGACCAAGATGCTCACACACTAAGATGATAGATGAAATATGGTGAACATGCACAAACATTCTAGCATCTATCAAGCACTTGGGCGATGACAAAGTCATTTATATATGAGCATATTGACTTAGGAGCCAGGTAAGAAAACTTGGTCATAGGTCATACTCATCGTTTAAGCACAAATGGGGTTACCACTTTTACATAAAGCATTAATGTGTTCATATCCTTAGGAGATGCTTATACTCAAGACTTAGAGTAAAGCTCCCCCTTGATATGACATCCACCCTAAGAGGGATAAACTAACCTTGGGTTTTGTCGTGGAAGACTTCAAGTAGGTGAAGTAGTGGTGGATGCTCAATCTTGATGAAGATCGTCTTGAGTTGGGAGCAATCCTTGTTGTTTCTTACTCTTCTCACCTACATGGGTTAGTCCCAAAGTACAAAGAACATATGCAAGAATATCTATGGACATGGATTGAAATACATATGGGATTGTGTCCAAAGATACCTTGACTACCTTGTCCCTTGCTTACCTTTGAGGGAATGTGCGACTCCTTGAACTAATACATATGGTTGAGGTTGATTGCATGTAGTTCTTGCCAAAATGAATAAGAGTGAATTTCATTGGTGGAGTCACCCCTCAAGAACTTTCTAGTTCTTCCTCTTGGAGATCCACATAAACTTGATGGGAGTCCTTGGAGTTGTGGTAGCACTAGATGAGGTCGTGCTAGTAGTGTCCTTGGGAATCCACTTGACCTTGACTTGGGGTTCCTATTCAAATAAGTCAATGTCTTCTTGAAGCTTTCCCTTGACCTTGTGGTCTTATGGTAGAAGGCAATCTTGTGAGCTTGTTCCTTTGGGAGGAGTAGGATCATATTTCTCCTCTTGAGGAACAAACTTAGGAATGGTATATGGTCCTTATTTCCAATCATCTCCGTTGACGTTGAAGTAGCCAACACCATGTTTCTCCCGATGTCCTCCTTGCTTGCGCACAATTTCCTCAAATTGCTTACTTCCGTCGACACCCTTGAAGACACCTATCTCTATAATCCATTCCAATAAATCGTTTTCTTGCTCACGTGTAACTTGGCTAAGAGAATCATTAGTGGAGTCAAGAGAGCTACTAGCAACAACATCATTAGATTTAGTTTTAGCATTGATGTTACTAGATGAAGAAACTTTCTTGCCTTTGTTACTAGTGTTCTTAGGTTTAACTTGTGGAACAAAAGTAGACAAGAGTAATCATTTGGCTAGATAAGAAGAACTCTTCTTTCGAAGATCATCATTGATTGCTTTTAGGAACTCATGCTCTTGCTCCAAATTGAGATTCTCGAAGTGTAGCTTCTAATGAGTTCCTGCAAGCTCTTTATGATCTTCTAGAGAAGTTTCATGAGCTAACTTAAGAGTGTTCAATTCTTTAGTTAGTTGTTCAATCTCTTTCTTATCATCATCACTCGATTTCTCTTGACTAGCATGATAATTAGGAAGTTCATTTTCAGTGAAATCACTAGTTTTATCAAAGAGCAAGTCATCTTCTCCTAACAGGTCATCCTCATCACTATTAAAATCAAGATACTCGGGGTGTGATACCTTGGGGCTTTAGCCCTAAAGCAATTTCCGAACCCTCATTTGGTGAATCAAATAAGTCATAGGAGTTGGAGGAAACAAGTGCAATGCCGGCAACACCTTCATCTTGACTATAGTCAGAGTTGGAGTGGTAGCTTCTCTCGGATTGGTTGTCAGACTCGGAGCTAGAAACCCATTCACCAACATGATTGATGTCTTGTTCTAGAGCTGCTCTTGGTGTATTTTTCCTTATTCTCTGATTCCTTGCCTCTCCGTGAGTGTCTTCGTTCATAATGATCTTCTCTACTCCTTCTCTCTCTCCGAGGTGACTCATCCCTTGCGCTTCACCTTCGAGGCAACTCTTCTCTTTGTTTGTAGGGAGCCGAGCACTCATTGGATTAGTGTACGGAAACAAAAAAAATCCTACGCAAACGTGATGACCCACAAGTATAGGGGGTCAATTGTAGTCCTTTCGATAAGTAAGAGTGTCGAACCCAATGAGGAGCAGAAGGATCTGACAAGTGGTTTTCAGCAAGCAAATATCTGCAAGCACTGAAATTATCGGTAACAAGTGATTGTGTGGTGAGATGATTTGTAGCAAGCAAAAAGTAACAAAAGTAGCAATGGTGCAGCAAAATGGCCCAATCCCTTTTGTAGCAAGGGACAAGCATGGACAAAGTCCTGTAGGAGGAAAAACGCTCCCGAGGACACACGGGAATTTCTGTCATGTTAGTTTTCATCATGTTCATATGATTCGCGTTTGTTACTTTGATAGTTTGATATGTGGGTGGACTGGCGCTTGGGTACTGCCCATTTTTGGACAAGCATCCCACTTATGATTAACCCCTCTCGCAAGCATCCACAACTGCGAAAGAAGAATTAAGACAAAGTCTAACCATAGCATTAAACTAGTGGATCCAAATGAGCCCCTTACGAAGCAACGCATAAACTAGGGTTTAAGCTTCTGTCACTCTAGCAACCCATCATCTACTTACTACTTCCCAATGCCTTCCTCTAGGCCCAAATAAAGGTGAAGTGTTATGTAGTTGACGTTCACATAACACCACTAGAGGAAAAACAACATACAACATATCAAAATATCGAACGAATACCAAATTCACATGACTACTATTAGCATGACTTATCCCATGTCATCGGGAACAAAAGTAACTACTCACAAAGCATAATCATATTCATGACCAGAGAGGTAATGAGTAGCATCAAGGATCTGAAGATAAACTCTTCCACCAAGTAATCCAACTAGCATCAACTACAAAGAGTAATCAACACTACTAGCAACCTTACAAGTACCAATCGGAGTCACGAGACGGAGATTGGTTACAAGTGATGAACTAGGGTTTGGAGATGAGATGGTGCTGATGAAGATGTTGATGGTGATGAGTCCCCTCCGATGAGAGGAGTGTTGGTGATGACGATGGCGACGATTTCCCCCTCCGGGAGGGAAGTTTCCCCCGCAGGATCGTCCTACCGGAGCTCTAGATTGGTTCTGCTCAAGTTCCGCCTTGCCGGCGGTGAATCCACGAAAAAGCTCCTCCTTGATTTTTTTCCGGACGAAACCCTTCATAGAGCAGAAGAGGGGAGCCAGTGGGCCAGCAGGCTGCCCACAAGCCCCCTAGGCGCGGCCAGGGGGTGGCCGCGCCTAGCAGGCTTGTGGCCACCTGCTCGCGCCCCTCTGGCGCTTCTTCAGCCCAGTATTTCTTATAAATCCGAAAAAAGTCCTCGTTTATTTTTATGACGTTTGGAGTCGCGTAGAATAGGTATCTCAAACTTGCTCCACTTTCTGGCCAGAATTCCAGCCGTCGGCATTCTCCCTCTTCATGTAAACCTTGCAAAATAAGAGAGAAAAGGCATAAGTATTGTACCATGAAGTGAAATAACAGCCCAAAAAGCGATAAATATCAACATGAAAACATGATGCAAAATGGACGTATCAACTCCCCCAAGCTTAGACCTCGCTTGTCCTCAAGCGAAAGCCGAGCTCAATAAATATGTCCACATGTTTAGGGAGAGAGGTGTCGACAAAACAGAATACGAACATGCATGTATCATGATCATGATCAGAACAGCAATACCAACATATAATCTCTCATGCTAAAGTGTTAATTCCTTCACAAAGTAAAGCATGGATCACGAACCTTACTGAGAAGTAACAACCGATAGCCTGTAGTCATTGAAGCAATTGCAATTTATCACAACATCAGAAAGAGTCAAATAAGAGCTTGTAAAGCAAATCCACATACTCAATCATCCTTTCATTCTCTACAATTGCTACAACTCACATGGTACTCATGAGATCAAAGTTTCAGCTGGACACAGAGAAAGATAGGGGCTTATAGTTTTGCCTCCCAACTGCTTACCTCAAGGGTAATGTCAACAATAATAAATCATGAATACTTACTTCCAAGTTGACATATGAATATAGATCTTTCCCAAGCATATGACGTTAGCCAAGATAAAGGCGAGATAAGGAATTGGTGAAGATCATCATGACTCTTTCAAGGGCAAAAAGTAAAGGTACAAGATAGGCCCTTCGCAAAGGGAAGCAGAGGTTGTCATGCGCTTTTGAGGTTTGGATGCGTGTCCTCTTAGTGCGGAGGAACGTCACTTTATATTGCCTCCTGTCATAAAGAACTTTATTATGCAGTCTGTCGCTTTTATGTCTTCCTCATCACAGGTTCGTATAAAGCTTATTTTCCACACACTAATAGATCATACATATTAGGGAGCAATTTTTATTGCTTGCACCGATGACAATTTACTTGAGGGATCTTATTCAATCCATAGGTAGGTATGGTGGACTCTCATGGCAAAACTGGGTTGAAGGTTTATGGATGCACAAGTAGTATCTCTACTTGGTGCGGGAGTTTTGGCTAATATGAGGTGGAAGCAATCGTCACATGCTAAGGGATCTCTAATCATATAACATTGTTCGCAACCAAGCAAACACAATTCATTATGTTGTCTTCCTTGTCCAACATCTACTTCTAGGCATGTAATAGTTTAGTGAGTGTTCACAATCATAGATGGTGGCAGAGATGATCTATTTATATGTGAACCTCTCCTTCCTTATCACTTCCTATTAATTGCAATAATGACCAAGGTCTACTTTGGTCTACCCTCAACAAGTCTCAATCATCATTCTTTTTATATGTGAAGCCATCACTTCCCATAAGATCATTACATGATCTTTCATGCTTTTGTTCTTTTCTCACTCTTTTGATCATGGCAAGAGGCAAAGCCCTTCAACTAATACACTCTTTATTATATGGCTCACGAGCTCGAATACATCGGGGGTGACACAAAGCAAAACTCAAGACTAAAACACTAAGACTTTTATGCTACTTGAGAAAGAGAAAACTGAAAAGGAACAAACTAAAACAAAGGTAAAGGCAAAAGATGTGATGGTGATACGATACCGGGGCAACTCCCCCAAGCTTGGCACAAGCCAAGGGTATTGCCCATACCCATGCTCAGTTGTATTCCTTTGGAGGTGATGGTGATGGAGTTGTTGCAATCTTTGATTCCAAGAGGGCCATTAATCTTTGATTTATACCTTGGAGATCTTTGATTGTTTCTCCAGCAAAACAACTTCACGAGTGAGATAAGTATTGCGAGCACGAGTTGTTTCACAAAACCTCAAGAGTTCAATCAAGGATGGAGACAATAGGTGGAGGTAGGGTTGGAGGAAATCCACTTCTTCAACTTCTTCCTTGTTGAACGCAGATTGTGCTTCATCCCACGCCTGATTCTTCTCCTTAGTTTTGCCCTTGGTTTCTTTAGGTAGCCTTTCCTTGGCCTCCATGACCTCCATTCTTTTCAGATCAGCATTTACTTCTCCATAGATGTGAGGGAGATTGTTCTCCCCCATAGATTCCTGAGACGACATCTTGACCTAAATCTGTGGCAGAAAACAGGCTCGAAACAAAAACAGAGGAAATCTGCGTGATACTAGGGTCAGACCTTATGGGAGAATATATATAATGATTTTTTCCAGACCATAAGGAGTACCACGCACGAAAACAGAGTCCGGGAGGCGCACAAGGTGGCCACAAGCCCCCAGGCGTGGCCAGGGGGTGGGCCCGCGCCTGGCAGGCTCGTCGCCTCCTCACGCACTTTCTGGACTATTTCCAATTTTTGTATTTTTTCAAATATTCCAAAACGGAGAAAATTTCCTACTGGAAAAGTTTTGGAGTATGCTTTCTTACCGAATCACATACCTTTTCGTTTTCGGAGTCTGATAAATGTCCCTTAGGTATTCTTCCGGAGTTATGGTATTGATGATATTGCTTTCAATTTATGGGAGTTCCTGAGATATAATGCTTGATTCTCTGCCCATTTACAACTCTCAGACAATTACCTTTCGTGTTGTTGATCTTGATAGCATCGGAACGATACACTTCCTCAACAATATAGGGACCTTCCCATTTAGAGAGAAGCTTGCCTGCAAAGTATCTTAAACGAGAGTTATATAGCAAGACATAATCACCTACATTGAACTCACGCTTTTGTATCCTCTTATCATGGCACCTCTTAATCTTCTCTTTGAACAACTTGGCATTCTCATATGCTTGAGTTCTCCATTCATCAAGCAAGCTAATGTCAAATAACCTCTTCTCACTAGCAAGTTTGAAATCAAAGTTGAGCTCTTTGATTGCCCAATAAGCTTTATGCTCTAGCTCAAGAGGTAAATGACATGCTTTACCATACACCATTTTGTACGGAGACATGCCCATGGGATTCTTATAGGCGGTCCTATAAGCTCATAGTGAATCATCGAGCTTCTTAGACCAATTCTTTCTAGACCTGTTGACAGTCTTTTGCAGAATCAGTTTAATCTCTCTATTACTTAGCTCTACTTGATCACTGGACTGAGGGTGATAGGGAGACGCAATTCTATGGTTGACATCATACTTAGCAAGCGTTTTACGGAAAGCACCATGAATGAAAAGTGAACCACCGTCGGTCATTAGATATATAGGGACTCCAAATCTAGGGAAAATAACTTCTTTAAGCATCCTGATAGAAGTGTTGTGATCAGCACTACTAGTGGGGATAGCTTCTACCCACTTAGTGACGTAATCAACAGCAACTAAGATATGCGTATACCCGTTGGATTTTGGAAAAGGTCCCATATAATCAAAGCCCCAAACATCAAATGGTTCAATGACAAGTGAATAGTTCATAGGCATTTCCTGATGTTTGCTAATATTGCCTATTCTTTGACATTCATCACAAGACAAGACAAACTTACGCGCATCCTTGAAGAGAGCGGGCCAATAGAAACCTGATTGCAATACCTTGTGTGCAGTTCTATCTCCCGCATGGTGTCCTCCTAGGCCTCGGAGTGACACTTCTGTAGGATCTGTCCATGTTCGTGTTCAGGTACACAACGTATAATGACACCATCTACTCCTTCCTTGTAAAGGTGAGGGTCATCCCAAAAGTAGTGTCTCAAGTCAAAGAAGAATTTCTTCTTTTGCTGGTATGTGAAACTAGGTGGTATATATTTGGCAACGATATAGTTTGCATAATCAGCATACCACGGTGCACTACGTGAGGCATTGATGACATTCTGTTGCTCATCGGGAAAGCTATCATCAATAGGTTGTGGGTCATCAAGAACGTTCTCCAACCTAGACAAATTATCTGCTACGGGGTTATCAGCACCCTTTCTGTCGACAACGTGCAAATCAAACTCTTGTAGCAAGAGAACCCATCTGATAAGTCTAGGTTTAGCGTCCTTCTTCTCCATGAGGTACTTAATAGCAGTGTGATCAATGTGATCAGTGTGAATAATGACTTTGGAATCAACTATGTAAGACCTGAACTTTTCACATGCAAACACGACTGCTAAAAATTCTTTCTCCGTAGTAGCATAGTTTCTTTGGGCACTGTCTAGAGCTTTACTAGCATAGTGAATAACATTCAACTTCTTGTCAACTCTTTGCCCTAGAACAACACCAACAGCATAATCACTGGCATCACACATGATCTCAAAAGGCAAGTTCCAATCAGGTGGTTTAACAATAGGTGCAGTTATCAAAGCCCTCTTAAGTATTTCGAAGGCTTCCTCACAATCATCGTCAAAGACAAAAGGAATATCCTTTTGCAAGAGATTGGTAAGAGGCCTAGAAATCTTAGAGAAGTCTTTAATGAACCTTCTATAGAAACCAGCATGACCAAGGAAACTTCTTATACCTTTGATATCTGTGGGGTATGGCATTTTCTCGATTGCATCAACCTTAACCTTATCGACTTCAATACCTCTTTCAGAAATTTTATGTCCTAAGACGATGCCTTCATTAACCATAAAGTGGCACTTCTCCTAATTCAAGACAAGATTGGTGTCTTTACATCTCTGCAAGACTCGATCAAGGTTGCTGATGCAATCATCAAAGGAAGACCCGTAAACGGAGAAGTCATCCATGAAAACCTCGACAATCTTTTCACAAAAGTCAGAGAATATAGCCATCATACATCTTTGAAAGGTGGCACGTGCATTACATAAGCCAAAAGGCATACGTCTATAAGCAAAGGTACTAAAAGGGCAGGTGAAAGTGGTTTTCTCCTGATCAGATTGTGCAACTGGTATTTGGGAGAAACTAGAATAACCGTCTAGAAAGCAGAAGTGTGTGTGTTTAGACAACCTTTCTAGCATTTGGTTGATAAAAGGTAAAGGGTAATGATCTTTCCTAGTGGCTTTATTCAATTTCCTAAAATCAATCACCATCCTATAGCCAGTAATAATCCTGTGAGGGGATCAATTCATCCTTATCATTAGGGACAACGGTAATGCTTCCCTTCTTAGGGACGCAATGCAGCGGACTCACCCAATCGCTGTGAGCAACGGGATAGATAATGCCTGCTTCCAGGAGCTTTAGTATTTCTTTTCTCACTACTTCTTTCATCTTAGGGTTTAATCTCCTTCGATGATCTGCAACTGGTTTGAAATCAGGATCATTTTTAATCTTGTGCTGGCATAGAGTGGGACTAATGCCCTTAAGATCATCAAGAGTATATCCAATAGCAGCACGGTACTTTCTCAGAGTTTTTAATAACTTCTTTTCTTCATGCTCTGAGAGGCTAGCACTAATAATAACAGGATATATCTCCTTTTCATCAAGATAAGCATACTTAAGAGTATGAGGCAACTGTTTAAGCTCGAACACAGGATCACCCTTTGGTGGGGGTGGATCCCTAAGCAGTTCAACAGGCAAGTTATTCTTAAGGATAGGATATTGTTCTAAGACAACTCTACCTATCTCATCCCTTTCATCCATATGCATATCATTTTCATGCTCAAGCAAGTATTGCTCTAAGGGATCAGTAGGAGGCATGGCAATAGAAGCTAAGGCAATAGTTTCATCCTTACTAGGCAACTCTTTTTCATGAGGTTGTCTACCAAACTTGGAGAAATTGAACTCATGTGACACACCTTCAAAGCCAACAGTGACAGTTTGCTTCTCACAGTCAATATGAGCATTGACGGTATTGAGAAAAGGTCTGCTAAATATGATGGGACAAAAGCTATCCTGAGTGGTAGCAAGAACGAGGAAATCAGCAGGATACTTCGTTTTACCACACAAGACTTCAACATCCCTAACAATTCCCACGGGGCAGATAGTATCTCTATTGGCAAGCTGAATAGTGACATCAATAGGTTCTATCTCAACAGGTGCAATCTCGTCTTTAATTTCATCATATAAGGATTGAGGTATTGCACTAACACTAGCACCCATGTCACATAAACCATGATAGCAATGATCTCCTATCTTAACATAAACCACATGCATGCCAACAACATGCCTATGTTTATCTCTAGCATGAGGTTTAGCAATTCTAGCAGCATCTTCACAGAAGTGAATATCATGTCCCTCAACATCGTCGGATAGAAGATCTTTGATAATAGCCATGCTAAGTTCAACTCTAATTTTCTCAAGGGGTGTAGGTGTTCTAATGTAGCCTCTACGTATCACAGTTGAAGCTTTAGAATGATCCTTTATCCTAACAGGGAAAGGTGGTTTCTCAATGTAAGCAATGGGAACAATGGGATCATTATAGGCAATGAATTTCTCTTCAACTGGATTGGGTTTAACTACATTGACTTCTAAAGGAGGGTGATATTTAAACCACTTCTCTTTGGGGAGATCAATATGAGTAGCAAATGCTTCACACAAGGAAGCTACTATCTCAGAGTCAAGTCCATACTTAGCGCTAAAATCACTAAAGGTATTTGTTTCAACAAAGGATTTAACACAATCAAACTTGAAATTCATATCTGACTCCTTACCTTCTTCAAGCTCCCAATCTTTAGAGTTGTGTTTAATTCTCTCCAATAAATTCCATTTGAAGTCAATGTCTCTCTTCATAAAAAATCGGTACAAGAAGTGTCAAGCATGGTGCGATCATCATGAGAAAGCCGAGCATAGAAGTTTTGAATGATAATTTCTCTCGAGAGCTCATGGTTGGGGCATGAATATAACATTGATTTAAGCCTCCCCAAGCTTGAGAGATGCATTCTCTCTCACGAGGCCAAAAATTATAAATATAATTCCGATCACGATGTACTAAATGCATAGGATAAAACTTTTGATGAAATTCCAATTTCGACCGATTGTAGTTCCATGATCCAGTATCATCACATAGCCTATACCATGTCAATGCCATATCCTTCAAAGATAAAGGAAAGAACTTCTTATTGACCTCATCCTCAGGCAAACCTGCAAGCTTAAATAAACCACAAACTTCATCCACATAGATTAGATGCAAGTCTGGATGTGATGTCACATCTCCTGTAAAAGGATTAGCCAGCAGTTTCTCAAGCATACCCGAAGGAAATTCAAAGCAAATATTTTCAGTAGGTGCAGCAGGTTGAGGAGCAACTCTTTGTGCTTCCGTTAGAGGTGAAGATACCCCGAACAAGCCCCTCAAAGGATTAGTATCCATAGTGACAAGTGACAATAAATTTCAGCACACTATATGAATGTTTCCTTACCAAGTTCCACTTACCAAAGGCGCTTCACTCCCCGGCAACGGTGCCAGAAAAGAGTCTTGACGACCCACAAGTATAGGGGATCAATCATAGTCCTTTCGATAAGTAAGAATGTCGAACCCAACGAGGAGCAGAAGGGTCTGACAAGTGGTTTTCAGCAAGGAAATATGTGCAAGCACTGAAATTATCGGTAACAAGTGATTGTGTGGTGAGATGATTCGTAGCAAGCAACAAGTAAAAAAATTAGAAACGGTGCAGCAAAGTGTCCCAATCCCTTTTGTAGCAAGGGACAAGAATGGACAAAGTCTTGTAGGAGGAAAACGCTCCCGAGGACACACGGGAATTTCTGTCATGCTAGTTTTCATCATGTTCATATGATTCGCGTTCGTTACTTTGTTAGTTTGATATGTGGGTGGACCGGTGCTTGGGTACTGCCCTTACTTGGACAAGCATCCCACTTATGATTAACCCCTCTCGCAAGCATCCGCAACTACGAAAGAAGAATTAAGACAAAGTCTAACCATAGCATTAAACTAGTGGATCCAAATCAGCCCCTTACGAAGCAACGCATAAACTAGGGTTTAAGCTTCTGTCACTCTAGCAACCCATCATCTACTTACTACTTCCCAATGCCTTCCTCTAGGCACAAATAATGGTGAAGTGTTATGTAGTCGACGTTCACATAACACCACTAGAGGAAAAACAACATACAACATATCAAAATATCGAACGAATACCAAATTCACATGACTACTATTAGCATGACTTATCCCATGTCCTCAGGAACAAAAGTAACTACTCACAAAGCATAATCATGTTCATGACCAGAGAGGTAATGAGTAGCATCAAGGATCTGAACATAAACTCTTCCACCAAGTAATCCAACTAGCATCAACTACAAAGAGTAATCAACACTACTAGCAACCTTACAAGTACCAATCGGAGTCGCGAGACGGAGATTGGTTACAAGTGATGAACTAGGGTTTGGAGATGAGATGGTGCTGATGAAGATGTTGATGGTGATGAGTCCCCTCCGATGAGAGGAGTGTTGGTGATGACGATGGCGATGATTTCCCCCTCCGGGAGGGAAGTTTCCCCGACGGGATCGTCCTGCCGGAGCTCTAGATTGGTTCTGCTCAAGTTCCGCCTCGTGGCGGCGGCGGATCCACGAAAAAGCTCCTCCTTGAATTTTTTTCCGGACGAAACCCTTCATATAGCAGAAGAGCAGGGCCAATGGGCCAGCAGGCTGCCCACAAGCCCCCTAGCCGTGGCCAGGGGGTGGCCGCGCCTAGCAGGCTTGTGGCCACCTGGTGGCGCCCCTCTAGCGCTTCTTCGGTCCGGTATTTTTTATAAATCCGAAAAAAAAATCCTCGTTGATTTTTACGGCGTTTGGAGTTGCGTAGAATAGGTATCTCAAACTTCCTCCACTTTCAGGCCAGAATTCCAGCTGCCGGCATTCTCCCTCTTCATGTAAACCTTGCAAAATAAGAGAGAAAAGGCATAAGTATTGTACCTTGAAGTGAAATAACAACCCAAAAAGCGATAAATATCAACATGAAAACATGATGCAAAATGGACGTATCAAAACGCAAGACCTATCCATGGTGAGATCATCTACGGGAGGGGAGATCGGATCCACATACCCTTGTAGATCGATAAGCTAGAAGCGTTAAGAAATGCGGTTGATGTAGTCGAACGTCTTCGCGATCCGAATCACAAGCGTCCCACGAACTCTGTCCCAATCTAATGCTGAAAGGACGACACCTCCGTGTTCAGCACACATATAGCTCGATGACGATCTCCGCCTTCTTGATCCAGGAAGAGGGGCGAAGAGGTAGATGAGTTCCCGGCAACAGGACAGTGTGGCGGTGGTGGTGGTGAATAATCCAACACGGCTTCGCCAAGGTATGCCGGACTAATCTAGACGACGAAGACAATTTGTGGAGAAGAGGGCATCACGTGGCTTTTTCTGGTGTGCTTTGCCCTCAAAACCACCACTGTATATAGGTGGTATAAGAGGGAGAGCTGCCTTGCCTCCTACTCCAAGGAGAGGGGTTCGGCCAAGCCAAGAGGAGGAGAGTCCTCCTCCAATTAAGTTTGGTGGAGGACTCCCTTCCTACTTGGCCACCTCCTTCTTTTTTTTCTTTTTTTCCTTTTGCACTCTTGGCCAAAAATAGGTTATTGGGATGGCTGCACCATCCCACTAAGGGCTGGTGCGCCACCTCTAGGCCTATTAGGTCCTCTCGCAGGTGGGTGGCCCCTCCCGGTAAAAACCCGCAACCCATTCGTCACTCTTGGTACTTTACCGGTAATGCCCGAAATCTTTGCGAAAGCCAAATGCAACATCCCTATATATCAATATTTACCTCCGGACCATTCTGGAGCTCCTCGTGATGTCTGAGATCTCATTCGGGACTCCGAACAACTTCCGTTCACCAACATACATAACTCAATACTACCGAAATGTCATCGAACCTTAAGTGTGCACACCCTGCGGGTTCGAGAACTATGTAGACATGAATGATACACTCTCCGGTCAATATCCAATAGTAGGACCTGGATGCCCATGTTGGATCCTACATATTCTATGACGATCTTATCTATTGAACCTCTATGTCAAAGATTCAGTTAATCATGTATAACATCCCCTTTGTCCTTCGGTATGTTACTTGCCCGAGATTTGACCATCGGTATCTCCATACCTATTTCAATCTCGTTACCGGCAAGTCTCTTTACTCGTTCCTTAATACAAGATCACGTGGTTAACTCTTTAGTCACATTGCTTGCAAGGCTTGTTTGTGATGTTGTATTACCGAGTGGGCCCCGAGATACTTCTCCGTCATACGGAGTGACAAATCCCAGTCTTGATCCATGCTAACTCAACTGACACCTTCGGAGATACGTGTAAATCACCTTTATAGTCACCGAGTTATGTTGAGATGTTTGATACACACAAGGCATTTCTCCGGTGTGAGTAAGTTACATGATCTCATGGTCATAGGAATGTATACTTGACATGTAGAAAACCATAGCAATAAAATAACACGATCACATGTTACGTTTATAGTTTGGGTCTTGTCCATCGCATCATTCTCCTAATGATGTGATCCCGTTATCAAGTGACAACACTTGTCTATGGATAGGAAACCTTAACCATCTTTGATCAACGACCTAGTTAACTAGAGGCTCACTAGGGACATTTTTTTGTCTATATATCCACGCATGTATTTTCGTTTCCATTCAATACAATTCTAGCATGGATAATAAATGATTATCTAGAAAGAGGAAATATAATAATAACTATTTTATTATTGCCTCTAGGGCATATTTCCAACAGTCTTCCACTTGCACTAGAGACAATAATCTAGCTTCACATCTCTATGTGATTTACAATGTAATGAATCTAACACCCATACAGTTCTAGTGTTGATCATGTTTTGCTCGTGGAAGAGGCCTAGTTAGCGGATGTGTAGCATTCAGATCCGTGTGCACATTGCAAATATTTATGTCCTCCTCCTTGATGTAATCGCGGATGGCATTATAGTGTCGCTTTATGTGTCTGGTCCTCTTGTGAAACCTTGGTTCCTTGGCTAGAGCAACGGCACCAGTGTTGTCATAGAACATATTTATTGGATCCATTGCACTTGGCACAACTCCAAGATCTGTCATGAACTGCTTCATCCAGACACCCTCTTTAGCCGCCTCCGAGGCAGCTATGTACTCTGCTTCACATGTAGAATCAGCTACGACGTTGTGCTTGGAACTGCATGAGCTTACCGCACCCCCCATTAAGAATAAATACGTATCCGGTTTGTGACTTGGAGTCATCCAGATCAGTGTTGAAGCCTGCATCGACGTAACCCTTTACGACGAGCTCTTCGTCACCTCCATAAACGAGAAGCATTTTCTTAGTCCTTTTCAGGTACTTCAGAATATTCTCGATCGTTGTCTAGTGCTCCATTCCTGGATTACTTTGAAACCTTCTCGTCATACTTATGGCAAGGCTGGCATCAGGTCTTGTGCACAGCATTGCATAGATGATAGACCCTATGGCTGAAGCATAGGGGACGACACTCGTCGTTTCTCTATCTTCTGCAGTCACTGGGCATTGAGTCTTACTCAACTTTATACCTTGTAACACAGGCAAGAACCCTTTCTTGGATTGTTCCATTTTTAACTTCTTCAAAATCTTATCAAGGTATGTGCTTTGTGAAAGTCCTATCATGCGCCTTGATCTATCTCTATAGATCTTAATGCCTAATATATTAGCAGCTTCTCCCAGGTCCTTCATTGGAAAAAATTTATTCAAGTAATCCTTACGCTTCCCAAAAATTCTATATTATTTCAAATCATTAATATGTCACCACATATAATATTGGAAATGCTATAGAGCTCCCACTCACTTTCTTGTAAATACAAGCCTCTCCAAAAACTTGTATAAACCCAAACGCCTTGATCACCTCATCAAAGTGATGATTCCAACTCCGAGATGCTTGCACCAGTCCATAAATGGATTGCTGGAGTTTGCATACTTTGTCAGCATTCTCAGGGTCGACAAAACCTTCCGGTTGCATCATATACAACTCTTCCTTAAGAAACCCATTAAGGAACGTTGTTTTGACATCCATCTGCCAAATTTCATAATCGAAAAATGCAGCTATTGCTAACATGACTCTGACGGACTTAAGCATCGCTACACATGAGAAAGTATCATCGCAGTCAACTCCTTGAACTTGTGAAAAAAAACCTTTTCCACAAGTCGAGCTTTATAGACGGTGACATTACCGTCGGCATCTGTCTTCTTCTTAAAGATCCATTTGTTCTGAATGGCCTTTCAGCCTTCAGGCAATACTTCCAAAGTCCATACTTTGTTTTCATACATAGATCCTATCTCGGACTTCATGGCCTCTAACCATTTGTTGGAATTCGGGCCCACCATTGCTTCTCCATAGCTCGTAGGTTCATTGTTGTCTAACAACATGATTGATAAGACATGTTTACTCTACCACTCAGGATTAGTACCTGCCCTTCTCGACCTATGAGGTTCGATAGCAACTTGATCTGAAGTTTCATGATCACTAGCATTAGCTTCCTCTTCAACTCGTATAGCTTCGACATAAATTTCTTTCTATCATGCGTCACCATATGGTTGAAGCAAAGGTTCTATAACCTCATCAAGTTATATCTTCCTCCCACTCAATTCTTTTGAGAGAAACTCTTTCTCAAGAAAAGTTTCGTTCTTAGCGACAAACACTTTGCCCTCGAATCTGAGATAGAAGGTGTACCAATTGTCTCTTTTGGGTAACCTATGAAGACGCACTTTTCCGCTTTGCATTCCAGCTTTTGAGGCTAAAGCTTTTTGACATAAGCATCACATCCCCAAATCTTAAGAAACGACAACTTTGGCTTCTTGCCATACCACAGTTCATATGGTGTTGTCTCAACGGATTTTGATGGTGCCCTGTTTAAAGTGAATGTGGTTGTCACGAATGCATAGCCCCAAAACGATAACGACAAATCGGTAAGAGATATCATAGAACACACCATATCTAATAACGTATGTTTACGACATTCGGACACACCATTATGTTGTGGTGTTCTAGGCGGTGTCAATTGTGAAACAATTCCACACTATCTTAAGTGAGCACCAAACTCGTAACTCAGATACTCACCTCCTCGATCAGATGATCTTCTTGTTACGATGATTTTCAACTTCACCCCGAAATTTCTTGAATTTTTCAAACGTTTCAGACTTGTGCTTCATCAAGTAAATATAACCATATCTACTCAAATCACTAGTGAAGGTGAGAAAATAATGATATCCACCGCACGCCTCTATGCTCATCGGTCCGCACACATCAGTATGTATGATCTCCAACAAGTCACTTGCACGCTCCGTTGTTCCGGAGAACGGAGTCTTAGTCATCTTGCCCACGAGGCATGGTTCACATGTGTCAAGTGATCCAAAATCAAGTGACTCCAAAAGTCCATCCGCATGGAGTTTCTTCATGCGTTTTATACCAATATGACCTAAGCAGCAGTGCCACAAGAAAGTGGCGCTATCATTATTAACTCTACATCTTTTGGTCTCAATGTTATGGATATGAGTGTCATCATTATCGAGATTCAACATGAACAAACCCCTCACATTGGGTGCATGACCATAAAAGATATTACTCATATAATTTGAACAACCATTATTCTCTGACTTAAATGAGTAACCGTCTCGTAATAAACAAGATCCAAATATAATGTTCATGCTCAATGCAGGCACTAAATAACAATTATTTAAGTTCATCACTAATCCCGACGGTAATTGAAGTGAGAGCGTGTCGACGGTGATCGCTCAACCTTGGAACCATTTCCCACGCGCATCGTCACTTCGTCCTTCGCCAGCCTTCGTTTATTCCGTAGTTCCTGCTTCGAGTTGCAAATGTGAGCAACAGAACCGGTATCAAATACCCAAGCATTACTACGAGAGTTGGTGAGGTACACATCAATAACATGTATATCAAATATACCTTGTTTGGCGTTGGCTGCCTTCTTATCGGCCAGATACTTGGGGCAGTTCCGCTTCTAGTGACGAGTACCCTTGCAATGATAACACTCAATCTCCGGCTTGGGTCCAAACTTGGGTTTCTTTGTCGGAGGGGAAACAGCTTTGCCACTCTTCTTCGAGTTACCCTTCTTTCCCTTGCCATTTTTCTTGAAACTGTCTTATTGACCATCAACACTTGATGCTCTTTCTAGATTTCTGACTCTGCAACTTTCAGCATCGCAAACAGCTCGGCGAGTGACTTATTCATCCCTTGCATGTTATAGTTCAACATAAAGCCTTTGTAGCTAGGTGGCAGTGATTGAAAAACTCTGTCAATGATAGCCTCTGGCGGGAGAGCAATTCCCAGCTCAGCCACACGGTTAGAGTACACAGACATTCTGAGTACATGTTCGCTGACATACCCGTTCTCCTCCATTTTGCAAGCATAGAACTTATCGGAGGTCTCATACCTCTCGATCCGGGCATTCTTCTCAAATATAAACTTCAACTCCTGGAACATTTCATAAGTCCATGACGTTCAATATGTCTTTGAAGTCCCGGTTCTAGGCCATACAAAACTGCACATTGAACTAATGAGTAGTCATCCTTGCACGTCTACCAAACGTTCATAACTTCTGGCAACGTCGGTTGGGTTGGTTCATCACCTAGCGGTGCAACAAGTACATATTGCTTTTGGGCAGTGATACGTCTCCGTCGTGTCTACTTTTCCAAACTCTTTTGCCCTTGTTTTGGACTCTAATTTGCATGATTTGAATGGAACTAACCTGGACTGACGATGTTTTCAGCAGAATTGCCATGGTGTTGTTTTTGTGCAGAAATAAAAGTTCTCGGAATGTCCTAAAAATTTACGGGGATTTTTTCTGGAATAAAAGAAAAATACCTGCGCAAAGATCCACCGGAGGGGGCGTGCCAGTGGGCCACAAGCCCACATATCGTGGCCACCCCCCTAGGTCGCGCCGCGAGGGCTTCTGGGCCCACGTGGCACCACCACCACCCCCCCAAACTCAGCTCTATATCTTCTATCTCGCCCGAAAAAAAATCAGAGAGAAGGTTTCATCGCGTTTTAGATACGGAGGCGCCGCCACCCCCTGTTCTTCATCTGGAGGGCATATCTGGAGTCCGTTTCGGGCTCTGGAGAGGGGAAATCGTCGCCATCTTCATCATCAACCTTCCTCCATCAACAATTCCATGATGCTCCTCATCGTTCGTGAGTAATCTCATCGTAGGCTTGCTGGACGGTGATGAGTTAGATGAGATCTATCATGTAATCGAGTTAGTTTTTGACGGGGATTGATCCCTAGTATCCACTATGTTCTAGATTGATGTTGCTACTACTTGGCTATGCTTAATGCTTGTCACTAGGGCCTGAGTGCCATGATTTCAGATCTGAACCTATTATGTTGTCGCCAATATATGTGTGTTTTAGATCCTATCTTGCAAGTTGTAGTCACCTACTATGTGTTATGACCCGGCAACCCCGGAGTGACAATAGTCGGAACCACTCCCGGAGATGACCATAGTATGAGGAGTTCATGTATTCACCGCGTGTTAATGCGTTGGTCCGATTCTTTATTAAAAGGAGAACCTTAATATCCCGTAGTTTCCATTAGGACCCCGCTGCCATGGGAGGGATGGACAATAGATGTCATGCAAGTTCTTTTCCCTAAGCATGTATGACTACATACGGAATACATGCCTACATTAGATTGACGAACGTGAGCTAGTTACTTATCTCTCCGTGTTATAGATGTTACATGATGAATCGTATCCATCACACTCATCCATCACCGATCCACTGCCTACGAGTCTTTTACTACTGGTCCTTGCTACGTTACTTTGTCTAGGCTTGTCCCTTGCTACAAAAGGGATTGGGCCACTTTGCTGCTACTGTTGCTACTGCTATTACCTTGCTGCTGCTGGTACTGCTGTTCCTTGCTACTTCGTTATTACTTGTTGCAAGATCTTTTCCGACACTGTTGTCGGGGAAGAATAGTTACTCGCCCACGTGCAACCTACCAGCGCCATTGATACAACTGTTAGGAATAGTCTGTCGTCAACAGATCGTTTCTAGCACCGTTGCTATCATACCACTTTACTACTGATACTTTGCTTGCAGACACTAATCTTTCAGGTGTGGTTGAATCTGACAAACTCAACTGCTAATACTTGAGAATATTATTTCGCTTTCCCTTTGGCGAACCAACAAATTTGGGTTGAATACTCTACCCTCGAAAACTGTTGCGATCCCCTATACTTGTGGGTTATCAAGACCTTTTTTTGGCGCCGTTGCCGGGGAAGCACAGCTATATTCTCTGAGTCACTTGGGATTTACGTCTGTTGATCACTATGAGGAATCCGAAAGATCCAAGAACTAAAATCTTGCCTTCCACTACAAGGAGAGGTAAGGAATTGCCATCTAGCTCTGCACTTGATTCACCTTCAGTTATGAGTAAGTTTGCAACATCACCTCCTGCTAGAAATTTTGATATGTCGCCTGTGCTTGATGATGCTACTTCTGCTGCCCATGATGCTATGCTTGATACTATTCCTGATGATGCTATGCTTGGTACTATTTTGCCACTTGGTGCATTCCTTGATGCACATATTGCTAGAGTTGTTGCTAGATGTGATGATACTTCTGAAACTGCTGATACTATTGAAGTAGAACCTGCTATTTTGCCTACTAGAACTAGCTCTCTTATGCCTGTTATGCCTGATATGCGTTATGTTATGGAGGGAGAGATAGCTGAGGATTTTCTTGCGTGTAAGGATAGCTATGATGTTGAGAAATTACTGAGCAAGTGGAAAGAAAAATCTCTGAACGCTAGGATGAAATATGACCCGAAGTTTGCCACTTCGCCTATCTTTGTGACCGATAAGGATTATGAATTCTCTATTGACCCTGAGTTAATCACTCTAGTCGAATCTGATCCTTTTCACGGTTATGAGTCTGAAACGGTTGTAGCCCATCTTACCAAACTGCACGATATAGCCACCCTATTCACTAGTGAGGAAAAGATCCGCCACTACTATATCCTCAAGCTGTTTCCTTTCCCACTAAAGGATGATGCTAAGACCTGGTTCACTTATCTTGATCCGGGTTGTGTGTAGCCCCCAGGATATGGTCTACTACTTCTCTAAAAAATATTTCCCTGCCCATAAGAAGCAAGCTGCCTTGCAGGAAATATACAACTTTGTTCAAGCTAAGGAAGAGAGTCTCCCACAAGCTTGGGGGAGGCTTATCCAGCTACTAAATGCTTTGCCTCATCACCCTCTTGAGAAGAACGAAATACTTGATATCTTCTATAATGGACTTAACGATGCTTCCAAAGACCACCTAGATAGTTGTGCTGGTAGTGTTTTTAGGGAACGAACTGTAGAACAAGCTGAGATTCTATTGAATAACATCTTGTGCAATGAGAATGCTTGGACTATTCCCGAACCACCACCTAAGCCAACTCTGAAGAAAAGAGGTATTCTATTCCTCAGTCCTGAAGATATGCAAGAAGCCAAGAAATCTATGCAAGAGAAAGGCATTAAATCTGAAGATGTCAAAAATCTACCACCTATTGAAGAGATCCATGGTCTCAATAACCCGATACACGTAGTAGAAGTAAATTCTCTGCGTAGGTTTGATGAGAGTGATATTCCTTTTGATAAACCTACTAGCTTATGCCTGGATGAATTTGATAACTTTGTTGCCAAACAACGGACAGAAATGTCAATGATCTTAAGCTCTTGAGTAAACATGCCTCTATGGTTACTACTCAGGTAGAACAAGTACTTAAGGCTCAAAATGACTTGCTCATTGAGTTGAATGACAATTCTGTTAGCAAACAACAGAGTTTCAATGATTATGTTAGCAGACAATTGGAAAAGAATGCTAGTATGCTTAGTCATTTAAGTGCTTCTGTGGACAGAAACGTCAATGATCTTAAACTTCTGAGTAAACATGCCTCTATGGTTACTACTCAGGTAGAACAAGTACTTAAAGCTCGGAATGACTTGCTCAATGAATTGAATGACAATTCCGTCAGAGTCGTCACTAGAGGCGGTAGAATGACCCATGAACCTTTGTATCCTAAGGGTCATCCGAAGAGAATTGAACAAGATTCTCAAGGAGTTAGCACTGATGCACCTAGTCATCCTAGAAAGAAGAACAAAGATGATAGGAACATGCACGCTAGCAACCATGTTGCTGCTACACCTGAGAGACCAAACGATGTCTCTGTCTCTGATGCTGAAACACAATCTGGTGATGAACACGAGCCTAATGATAATATCAATAGTGTTGTTCATGATGATGCTCAACCTAGCAATGAAAAGGATGTGGAGATTGAACCTAGTGTTGATCTTGATAACCCACAGGCTAAGACTAAAAGATACGATAAGAATGACTTCGCTGCTAGGAAGCACGGTAAAGAAAGGGAACCATGGGTTCAGAAACCTATGACCTTTCCTCCCAAACCATCCAAGAAAAAGGATGATGAGGATTTTGAGCGCTTCGTTGAAATGATCAGACCTGTCTTCCTGCAAATGCGTTTGACGGATATGCTCAAAATGTCTCCGTATGCTAAGTACATGAAAGATATTGTGACTAATAAGAGGAGGATAACTGAGGTTGAGATTTCCACCATGCTTGCTAACTATACCTTCAAGGGTGGAACTCCGAAGAAACTAGGTGATCCCGGTGTGCCCACTATACCTTGCTCCATTAAAGACAACTACGTTAGAACTGCGTTATGTGACCTTGGAGCCGGTGTTAGTGTTATGCCTCTCTCTCTCTTTATCGTAGACTTGAACTGGATAAGTTGACACCCACTAAAATCTCTCTGCAAATGGCCGACAAATCAACTGCTTTCCCTATAGGCATTTGCGAGGATGTGCCTCTTGTGGTTGCTAACGTCACTATCTTAACAGACTTTGTTATCTTGGATATTCCCGAGGATGATGCCATGGCTGTCATCCTCGGAAGACCCTTTTTAAACACCGCAGGGGCTGTTATAGATTGCAACAAAGGCAATGCCACTTTCCATGTCAACGGTAATGAGCATACGGTGCACTTTCCGAAGAAACAATATCGAGTACATTGCATCGATGCTATCGAAAAGACTTCATCGATTCTTAGTGGGAGCTTTGAATGCCCTATTCCTCATGTCAAGATGAAGTATGATTTGCTTGTTGGGGAGATACACATCCCCATTGAGGTGACCTAGTGACTATTCTAAAATTATTCGTCTTCTTTTGTGATTCGAGAAAGTTTTGTCGAGGGGATTTGATCAACCCCATTGACGGATTTCTTTCGATGACCATGAGATCGATGAATCAAGGAGTCACAGACCTGTGTTCCAAGTTTTCACTTTAGGTTGCTTAGAAGAAAAATGATAGATTTAGTTTAGTTTTCCCTGTTTTCTGTTTTAGCGTCCGGTGGAAAAGTACCCCGAAAATAAAAGTTCTCCGAACGTCGCGAAAATCAAGTATGATTTTTTCTGGAATTTTTGAAAAATACTAGGACAAAGAGTCTGTCTGGGGGCTGCACCAGTGGGCCACAAGCCCTTGGGGCGCGGGCACCCCCCTGGCCGCACCACCCAGGCTTGTGGGGCCCACGGGAACCCCCTCCACTCATTCTTGCTCTCATCTGGTTCTCCTACCTCCAGAAAAAATCGTTTCGCAGCTCAAACTCGTGTTCTTGCTCCTCTTGCTGGGATTTTCGATCTCTTTGCTCAAATCACCATTCTCCGAACTGTTTTGGGGAAATTACTCCTTGGTAAGTGACTCCTCCGTTGGTCCAATTAGTTTTTGCTCTAGTGCCTTATACTCCGCGTATTTTTGCTGCCTTGGTGACCATGTTCTTGAGCTTTGCATGCTGATTTTAGCTGGTCCCAAGTAGTTTTGATGCGTAATATGGCCTCTAGGCACTTGTGGGAGTAGTTGCTACGAGTTTAGTTGAGCCTTATTTACTTTTCCTCAGAATCACTAAAAAATTCAGAAATTTTCACAGATAAGAAAGGGAAAAGATGAGGAGGTTCTTAAGAGGCTCGTCAAGCCGTGACCCCAAGGATGATGGGAGTGAGAAGAAGCCCAAGTATTTGGTCCCTCGAGTCACAGAAGTTCGAGCGTGCGAGTGGCCAAACAACATGTTCTTACGCGCCGCTAGAATTTATGAGGACTTTTATCACTTGGTGGAGAACGCAGGCCTTACCGCCTTCGTTGAAGATAAGTGTCTGCAATACCTCCTCCTCACCAATATCTTCGTACAAAGCTTTAACTTCTATCCGAGGAAGAATCCTCCTATGGTTGAGTTCAAACTTTATGATATCCCCCAGCGCATGTCACTCCAGGATTTTTGCAATGTTTGCAAATTACCTTACGTTGAGGATATTCATGGACCTTGTCTATGGGGCTTGGAAGCTTTGATCGATACAATTGTTGTAGGAGAGGAGAGAGGAGTGTCTTTCGCTAGAGCTGCTAGCATACATTTTCCCGTGCTTCGGTACTTCTCATTGTTTGTGGGAAAATGTTTGATTGGCCGTGGGAAGGCTGGGTCCCTTAGTTCCCCAGATCTTGCGGTCTTGCATGAAGCCCTTTATAACGATAAAACTTATAGCTTGGGCGCTATAGTAGCTCAACGGTTGAACACGAACTGTTCTAAGGGCATTGTCTATGGAGGTATCTATGCTACTCTTCTTGCTAGACACTTTGAGATACCTATTAGACTGGAGGAGGAAGAAGATATTCTTCTTCCCGAGAGTTATCTAGATTATGATAGCATGGTTCGCCATGACTTTCTTGATAGAGATATAGATAGAAGGATGATTTATAACCTCGTATTTAGTCAGGGTACTCGTGAGACTATTACTTTGCCTGCTCCTCCTTTGTTCAATCTTCATGCAGGCAGGTACATTATTATTCCCTCAGACATCTACGCATATTGGGGCTTAGCCCAACCACAGGTGCCCGTGCCCGAGCCACCAGTCGAGTACTAGACGCCAATTTATCAGTGGGAGCCAGAGGAGCTCACACAACAGTGGCATCCTCAGTCCACTCCGGAGTACCCCGGAGCTGGTTATTTCCCTCCTTGGGAGTAGACCAACTAGGCCAAAAGCCTAAGCTTGGGGGAGTACGTGTTCTCACCGACTTTACATTCTTGCTTATGCTTTCACTTTGTTAGCCGATGTTCACACTTTGCCACTATATCATCCATGCTAGTTTATTTTCTTTTTCTCGTTTTCTTTTCGTGTGTTTGTCTAGTTTGAGAAAAAACCAAAAAGATTTGCTTTTCTTCTTTTGCTTGTTGGGAGTTTTCCCGTGTAGATAATTTTCTTTTTCTTTGGGTCAAGGTAGAAGATAATGTTTACAATGTTTAGTGGCTCTTGCATGCATACCTGTTTAGATTTCAAAGAGCCATATTACTTTGTCTTCTCCTTTGTCTTTGCCTGCAGATTCCAGCTTTAGTCCAATGCACGAGCACGCTTATTATTGTTCACATCATTCGGTCGTGCAAGTGAAAGGCAATAATGACGATATATGATGAAGTGACTGAGCCTGGAAAAGCTGGTATGAACTCGATCTATTTTGTTTTTGTAAGTATGACTAGCTCATCATGCCTAATCCAGCTTTGTTGTGAGAGAAACATGTTTGCAATGACAACTTAGAGATCATAGTTGCTTATGCCATGCTTACTTAGCTAGGAGCTTATAATGGTTTGTCTTGGTTGCCCACATGAATGTTGAGATGACTATGATGTAGTATGATAGGATGGTATCCTCCTTTGAATGATTCAAGTGGCTTTACTTGGCGCATGTTCACGCATGTAGTTGAAACAAATTCAACATAGCCTCTATGATGTTCATGTTCATGGTGATTTATGTCCTACTCATGCTTGCACTCAATGTTAGTTAATCTCAATGCATTTTGATGACTGTTGTCGCTCTCTAGTTGGTCGCTTCCCAGTCTTTTGCTAGCCTTCACTTGTACTAAGCGGGAATACTGCTTGTGCATCCACTTCCATAAACCCAAAGTTGTTACATATGAGTCCACCATACCTACCTATGTGCGGTATCTACCTGCCGTTCCAAGTAAATTTGCATGTGCCATTCTCTAAATCTTCAAGAAATAATCTGTTTTGCATGCCCGAACCGCTCATGTGGTGACAGGGGGATATTGGTATCTTCCATGCTAGGCGTGTTATCCTCGATATGTGTTTATTCACTATCATGCACGAGAAAAGGGGCCGGTAATTGGAATTCCCAGTTCCATGCTCAAATCAAAAAGATAATTGCAAACAAAACTCCCCCGAGATTGATGTTGGTATGGACGGTACCCGAGGATTCGGCTAGCCGTGGAGTGTGATTGATTGGTGGTGGGGGAGTCAAAACTTTACTTTTCTGCTTGGGAACCGCCTATAGCATGTGTAGCGTGGAAGATGTTGAGAACTCTTAGTCATTGCGTTGACAATGAAAGCATGCCACCCAAATTATTATATATGTTTTCAAAGCTTGAGCTCTAGCACCTCTGCAAATCAATGCTTCCCTCTGCGAAGGGCCTGTCTATTTATATCCCTGTTGAGTCATCCTGCTCTTGCAAAAGCACCAATTAGAGAGCACCTCTGTCATTTTTATGCTTTGCTTTTAACTGTGTTGAGTATGACTGTGACTGGATCTTCATTGCCATGAATTACAATGTTTAGTCAGCCCTTGGTCTTTGAAGGTGCTCTGCATTTATGTTTTGCGGTCTCAGAAAGAGCTAGCGAGATACCATCTATTCGTACTGCTTCATGTTGTTTTGATTGAAGTGTTGACGTTTGAGACTTATTATTATTTGCTCGCTAGTTGATTATGCCATTGATATGAGTTTACCATGAGACCTAGATGTCATTTGCTTATGTGGTTTGCTTGTGATCTTGATGAAACTCTGGATATGAGTTAGACATAGTTGCAACAACAAGATCAAACAAAGTTCGTCAAGTTTTTCTTTTGTCTCTTTCAGTTTGTCAACTGAATTGCTTGAGGACAAGCAAGGCTTTAAGCTTGGGGGAGTTGATATGTCTCCGTCGTATCTACTTTTCCGAACTCTTTTGCCCTTGTTTTGGACTCTAATTTGCATGATTTGAATGGAACTAACTCGGACTGACGCTGTTTTCAGCACAATTGCCATGGTGTTGTTTTTGTGCAGAAATAGAAGTTCTCAGAATGTCCTGAAAATTTACGCAGATTTTTTCTGGAATAAAAGAAAAATACCTGCGCAAAGATCCACCGGAGGGGGCGTGCTAGTGGGCCACAAGCCCAGAGGCCGCGACCACCCCCCTAGGCCACGCCGTGAGGGCTTGTGGGGCACACATGGCACCACCGCTCCAAACTCAGCTCTATATCTTCCGTCTCACCCGAAAAGAAAATCAGAGAGAAGGTTTCATCGCGTTTTACGATACGGAGGCGCGCCACCCCCTGTTCTTCATCTAGAGGGCAGATCCGGAGTCCGTTTCGGGCTCCGGAGAGGGGAAATCGTCGTCATCGTCATCATCAACCTTCCTCCATCAACAATTCCATGATGTTGTTCATCGTTCGTGAGTAATCTCATCGTAGGCTTGCTGGACGGTGATGAGTTGGATGAGATCTATCATGTAATCGAGTTAGTTTTTGACGGGGATTGATCCGTAGTATCCACTATGTTCTAGATTGATGTTGCTACTACTTGGCTATGCTTAATGCTTGTCACTAGGGCCCGAGTGCCATGATTTCAGATCTGAACCTATTATGTTGTCGCCAATATATGTGTGTTTGAGATCCTATCTTGCAAGTTGTAGTCACCTACTATTTGTTATGACCCGCCAACCCCGGAGTGACAATAGCCGGAACCACTCCCGGAGATGACCATAGTATGAGGAGTTCATGTATTCACCGCGTGTTAATGTGTTGGTCTGGTTCTTTATTAAAAGGAGAACCTTAATATCCCGTAGTTTCCATTAGGACCCCGCTGCCACGGGAGGGATGGACAATAGATGTCATGCAAGTTCTTTTCCCTAAGCACGTATGACTACATACGGAATACATGCCTACATTAGATTGACTAACGGGGAGCTAGTTACTTATCTCTCCGTATTATAGTTGTTACATGATGTATCATATCTGTCACACTCATCCATCACCGATCCACTGCCTACGAGTCTTTTACTACTGGTCCTTGCTACGTAATTTGTCTAGGCTTGTCCCTTGCTACAAAAGGGATTGGGCCACTTTGCTGCTATTGTTGCTACTGCTATTACCTTGCTGCTGTTGCTACTGCTGTTCCTTGCTACTTCGTTGTTACTTGTTGCAAGATCTTTCCTGACACTGTTGTCGGGGAAGAATAGTTACTCGCCCACGTGCAACCTACCGGCGCCATTGATACAATAGTTAGGAATAGTCTGTCGTCAACAAATCGTTTCTGGCACCGTTGCTATCATACCACTTTACTACTGATACTTTGCTTGCAGACACTAATCTTTCAGGTGTGGTTGAATCTAACAAACTCAGCTTCTAATACTTGAGAATATTCTTCCGCTTTCCCTTCGGCGAACCAACAAATTTGGGTTGAATACTCTACCCTCGAAAACTGTTGCGATCCCCTATACTTGTGGGTTATCAGGTAGACGTGAGGATAAGCCTCAGATTACGGGCCTAGTCAACAAAGTTGCTTCCATCATCTTTCAGCTTAGCTTTCTCTAGGAACGCATTAAAATTCACGGTTGCTACTGCGCGAACCATTGATCTACAACATAAAAATTTGCAAAGATTACTTAGACTATGTTTAAGATAATTGAGTTTAGCTAATCATATTACTAATAAACTCCCACTCAAATTTACATCCCTCTAGTCATTCGAGTGTTGCATGATCCGAATTCACTAACTCAAGTCCGATCATCACGTGAGTTGAGTATAGCTTCAATGGTGAACATCTCCATGTTGATCATATCCACTATATGATTCATGCTCGACCTTTCAGTCTCTTGTGTTCCGAGGCCATGTATGCATGCTAGGCTCGTCAAGTTTAACCCGAGTGTTCCGCATGTGCAACTATTTTGCATCCGTTGTATGTGAACGTAGAGTCTATCACACCCGATCATCACGTGGTGTCTCAAAACGACGAACTGTCGCAATGGTGCACAGTCGGGGAGAACACAATTTTATCCTGAAATTTTAGTGAGGGATCACCTTATAATGATACCGTCGTCCTAAGCAACACAAGGTGCATAAAAGGATTAACACACATGCAAATCATAAGTGACATGATATGGCCATGAACTTGTGCTTCTTGATCTCCATCACCAAAGCACTAGCATGATCTCCATTGTCACCAGCGCCACACCATGATCTCCATCATCATGATCTCCGCCATTGTGCTATCATCGAGGTTGTCACGCTAACTATGTTGTTACTACTAAAGCTACTACTAGCGATAAAGCAAAGCATCACCAAGCACAAAGTAATTAAAGGCAACCCTATGGCTCCTGCTGGTTGTCGTAGCATCGATGTGCAAGTCGATATTTAACTATTACAACATGATCATCTCATACATCCAATATATCATATCATGTCTTTGGCCATATCACATCACATGCATACCCTGCAAAAACAAGTTAGACGTACTCTAATTTGTTGTTGCAAATTTTACGTGGCTGCTATGTGTATCTAGTATGATCACATCTTACTTACGCAAAGCCACAATGGTGATATACAAATTGCCATTTAACCTTCTCCAAGGACCGCCTCGGTCAAATCCGATTCAACTAAAGTTGAAGAAATAGACACCCGCGAGTCATCTTTATGCAACAAGTTGCATGTTAGTCGATGAAACCGGTCTCTCGTAAGCGTATGAGTAATGTTGGTCCGGGCCGCTTCAATCCAACAGTACCGACAAATCAAGAAAAAACTAAGGAGGGCAGCAAATTGAACATCAATTCCCACAAACTATTTTATGTTCTACTCGAGATACTATCTATGCATGAACCTACTCATGATGCCACTGTCGGGGAAAGTTGCATGGGAAACAAAAAAAATCCTACGCACACGCAAGACCTATCCATGGTGATGATCATCTACGAGAGGGGAGATTGGATCCACATACCCTTGTAGATCGCTAAGCGATAAGCGTTAAGAAACGCAATTGATGTAGTCAAACATCTTCGCGATCCGAATCGCAAGCATCCCACGAACTCCGCCCTGATCTAGCGCCGAACGGACGGCACACCGACGTTCAACACACGTACAGCTCGATGACGATCTCCACCTTCTTGATCCAACAAGAGGGGCGGAGAGGGAGATGAGTTCCCCGGCAACATGACGGTGTGGTGGTGGTGGTGGTGAACTAATCCAGCAGGGCTTCGCCAAGCTATGCCGGACTAATCTAGATGAGGAAGACGATCTGTGGAGAAGAGGGCAACACGTGGCTTTTTCAAGCGTGCTTTGCCCTCAAAACCTCCACTACATATAGGTGGAACAATAGGGAGGGCTGCCTTGCCTCCTACTCCAAGGAGAGGGGTTTGGCCGAGCCAAGAGGAGGAGAGTCCTCCTCCAATTCAGTTTGGTGGAGGACTCCCTTCCTACTTGGCCACCTCCTTCTTTTTTTTCCTTTTTTTTCCTTTTGCACACTTGGCCGAAAATAGGTTATTGGATTGGCCGCACCAGCCCACTAAGGACAGGTGCACCACCTCTAGGCCTATTAGGTCCTCTCCCGGTAAAACCCCGGAACCCATTCATCACTCCCGATACTTTACCGGGAATGCACGAAATATTTTCGGAAGCCAAATGCAACATTCCTATATATCAATATTTAACTCCAGACCATTCTGGAGCTCCTCGTGATGTCCGGGATCTCATCCGAGACACCGAACAACTTTCGGTCACCAACATACATAACTCAATACTACCAAAACGTCACTGAACCTCAAGTGTGCGGACCGTGCGGGTTCGAGAACTATGTAGACATGACCGAGACACTCTCTGGTCAATATCCAATAGAGGGACCTGGATTCCCATATTGGATCCTACATATTCTACGAAAAATCTTATCGGTTGAACCTCTATGTCAAGGATTCAGTTAATCCCGTATAACATTCCCTTTGTCCTTCGGTATGTTACTTGCCCGAAATTCGATCGTCGGTGTCTCCATACCTATTTCAATCTTGTTACTCGCAAGTCTCTTTACTCGTTCCATAATACAAGATCCCGTGGCTAACTCTTTAGTCACATTGCTTGCAAGGCTTGTTTGTGATGTTGTATTACCGAGTGGGCCCCTGAGATACCTCTTCGTCATACGGAGTGACAAATCCCAGTCTTGAGCCATGCTAACTCAACAGACACCTTCAGAGATACATGTAGAGCACCTTTATAGTCACTCAGTTACGTTGTGACGTTTGATACACATAAGGCATTCCTCCGGTGTCAGTAATTTGCATGATCTCATGGTCATAGGAATGTATACTTGACATGTAGAAAACAACAACAATAAAATAACACGATCACATGCTACGCTTATAGTTTGGGTCTTGTCCATCACATCATTCTCCTAATGATGTGATCCCGTTATCAAGTGGCAACACTTGTCTATGGACATGAAACCTTAACCATCTTTGATCAACGAGCTAGTCAACTAGAGGCTCAATAGGGACATTGTTTGGCCTATATATCAACACATGTATTTGCGTTTCCATTCAATATAATTCTAGCATGGATAATAAACGATTATCTTGAAAGAGGAAATATAATAATAACTATTTTATTATTGCCTCTAGAGCATATTTCCAATATTCTCATCATGTCTTGAGATTGAGCTTCTCTCTTTGCCTCTACTCTTGTAGAACTTGTTGAATTTTCTGACCATGAGGCTTATCTCTTCATCAGTGACAAGATTGTCCTTTGAATTAGCAGGAGCATCGCTTAAAGGTTTGTAAGCATCGCTTGAAGCTTTGTAAGCACCGCTTGACTTGTTGTGCAACTCATCTTTGTCCTTGAGTGACATCTCATGAGCAACAATCCTACCAATGACTTCGGTTGGCTTGAGATCTTTGTAGTTTAGCATCATTTGGATCAAATGTGCACTTGGTGTCATACTTTACATCAAGAGCTCTAAGTATCTTCTTGATGATGAATTTGTCGGTCATCTCTTCGCTTCCTAAGCCGTCAATCTCATTGGTGATGAGAGCTAGCCTAGAGTACATTTCAGCGACACCTTTACCATCCTTCATCTTTAACTTGTCAAGCTAACTTTGGAGAACATCCAACTTAGATTATGTGATAAAATCAGTACCTTCATGCATATCGATCAAGGTATCCCAAATCTCCTTTGCATTATCAAGGCGGCTGATTTTGTTGAATTCTTCGGGGCATAGACAGTTGAAGATGATGTCGCAGGCTTGTGCATTGAGTTGCAACATCTTCAGTTCATTGACTATACATCACGATCCGGTTCACGCCCTTCTCCGAAGAAATCACCTTGCACACCAACACGAATAACAACCCATGCGTGAGGATTAAAACCAAGAATGTGCATTTTCATCTTATGCTTCCAACTAGCAAAATTAGTGCCATTGAAGTATGGACCTCTACGGTGATAATTTCCCTCACTAGACGCCATACTATCCTATGTTATGAAACCAATGCAATGGAGACCAAAGCTCTGATACCACTTGTAGGATTGAAAGTATGTCTAGAGGGGGGGGTGATTAGACTACTTGACAAGATAAAAACTTAGCATTTTCCCAATTTCAGTTCTGGGCCAGTTTTAGCAATTACGACAAGTCAAGTACAACCTACACATGCAGTTTTGAAAGTACAGGAGCGGAATGTAAAACATGCAAGTGTAAAGTAAAGGAGTAAGGTAGGAAGATCAAACGCATGAGGCTGGCACAGCGATTTTGTCATGGTTCCGATAGGTGGTGCTACCGTACGTCCATGTTAGTGGAGACTTCAACCCACGGAGGGTAACGGCTCCGAGAGTCCACAGAGGGCTCCACCCACAAGGGGTCCACGAAGAAGTGGCCTTGTCTATTCCACCACGGGTTCCGCCCACGAAGGACTAGCCTTACTCACGGTAGATCTTCAGGAAGTAGACGATCTCCTTGCCCTTACAAACATCTTGGTTCAACTCCACCACACGAAGTAGGAGGCTCCCAAGCGTCACCTAACCAATCCAGGAGGCACCACCCTCCAAAAGGTAATAGATGTGGTATAACGATGAACTCCTTGCTCTTGTGCTTCTAAAGATAGTCTCCTCAACACAAAATCTCCCTCACACATAATAGGCATGGGTAGGAGATTGATTTGGTGGAAAGCAACTTCGGGAGGCTAGAGATCAAGTTTCAAATGATTGGATTGGAATATCTTGGTCTCAACACATGAGTAGGTGGCTCTCTCTCAGAAAAATGGATCTCGCAATGAAGTGTGTGTTCTGAGTGCTTTCTCTACGAATGAGAGGTAGGTGGAGGGGTTTATATAGGCCGTCCCCAAAATCCAACCATTACACCTAAAGTGGCTAACTCGGTGACACCGAAGTCATCAACTCGGTGACACCAAAGTCATCAACTCGGTGGTACCGACTTGCACTAAAGGCAACTACTTTTGAATCTCGGTGGAACCGATATACACAACTCGGTGGCACGGAAAAGGTGGCTAACGGTCAGATGACACAACTCGGTGACACCGATACTCAAACTTAGGAATTCCAATTTTGTGTACCGAGGCAACAAAAAGTTGCTCACCTAAACTCGGTAGCACCGATATGGTTTCGGTTGCATCGATTTGATGGGTTTGGCTAGTGTTCTGTCTAGGATGAAATTCGGTAGGGCCGAATCTGAAAACTTGGTGGTACCGATTTTGAGTGTGTGGTTTTGGAAAGAATGGTTATGTGGAAAAAATGACTGAGTATTTTTGGTGGCTATCTCTGAGCACTTGAGCAACCAGTTAATTTTAATAACTCACCCCCTTTTAATAGTATTGGCATTCCTATGGACTCAAAAGTGATTTCTCACAAATATAAAATGAAGAGTCTTTTAGCTTGAAGCTTGGGCCAATCTTATTCCTTTCTTGCAGCAAGGGGCATGTCCACATGAGCCTTTAGCCAATGCATCTTTTAACTTTTCCGAAATATACTTGGATAAACATATTAGTTCAATGATGCATATGTTGTGATTAATTATCAAAACCACCCTAGGGAGCAATTGTGCTTTCAAATTCCCCCTCTCCGGAATTGTTGCCAACCTAGTCTTCGTCTTCTTCAAAGGAGACTGACTACGCAAGGCTGCAAGCCAACATACTTGGTCGAGCACATCCACGAGAAGCAACATTAACCACATGGAGACTTATGTGGAATACCAGTTTATCTACTTCTCCGACGGCAAGGCATTAACACACATCAGGAGCGAGGGGCACCTTTAAGCGACACGTTACGCCATGCATGCTGCTTCTTCACCGACACATCATCGCCGGTGTCTACGTCAACATGGTCTTCATCAACATCATCCTCAGCACACCGTCCATGTCTTATCCGCAATATGGACACATATCATCCTCTAACAGTCTTTTCTGCAAGAAGCGACCTCAACAACAACAATGATCGTGTCACGACGATGACATCAACCACGTCATCCACGAAGATATGACTATATCGACGCCGCATCAATATAGTGATGACCCCTACACGACCACATGGTTATGACAACACATATGTGTACTTGATTGGTCTTGTCCTACATGGAAAAACTGATGGAGCGACACCCTAAAAGAGTCGCAAGGTGCATCGTCCACAAGTGTAGCTTAGTCATCTACAGTATAGCGCATTTTTTTGCCTCGGGCTTTGTGCAGCTTCATCATGCACGAAGACCACACCATCGACCACGGCTACTACATGACCGACTACTGGACACTACATACATGGTTACGTCCACAACTACTCATCGACAACAACTCCAGTCAACAAAGTCTCTGTTGTGACCAGCGTCCACTCCACTTTCGCTGTGACTACCAGAGGGAATACATGAGAAGACAAAGAATGTACCAAAGGGGACGCAGTCACCGCCCTAGGTGCCCTGGGTGTTGACTCGTCAACAGTTAGAGACACGGTTGATGATGGTGAAGCGGAGAAGAAGTCTGAAGCGCAATACTTCAAATTCAATCGCAATCGGACGCTTCGCTCCCGCTACAGTTGAAGGATAATGTTAGAACTTAGAAGTATAAACATGACTAGGATAGAGATAAGGGATGAAGATATAATTAGTTTAAACATACAATATCTTGCCTTGTATCCTAAGCCTCTTTTACGATGTACCGTATATATGTCCCATGAGGGTCAAATCAATGCATCAACAAAATATCTAGGTCATCAATAGTTTTCACACAACAAAAATATTGAGGCCATCAATAGTTTCCACACAGACACACACTTCAATCCAAAATGGTTGTCTTGGCCATATCCTAATCAATTACGGTGTGTCATAATCAACCATTATGTAATTAAAGCACATATATAGAGTACACAAATTTCACAAGATCTTTTGTGGAAATTCATGCAAAAAAATATGTTAGATAAAATACATTTATCACATTTCAATCATGGTTTTACGCAGCATGCATCTAAAAGGTCAAGATTTGCCAATTTTAATAGTAGTGTGATGACGAAAGGAAAAATCGCTAGGAAACAGAAATAGTAATAGACTGATCTCAAAATGCTTCTCAAGGATGAGACATGAATGATGAACATCTTTAAAACATGATACGTCTACAAGTAAGAAAACAAGATACATATAAATCTTGGAGAAGACCTACTGAAAGGTAGTTGTTGCAGCCACCGCCTCATGTTCAATTTAGGGTTCCTTTACCTCCGGCCGGCGTCGGCGACGGTCCACCTCATCTCCACTGCCCTTAGGGCCATGGAGGCATGGTGGATCCCGACCCTTGCTGGCGGGAGGGCTTCATTTTTAGATGTTTCTTCTAGTTTTGTTAGCTTTTGTGTCCTACTTAGGAAGACGAGACGACGACGAATAACCGAAGATGAAATAACGTTCTCCCCGACTATAGCCCTCGTCTTGGTGGTGCGTCTACCATCGTTAGTGAGCGTGTGGAGGCGTGTCTCCAACGGATCTGCCTTCGGTGGATCTGGTCAACGTTCGTCTACGTTCATGTATCTTTAGGTTGGACCCTTTCGATACGCTACTCTTTATCGATGGCGGTTCCTGTTCTGGTTCGCTGGTCTTATGTGGCCTTAGCACGACGACTTCACGATTGTCTATTACAACCAATTTTGTCCAGCTCCAGCGAGGGAGGAGGGACTCACTTCAGTGGTTGTAGTTGTTGGTAGGTGGTCTACGAATTTAGATATAAGTTTCATTATTTTTTATATTCGTTGTGCTGCCTTGATTGGAGATGAATAAATCAAAATTTTTTGGAAAAAAAACTTGAAGAAGATGGCGCAAAATTATGGGAGCAAAAAGATATTACCAATCTCTCCCTAATAATAAAGCAAATTCGGTTTCTGATCGTCCATGAGGGAGATTACCCTTAAAGTTTGCATTTATTATCCACCATGCCACCGGTAAGTAATAGAAAACGTTTCAGAAAGCAAATAAATCTTGGACTGGGCCAGCCCATGTAAAAACCTTCTATATTACGCTCTGCACGCTGGGAGAATATCCAGCACACCGTATGGGCCGGCCCATGCACAGGCGCCTGCTTTTAGTTCCGTTTATTTATTTATTTTCAGTTCCGTTTATTTTATTTTATTTTAAATAATTTAAAACTTCAAGTAATCTTTAAAAATTTAATAAACTGAAAATTATAAATCAACGTATTTCAAAAAATAAAATGTTTGTGACTTCAAAAACTGCTCGGAGTTTTGTAAAAAATTATCGCATATACAATAAAATGTCTGTACAATAAGAAAAGTCCATGATTTGAAATACAATTCCATGTATTAAAAATTATTAAAGGCATTTAACAAAATGCTTTCTAATTCAACATATGTTAATGCATTTAAAAAATGTCCTAAAATTTTAAAAATAGCTAATGTCTGTTTTGATAGTTTTTTTTATTTAAAATTTTCCGTTCCATTTTTGTTTATTTCTAATTTAAACAATTTAGAATTACAAAAACTTTAGCATATTAAAAAGAGGAATTTTGAATTAAATGCTGACGAAACGAAAACATAAAATGTTTGTGGATTCAAAAAAAGCGCGGGATTTTTATATATTTTTTTCAAATTCCAAAACAATGTCCATAAATTTAATAAATATATTACTGATTTATAAAAATGTTTGTTTATTCAAAAAAACTTCATGCGTTTTAAAAAATGTTTGTGAATTTAAAATAAAATCCTCCAACATAAAAAATTATGTTCGTCTTTTCTTGAACTGGTCGCCAATTCAAAAGAAAATATTTAAACCCGTTCGAAATATAAAAAATATTCACGATTTTTAGTAAATGTTTGTAAATTGTAAAAAATGTTCTCAATTTTAAAATTATTTCCATATTTTTAAAATTCTTCACGAAAGATCTAATGTATGTAGTTAAACATTAATACTTCTAAGTCTTTGTGACAATATACCTATGTAAATTTTAAAGAATTAACTGTTGGATGGATCAAATTATTATTGTATATTTAAAAAAAATATTGAAATTCAGAATAAATCTTTGAGTTACCAAGATTTTTGACAACCATGATATATATTTTTTGAAAATGTAAAGATTGCTTCAACTTGTGAATAAATTTAAAAGAAGAAACATTTTCTTGTATTTGTGCATAAAATTTTAAAATCAGGCGAAGATATATAAATATAATGTGGTCACCATCATTGAAGATTATGTTTTATCTTCCGTGGCAACGCACGGGCCAATTTGCTAGGAGAAAATAACGGGGACTCTCATATAAATCTCGGAGAAGACGGCGTCAAAATCGGAAAAAAGGCCTAGTGCGCTAAACCGTCTCCTACTTTTTTTTGCTCCCGGCTTTCTTGTTGCGGCCGGCGTCGCTTCTCCCGCAGGTTTGTGTGCGCGCCCTCCTCCTCTCGCGCCCGGAGCTCAGATCGCCGCAGATTCCTTGCCCTCCGCGCAGCGGCCTCCCCCCTGGCTCCGCGCGCCGTCTAGGGATCCCGGCTCCTCCTCCGCGGTGACCTATGGCTGCTCTTCTGGCGCCCGCCATCTCCGGCGAGGTACGCGCCTCCGACCCAACCCTGCCTCGTACGGAAACCCTAGATCGCACGAGTCGCGCGAGGAATCTCGCTCCGTGTGCCTCGTAAGGAGGCTGCGTGGTGTTGCTTTTGGCGCGGTTGCGCCTTGTTCGTGTTGGAATTTCGCCCGGTTGGGGAGACGATTGGGTGATGGGCTCGCTCCGAATCATGCAATTGATTTTGCGCCAGGAGGGCGTGTGGGACGGGGAATTATTTCGGTTACTTTTGCTCGATGATCATAGTGCCATTGAACTGCCGAGGCTAAGGTTGCTATTGCCAATCCTAGTCGTTGTATGCTAAATAAATGTACATCGTTATACAGGGCCGGGCCGTCAAAATCTGCGGCCCTGTGCCAAACTCTGACATGAGGCCTTCCTCCTTGATTTTTTTTTTGTAATAGATTTATTTATAGTTCCTTTTATGAGACTGGGTTAAATCATCTATTTATGATTTTTCTTATGTTTTTCTTAATCAGATTTGTATTCTCTAGCTGGATTTTGTAGTGGACATAACTTGGATCTTGAAACACCAACGTCTAGAAAAAATGATGCATATCAAATAGTTAGCAACAAACTATGAGTTGAACTGCTCGCCGACGAGGCGCGATGCACAGAAGTATAAGCGATCAGCCTAGATCGAGGATCGGCGATCTCGTGGAAGAAGATGAAGTATTACAGGATTGGAAAAAGAAAGTGACGTTGAGCTAGCACCTGTCCATCAGGTTCCCCTGATTTGTTGATTTAGAGCGCCTCCTGAATACGGCCGTGTGCCTGCCCTACTCACCAGTTGGATGTTGCAGCAGCAGTGCCTCCTTGCGGTGCGGGCCTTGCCGCTGCCGGCTGTCGGCCATCTGCTGCATCGCCGGCCTGCCGCTGCCAGTCTGCTGCTGCGTCGTTAGGGTTAGAACTAGATCGGGATTCCAGCAGTCGGATGTGATAGGTATTCTCCAGGCCATCGATTAGCGATCAAATAACTAGAGTATGCGTGGGATGCTAATTAACCGGCCTGCTAGCTCTACGTGACTAATGGGCATTGCCAGTCTGCTAGCTAAACTAGGCCTAGTTGCTCGTAAAATGGGCCCCCTGCTACTTGAAGGCCCTGTGCGGGCGCACCGGCCGCACACCCCTGCGCCCGGGCCTGTCGTTATATCTCCATTGAACAGCGAGCTGTAAGGTCAGGCAAGAAGATTTCACTACAGACACTATAATTATTACCCTGCTGTTTGCAATATGGTCAAATTTGATTTGGATTTGATGGATTTTCTAGATTATGACTGGATTCACTGCATAGTCACTATTGACCAAATCAAAGGATGTCGGTGTGCCAGTGTTCGATTCAGCATAAAATAGCCGTACTTTGGTGTTCTTGTGGTTCGTTTCTCATGATCCAAGTGGTTGAATTGAAACAGAATGGTAGTGTTTGCAATGGCTCTAAGTGTTGCATTTAGATTTTTGAGTTTCAGATAGTTATGCTGATACACTGGCTTCTGGCTGAGCCATTGATTGCAATTGTATCTTGTCTTATTGTCTGATAACTTGTCTAAACTCGTAAGCATCCTGTATGGATTCTCACTTCGTCTTGGATACAATTGTTACTTGCAAGTGAAAGTTATGCTTTGTGCTGAAATCCTGAGACTGCATTTCATCTCGTAGGTCGGTTTGCGGCTTTTACTGGCACCACTAAGCTCAAATGTTGTCGTTCGCACAGCCAGGTATACTTGTAACGTTCTAAATTAATTGGCATGGTTTTCATCTGGATGTTTATTTCATGTCGTGCTTTTGTAAGTTGATTGTTTCTTTGGCTGGTTCGTTTTATTAAGGTATTTGCTTATTGAGCTTTTTAGGCGCATTGGGCGTGTTAGTGAAATAGTTGTAGTATCATTTGGCGATCATCACCTTTTTTAGTTTTTATCTTGCTACATGCTGTCAGTTGCAATCACCAACAAGTATTTTGTTCATATTAGCAACAGCTAATTATTTGGTCTATGCTGAAAGCAAGTGTCACATCTCATATGCATGTGCACATCTCTTAAATTTTAGCTACATGAGACAAGCATAATCTGTATTATCAAAGTGACAAGATGCTAATGTGTAGTTAGATGATTGTCTAGCAGTATGCAACTTATACTTATTGTGGCAACCGTGTTAATAGATGAGCTATTGTTTTTGTTGTGGAAGAAATTCATTATATGATCCTCACTCTGTGCTGGTACAGTTGTGCAGTGGGCATCGGTCTGCCTGTATACTCCACTTACAGGGCTATTGAAAAGAAAGATCAAGATGAGAAAGAACGGCTGCTCCTTTATTGGGCAGGTATATAATAAATGAATTTGTAGTAATATTTCATTTCTACTGTGAAGCAATTTCTTTCAATGGGCATTTTTTGAGTCACATTGATGTATTTAGTTATTATGCTAAATGAAAGTGAACTTACCTTTCTAAATTTTCCATATGGTTATCTATACTCTTCAAATAAAAAAAATCTAGGCACAGTTGCTTCAGTGATGTAATTATATCACGAGATTTGTATGTACATTTATAAACAACAGGAAACAAACAATAAAGTTCACTTTACATGGATACAAATGGACAATTCCAAAAGCACATGTATCTTCACTCTGTTTTTGTTTAATTTCATGCCCAGGATTTTCTAGATCTGTTGTTGCTTGTAACATTGAATATCCAATCATTTTGCAGCATATGGATCTTTTAGCATTGTGGAATCCTTTGCTGATAAGCTTGTTTCAAGGTATGAACAGTATTTGTCAAGGTCGAAGAGTACTTTCTCATTATTTGTAGCATTGATATGAATTGTAATGACACTGCAACGTGGCGTCTTTGTAACCCTTTGTAGCTGCCCCTTGAATTTTGGTATCAGATCCCATGTAGGCATCTTTAAATGCAAATATGCATGCTGAATACTGAATATGTCCTATATATGGAAGTAGTACGTCCTTATAGTTATAGGACCAATTGATATATGCAACCAAATTATTTCAAATTCGTACTACAATGTATTTGTGAATTGCCCACAAAAAGAACCACAGAATGCTTTTATTCATCTACCATAAGTATTTCAGTAGCATCAGTTTGTTGAACATATCCTGTATTTCTGGATTGTGATTATTTTTGGCCCTCATCCTGTTATTACTGGTATATAAAGGTGCAGTAAAAATGTAAATAGTGATCTCAGGTGTGCTGTCCCGTGATGATTTATTTAATTTGTGTATGTTATCTTTGAACCGAACCTATGCACCACAGTCCTTGATGGTTGCTCCTAGTAAGTTAGCATACTGGCATGGACTGTAGTGCCTGCTTTACTTCAGTGAGTAATAAAGTTCCAAATACCAAAGGGGAAAGGAGTGTCCGGGTTCCTCTTGTTCTATATAGTACTCCCTCCGTCCCAAATTTTTTGTCTTAGATTTGTTTAAATATGGATGTATCTAGTTGTGTTTTAGTGTTAGATACATCTATATCTAGACAAATGTAAGACGAGAATTTTAGGACGGAGGGAGTACTTATTAAAGCGTAACTCATTACTTTCCTGAATCAGATCTTGAAAATTTTGAAATTCAAAACTATTCCCTCTGTACCTAAATACTTGTAGTTGGGGAGAACTAGTCTAGTTCTCCCCAACTACTAGTTTATCAAGCCAGACTGGTTTGGGGGCCATGAATTCTCTGGCTTACAGTAGAATAACCAACCCGTACAGGTGTAACCAATTCTTGATCATGATTGGACATAAAAATTGTACTGGAACTTGCAACCAGTAGGCAATTGCTAGAAAGGGTTTAGGACTGAAAAAACCTAGGCACTGAGAATAATTTGAGTAAAAAAACATGCATAGTAATATTGGACGCTTCAGTTTGATATTATGTTATTTTGTCAACATGGGCAATGGACACGTCTCTTATTTCTTCTCTAGTGAATGTCTTATATGATGCATCTAATTGTATTATAACCATTATAAGCGAGTTATTTTCTACCCTCCTAGAAACTATTGTTGGTCATTATGTACTCTGTTTGTTTTGCAGTGTTCCTCTCTATTACCATGCGAAATTTGCTGTCCTTATATGGCTCCAGTTTCCTTCAAATGGTGTAAGTTATAAACCAACTATTTTTCCAAAAATGTTAATATCCTTTTTTATATTCCTACATCTATATGTGCAGCCGAAAGCTGTATGCTATAATAGTTTTTTTATTGTTTAAATGACCCATAGAGAAGTAAAATAAACAAGACATATTTTTAGGGATAATCGGTTTTATACCCTTAGTTATGTCACCATCGACAGGAATACTCCTAGTTTTAGAAAACACGCAGTCATGCCCAAATCACTTTGATTTTCTTGTGCTTTTGCCCTTCCGGCAGGGCACCGGCCAATCAGCTAAGGGTGCTGATTGGCCAGAACCGTGCCGGAAGGGCAAAAGCACAAGAAAATCAAAGTGATTTGGGCATGACCGCGTGTTTTCTAAAACTAGGGGTATTCCTGTCGACGGTGACACAACTAAGGGCACAGATACAATTATTCCTTATTCCCCCCTAACTTTGGCCCGACCTCATCTTTACCCCTAAAAAAACCAGTGCTCAACTATTCCCCTCTTCCGTTAGGTGCCATTATGGAAATACCCTTCCGTGCCATCTCCGTCTGGTCAAATGCCTTTGACCGTGTTCAGGACGTTATTTGGACAATTTTGCCCCTGTATGCTTATCTCACTTACGGATGGGACCCACCTCCATGAAAATAAAAATGAAAACATAACACTCTCTCTGACCTCTCTTTCTTTCACTTACATGTGGGACTATGCCTTCACCCCCTCTCCCTCTGGATCGAGATCGAGAGTGGTGCTGCCGGGGACCACGCCCGATCCATGGTGCTGCCGCCTCCCGTGCGCCTCACCGTCCCTATCCTCGCGTCCCCACCAGATCTCCCCGCCACCCCCAAGATCTGCATCCCCCGAGCGGGTTGACTTCCTGCAGCATGGCCCTCGAGCGGCTTGACTTCCTGCAGCGTGGCCCTTGAGCGGGTTGACTTCCTGCAGTGTGGCGCGGCCGGTGTGCACCCACGGCTCCAGCGCCGGCATGGTGGAAAACGAACAGCGAGTGGCCGGAACGCCGCCTCCCTGGCACCTCCTCCAGCAGACACCCCTCGGCAAGTGTCCAGCCGCCCCGAAACGCCGCCTGCCCCGCAGCATCCAGCCGTCCCTCGGCCACCTCCGACGCCACCAACCAGCGCTACCGGTCGCGGGGGACCATGGTTGCCTCCCTGTTGTGCTCCAGCACCTGCAGCTGTGCACACATCTCCCTCACCTCCGGCGGACCCCGTCAAGTGCAACCCCGCCTTGAAACCGTACAGTGCCACCGCATCTTGTTGATTGCCTGAGCCGCCGCTGCACGCGCCTGTGCCGGGCCCGCCTCCGTCCATGGCCAGTACCTCGTGCACTCCACTGCACCTGCAACACCTGCTCGCCCGACTGCACAGGAGTCTTGGCCCGCAGCCATGGCACCGTCAGCTGCCGGCCATCTCAACAGCAGAGAGAGAATTTTGCATTTTCATTTTTTTGTTTATTTTATGTTTCTTTGTAGGCCCTACATGTAAGTTAAAGGAGAGAGGTGTGAGAGAGTTCTGTTTTCATTTTTATTTTGATGGAGGTGGGTCGCACCCGTAAGTGAGATAACCAGACTGGGGCAAAATTGTCCAAATAACGTCCCGAACACGGTCAAAGGTCTTTGACCAAACGGAGATGGCACAAAAGGGTATTTCCATAATGGCACCTAAAATGAGTGAATCTACACTCTAAAGTACTGTATGCCTATATACATCCGTATGTAGTCCGTAGTGGAACCTCTAAGAAGACTTATATTTAGGAACGGAAGGAGTAGAAGATAAATCTGAATGATCTGGTATAATTATTGTCCTTTGTCAGTACTAATAGATGTGTCCTTTTTTGTCCTTTCAGGGATCAAAGCATGTGTACAGAAGATACCTGCGCCCGTTTTTCCGGAAGCATCAAGCAAAAATTGATAGAATCCTGAATATTTTGTCCAAGGAACTTGTAAGTGTATTTTGGTATGTATGTCTGTTACATGTTTTAATGAATATATTACTAATGGACATGAAATTCTCAACAAAACCAGACGAAGTTTGTGAGCAACCATGAAGATGAAATTCGTTTTGTAGAGAACATGGCCATCAGGGGTGCTACAACAGGTACAGAAAGAGAATTAGACCCTCTATGATTGACAGAAAAACAGCATGCTTGTGCAGACAATGACAACTTATTGATTGTAAACTGGGGCCCTAACTTGTTCCTTGATATTCCAGTCATGTTTTGTTGTTTCCATCTTGCTAAATCCTTCATCATAAATTGATCTTAAATATTGATTGGAAATTGATTTTGGTCATGGTATTATGCTTGCACGGCCATGGACATTGATCTCTGTTGGGCCAATTTCCCTCAATCAGAGTAATTTCAGCCATGTTTTGTTGTCCTTCATCATTTTCACCATGCCTTAATATTTTGAACTACAGACAATCTTTTCATCAGCTTAGTACTGTATACTGCAATGCCTTTTTTATGCTATCTTGCTTCTTAGAATTATGCTCACAAGTTTACATTCCTAGCCTCGTACCTGCAATTTCACCATGCTGCCCCATATCTTTTACATTAAGAAGTTGACAGCTGAAGGTAAAATAATTTGCGTTCCTTGTGTGGAACAGCAAGTTACATTGTAAATGGGCTTGACCAACCTGGACAATCAGAAGAAGTTAGCGTGACTGAAGACCCAAATTCAACTCCAACAGAAGAGCCAGACACACCTAGGAGTTGAAACCTGAGCTTGGTTGCCACCCCGCAAGATGTGTCTGAAGAATTCGGATCCGTTAGAAATGTGAATATGTGTTTCTGAACAAGTCGGATACGTTTCAAGCTATAGGAGTGGATACTGTCCACTTGTATTAGAATACTCCTCGTACTATGGTGCTACAAAAGTTGCAGCACAAGTTTGTGGGTGACTGTTCGAAATCGACTCGAGTGTTACATGCACATTTATTTTCATACGCTGTTGGATTGCCAATACTCTTGTTATCATGCTTCGTGCAAATTGCAGCCATGCTTCTATTGCATAGTTAGCCAATTACCTCTCTATAAGAAAGTTACCCAAACACTCTGCAAAAAAATGTACACTGCCTGATCATATGATTTATGTATGTATGGTGGTGACGCTGTGGGCGATCTTAAGAGAGGAGAGCCTTTCATGAGGATATTTTTTATTGCCTTTTGCAAACACACAAGTTCATCACCGCTTTCTTGAATAACATACGGTATCATCCGACAAACAGAAGCATAATGTGTAGGCCATTACAGTGGTTACCCCCACCACTGGAGCATGTGAAGATATGTGCTGATGCGTTGGTTTTGAATGAGAGTAGGGATGCTGTTGCACTGGTCTGTTAGGATCTACCTTTAAACACATCCACAACCCTGTCACAGTTAGGCTTTGGCGGTAAGAGAAGCATTGGCAGTCATGGAGGATCTATATGTTCAAAAGATTCAAGTAGCGTTTGATTGCAAGAATGTGGTGGATGATATCAAACATGCATCGTCGCACATCACACAGCTATTTTTTTCATGAATATCATAGCCCGTCATATGCCTTTTCTTCCTGTAACATTACCCACAAGTATAGGAGCTCGAACTCCAAGGCTCACAATCTCGCTAGGCTTGCACTTACATTTGGGTTTAGTCGCCATGTCTAGCTAGGGCTTGCACTTACATTTGGGTTTAGTCCCCGTGTCTAGCTAGGGCTTGCATTTACATTTGGGTTTAGTCGCCGTGTCTAGCTAGGCCAATCTGGAGATCTCAATTTCATTTTCTAAATGTTTTTACTATTTGAATAAAGCCTAGCGAGAATTTCTCAAAAAACAAAAACAAATGTACACTGCCTGCTGCGGATCATCTTACCTCGAATGTACGCTAGCAGTTGCAGTTCAAAGTCTAAATATGCTCAACGATCCCATGTCATGGTAGTTGAAACTCGCTTTGCCCTAGAACTGTTCGTTCAACGCCAATGACCGAACCGCCGGCGCATTTTCTTGTTGGGAGGCGGCTACTTTATTCGTCATCTCTGACCAGGGCGTTGGTTGAACACGGAGAGACACATGTGGAGCAACCATGGTACGTCCTTGTTCAAAATGCCGCCGAGTGAGTGAATATTCAACTTTGAACCAACGTTCTTTATTGAGCCAACTTTGAACCAACAGCAACAGGCATGTTCCGTGTACATACTCTTATCCTTGAAAAAAAATACGATAATTTCGACTTTCATTGGCATACGATTTTTACCTCTAATGCGAAGTCAAAACTACGTTTTTTTTTTTACCTCACAAACCAAGGCACGGCCAGATTTATGTGTTTGATTTGACAAGCTCCATGAAGCCTTAATTTTGAATTTTTTTTCAATCTTTTAAGTAAAATAAGTTCTGAAAAAAAAAACACATGTGCACAATGATGTAATTTGTATGTGCAAAATTTCAGGATGAAATATCTTGAATTGCAAGCTGCATAAAAGCACATATACATTGAGGATGAACAATACACATGCTAAAAAGCCACATGTTTATTTTTTGTATTCTCACTTGTATTTCGACCTGAAAATATACACATGTACTATATTACTTCCTCCGTTCCATAATATAAGAGCATTTTTGACACTAGTGTAGTATAAAAAACGTTCTTATATTATGACGGAAGGAGTATGACTTTAGGTATATGTGTATTTTTTTCAGAATAATTTGAAACATATAAGTTCTAAAATTCGGCCTCCATCTGGCATTTTGGCTGTATAAGTCCGTGCTCTGATTTACCTGATATTTAAGATGGTGCAAGGGTGCTACTACAGGTCCTGCTACCCTATACGCTAGTTCCCACAGTTCCACAAACATTATTCTGATACAGAAAACAGACAAAATAGGCAGGCATGATACAAATCATTCACAGCTCTGACAAAGATAAACATCATCTGTAGACCAGATAATTACATCTACTTGAAGCAGTACACGTTTTAAAGCATACAAACTCTACTGATAAACACTGCTTTCATGTAATACTCGCATAAAATAACTTCAGCATCGTTACTACTACAGCAGCAAAACGCAAGAGGACCATACACATCATAGGATTAACAGCAAAACAGAAAAAAAAATAACAGAGCAAAAATAGACGACAATGACAATGTTATCATAAAACCATTCATTTTGATGAAAAAATGTCAATTAATAACAGAGCGAAAACAGAAGACAACCGACAATGTTATCATAAAATCATTCATTTTGATGAAGAATTGACAATTCTAGTCTCTTTGGAGGAATCTTGTATTCAAGACCCGCCTGAACTAACCAAAAGAATACTAGTTAGGACACTGATGAAGTAAAGAGGCTGTTTACTGAATATCCTCAACTGCTTTCAGCTACAAATCTGTCTGTGACGGGATGCTTTGTTTGTTTCAACACCACCATCTCTGACTTTGCCACCAAAAATTCAAGAATAAAAATGAATAATTATTATTTACTAGGACCAGCAACTATTCTTTGGTAAATAACCACCTTGCAAAATGATGGTTTCATCAACTGTGGCCTCCTTCAGTCACTTCTGATCCGTCTGCAGCTGCTCCAGCCAAGCACCAATGGCCATCTGATCCAATATATCAGCCTGGTTGTTCCAGTCAGGCCTGTTTGCCGACCCAGAAGCCATGCCTCCCGATATGCCAAGCTGCATTTCGCCCCTGTTGCTATTCGGCGACCGCCCCCATGGTGCATCCGGCTCCTTCTCTGCAAACCCTGGTTGGTCAGGGCATCTCAATCGATCCAGCTCCTCACCATCAACACCCCAGTCAACCTTACCCATTGGGGAACCCGCATTGCCCCATGAAGCAGCATTGGAATTCCGCGGCGAACCCACCGATGGCAGCTGGTGCTTGTTCAGGTTAGAGAACTGCTCATACATCTCACGCTGCGTGACAGCGGCTCCAAAACGGGCATTTATGGGCGATGTTGGCTCCATGAGCCGAGGGGATCGAGGAGACATGCCACCAATTGGAGACTGGACGAGCGCTGCCGGATCAAGAGCCCTTGGTGAGTACATTCTGTTGGTGTTGACAGGTGAGAGGAGACCCTTCTGCTGATGAAGCTTGTTAAGGATGGCTGATTTGTGGGCTGGTGAGTAGGCTGAGTGACCTTGATCATTGGTGAACCTCGGTGACATTCCCATCTCTGAAGCATACATATCTTCAAGACTGGTGGGGACAATTGCTGTAGGCCTGATGCTAAGGCCAGTGGAAAGACGGGGCTGGGGACGGCTGCTGGGTGGGAGGCAGAGTGCCCCAAGGTACTGTGATTCCCAGTCGAGGAGCAAGCCAAGGTCTTCAACTGTCGCATCTCTTGCGTTGAAAGAAGAACGCAGCCTGCTACCTTGAAGCCAATGCGCAGAAGCAGCTCCGCCGTTGTTCATGGCAGATGGTGACCCAGGAGGCGGCGCAAAGTGCCTAGGAGATCCAGGGAGAAGCCCAAGTGCAGCAGCGGCAGTCATGTCGATTGATGAAGTTGCACGGGGTGATAGCAGACCAGCCCCACTGTTGTGGGGTACATGGCGGAGCTCATCTTCATCATGCGCGAAGAAGCAGATGCGGCGGGCGCAAGCAGCTCCCTCCTTGCAGAGCCTGGTGCGGTACTGTGTCGGGTGCAGCCAGCTCTCAAACACGCCATGGGAGAACTCACAGTTGTCGCCGCTGGGGCAGCCACCGGGGCGCCGGAAGTTGGGGCAAGGCACGGCAGTGTAGGGGTGCTTGCGAGGGTCACGGCGGCGTGCGTTTTCGCCGGGGTGCACGAAGGGGCACTCGGTCCAGTCATGCGAGTAAGCACGGGAGCACGGACGCACCTTGAAAGCAAACATGCGGAACTCGTCCGAGGCATAGACGCTGCTCTTGATGTCTGGCAGCGTCGGATCCACCGGGTACTCCTTCTTGGCGCGATCCACGGTGATGGGAGACAGCGACGACGAGCGCGACGACGGCGACCTGTTGCCCTCGTCATCTGGCGAGGACGAAAGCGGCGGCGACGACGCCCCAGAAGCCGCCGAGGTGGCGACGGCGAGGGCCCGGCGGCGGCCAAGAAGTATCTCGAGATCGCCCAGGGCATCTGCCGAGGCCGGAGGAGCCCGGACGACGTCTGCCGGGACGCGGCCGGTGGAGTCGGCAGTAGCTGGGTCCGCGCCGGCGTCCAGAAGCATCTTGACGACCTGGACGGCGTTGCAGGAGCCGCCGGAGGCGGCACAGTGAAGCGGGGTGAAGCCGTCGCCGCCAGGCCGACGAGCAACATCAACCCAGCCGGTGCGGCCGAGCAGCAGCGAGACGACCCGCGCGCTGCCGTAGGTGGCCGCCACCATGAGCGGCGTGCGCGGCTCGTACGCCTTGCTCCGGCCATACCAGAGCCCGACGTCATCGGCCAGCTCCGCCGCCTCCTCGCCAGCTCCCTCGAGCGCCGCCTTCATCCCATCAACGTCGTCCGCCGCCGCGAGCTCGAGCAGCGCCGCCAGCCTGTCCCGCCGCCCCGCGCCGGCGGCCTGAGCGCGGTCGAGATCGGGAAGGTCTCCCATTGCTTGGTGCTACTGCTACTGGCCGACAGGGCGATACACAGCAAGCTCAACACATCTGCGGAAGAGGCAATACGAGGAGGGGTTATATTGACACAGATTCAGCAGCTGGAGGAGAGGAGACGGCCCCGGAATCGGGATCAGAAATCGGCAAGCAAGGAAGGCGAGGAAAAGGAAAGATTTTGGGCCGGCGAATCGGAGCTCCGCCTCGTATGGCAGGGAACCAATCAGCCGGACCGGACCAATCGGGAGGGAGCCGCCGATCCGAGCACCGGGATCGACGGGAGGAAGGGAGGGATTGTTATTTAGGAAAGTATTAAATGAGCAGTATCAATTTACCTCCCGGCGCCGGATGATCCACCCCTATCCAATCCCAATCCCAATCCCAGTCCCAATCCGGCTCGGTGTAGCTGGATCGAAGGAGCTCTTGGGCTACCTTCGCCGGAGAGGAGAAACCAAAACTGCCTTGGGGGACGGAGCAGAGCCTACTGAATAGTAGTAGTCTAGAGAGAGAGAGAGAGAGAGAGGAGGTGGAGGACTCGCAGTTTACTGGTGGTGGTGATGGTGCCGAGGAGTTAAATTGTCTCATTCCTCGGGCGCAGCGGCCCGCCACTCCCTGGACAGCCAGCCCCCAGCCCTCCACCGCCACCGACGTGTGGTCCCTGTGGCGCGGCGGCTCAAGCTGTCAGTGGGAAGAATGGGCTAGGACAGGGGTCGGCGCGGTGCGGGGCTTGTAAATGGGAATTCACTGCGTGGTGGGCCAGGGGCGGGATTCAAACAGGCGGGTGGTGCTGACCGCTCGCGTCGCGGTGGGGTCGGGGCGGCCGCTGCCCGCTCCGCCCATCGGACACGCGGGCGCGCATCCGGCCGTCGGCCGGCGGGGCGGACGGCCCGGATGGGGCGGGGCAGGTGGCGGACGTGAGATTCGGCGCCGAAAGCCTCGGTTGTATCTCCGTCGCCCCGTACGGAGGGGGGTCGGGTCGGGTCCGGTCGGTTCCGCTCGCGGCCGGGGAGAAAGAAGGAACGAGGAAGGAAAGGTCGTCGGTGGCCCGCTCCCACGTGCTCCCGGTGCATGGTGGACCGCGGGAGCGTGGCAAACGTGGGTTGTTTGTTTGCGGCCTGGGCGGTGGGCTCGGTCCAGTGGGGGGATGGTGCGCGGGCGGACGCGCCGAGGGGACCGCGGAGGTGGATTGCAGTTGGGGGGATGGGCCGGTGGAGTCCGCGGGGAGCGGGCGGCTGTCAAAGTTCGTGTGCTCCGACGTGGGCCACGCCCGTCGCCGGAAGCGAACCGTCGTCACGTACGCGCGGGCACGGATGTACGTACGTTTCTCCGTTCGTTGCCGTCTTTTCCGGTCCGTGCGTGTTTATCGGGTTCGGATAAAAGTGCTTCCTTCGTCTCTTTTTACTCTGGACATATGCATGTATAAGATCCTTTTGAAGTCAAACTATGCATGGTTTGATCAAGTTTATATCAGAAATTATCAACATCTGTAATACCAATAGTATAGATTAATTTCATGATGCATCTAATGATGTTGATTTCGTATTGTAAAATATGTTGATACTTTTTTTAAGTTGACCAAACTCATGAATTTGAATTCAGATAAATTTTATATGCGACCTGAAAAGAAACGGAAGGAGTATCTTCAACAGATGATGTAAATTTTAACGACCAAATGTACAATTATGATAGAATCGAGAATGTTTTGGACGCTCATATCTAGATGACGTTCCCCTAATGAGGGGTGACGTGTTCAAAAAAAAGCGGATCGTCCAGGCGGTCTGATGGGACGTTTGATGAGTTCGGTTGTAGATGGTCTAAAAGATTTTACTAAACACGACCTCAGTTAGTTATGCGTGCGTCTATATCTCGCACACGAACACACTACAAGGAGCCGATGATGGGCCCGTCCAATAGGGGTGTGGGGCCTCATGCTGATGTCATGCTAATTTTGATGTTTCTTTTTAATCTAACTTAAATAAGTATACTTAAAAATAAAATTTACTTATCGAATTAAGACAATGAATTTTAAAAAGGTTAAAACAAATTAAAAAATGTACGTGATATTTCGAAGAAATATTCCGTGTTATAAAATTGTTGTGACATATACAAAAGAGTTTATTACCATTTAAAATATATTTCTATGTGTCTTAAAAATTATTCAAATTAAAAAATCTTTATACAATATTCACATAGTTTAGGAAAAATGTTTATTACCAATAAACAAAATGCGCACTACTGTATACCATTTAAAAAATGTACATCATGTATTTTAAAATGTCCAACAAGTATGAAAACGTTGTACGTCTGCGCTAAAAATATGAACTGTACCAAAAAAAAGTAAACATGTGTTAAAAATAGAAAACCAACAAAATCCCACAAATAAACAATAATAAAAGTAAAGAAAACCAAAGAAAATAAAGGTATAAACCGAGAAAACATAACAAAGAAAGAAATAAAAAATGAAGAAAACCAGTGAGAAAAAAACAATGTATAACAGAGAAAGAAGAAGAAAAAAAACTGAGAAAACCGGTGAAAAACCAAAATAAACAAATAAAGTCACAGCAAAGCTTCTGCTTTTTAGGCTAACACACTTAATTATTGCTCAATAAAATCAGAGCAAAGCTAACTACAGCGATACGAGTGAGGTACGCTATTGGGATGGCTCATAGGCACGCACGAATGTTATACTCGCTATCCCGCAAAAAAAAAAAGAATGTTATACTCGCTAGAAGTGAGATATAGGGGTTGTTTGGTTCAGGACTAAGCTTGTCAAATGTTGTCATATCTAAGATTAAGCTAGTTTGATCAATTTAAGTGGGTATTTAGTTCAAACCACATTATAGGAAAGCCATATTGGAGTCCTACATTGCATACATTCAAAAAATATGGCAAAATTTCTTTAGGCTTATCAACTTGTGGCTTTCATTTTAAAAAATTAACCTCAATGGAGTGTGGTAATATTATGTGACAGAGTACGACATTACTAGACGTAGAACCAAACTGCCCATAGCATTCATGCTTAGCTACCGGTATTCAACGCCACGTGTAGGAGCAAGCAAATGGACCGAGAAAGGGCATGCTAGAGGAGTGCGAAGTTATGGAATTTTTGTTCAAAAGGACCCCCTCTCGAACCGATTTGCCAGAAAAGACCACACGCGGGAGCTAAAGTTCAAAAGGACCCCCTCCTCGCGTGGCGGCAGGCGCGCCAGACGGCACGTGGCACCTGCCGCCACCAGCCGAGGCGGCTGGGGCCTGCCGCCACCATCCCAGGCGGCCGGCGCTGGTTTCCGTTCCTGCCACGCCGTGATGCAACGGGCTGTAATATGGTGGGCCCTGCCGCCACCACCCCGCAGGCGGCCGGCCGAATCTCCGCGCGATACGACAACGACGTTGATTGTGCTGACTCCGAGGCTGCTGTCTCCTGCTGGTGGGCATTGCCATGCAAACGGCGCTAACTTCCGACACTGACGGCGCTAACTCTCACTGACAAAACAGTGCACATTATCTTCTTTATATAGCGACGCAGCCTCCTCTCTCACTCTCCCGTTGCCTCATTTCTCTTGCTTCAGCACACACAGCAGCTCCTCTTTCTCACTGTCTTCTCTTTCTCTCAAGAACTATGTCATACACATTTTAAGTGCCGATTTAGGATGGTTTTAAATTGGATTTTGAAGACGTCGTAGTTGAGTAAAAGATAGATCAAGGTAAGAGTTTTCCATTTCTGTTGATTGTGTTTGCATGCATGATGTTTTTATTTTGGGTTATTCTCACTGTCTTCTCTTTTCTCTGTAGCTGAAGAACACACTCCTTTCTTCACTTTGATTCAAGATTTCTGATCTTTTGGGTTGGATTTCGAATATGTTGCAGTTGAAAGAAAGATAGATCAAGGTAAAATCAATTCATTTTCGTAGGTTTTGTTCGCATGCACGAAAAATTTAGTCTATTTGATTAATTTTTTAAGTATGTACTTTCTGTTTATTAACACTGTAATGTATCAATTTCTGTAGTAAATATATATGCAAGACGCACGCATGCAACTAGCATTTTTGTTCATGTGATGATAGGTCGATTACTTTCATAAATTACTGGTGATATGTTTATCCATGCAACTGCATTTTAGAAACCTTAGGAAGGTAAAAAAAATATGTGTGTAACATTTTTGTTCATGTGATAATATGTCGACTCCGTTTTTGTTCATGTGATAACTGGTGATAACCTTAGGAACTGCATTTTTGTTCATGTGATAATATGTGTAGTAATTATATATGCAAGACGCGTGTGTAATATTTTTGTTCATATGATAATAGGTCGAATTCGCTGATATTATACTGGTGATAAGTTAACTGTGATATTCGGAAGGATATTTTTGTATTCGTAAGGATATCCTTATCAAACCAGAGGTATGAATGACATATTGTAATTTATGATGTATTTATTTTGTATATGTAGTGTCGCCACAAATGGTACAATATAAATTATTATGCGTAGATGTATAGTCATTTGTGAATATTTGTCAAACTGTTATATGTAAAAAAAGATAAGTAATGGATATTATTACAATGTAAAAATAAGAATATGATTTTTAATGGACTAACTATGTAAATATGGCTGCTTGTTAGGTACTATGGAAAATTTGTTAGTGTTTTATGGGCACATCGTACGTGAGGGTCCTTCTGGTGTGGATGTGTCTAGGTGCGGGATGACTACGGTTGTAGTGAAAGACATGGTTAATGTAGAGTATGCGGCAGTTAGAAGGTGCATCCGAGCGGTGTTTGGTTCAGCGATGAATGGAAAAAAATGACCATGGAGGCTTTCGTGGTTGAGGGAGGAAATCGTTGGGTTCTGAGGCGGGTTACTGGTGAAAGAGCATGGGCGTCGTACATGGATTTTGCAAGCAATCCCAATAACTCCATGTATGGACAACCCATGGTTTATGTGGAGTTCATTTCTGCCAGTGATGTCGCCGAGTGCAGTAGCGGTGCCGGTGGGGCCTAGTTGGCCATAACTGTAGCCCCCGACGCCGGCCCATCTGAACCAAGGGGTGGCCAACAAGTGGCCATAACTGTAGCCCCCGATGCCGGCCCATCGGAACCAACACGTGGCCAACAAGTGTATGACACGGGATATTGGTCTGCGGTCGTTGACATGAGCGAACATGTCGAGGGATTGCCGGAGGCGCTAGATGATGACGATGATGGTCATTCTTCTGCCTCTTCGGAATCAGATGATGATGAAGTTGTTCCTCCTGAGAAGGCGGTCGCTACAGCAATCAACCCAGAGTTTTTACAGGTTATGAGCATCACCAATGAATTTCACTCTGTTGCTGGCCTAGACGCGGGAAGTCTGGCCGTTGGACAGATTTTCCCAGATAAGAAATCTGCTAAACAAGCAATACATAGCTATGCAATTGCTATACACAGGCAACATAGAGTGAAGCAGTCTGATAAAAAGGAGTTGAAGCTCATATGCATCCATCGCGAAGCGGGTTGTCGCGGAAGAGTTATTGCTCGCCAGAAACCTGGGGTATGTCAGCCATGGCATGTCACAAAAATAGAGCAACATGGTTGTGAGCAAACCGGCACTCTTTCAGAGCACCGTAATGTGACTGCAGAATATGTGTCACAGGTGATGCAAACCATTGTGCAACAAAGTCTTAATATTAGTATTAGGGCTTTGCGTGCAACTGCATCTGATCTGATTGGTTTCCCTGTCAGCTATAGCAAGGCTCGTCATGCAAAGGAAAAGATATTTCAGAGGTTGTATGGAACCTATGAGGAGGCGTACTCTTTTGCCCCTAGAATGTTGCATCAGATTTCAGTTGCTAACAGGGGGACTCAAGTTTTCCGGAAAGAACGTCCAAATCCATTGAACCCGGACGAGCAAATCCTGGACCGCTTATTCTGGGCATTCGCCCAGACTATACAAGCATTCAAGCATTGTCGTCCGGTTGTATCAATTGATGGTACATTTCTCACTGGAAAGTACAAGGTGTTGGAAATATGCCCTAGAGGCAATAATAAAATGGTTATTATCATATTTCCTTGTTCATGATAATCGTCTATCGTTCATGCTATAATTGTATTAACAGGAAACAGTAATACATGTGTGAATGAATAGATCACAATGTGTCCCTAGCAAGCCTCTAGTTGGCTAGCTCGTTAGTCAATAGATGATCATGGTTTCCTGATCATGGACATTGGATGTCATTGATAACGGGATCACATCATTGGGAGAATGATGTGGTGGGCAAGACCCAATCCTAAGCCTAGCACTAGATCGTATTGTTCGTATGCTAATGCTTTTCTAATGTCAAGTATCTTTTCCTTCGACCGTGAGATTGTGCAACTCCCGAATACCGTAGGAGTGCTTTGGGTGTATCAAACGTCACAACGTAACTGGGTGACTATAAAGGTGCACTACGGGTACCTCCGAAAGTGTCTGTTGGGTTGGCACGAATCGAGATCGGGATTTGTCACTCCGTGTGACGGAGAGGTATCTCTGGGCCCACTCGGTAGAACATCATCATGAGCTCAATGTGACTAAGGAGTTAGTCACACGATGACGTGCTACGGAACGAGTAAAGAGACTTACCGGTAACGAGATTGAACAAGGTATAGGTATACCGACGATCGAATCTCGGGCAAGTTCTATACCGACAGACAAATGGAATCGTATACGGGATTGATTGAATCCTTGACATCGTGGTTCATCCGATGAGATCATCGTGGAGCTAGTGGGAGCCACCATGGGTATCCAGACCCCGCTGATGGTTATTGGCCAGAGAGGTGTCTCGGTCATGTCTGCTTGTCTCCCGAACCCGTAGGGTCTACACACTTAAGGTTCGATGACGCTAGGGTTATAGGGAATTGTTATACGAGATTACCGAAAGTTGTTCGGAGTCCCGGATGAGATCCCGGACGTCACGAGGAGCTCCGGAATGGTCCGGAGGTAAAGATTGATATATAGGACGGATGGTTTCGGACACCGGAAGTGTTTCGGGCATCACCGGTAACGTACCGGGACCACCGGGACCACCGGAGGTGGTCCCGGGGACCACCGAAGGGGGGTGACGACCCTGGGAGGCTAGATGGGCTAAGTGGGGAAGGGAACCAGCCCCTAAGTGGGCTGGTGCGCCCCCACCCAGCCCATGTGCACCAGAAAAAAGGGGAAGGGGGGGAACCCTAACTAAGGTGGGCCTTAGGCCCACCAGAGGGGTGCGCCACCCCTCCTCCTTGCCCTGGCCGCCACTTCCCCCATCTGGGAGGGCTGCCGCACCCCCTAGGGTGGGAACCCTAGGGGTGGCACCCCCTCTGTTGGAATTATGCCCTAGAGGCAATAATAAATATGGTTATTATTATAATTCCTGTATCAAGATAATAGTTTATTATCCATGCTATAATTGTATTGAATGAAGACTCATTTACATGTGTGGATACATAGACAAAACACCGTCCCTATCATGCCTCTAGTTGGCTAGCCAGTTGGTCAATGATAGTCAGTGTCTTCTGATTATGAACAAGGTGTTGTTGCTTGATAACTGGATCACGTCATTGGGAGAATCACGTGATGGACTAGACCCAAACTAATAGACGTAGCATGTTGATCGTGTCATTTTGTTGCTACTGTTTTCTGCGTGTCAAGTATTTCTTCCTATGACCATGAGATCATATAACTCACTGACACTGGAGGAATGCTTTGTGTGTATCAAACGTCGCAACGTAACTGGGTGACTATAAAGATGCTCTACAGGTATCTCTGAAGGTGTTAGTTGAGTTAGTATGGATCAAGACTGGGATTTGTCACTCCGTGTGACGGAGAGGTATCTCGGGGCCCACTTGGTAATACAACATCACACACAAGCCTTGCAAGCAATGTAACTTAGTGTAAGTTGCGGGATCTTGTATTACGGAACGAGTAAAGAGACTTGCCGGTAAACGAGATTGAAATAGGTATGCGGATACTGACGATCGAATCTCGGGCAAGTAACATATCGAAGGACAAAGGGAATGACATACGGGATTATACGAATCCTTGGCACTGAGGTTCAAACGATAAGATCTTCGTAGAATATGTAGGATCCAATATGGGCATCCAGGTCCCGCTATTGGATATTGACCGAGGAGTCTCTCGGGTCATGTCTACATAGTTCTCGAACCCGCAGGGTCTGCACACTTAAGGTTCGACGTTGTTTTATGCGTATTTGAGTTATATGGTTGGTTACCGAATGTTGTTCGGAGTCCCAGATGAGATCTCGGACGTCACGAGGGTTTCCGGAATGGTCCGGAAACGAAGATTGATATATAGGATGACCTCATTTGATCACCGGAAGGTTTTCGGAGTTACCGGGAATGTACCGGGAATGACGAATGGGTTCCGGGAGTTCACCGGGGGGGGGGGGGGGGCAACCCACCCCGGGGAAGCCCATAGGCCTTGGGGGAGACCCACCAGCCCTTAGTGGGCTGGTGGGACAGCCCACAAGTGCCCTATGCGCCAAGGAGAAGAAAATCAAGAGAGAAAGAAAAAAAAGGAGGAGGTGGGAAGGAAGGGGGACTCCCTCCCACCAAACCTAGTCCAACTCGGTTTGGGGGGGGGGAGAGTCCTCCCCCTTGGACTCGGCCGACCCCCTTGGGGCTCCTTGAGCCCCAAGGCAAGGCCCCCTCCCTCCCACCTATATATACGGAGGTTTTAGGGCTGATTTGAGACGACTTTTCCACGGCAGCCCGACCACATACCTCCACGGTTTTTCCTCTAGATCGCGTTTCTGCGGAGCTCGGGCGGAGCCCTGCTGAGACAAGGTCATCACCAACCTCCGGAGCGCCGTCACGCTGCCGGAGAACTCTTCTACCTCTCCGTCTCTCTTGCTGGATCAAGAAGGCCGAGATCATCGTCGAGCTGTACGTGTGCTGAACGCGGAGGTGCTGTCCGTTCGGTACTAGATCGTGGGACTGATCGCGGGATTGTTCGCGGGGCGGATCGAGGGACGTGAGGACGTTCCACTACATCAACCGCGTTCTCTAACGCTTCTGCTGTACGGTCTACAAGGGTACGTAGATCACTCATCCCCTCTCGTGGATGGACATCACCATGATAGGTCTTCGTGCGCGTAGGAAATTTTTTGTTTCCCATGCGACGTTCCCCAACATTGGCATCATGAGCTAGGTTCATGCGTAGATGTCTTCTCGAGTAGAACACAAAATTTTTTGTGGGCGGTGATGTGCGTTTTGCTGCCCTCCTTAGTCTTTTCTTGATTCCGCGGTATTGTTGGATTGAAGCGGCTTGGACCGACATTACTCGTACGCTTACGAGAGACTGGTTTCATCGTTACGAGTAACCCCCTTTGCTCAAAGATGACTGGCAAGTGTCGGTTTCTCCAACTTTAGTTGAATCGGATTTGACCGAGGAGGTCCTTGGATGAGGTTAAATAGCAACTCATATATCTTCGTTGTGGTGTTTGCGTAAGTAAGATGCGATCCTACTAGATACCCTTGGTCACCACGTAAAACATGCAATAACAAAATTAGAGGACGTCTAACTTGTTTTTGCAGGGTATGATTGTGATGTGATATGGCCAACGATGTGATGTGATATATTGGATGTATGAGATGATCATGTTGTAATAGAAATATCGACTTGCACGTCGATGGTACGGCAACCGGCAGGAGCCATAGGGTTGTCTTTATACTAACGTTTGTGCTTGCAGATGCGTTTACTATTTTGCGAGGATGTAGCTTTAGTAGTAATAGCATGAGTAGCACGACAAACCCGATGGCAACACGTTGATGGATGATCATGGTGTGGCGCCGGTGACAAGAAGATCGTGCCGGTGCTTTGGTGATGGAGATCAAGAAGCACGTGATGATGGCCATATCATGTCACTTATGAATTGCATGTGATGTTAATCCTTTTATGCACCTTATTTTGCTTAGAACGACGGTAGCATTATGAGGTGATCTCTCACTAAAATTTCAAGACGAAATTGTGTTCTCCCCGACTGTGCACCGTTGCTACAGTTCGTCGTTTCGAGACACCACGTGATGATCGGGTGTGATAGACTCAACGTTCACATACAATGGGTGCAAAACAGTTGCGCACGCGGAACACTCGGGTTAAGCTTGACGAGCCTAGCATGTGCAGACATGGCCTCGGAACACATGAGACCGAAAGGTCGATCATGAATCATATAGATGATATGATTAGCATAGGGATGCTTACCACTGAAACTATACTCAACTCACGTGATGATCGGACTTGGGATAGTGTAAGTGGATCATGAACCACTCAAATGACTAGAGAGATGTACTTTTTGAGTGGGAGTTTAGCATATAATTTGATTAAGTTAAACTCTAATTATCTTGAACGTAGTCTAAGTCCACTTTGAATATATTTGTGTTGTAGATCATGGCTCACGCGACAGTCATCCTGAATTTTAATACGTTCCTAGAGAAAGCTAAGTTGAAAGATGATGGAAGCAACTTTGTAGACTGGGCTCGTAATCTTAAGCTAATCTTACAAGCTGGGAAGAAGGATTATGTCCTTAATGCTGCGCTAGGAGATGAACCACCCGCTACGGCTGATCAGGATGTTAAGAACGCTTGGTTAGCACGTAAGGAGGACTACTCAATAGTTCAATGTGCAGTCTTGTATGGCTTAGAACCGGGACTTCAACGTCGCTTTGAGCGTCATGGAGCATTTGAGATGTTCTAGGAGTTGGAGTTTATCTTTCAGAAGAACGCCCGGATCGAGAGGTATGAGACCTCCGATAAATTCTATGCTTGCAAGATGGAGGAAAACTCGTCTGTCAGTGAACATGTGCTCAAAATGTCTGGGTACTCAAACCGTCTAGCTGAGCTGGGGATTGAACTCCCGCAAGAAGCTATCACTGACAGAATCCTTCAATCACTGCCGCCAAGCTATAAAGGCTTTGTGTTGAACTACAACATGCAAGGGATGAACAAGTCTCCCGGCGAGTTGTTTGCGATGCTGAAAGTCGCAGAGTCTGAACTCCGTAAAGAGCATCAAGTGTTGATGGTGAGCAAGACCACTAGTTTCAAGAGAAACGACAAAGGCAAGAAGGGCAATTCGAAGAAGAGCGGCAAGCCTGTTGCCAATCCGCCGAAGAAACCCAAGGCTGGACCTAAGCCTGAAACAGAGTGCTTCTATTGCAAGGGTATGGGTCACTGGAAGCGCAATTGCCCCAAGTATCTGGCAGATAAGAAGGCGGGCAAAGAAAAATCAGGTATATTTGATATACATGTTATTGATGTGTACTTAACCGGCTCTCGTAGTAGTGCCTGGGTATTCGATACCGGTTCTGTTGCTCACATTTGCAACTCGAAGCAGGGACTGCGGAATAGACGAAGGCTGGCGAAAGACGAAGTGACGATGCGCGTAGGAAATGGTTCCAAGGTTGATGCAATCGCCGTCGGCACAGTGTCACTTCAGCTACCATCGGGATTAGTGATGAACTTAAATCGTTGTTATTTAGTGCCTGTGTTGAGCATGAACATTATATCTGGATCTTGTTTATTGCGAGACGGTTACTCTTTTAAGTCTGAGAATAATGGTTGTTCTATTTCTATGAGTAACATCTTTTATGGTCATGCACCGAATGTGAGAGGATTGTTCATATTGAATCTTGATAGCGATACGCATATACATAACATTGAGACCAAAAGAGTTAGAGTAAACAATGATAGCGCCATATTTTTGTGGCACTGCCGCTTGGGTCATATTGGTGTAAAGCGCATGAAGAAACTCCATGCTGATGGACTTTTGGAGTCACTTGACTTTGATTCACTTGACACGTGCGAACCATGCCTCATGGGCAAGATGACTAAGACTCCGTTCTCCGGAACAATGGAGCGTGCAAGTGACTTGTTGGAAATCATACATACCGATGTGTGTGGTCCAATGAGCGTAGAGGCACGCGGCGGATATCATTATTTTCTCACCTTCACTGACGATTTAAGTAGATATGGTTATGTCTACTTGATGAAGCACAAGTCTGAAACATTTGAAAAGTTCAAGCAATTTCAGAGTGAAGTGGAAAATCATCGTAACAAGAAGATCAAGTTCCTACGGTCTGATCGTGGGGGTGAATATCTGAGTTTCGAGTTTGGTGCTCACTTAAGACAATGTGGAATTGTTTCACAGTTAACACCGCCTGGAACACCACAGCGTAATGGTGTGTCCGAACGTCGTAATCGTACTTTGTTAGAGATGGTGCGATCTATGATGTCTCTTACTGATTTGCCGTTATCATTTTGGGGTTATGCATTAGAAACAGTTGCATTCACTTTAAATAGGGCACCATCAAAATCCGTTGAGACGACACCATACGAACTGTGGTATGGCAAAAGGCCAAAGTTGTCGTTTCTTAAAGTTTGGGGATGTGATGCTTATGTCAAAAAGCTTCAGCCTGAAAAGCTGGAACCCAAAGCGGAAAAGTGCGTCTTCATAGGTTACCCAAAAGAGACAGTTGGGTACACCTTCTATCTCAAATCCGAGGGCAAAGTGTTTGTTGCTAAAAACGGAGCTTTTCTCGAGAAGGAGTTTCTCTCGAGAGAATTGAGTGGGAGGAAGATAGAACTTGACGAGGTTGTCGAACCTCTCATCCCTCTGGATGGTGGCGCAGGGCAAGGGGAAACCTCTGTCGTTGCGACGCCGGTTGAGGAGGAAGTTAATGATGATGATCATGAAACTCCAGTTCAAGTTTCTGTTGAACCACGTAGGTCGACGAGATCACGCGCTGCTCCAGAGTGGTACGGTAATCCCGTCTTATCAATCATGTTGTTAGACAACAATGAACCTGCAAATTATGAAGAAGTAATGGTGGGCCCAGATTCCAACAAATGGCTAGAAGCCATGAAATCCGAGATAGGATCCATGTATGAGAACAAAGTGCGGACTTTGGAGATACTACCTGAGCGCCGCAAGGCTATTCAGAACAAATGGATCTTTAAGAAGAAGATGGACGCTGATGGTAATGTGACCGTTTATAAAGCTCGACTTGTGGCAAAGGGTTTTTCACAAGTTCCAGGAGTTGACTACGATGAGACTTTCTCACCCGTAGCGATGCTTAAGTCCGTCAGAATCATGTTAGCAATAGCTGCATTTTTCAATTATGAAATCTAGCAGATGGATGTCAAAACGGCGTTCCTTAATGGTTTCCTTAAGGAAGAGTTGTATATGATGCAACCCGAAGGTTTTGTCGATCCTAAAAATGTTGACAAGGTGTGCAAGCTCCAGCGATCCATTTATGGACTGGTGCAAGCATCTCGGAGTTGGAACAAACGCTTTGATGAGGTGATCAAAGCATTTGGGTTTATACAAGTGGTTGGAGAATCATGTATTTACAAGAAAGTGAGTGGGAGCTCTGTGGCGTTTCTAATATTATATGTGGATGACATATTACTGATTGGAAACAACGTAGAGCTTTTGGAGAGCATAAAAGGTTACTTGAATAAAAGTTTCTCTATGAAGGACCTAGGAGAAGCTGCTTACATTCTAGGCATTAAGATCTATAGGGATAGATCAAAACGCCTGATAGGACTTTCACAAAGCACATACCTTGATAAAGTTTTGAAGAGGTTCAAAATGGAACAGTCCAAGAAAGGGTTCTTGCCAGTTTTACAAGGTACGAGATTGAGTAAGACTCAGTGCCCAGCAACTGATGAAGATAGAGAGCATATGCGCTCCGTCCCCTATGCTTCAGCCATAGGTTCTATCATGTATGCGATGCTGTGCACTAGACCGGATGTTAGCGTGGCCATAAGTATGGCAGGTAGGTTCCAGAGTAATCCAGGAGTGGATCACTGGACAGCGGTCAAGAATATCCTGAAGTACCTGAAAAGGACTAAGGAGATGTTTCTCGTGTATGGAGGTGACGAAGAGCTCGCTGTAAAAGGTTACGTCGATGCAAGCTTTGACACAGATCCGAACGACTCTAAGTCGCAAAACGGATACGTATTTATTCTTAATGGGGGTGCAGTAAGCTGGTGCAGTTCCAAGCAAAGCGTCGTAGCAGATTCTACATGTGAAGCGGAGTACATGGCTGCCTCGGAGGCGGCTAAGGAGGGTGTCTGGATGAAGCAGTTCATGACGGATCTTGGAGTGGTGCCAAGTGCACTGGATCCAATAACCTTGTTCTGTGACAACACGGGTGCCATTGCCTTAGCAAAGGAACCACGGTTTCACAAGAAGACCAGACACATCAAACGACGCTTCAACCTCATCCGCGACTACGTCGAGGAAGAGGATGTAAATATATGCAAAGTGCACACGGATCTGAATGTAGCAGACCCGCTGACTAAACCTCTTCCATGGCCAAAACATGATCGACACCAGAACTGTATGGGTGTTAGATTTATTACAATGTAATTCACATGGTGATGTGAGGGCTGGATTATTGACTCTAGTGCAAGTGGGAGACTGTTGGAATTATGCCCTAGAGGCAATAATAAATATGGTTATTATTATAATTCCTGTATCAAGATAATAGTTTATTATCCATGCTATAATTGTATTGAATGAAGACTCATTTACATGTGTGGATACATAGACAAAACACCGTCCCTAGCATGCCTCTAGTTGGCTAGCCAGTTGGTCAATGATAGTCAGTGTCTTCTGATTATGAACAAGGTGTTGTTGCTTGATAACTGGATCACGTCATTGGAAGAATCACGTGATGGACTAGACCCAAACTAATAGACGTAGCATGTTGATCGTGTCACTTTGTTGCTACTGTTTTCTGCGTGTCAAGTATTTATTCCTATGACCATGAGATCATATAACTCACTGACACTGGAGGAATGCTTTGTGTGTATCAAACGTCGCAACGTAACTGGGTGACTATAAAGATGCTCTACAGGTATCTTCGAAGGTGTTAGTTGAGTTAGTATGGATCAAGACTGGGATTTGTCACTCCGTGTGACGGAGAGGTATCTCGGGGCCCACTCGGTAATACAACATCACACACAAGCCTTGCAAGCAATGTAACTTAGTGTAAGTTGTGGGATCTTGTATTATGGAACGAGTAAAGAGACTTGCCGGTAAACGAGATTGAAATAGGTATGCGGATATTGACGATCGAATCTCGGGCAAGTAACATATCGAAGGACAAAGGGAATGGCATACGGGATTATACGAATCCTTGGCACTGAGGTTCAAACAATAAGATCTTCGTAGAATATGTAGGATCCAATATGGGCATCCAGGTCCCGCTATAGGATATTGACCGAGGAGTCTCTCGGGTCATGTCTACATAGTTCTCGAACCCGCAGGGTCTGCACACTTAAGGTTCGACGTTGTTTTATGCGTATTTGAGTTATATGGTTGGTTACCGAATGTTGTTCGGAGTCCCGGATGAGATCTCGGACGTCACGAGGGTTTCCGGAATGGTCCGGAAACGAAGATTGATATATAGGATGACCTCATTTGATTACCGGAAGGTTTTCGGAGTTACCGGGAATGTACCGGGAATGACGAATGGGTTCCGGGAGTTCACCGGGGGGGGGGGGGGGGGGGCAACCCACCCCGGGGAAGCCTATAGGCCTTGGGGGAGACCCACCAGCCCTTAGTGGGCTGGTGGGACAGCCCACAAGTACCCTATGCGCCAAGGAGAAGAAAATCAAGAGAGAAAGAAAAAAAAGGAGGAGGTGGGAAGGAAGGGGGACTCCCTCCCACCAAACCTAGTCCAACTCGGTTTGGGGGGGGGGGGAGAGTCCTCCCCCTTGGACTCGGCCGACCCCCTTGGGGCTCCTTGAGCCCCAAGGCAAGGCCCCCTCCCTCCCACCTATATATACGGAGGTTTTAGGGCTGATTTGAGACGACTTTTCCACGGCAGCCCGACCACATACCTCCACGGTTTTTCCTCTAGATCGCGTTTCCGCGGAGCTCGGGCGGAGCCCTGCTGAGACAAGGTCATCACCAACCTCCGGAGCGCCGTCACGCTGCCGGAGAACTCTTCTACCTCTCTGTCTCTCTTGCTGGATCAAGAAGGCCGAGATCATCGTCGAGCTGTACGTGTGCTGAACGCGGAGGTGCCGTCCGTTCGGTACTAGATCGTGGGACTGATCGCGGGATTGTTCGCGGGGCGGATCGAGGGACGTGAGGACGTTCCACTACATCAACCGCGTTCTCTAACGCTTCTGCTGTACGGTCTACAAGGGTACGTAGATCACTCATCCCCTCTCGTAGATGGACATCACCATGATAGGTCTTCGTGCGCGTAGGAAATTTTTTGTTTCCCATGCGACGTTCCCCAACACCCTCTCCCCTTCCCCTATATATAGTGGGCACTTTTGGCCTTTGGAGGACACGGTTTTCCCTCTCCCTCGGCGCAGCCCTGCACTTCTTCCTCCTCCTCTCGGCCGGCGCTTGGCGAAGCCCTGCCGGGAGACCTCGTCTCTCCACCAACACCACGCCGTCGTGTTGCTGGTCTTCTTCCCCAACCTCTCCCTCCTCCTTGCTGGATCAAGGTGCGGGAGACGTCACCGGGCTGCACGTGTGTTGAACGCGGAGGTGCCGTTGTTCGGCACTAGATCGGAATCGCTGCGAGTACGACTCCATCAACCGCGTTCTAGCAACGCTTCCGCTTAGCGATCTTCAAAGCTACGAAGATGCTCTTACCCCTCTCTCGTTGCTGGTCTCTCCATAGGAAGATCTGAACATGCGTAGGAATTTTTTTGAATTTATGCTACGTTACCCAACACAAGGGCACACTCTTAGTGGCGATGGCAGCTGATGCAAACAATCAACTTCTTCCTATTGCCTATGCACTAGTGGAGAGCGAAAACAAACATAGTTGGCTATGATTCCTGTGTTGCCTGAAGATGGGTGTCATCAAAGATCGGGAAGGGGTTTGCATCATCTCTGATCGCAACACCGGACTATTAAGCGCGCTCGAGATAATTAAGGCTTCACAAGATCCAGATTGGGGGTGGCCCGATCTGGAGACAAGGTGGTGCATGAGGCATTTGGCAGCTAATTTTTATTCGAAATTCAAAAACAAAGATTGGTTCAAGCTATTCAAGAGGATGTGCATGTAGAAAACTGCAGCAAAATGAATGCTATCTGGGCAGGTATCAATGGTGAGATCGAGCGCGCATCCCTCCCGGCGAGAGAAGACCGGAGGGGTCGTCAAACAGTAATAAATTTGAGCCAGTGGATCAGTGAGAATTGTCCCAATTTGTACAAGTGGGCGCAGTCTCAGGACACTGGCGCTAGATACGGTATAATGACAAGCAACATGTCCGAGGTGTACAATGGTGTTCTTAAAGGGGTGAGGGCACTACCTATCACAACACTAATTGATGAAACTTGGAACCGGACTGTGTCATACTTTGCAGACAGAGTCACCGTTGCCAAGGCACTAGTTGATTTGAACAAGCCCTAGTCTGAGAAGATGCAAATACATCTTGATGACAAAGCAAAGAAGTCACAAAGACATGGGTGCAGGCAGGTAGATGCACTTAGGAATAAATGGGAAGTTAGTGTGTGAGCAAAGTTTGTTAAGGGTCACCACAGGGGAGCAAAAAAACAAGCTGTGACGCTTGGCGCAACCTCGTGTGAGTGCACTTGCAACAAGCCCAAGCTTCTGGGATATCCTTGCAGTCACGTATTGCGGGAAGCTGCAGATCAAAAAATTAGTGTCGAGCCATACGTATCACCATACTTCAACATGCACAATCTGTACAACACTTGGAACGGTGAGTTTTGGGCATGGGGCATTGATATGAACTACAAACAATTATGGCCAGAAGGGACCACATGGGTTCCAGATCCCGCATTGATGCGAACCAGCAAGGGACGGCGTCAGTCTAGGCGTCATCGCAATGACATGGACCACAACCAGTTGGGAGAACCAAGGCGATGCCGCTTATGTAGGTGTGCTGGTCACTCGCGTAGGGAGTGTCCGTATCGTAACAACAACACTGCGTGATATGTAATCATGCTATGTATTTTAATTTCCTCGTGATGTAATATTCGGAATATTTAATTCAATTTCATCGTGATGTAATATTCAGAATATGTATTTTAATTTCATCGTGATGTAATATTCTGAATATTTAATTTAATTTCATCGTGATGTAATATTTGGAATATTTAATTTAATTTCATTTCATCGTGATTGCAGGTTATGGCTGAAATGCCCCAGCTTTTGAATGGTTATCATGACAACCACCACCGTTGCCAGCTTTTCATAAATCCAAATCATGAAAATCCTCCTCAGACCTTCCGGCTTCGAACCGTAAAGACGCCCTGGTCAATACATAATCGTTTCCTTGAACACCTTGAGGCTTATGGACTCCTTTATTTTGCGAACATCGCAGCTCGTCGAGGTAGTTTTACTGCCGACCCATCCCTTTTGACATCCCTCGTTGATAGATGGAGACCAGAGACCCACACATTTCACTTTCGATGTGGAGAGCTTGCACCTACTATAAAAGATGTGTCAATGATCACAACTTTACCAATTAGAGGTGTGCCAGTGGTACATCCATGAGTTTCTCCTAATTGGCCAGCAGATGTATCTGGCCGTATGAGGCTCGAAATGCCCATATCAGATCGTTCTGGTCCGCCTCGAGGTGTCCCACTCAGCTGGCTTCGTACTAACTTAGAAATTTTATCTACCTATGCTGATCCTGGGACAACGAAGAGACACTTGTTTGCATATTTGTTGTGGCTCTTTGGTGTGATGTTTCCTAATTCTCACGGGGAGGTAGTTTTGCCTGGTCTCATCTATTTTGCCGCAAAGATAGTAGACGAACCTTTACCCCAAAATCCACCATATAGCTTTGGTTCTGCTATGCTTTCTCACACATACCGAGGGTTGTGTGATGCCACTCAAAAAACTTCATTCACATCTAAAGCTCCATTACTTTGTGTCTCCTACGAGTTTCTACAGTTGTGGTCCTGGGAATACTTACCTGTAGGACGACTGCAGATAGTAGAACCCGCAACCACGTACAACTATGGTGAGGGAGTTGTAACTATGTCCAGCCAGTGGATGCTGGGTCAAAAAAAATGGTCTACTAAAATTGCAAAAAATTGTTACCCCATATACCATGATCAGTTTGAGCTTCTTAACGACTCACTAATAACATGGAACCCGTGGACCGAGGCGCACATTGATATGGTATTTGGTTCGCAACACATGCCAGTGGAATGCGTGAGAGATAGTGCCTTCTGGATGACTCGCTGCAATTTACTCTATCTATGGTTTGTGGAACCGTACAATCCTGACCGTGTCATGAGACAATTCGGTCTATATCAAGATATTCCACCACCGGTTCCAAGATGTATCGACGAAGAAACTCATAAGTAAGTAAGATGTGACCTAGCTAAATAGATATTCCATCACCTATTCTTGAATTTTTTTGTTATCTATAATTTCAGGATGAGCAATATGGGCAGATCTGGTGTGGACTGGAATGCAGAAAACATTCAATGGATAAATCAGTGGAATAATGAAGCTCTACAAAATATAGTGCCTCAGCAACGGTAATTTTACTAATGTTAATTTAATTATGTGCTTATAAAATACAGAATATGATGTAACTTTACTAATGTTAATTTATTTATGCAGAACGTACGATGCAACTACGACAGAAGCGTACTATAATTGGTATCGCATGAGCACGCGTACTAGACTGACGAGTGAACCACCTACGATGCCAACACATCCAACGCATATGGAACAGTTGCAGAGACGGATAGACACATCATCAGCTTACTATCGTGACTCCGCGGTAATCATCAACATCTTGCTATTCAGGTCCATCATTTCATGAACAATTCAACCAACGAACAACGATTTTTTTCAGATTGATATTTGCACCCAAGTACAAGCGATGGCGAGGGAAGTAATGCGAGCCCAGGGAATTGATCCTAAAGGCAGGTCCTTCTTTAAAAAAATAGCGAATTCGTCAGCACAAGGTTTACGAGATGCGGTACAGAGAACGACGTTGTCACTGCACCTTACAACATTCCGGAACCGAGGACAGCTAGACCGAGTGCGGCGCCGTCGTCGTCCATGAGGTGGGGAGAGGGTCCTAATACTACGCCGACACTTCCACGACATGACTCGTCTCTACCAATACATGGGAAGACATCACAGGTAAATGCTCCAGATTTAGGTTTGACGCCCGAACAGACTCATTTCATGGAGCAGGATGCATATACAGCATATGGTGCACACACTCAAGGATCTCAGCCATATCTGCCCACGCGAGGGATTAGGATGCCCGAGGAGAATCGTTGGGCTGAGACAAGCGAGGGAGCACAAAGCTACAACAGCGGTCAGGTATGTACAATTATAATAAGCAATTACATAACTTCTATTTACACATCATTTTTTTACACACAGTTTATTTTAAACACAATTTTTCGACGCAGGAAATTTATGATCCATCATGGGGAGATGAACATACCCAACGTGGCGTACAGAAAGAAATACTCACAGAAACCCATGATACTCAATGCACGCTCCCAGGAATGATAAATGATTTTTTCGGGCAGGACGTTATTGGTCCATCTTATATCAATTCTGAGTCACAGCCATTCACCTACAATTTAGAATCATCATCTCGATATGGATTTCAGACTCCACCACCTATGCATGAGTCGCAGACACAGGAACACGAGGGACAGTACGGCCGTGGTCTTCGTGAACACAGACCCCCTGAACGATTGTCACCCTCCGGTCATCGGGCAAGGCCAGCTGGTCGTCGTCGCATAGGGTGATTCGTCTATGTATGTGTGCGAACTATTGCATCTCTCTATGTCAGTTTCAAACTTTCAGATGTACGTACAAGACATCTATGTAGTTTCATGAAATAAAAGTTCTCGATATATTTCGACGCAGTTTTCCAATTTAAAGTTGCTTCCATAAAATAAGATACATAAAATAAGATTCATAAAATAACATACATAAAATAAGATACATTAAGATGTAGAGTTCATAAAAAAACTACATAAAGTCGTCGTCATCCTTCGACGATGCAGAGCTCTCGCCCTTTGACGAAGCGCTACTCTTGGCCTTCGTCGATGATGCGCTCTTGTCCTTGGTACTCGGCATGAAGATATCGTCTTCGTCCTCACTATCGTCAATCCATAAAAGGGATGTTTTACTCCACCTCCACCGCGTATGTGTTGGCCTTTCTTCTTCCATCTTTCATTCAACCGCAGAAGTTCTTTCCGAATCTCCTCATATGTCCTTGCAGACCACCCCTTCCTAGCTAATGCGTGGGCAACCTCATTCAGTAGCGTGTCACTAGTGATGAGTTCGTCCCATGAAACTATTCTATTATCTATCTTGAAATTTCTAGCTAAGCGCAGAAGACACTCGGACATACCACTGTGAAAACTACGATCGAAAGGATGATGAGACATTTTCAGGACACTCCTTACCCACCTTGGTCTGGAGGGGGTTTTATAGGTGCAGCAGAGTGAGACGAATAACTAATGGCGGGAAAACGAGGCGGGAAAGCGAGGGCGGGAAAGCGAGGCGGGAACAAAATGGCGGCAAAGCTATACGCGGGAAAAAATGACGGGAAAGCGAGGCGGGAAATAAATGGCGGGATAAAATGAACATACACGTAGCTGAAATTAAGATACCCATTGCGGAAATGAAGATACAACTTGCCGAAATTAAGATAGACATTGCTCAAAATAAGATACAATTTGCCGAAATTAAGATACAACTTGCAGAAATTAAGATACAACTAACACAAATTAACATACAATAAAATAAATCTACTGAGTCCAACGTGGATATTTTCCTTTTCCATCACGAGCTTCTTCTGCTGCCTTTGCGGCACGAGCCCTTTCTCTCTTTCTCTCCCTCTCAGCTTCACGAGCCTGTTCCCACTGTTTGTAAACCTCCTCCAGCCGAAGTTTCTCTTCTTGATTTTTCCTTATCATCTCATCAATAAAAGCCCTCTGCTCCACACAGTAATCTTCCCACTCTTTCTTCTGCTCTGCTTTCTCCTCTGCTTCAGCCTTCTCACGACACTCTTCCAAGTCCAAGCTAGCCCATGCACGGCGACCTCTTTCACGAATCTCGGTCACCGCCCAGTCCGGCATTTCCGTGTCAATCCAACGATAGTACATGCAGAGAGGAGGAGGAGACTAAAGGATGGATCAGATTCAAGTAAACAATAATATCAAGTAAACAATAATCTGGATGACTTGAGCATACTGGAGGCCTGATGTACGCAGAAATAGATTCGGGTGGATCAGATTCATAATTGGCGCACATGAAAAACTTCATGCCCAACCAATCTGAAAAATCCGTCACCTCCTTCACCTTGCAGACATCTCCGCACCAACATCGAACTGCTTCCACCCCCCGAGGCAAGCTTGCACTCTGCATTTTCCTAGGCCTAATGCTCTGATCCGAACAAGGCAAACTCATACTGACTATGGAGGTGCAGGTGCTTTGAAGTCTGGCTGATGGTGAAGAGAGTTTCACTCCCTGCCTCCTTTTATAGGCTCTGCCGGATGTCTACGCGGGAAAAAACGGTGCGAAAACAAGAAACTTCAGCGGGAAACTTAGGCGGGAAAATAACGCGGGAAACTTAGGCGGGAAAAAATTGCACTGCTCGTCCGTCGTTATCGCGTGCATGTGGCGGGAACAAATACAACAGACATCCTCAGTTAGTGCAATCAGCCTTTAGGCCCTGCTTGGAATGCCGTTCTATTTTTACAAGTGCAATATTTTACAAAGGTGTGTATTATTTTTACAAGTGTACTCTCTCCGTTCCTAAATATATGTCTTTTTAGATATATTACTAGATGACTACATACAAAGCAAAATGACAGAATCTACATTCTAAAATGAGTCCATATACATCCATATGTAGTCTTCTAGTACAAACTCTTAAAAGACTTATATTTAGGAACGGAGGGAGTATTTCGTAAAAAAATACTCCCTCCGTTCCTAAATATAAGGCATTTTAGAGATTGTACTATAAACTACATACGGATGTACATAGACATACTTTAGAGTATAGATTCACTCATTTTGCTCCGTATGTAGTCTCCTAGTGAAATACCTAAAAGGTCTTATATTTTGGAACGGAGGGACTACATCCAAAGCATGGCCTAATACCGCATGCTTGTGGCGGGAAAATTTAGAGCGGGAAATTTTTTAGAGCAACTGCGCTGACTCCGAGGCCATTCACGCAGGAACCGGGATTCTCGGCCGGCCGCCTGGGGCCGAGGCGGTAGGGCCCACCTCTCTGTCGCCGTTACGTTGCAGCGGGGCGGGAACGGGATCTGGCGTCGGTCGCCTGGCCTCGTGGCGGCAGCCCTGCCGGCCACCTGTGCCCGTGGCGGCAGGCCCCAGCCGCCTCAGCCGGTGGCGGCAGGTGGCACGTGTCGCCTGGCGCACCTGCCGCCAGGGAGGGGTGGGGTCTTTTTCGTCGATTTCAGCCATAGGTGGTCCTTTTGGGCAAATGCACTCGGCAAGTGGTCCTTTTGGACAAAAATTCGAAGTTATGTGCTTGGTTTTTTTTAAAATAAAATAAAACAGTTTTGGAAGCTTGAAGAAAATTAGAAAATAATTGTGGCAACTTGCATGTGCTCACCACGGATCCATGAAATTACGAAATCACTAATTAGCGAGTACTCCTTTTAAGGATCCCATCCTAGGTCGCGATAAGTGGCACACTGCGTACGCGTCACTTGTCGCAACCTCGGAGTTTTCCCTTTTTTCATAAATTCGTTCATTCAAAATGTTTTATCTCCTAAACTGTGCGTCCAAATCTCGAACCGTTCTTACCGTTGGATTTTTCGCGTCGAGATATTCGAAACTAGATTCCATGTTGATAGGTTTTGACGAACTTCTTTTTTCATGAAAAAAGGACAAAAAAACGTGTCTCTCGCGATAAAAAAGACAAAACACATTATTTCGTGTTTTTCCTTTCCAGGAGGCACGGCCGTGCCTGGCACGAAGGCAAAACCGTGCCTCACGTGAAAGAGCGCATTTTTTCCTTTTCGAGAGGCACGGACGTGCCTCTCACAAAGGCAAAACCATGGCTCTCGCGGAAGCAAGACTCTGCCTCTCCCGAAAAAATGTGCCCCCCTTTCCGAGAACTTTTTAAGACGTCGAGGCGTGTTAAGGCTTTGGGGGGGGGGCTCAACGCCTAGGCGCTTAAAGCGTGAGGCGAGACGACGCCTTAGTTCATTTTCTGAACAATCGATGATGAATAAAACGACTGGAGCACTTGACATAGATAGTCGAAATACCTTGAATTTTTTGATTGGTGAGCCCAACAACATCCATTTTTTTCATCTTTCTTCCCATTTCTTTATTCCACAATAGAAACCTGCATAAAGATGGAACATACATGGTTAAAACTTGACTTAAGTACTTAACAAACCACCACTCGAAAGGAAAACAAAGAGTAAATGAGAGTACAAGTGCAAAAGCAAATAAGATGACAAACATGAGTGCAAAAGCAAATAGGTCTAGCTCTCCACAACCACAATTCCACAACACAAAATAAATTAGGTTCACAAATTACAACATAAAATAGGTTCCAAACAGGCAAACACAATGAACTCATAAGCAAGGTTGTCCACTCTCAATGCTCAATAGCCATCATCAAACTCATCCATGGTAGCATTTGTGTTGCCTTCACCATCTTGGCCAACACTAGTTGGATCTTCTTCATCATCGGTCACAGCAACATCATCTTGAGGAAAGTATGAATCATCATCCTCTCCATTGGGGATACTTGAGTGTTGTTCTTGGTCATCGTCTTCATCATCTTCATGATGAAATGTTTGTGATGGAGTAGACCTTTTGCGCTGCCTCTCGTACTGGATATTGGCATTTGAGTGCCTCCTTTCCATGGTTGTAGCTCTAGGAAAACTACGACCTCGTAGCGACGAACTTGCACCAGCAGCCTCATCAACAAGCTCCCATGAAATGTCATTGGGACACCCTCGAGCACATTGGGCTGGAGGTATTGTTGGGTCAACCCACTCATTGCCCCAAGCAAAATCCTCAATGATAAGAGGATCATAGCTTTTGTCACCCATCTTCTCACGCCTTTTTTAACCTAGCCATGTTCTTCCGGTTGTATGAAACAAAGACATTGTCATTCAATCTTTGAACTCGTAAACGATTCTTTTTCCTTGTGTGCATCTACAAATAGCAAATGGAGTGAATAAAGAGAAAGAAGTTAACTTGCTCTTGTTGATATAAAGAGAAAGAAGCTACTCACAAATTCAAATGTGCTCCAATTCCTCTCACAACCGGATAATGAAGCACAAAGCCTAACAATATGCTTTGCAAACCTTTGTAGCTCAATTGCTCGACCACCATATGAACGCCACCAATCAACTTAAATGGTAAAAACCCAAATGCATTAGGAGTTTGTATAGAAAATAACTAGCTGAAATTAAATAGCTTTTCTTGCTCAAATTTACTTGAGTTGACTTACGAGTTTGTTTTTGAAATGTTTTGGATTGCCATCACATTAGCAAAGGTTCCTCACTGGTCCTCATAGAGAACAGATTGTGTATCAATCTTCTTGCGAGTTTCGACATCAAGTACCATTTTTGCAAGGACATCATTAAAGCAACTTCTTAGCTCCCCAACTAGGGCGTCATCACCCCTCTTGACAATAGAGAAGAACTTTCCAGGGTTAAAAAACAAAGCAGCCCCATACAATGGATGATCCATTTGAGTCTCCCAACGTTTATCAACAATGTCAATGATCTTCTTGAGCAAAGCCATTCCGCGGAAAGTATAATCTCTTGCACATTCAAACCAGCCTCTATTTTTGCAATTTGTTTCCAACCCATGCTTGACATGTAAATAGAGACCTCAAAGCTTGCTTGTGGGTGACCAAACTCTTGAGAGCAAGATAGGATGTGGCAAAACAAGTGGCTGTGGGTCTCATAAGATCCAGCCTACCCGTGGCCTTCCTTATTAGCTAAGAATTCTACCATGCCTCTAGATGAAAGTAGTGACTCGTCTACCCCTTGCAATAGGCTTCTTAAATGCCTTTAGCTTCCCTATATCTTCCAACATTAGGTCCAAGCAATGGCATGCACATGGACTCCAATATAGTGTAGGAATCCTCTCCATTAGAAGCTTGCCCGCTGCCTTGTAGTTAGCACCATTGTCGGTGACAACTTGGACAACATTCTCTTTACAAACATCTTCAATTCTCTTCTCTAGAAAATCTGCTATCATCCGAGCATCTTGGCATTCACTATTGGGGAACGTTGCATGGGAAAAAAAAAATCCTACGCACACGAAGACCTATCATGGTGATGTCCATCTAAGAGAGGAGATTAGATCCACATACCCTTGTAGATCGCTAAGCGGGAAGAGTTAAGAAACGCGGTTGATGTAGTGGTACAACTTCGTGATTCAAATCACCGTCGTCCCATGATCCATCCCACGATCCGTTCCGATCTAGCGCCGAACGAACGTCACCTCCGCGTTCCGCACACGTACATCTCGATGACGATCTCAGCCTTCTTGATCCAGCAAGAGAGACAGAGAAGTAGATGAGTTCTCCGTCAGCGTGACGACGCTACGGTGGTGGTGATGATCTACTCCTGCAGGGCTCCATCCGAGCTCCACAGAAATCCGATCTAGTGGAAGAACTACGTGGTATAGGTTTGAGTTGCACGTGGCAAAGTTGTGTCTCAAAAGCCCTAAAACCACCAGTATATATAGGAGGGTGGAGGGGCTAGCCTTGGGGCTCAAGGGAGCCCCAAGGGCACCGACCGAAGGGAGGAGGTGGACTCCCACCCCAATTCGGTTTGGGGGAAGGATTCCACTCCTTCCTTCCCACCTCCCTCTTTCCTTTTTTCCTTTCCTTTGGTATTTTTACTTTGTGGCGCCATGGCCCTATTGGGCTGGCCTCACCAGCCCACTAAGGGCTGGTGCGCCACCCTAGGGTCACTGGGCTCACTCCCGGGTGGGTGGGCCCCTCCCGGTGAATACCCGGAACCCATTCGTCACTCCCGGTACACTGCCGATAATGCCCGAAACTTTCCAGTGACCAAATGAAACCATCCTATATATCAATCTTCGTTTCCGAACCATTCCGGAAACCCTCGTGACATCCGTGATCTCATCCGGGAGTCCGAAGTGTTGGAAATATGCCCTAGAGGCAATAATAAATTAGTTATTATTATATTTCTTTGTTCATGATAATCGTTTATTATCCATGCTATAATTGTATTGATTGGAAACACAGTGCATGTGTGGATACATAGACAAAACACTGTCCCTAGTAGGCCTCTAGTTGACTAGCTCGTTGATCAAAGATGGTCAAGGTTTCCTGACCATAGGCAAGTGTTGTCACTTGATAACGGGATCACATCATTAGCAGAATCATGTGATGGACTAGACCCAAACTAATAGACGTAGCATGTTGATCGTGTCATTTTGTTGCTACTGTTTTCTGCGTGTCAAGTATTTGTTCCTATGACCATGAGATCATATAACTCAATAACACCGGAGGAATGCTTTGTGTGTATCAAACGTCGCAACGTAACTCGGTGACTATAAAGATGCTCTACACGTATCTCCAAAGGTGTTCGTTGAGTTAGTATGGATCGAGACTGGGATTTGTCACTCCGTGTGACGGAGAGGTATCTCGGGGCCCACTCGGTAATACAACATCACACACAAGCCTTGCAAGCAATGTGACTTAGTGTAAGTTGTGGGATCTTTTATTACGAAACGAGTAAAGAGACTTGCCGGTAAACGAGGTATGCGGATACTGACGATCGAATCTCGGGCAAGTAACATACCGAAGGACAAGTGGAATGACATACGGGATTATGTGAATCCTTGACACTGAGGTTCAACCGATAAGATCTTCGGAGAATATGTAGGATCCAATATGGGAATCCAGGTCCCGCTATTGGATATTGACCGAGGAGTCACTCGGGTCATGTCTACATAGTTCTCAAAATCGCAGGGTCTGCACACTTAAGGTTCGACGTTGTTTTATGCGTATTTGAGTTATATGGTTGGTTACCGAATGTCGTTCGGAGTCCCGGCTGAGATCCAGGACGTCACGAGGAGCTCCGGAATGGTCCGGAGGTAAAGATTGATATATAGGAAGTCCTGTTTTGGTCACTGGAAAAGTTTCGGGCTCATCGGTAGTGTACCGGGAGTGCCGGGAGGGGTGCCGGGGACCATCGGGAGGGGTGTCACGCCCCAAGGGGTCTCATGGGCGATGGGAAGAGATAAACCAGCCCCTAGTGGGCTGGAATAAGTTCCCACTAAGGCCCATAAGGTTTGAGAAGGAAAAAAACACAAGGTGGAAAGAGTTTCCAAGTGGGAAGGTGGAATCCTACTCCAAGTAGGATTGGAGTAGGACTCCTCCACCTCCAATTTCGGCCAAACCTTGAGGGTTTGAGGCTGCCTCTTCCCTCCCCCTCCCTCCTATATATACTGAGGTATTAGGGCTGATTTGAGACAACTTTGCCACGGCAGCCCGGCCACATACCTCCACGGTTTTTCCTCTAGATCGCGTTTCCGCGGTATTGTTGGACATCACCATGATAGGTCTTCGTGCGCGTAGGAAATTTTTTGTTTCCCATGCGACGTTCACCAACAGTGGCATCATGAGCTAGGTTCATGCGTAGATGTCTTCTCGAGTAGAACACAAAAGTTTTTGTGGGCGGTGATGTGCGTTTTGCTGCCCTCCTTAGTCTTTTCTTGATTCCGCGGTATTGTTGGATCGAAGCGGCTCGGACCGACATTACTCGTACGCTTACGAGAGACTGGTTTCATCGACTAACATGCAACTCGTTGCATAAAGATGACGGGCGGGTGCCTGTTTCATCGCTACGAGTAACTCCGTTGCTCAAAGATGACCGGCGAGTGTCGGTTTCTCCAACTTTAGTTGAATCGGATTTGACCGAGGAGGTCCTTGGATGAGGTTAAATAGCAATTCATATATCTCCGTTGTGGTGTTTGTGAAAGTAAGATGCGATCCTACTAGATACCCATGGTCACCACGTAAAACATGCAACAACAATTAGAGTACGTCTAACTTGTTTTTGCAGGGTATGCTTGTGATGTGATATGGCCAACGATGTGATGTGATATATTGGATGTATGAGATGATCATGTTGTAATAGTTAATATCGGCTTGCACGTCGATGGTACGACAACCGGCAGGAGCCATAGGGTTGTCTTTAAACTAACGTTTGTGCTTGCAGATGCGTTTACTATACTGCTAGGATGTAGCTTTAGTAGTAATAGCATGAGTAGCACGACAACCCCGATGGCGACACGTTGATGGAGATCATGATGATGGAGATCATGGTGTGACGCCGGTGACAAGAAGATCGTGCCGGTGCTTTGGTGATGGAGATCGAGAAGCACATGATGATGGCCATATCATGTCACTTATGAATGGCATGTGATGTTAATCCTCTATGCACCTTATCTTGCTTAGAACGACGGTAGCATTATGAGGTGATCTCTCACTAAAATTTCAAGACGAAATTGTGTTCTCCCCAACTGTGCACCGTTGCGACAGTTCTTCGTTTCGAGACACCACGTGATGATCGGGTGTGATAGACTCAACGTTCACATACAATGGGTGCAAAACAGTTGCACACGCAGAACACTCGGGTTAAGCTTGATGAGCCTAGCATGTGTAGACATGGCCTCAGAACACATGAGACCGAAAGTTCGAGCATGAATCATATAGTTGATATGATTAGCATAGAGATGCTTACCACTCAAACTATTCTCGACTCTCGTGATGTTCGGACTTGAGATAGTGGATTTGGATCATTTACCACTCAAATGACTAGAGAGATGTACTTTTTAAGTGGGAGTTCTTAAGTAATATGATTAATTGAACTAATTGTCATGAACATACTCTAATGGTCTTTGCGAATTACGATGTAGCTTACGCTATAGCTCTACTGTTTTTATATGTTCCTAGAGAAAATTTAGTTGAAAGTTGATAGTAGCAAACTTTGTAGAGGACTGTCCTCGTTGCTGCGCAGAAGGCTTATGTCCTTAATGCACCACTCGGTGTGCTGCACCTCGAGCGTCGTCTGTGGATGCTGTGAACATTCGACATACACGTTTCTGATGACTACACGATAGTTCAGTGCAAAATACTTAATGGCTTAGAAGCAAGGCGCCCAAGACGTTTTGAAACGTCGCGGAACATAAGAGATGTTCTAAAGAGATGAAATTGTGATTTCATGCTTGTGCCCTTGTTAAGAGGTATGAGACCTCCGACAAGATTCTTTGTCCATGAAGTAAAGGAGAAAAGCTCAATCGTTGAGCGTGTGCTCAGATTATCTGAGTACGGCAATCGCTTGAATCAAGTGGGAATTGATCTTCCAGATAAGATAGTGATGGTTCTCCAAAGTCACTGCCACCAAGCTGTGAGAGCTTCGTGATGAACTATAACATATCAAGGATAGATACAATGATCCTTGAGCAATTCACAATGTTTGACACTGCGAAAGTAGAAATCAAGAAGGAGCATCAATAGTTGATGGTTAGTAAAACCACTAAGTTTTGAGAAAGGCAAGGGCTAGAAGGGATACTTCGTGAAACGGCAAAGCAGTTGCTGCACTAATGAAGAGACCCCAGATTAAACCCAAGCCCGGGACTAAGTGCTTCTGTTATGAGGGGAACAGTCACTGAGGCGGAGCAACTCTAGATACTTGGTAGATAAGAAGGCTGGCAAAAGTCGAAAGAAGTATATTTGATATACATGATGCTGATGTGTACTTTACTAGTACTCCTAGTAGCACGAGGGTATTGGATACCGGTTCGGTTGCTAAGTGATTAGTAACACGAAATGAAAGCTACCACATAAACGGAGACTAGCTAAAGGCGAGGTGACGATACGTGTTGGAAGTGTTTCCAAGGTTGATATGATCAAACGTCGCACGCTCCCTCTACCATCGGGATTGGTGTTAAACCTAAATAATTGTTATTTGGTGCTTGCGTTATGCATGAACATGATTGGATCATGTTTATTGCAATACGATTATTCATTTAAAGATAATAATGGTTACTCTATTTGCTTGAATAATCACCTTCAATGGTTTATTGAATCTCGATCGTAGTGTTACACATGTTCATGATATTGGTGCCAAAAGATACGAGGTAATGATGATAGTACCACTTGTGGCACTGCCGCTTGAGTCATGTTGGTATAAATTGCATGAAGAGGATCCATGCTGATGGATCTTTATACTCACTTGATTTTGAATCACTAGTGACATGCAAATCATACCACATGAGCAAGGCCTTGTTTTCATTGAGATGAAACAAGATAGTAACTTGTTGGAAGTGATGCATTTTGATGTATGCAGTCCAATGGGTGCTGAGGCACGTAGTGGATATCATTATGTTCTTACTTCAATGACGATTTGAGTAGATACAAGAGTATTTACTTAATGAATCACAAGTCTGAAATATTGAAAAGTTCAATTCTGTTTCAGAGTGAAGTTCGTCGTAACAAAAGGATAAACTGTCTACAATATGATCATAGAAATGAATATCTAAGTTACGAGCTTTGGTACGCAGTTAAGACAATGTGGAAATTGTTTCGCAGTTCATGCCACCTGGAACATCATAGTGTGATGATGTGTGTGAACGTCATAGCCACACACTATTTGGTATGGTGCATGCTATGATGTCTCTTATCGAATTACCACTATCGTTTATGGGTTATGCATTAGAGACAACCGCATTCACTTTAAATAGGGCACCGCGTATTTCCGTTGAGATGACACAGTATAGACTGAGGTTTAGAGAAATCTAAACTATCGTTTCTTGAAAGTTTGGGGCTTCGACACTTATGTGAAAAAGTTTCAGTCTGATAAGCTCGAACCCAAAGTGGATAAATGCATCTTCATAGGATATCCAAAACAGTTGGGTACATCTCCTATCTCAGATCCGAGAGCCAAGTGTTTGTTTCTAGAAACGGATCCTTTCTCGAGGAAAGGTTTCTCTCGAAAGAATTGAGTGGGAGGGTGGTAGAACATGATGAGGTTATTGAACCATCACTTCAACCAGTGTGTAGCAGGGCGCAGGAAGTTGTTCCTGTGGCGCCTACACCAATTGAAGTGAAAGCTGATGATGGTGATCATCGAGCATCGGATCAAGTTACTACAAGGCTCGTAGGTTGACAAGATCGCTACTACTGCAGAGTGGTACGGTAACCCTGTCTTGGAGGTCATGTTGTTGAGCAACAGTGAACCTACGAGTTATGGAGAAAGCAATGGTGGGCCTGGATTCCGACAAATGGCTGGAAGCCATGAAATCCGAGAGAGGATCCATGTATGAAAACAAAGTGTAGACTTTGGAAGAACTACTTGATGGTCATAGGACTATTGAGTAAAGATGGATCTTTAAAAGGAAGACAGACGATGATGGTGATAAGTCACTATTAAGAAAAGCTCAACTTGTCGCAAAGATGTTTCCGACAAGATCAAACAGTTGACTATGATGAGACTTTCTCACTCGTAGCGATGCTAAAAGTCTATTAGAATTATGTTAGTAGTTGCTGCATTATTTATGAAATATTGCACATAGGATGTCAGAACATTGTTTCCTCGACGGTTTCCTTGAGCAAACATTGTATGTGATACAACCAGGAGGTTTTGTCGATCCTAAAGATACTAGCAAGTATGCAAGCACCAGGGATCCTTCAATGGACTGGTGCAAGCATCCCGGAGTTGGAATATACACTTTGATGAGATGATCAAAGATTTTGGGTTTGTACAAGGTTTGTGAGAAACTTGTATTTCCAAAGAAGTGAGTGGGAGCACTATAGAATTTCTGATAAGTATATGTGGTTGACATATTGTGGATTAGAAGTAATGTAGAATTTTTGTAAAGCATACAAGGTTGTTTGAAAGGAGTTTTCAAAGGAATACCTGGATTGCGCTACTTGAACGTTGAGCATCAAAGATCTATGGAGATAGTCGAAAGCGCTTAATAGAAGTTTCAACAAGACGCATGCCTTGACAAGTTTTTGAAGGAGTTCAAAATAGATCAGCAAAGAAGGAGTTCTTTGTTGCGTTGTGAGGTGTGAATTAGAGTAAGACTCAAAACCTGACCTCGGCAGAATAAAGAGAATAGACGAAGGTCGTCTTCTATGCCTTGGCCGTAGAATCTGAAGTATGCCATGCTGGGTACCACACCTGATGTGTGCCTTGACTCAAAGTCTGTTGAGAGGTACAAAGAGTGATCCATGATTGAATCACTAGCAGCGGTCAAAATTTATCCTTAGTAACTGATGGACTAAGGAATTTTTCTCGATTATGGAGGTGGTTAAAAAGTTCGTCGCAAAGGGTTACGTCGATGCAAGCTTTGACACTAATCCGAATAACTATGAGTAGTGAAACGGATTCGTATAGTAGAGTAGATATTTGGAGTATTTCCGAATAGCACATAGTAGCAGCATCTATAAGATGACATAAAGATTTGTAAAAGAACACACGGATCTGAAAGTTTCAGAACCGTTGACTAAAACCTCTCTCACGAGCAAGACGTGATTAGACCCCATAACTATATGGGTGTTGGATTCGTTGGAATCACATGGTGATGTGAACTAGATTATTGACTCTAGTGCAAGTGGGAGACTGTTGGAAATATGCCCTAGAGGCAATAATAAATTAGTTATTATTATATTTCTTTGTTCATGATAATCGTTTATTATCCATGCTATAATTGTATTGATTGGAAACACAGTGCATGTGTGGATACATAGACAAAACACTGTCCCTAGTAGGCCTCTAGTTGACTAGCTCGTTGATCAAAGATGGTCAAGGTTTCCTGACCATAGGCAAGTGTTGTCACTTGATAACGGGATCACATCATTAGCAGAATCATGTGATGGACTAGACCCAAACTAATAGACGTAGCATGTTGATCGTGTCATTTTGTTGCTACTGTTTTCTGCGTGTCAAGTATTTGTTCCTATGACCATGAGATCATATAACTCACTAACACCGGAGGAATGATTTGTGTGTATCAAACGTCGCAACGTAACTGGGTGACTATAAAGTTGCTCTACAGGTATCTCCGAAGGTGTTCGTTGAGTTAGTATGGATCGAGACTGGGATTTGTCACTCCGTGTGACGGAGAGGTATCTCGGGGCCCACTCGGTAATACAACATCACACACAAGCCTTGCAAGCAATGTGACTTAGTGTAAGTTGCGGGATCTTGTATTACGGAACGAGTAAAGAGACTTGCCCGTAAACGAGATTGAAATAGGTATGCGGATACTGACGATCGAATCTCGGGCAAGTAACATACCGAAGGACAAAGGGAATGACATACGGGATTATATGAATCCTTGACACTGAGGTTCAACCGATAAGATCTTCGAAGAATATGTAGGATCCAATATGGGCATCCAGGTCCCGCTATTGGATATTGACCGAGGAGTCACTCAGGTCATGTCTACATAGTTCTCGAACCCGCAGGGTCTGCACACTTAAGGTTCGACGTTGTTTTATGCGTATTTGAGTTATATGGTTGGTTACCGAATGTTGTTCGGAGTCCCGGATGAGATCCAGGACGTCATGAGGAGCTCCAGAATGGTCCGGAGGTAAAGATTTATATATAGGAAGTCCTGTTTTGGTCACCGGAAAAGTTTCGGGCTCATCGGTAGTGTACCGGGAGTGCCGGGAGGGGTGCCGGGGACCATTGGGAGGGGTGTCACGCCCCAAGGGGTCTCATGGGCTATGGGAAGAGATAAACCAGCCCCTAGTGGGCTGGAATAAGTTCCCACTAAGGCCCATAAGGTTTGAGAAGGAAAAAACACAAGGTGGAAAGAGTTTCCAAGTGGGAAGGTGGAATCCTACTCCAAGTAGGATCGGAGTAGGACTCCTCCGCCTCCAATTTCGGCCAAACCTTGAGGGTTTGAGGCTGCCTCTTCCCTCCCCCTCCCTGCTATATATACTGAGGTATTAGGGCTGATTTGAGACAACTTTGCCACGGCAGCCCGACCACATACCTCCACGGTTTTTCCTCTAGACCGCGTTTCTGCGGAGCTCGGGCGGAGCCCTGCTGAGATTAGATCACCACCAACCTCCGGAGCGCCGTCACGCTGCCGGAGAACTCATCTACCTCTCCGTTTCTCTTGCTGGATCAAGAAGGCCGAGATCATCGTCGAGCTGTACGTGTGCTGAACGCGGAGGTGCCGTCCCTTTCGGCACTAGATCGGAGCGGATCGTGGGACGGATCGCGGGATGGTTCGTGGGACGGTTCGCGGGGCGGATCGAGGGACGTGAGGACGTTCCACTACATCAACCGCGTTCACTAACGCTTCTGCTGTGTGATCTACAAGGGTACGTAGATCGGAAATCCCCTCTCGTAGATGGACATCAGCATGATAGGTCTTCGTGCGCGTAGGAAATTTTTTGTTTCCCATGCGACATTCACCAACACGAAGAACATTCGGTAACCACACATATAACTCAACTATACTAAAACATCATCGAACCTTAAGTGTGCAGACCCCGCGGGTTCGAGAACTATGTAGACATGACGCGAGACCTGGATGTCCATATTGGATCCTACATATTCTACAAAGATCTTATCAGTTGAACCTCTGTGCCAAGGATTCATGTAATCCCGTATGTCATTCCCTTTGTCCTTTGGTATGTTACTTGCCCGAGATTCGATCGTCAGTATCTGTATACCTATTTCAATCTCGTTATCGGCAAGTCCCTTTACTCGTTCCGTAATACAAGATCCCGTGACTTACACTTAGTCACATTTCTTGCAAGGCTTGTTAGTGATGTTGTATTATCGAGTGGGACCCGAGATACCTCTTCATCAAACGGAGTGACAAATCCTAGTCTTGATCCATACTAACTCAACGGACACCTTCGGAGATACCTGTATAGCACCTTTATAGTCACCCAGTTACGTTGCTACGTTTGATACACACAAGGTATTCCTTCGATGTCAGTGAGTTATATGATCTCATGGTCATAGGAATAAATACTTGACACGCAGAAAACAATAGAAATAAAATGACACCATCACATGCTACGTTCATAGTTTGTGTCTAGTCCATCACATGATTCTCCTAATGATGTGATTGAGTTATCAAGTGACAACACTTGCATATGGTCAGAAAACCTTGACCATCCTTGATCAATTGGCTAGCCAACTAGAGGCTTGCTAGTGACATTGTTTTGTCTATGTATCCACACATGTATCTATGTTTTCATTGAATACGATTATAGCATGGATAGTAAACGATTATCTTGAAACAGGAAATATAATAATAACTATTTTATCATTGACTCTAGGGCATATTTCCAACAGTCTCCCACTTGCACTAGAGTCAATAATCTACTCCTCACATCGCTATGTGATTTACATTGTTATTAATCTAACACCCATACAGTTTTGGTGTTGATCATGCTTCGCTCGTGGAAGAGGTTTAGTCAGCGGATCTGCTACATTCAGATCCATGTGCACTTTGCAAATATTTACGTCCTCCCCTTCGACGTAGTCGTGGATGAGGTTGAAGCATCGTTTGATGTGTCTGGTCTTCTTGTGAAACCTTGGTTCCTTTGCTAAAGCAATGACACTAGTGTTGTCACAGAACAGAGTTATTGGATTCAGTGCGCTCGACACAACTCCAAGATTCGTCATGAACTGCTTTATCCAGACACCCTCCTTAGCTGCCTCCGAGGCAGCCATGTACTCCGCTTCACATGTATAATCTGCTATGACGCTTTTCTTGCAACTGCACCAGCTTACCACACCCTCATTAATAATAAATACATATCTGGTTGGAGACTTAGAGTCATCCAGATTAGTGTCAAATCTTGCGTCGACGTAACCCTTTACAACGAGCTCTTCATCACCTCCATAAACGAGAAACATTTCCTTAGTCCTTTTCAGGTACTTCAGAATATTCTTGACCGCCGTCCAGTGATCCACTCCTGGATTACTTTGAAACCTGCCTGCCATACTTATGGCCAGGCTGACATCTGGTCTAGTGCACAACATTGCATACATGATAGAACCTATGGCTGAAGCATAGGGGACGGTACTCATCTTTTCGCTATCTTCCGCAGTTGCTGGGCACTGAGTCTTACTCAATTTTATACCTTGTAATACTGGCAAGAACCCCTTCTTGGACTGTTCCATTTTGAACTTCTTCAAAACTTTATCAAGGTATGTGCTTCGTGGAAGTCCTATCAGGCGCTTCGATCTATCCCTATAGATCTTAATGCCTAGAACGTAAGCAGCTTCTCCTAGGTCCTTCATTGAGAAACTTTTATTTAAGTAATCCCTTACGCTCTCCAAAAATTTCACGTTGTTTCCAATCAGCAAAATGTCATCCACATCTAGTATTAGAAATGCCACAGAGCTCCCACTCACTTTCTTGTAAATACAAGATTCTCCAACCACTTGTATAAACCCAAATGCTTTGATCACCTCATCCAAGCGCTTATTCCAACTCCGAGATGCTTGCACCAGTCCATAAATGGATCGCTGGAGCTTGCTTACTTTGTTAGCATTCTTTGGATCGATAAAACCTTGGGGTTGCATCATATACAACTCTTCCTTAAGAAACCGTCAAGGAACGCCGTTTTGACATCCATCTGCCAAATTTCATAATTGAAAAATTGCAGCTATTGCTAACATGATTCAGACGGACTTAAGCATCGCTACCGGTGAGAACGTATCATCGTAGTCAACTCCTTGAACTTGTGAAAAACCCTTTGCCACAAGTTGAGCTTTATAAACGGTCACATTACCGTCCGCATCCGTCTTCTTCTTAAAGATCCATTTGTTCTGAATAGCCTTGCGGCCTTCAGGTAATACTTCCAAAGTCCACACTTTGTTTTCATACATAGATCCTATCTCAGACTTCATGTCCTCCAGCCATTTATTGGAATCCAGGCGCACCATTGCTTCTTCATAATTTATAGGTTTATTGTTGTCTAACAACATGTTTGATAAGACAGGATTACCGTACCACTCAAGAGCAGTACATGATCTTGTCGACCTGTGAGGTCCGATAGGAACTTGATCTGAAGTTTCATGATCATCATCATTAACTTCCTCCTCAACCGGCGTCGCTTCGACAAAGGTTTCCCCCTACCCTGCGCCACTATCTAGAGGGATTAGAGGTTCGACAACCTCATCAAGTTCTATCTTCCTCCCACTCAATTCTTTCGAGAGAAACTCCTTCTCAAGAAAAGCTCAGTTTTTAGCAACAAACACTTTGCCCTCGGATTTGAGATAGAAGGTGTAACCAACCATCTCCTTTGGGTAACCTATGAAGACACACTTTTCCGCTTTGGGTTCCAGTTTTTCAGGCTGAAGCTTTTTGACATAAGCATCACATCCCCAAGCTTTAAGAAACGACAACTTTGGTCTTTTGCCATACCACAGCTCGTATGGTGTCGTCTCAACGGATTTTGATGGTGCCCTATTTAAAGTGAATGCAGTTGTCTCTAATGCATAACCCCAAAACGATAACGGAAAATCGGTAAGAGACATCATAGATCGCACCATTTCTAACAAAGTACGATTACGACGTTCGGACACACCATTACGCTGTGGTGTTCCTGGCGGTGTCAACTGTGAAACAATTCCACATTGTCTTAAGTGAGCACCAAACTCGAAACTCAGATACTCACCCCCACGATCAGAACATAGGAACTTGATCTTCTTGTTACGATGATTTTCAACTTCACTCTGAAATTGCTTGAACTTCTCAAACGTTTCAGACTTGTGCTTCATCAAGTAGATATATCCATACCTACTCAAATCGTCAGTGAAGGTGAGAAAATAACGATATCTGCCGCGCGCCTCCACACTCATCGGACGCACACATCGGTATGTATGATCTCCAACAAGTCACTTGCACGCTCCATTGTTCCGGAGAATGGAGTCTTAGTCATCTTGCCCAGGAGGCATGGTTCGCACGTGTCAAGTGATTCAAAATCAAGTGACTCCAAAAGCCCATCAGAATGGAGTTTCTTCATGCGCTTTACACCAATATGACCTAAGCGGCAGTGCCACAAAAACATGGCGCTATCATTGTTAACTCTACATCTTTTGGTCTCAATGTTATGTATATGTGTATCATCACTATCAAGATTCAATATGAACAATCCTTTCACACTGGGTGCATGACCATAAAAGATATTACTCACAGAAAGAGAACAACCATTATTCTCTAACTTAAACGAGTAACCGTCTCGCAATAACAAGATCCAGATATAATGTTCATGCTTAACGCAGGCACTAAATAACAATTATTTAAGTTCATAACTAATCCTGATGGTAACTGAAGTGAGATTGTGCCGACGGCGATTGCATCAACCTTGGAACAATTTCCCACGCGCATCGTCACTTCATCCTTCGCCAACCTTTGTTTATTCCGCAGTTCTTGTTTCGAGTTGCAAATATGAGCAACATAACCGGTATCAAATACCCAGGCACTACTATGAGAGTTTGTTAAGTACACATCAATAACATGTATATCAAATATACCTGATTTTTCCTTGGCCACCTTCTTATCAGCCAAATACTTGGGGCAGTTGCGCTTCCAGTGACCCATTCCCTTGCAATAATAACACTCTGTTTCTGGCTTAGGTCCAGCCTTGGGTTTCTTCGTCGGATTGGCAACAAGCTTGCCGCTCTTCTTGGAGTTACCCTTCTTGCCTTTGTCGTTTCTCTTGAAACCAGTGGTCTTATTGACCATCAACACTTGATGCTCTTTCCGGAGTTCTGACTCTGTGACTTTCAGCATCGCGAATAACTCGTCGGGTGACTTGTTCATCCCTTGCATGTTATAGTTCAACACAAAGCTCTTATAGCTAGGTGGCAGTGATTGAAGAATTCTGTCAGTGATAGCCTCTTGCGGGAGTTCAATCCCCAGCTCAACTAGGCGGTTTGAGTACCCAGACATTTTGAGCACATGTTCACTGACAGACGAATTCTCCACCATCTTGAAAGCATAGAATTTATCAGAGGTCTCATACCTCTCGATTCGGGCGTTCTTCTGAAAGATAAAATTCAACTCCTGGAACATCTCATATGCTCCATGACGCTCAAAGCGACGTTGAAGTCCCGGTTCTAAGCCATACAAGACTGCACATTGAACTACTGAGTAGTCCTCCTTACGTGTTAACCAGGCATTCAAAACATCTTGGCTAGACGTAGCGGGTGATTCATCTCCTAGCGCTTCATTAAGGACATAATCCTTCTTCCCGGCTTGCAGGAGCAACTTTAGATTATGAGCCCAGTCTACAAAGCTGCCTCCATCATCTTTCAACTTAGCTTTCTCTAGGAATGTAATGAAATTTAGGGTTGCTATTGCGTGAGCCATTGATCTACAACATAAAATATTGCAAAGTGGACTTAGACTATGTTTAAGATAATTAGAGTTTAACTAATCAAATTACTAATAAACTCCCACTCAAAAAGTACATCCCTCTAGTCATTTGAGTGGTACATGATCCAAATCCACTATCTCAAGTCCGATCATCACGTGAGGTTAGAATAGTTTCACTGGTAAGCATCTCTATGCTAATCATATCAGCTATACGATTCATGCTCGACCTTTCGGTCTCTTGTGTTCCGAGGCCATGTCTGCACATGCTAGGCTCGTCAAGTTTAACCCGAGTGTTCCGCGTGTGTAACTGTTTTGCACCAGTTGTATTAGAACGTTGAGTCTATCACACCCGATCATCACGTGTTGTCTCGAAACTACGAACTGTCACAACGGTGCACAGTCGGGGAGAACACAATTTCATCTTGAAATTTTAGTGAGAGATCACCTTATAATGCTACCGTCGTTCTAAGCAAAATAAGGTGCATAAAAGGATTAACATCACATGCAATTCATAAGTGACATGATATGGCCATGATCTTGTGCTTCTTGATCTCCATCACGAAAGCACCGACATGTTCTTCTTGTCATCAACGCCACACTATGATCTCCATCACAATGATCTCCATAATCGTGTCGCCATCGAGGTTGTCGTGCTATCTATGCTATTACTACTAAAGCTATGACCTACAATATAGTAAACGCATCTGCAAACACAAACGTTAGTTTAAAGACAACCCTATGGCTCCTGCCGGTTGCCGTAGCATCGACGTGCAAGTCGATATTAACTATTACAACATGATCATCTCATACATCCAATATATCACATCATGTCTTTGGCCATATCACATCACAAGCATACCGAGCAAAAACAAGTTAGACGTCCTCTAATTTGTTGTTGCATGTTTTGCGTGGCTGCTATGGGTATCTAGTATGATCGCATCTTACTTATGAAAAAACCACAACGGAGATGTGCAAATTGCTATTTGACCTCTCTCCAAGGACCGCCTCGGTCAAAACCAATTCAACTAAAGTTGAAGAAACAGGCACCCGCCCGTCATCTTTATGCAACGAGTTGCATGTTAGTCGATGAAACCAGTCTCTCGTAAGCGTAGGAGTAATGTCAGTCCGGGCTGCTTCAATCCAACAATACCGCCGAATCGAGAAAAGACTAAGGTGGGCAGGAAATCGAACATCAACACCCACAAAACCTTTTGTGTTCTACTCGAGATAACATCTACGCATGATCCTAGCTCATGATGCCACTTTTGGGGAACGTTGCATGGGAATTTTTTTCCTACGCACACGAAGACCTATCATGGTGATATCCATCTACAAGAGGAGATTAGATCCACATACCCTTGTAGATCACTAAGCGGGAAGCGTTAAGAAACGCGGTTGATGTAGTGTTACAGCTTCGTGATTCAAATCACCGTCGTCCCACGAACCATTCCGATCTAGCGCCGAACGGACGACACCTCCGCGTTCAGCACACGTATAGCTCGATGACGATCTCGGCCTTCTTGATCTAGCAAGAGAGATGGAGAAGTAGATGAGTTCTCCGGCAGCGTGACGGCGCTCCGATGGTGGTGATGATCTACTCATGCAGGGCTCCGCTCGAGCTCCGCAGAAATCCGATCTAGAGGAAGAACTACGTGGTATAGGTTTGAGTTGCACGTGGCAAAGTTGTGTCTCAAAAGCCCTAAAACCACCAATATATATAGGAGGAGGGGAGGGGCTAGCCTTGGGGCTCAAGGGAGCCCCAAGGGCGTCGGCCGAAGGGAGGAGGTGGACTCCCACCCCAATTCAGTTTGGGGGAAGGAGTCCACTCCTTCCTTCCCACCTCCCTCTTTCCTTTTTTTCCTTTCCTTTGGTATTTTTCCCTTGTGGCGCCATGGCCCTATTGGGCTGGCTTCACCAGCCCACTAAGGGTTGGTGCGCCAACCGAGGGTCACTGGGCTCACTCCCAGGTGGGACGGCTCTTCCCAGTGAATACTTGGAACCCATTCGTCACTCCCGGTAGACTGCCGGTAATGCCCGAAACTTTCCGGTGACTGATACGTCTCCAACATATCTATAATTTTTGATGGTTTCATGCTATTATCTTGTCAAACTTTGGATGTTTTGCATGTTTTTTATATATTTTTGGAACTAACTTTTTAAATCAGTGCCAAGTGCCAGTTCCTGTTTTTCCATGTTTTTGACCCCTTTCAGAGGAGATTTTGAAACGGAGTCCAAACGGAAGAAAATCCCCGAAAAGATTTTTTCTGGAACGGAAGAAGATCGAGGAGCTTGGGAGCCAAGGCAGGGGAGCCCCACGGGACCCATAAGCCCCCACCCCGCGGCCAGGGGGAGGTCACGCCATCCAGGCTTGTGGCCCCCCCTGAGCGTCCCCTGACCTAGGAGTTGCGCCTATAAATTCCCTAAAAATCCCAAAAAAATCAGGAGATCATCGAAATCACTTTCCCGCCACCGCAAGCTTCTGTCTCCGCAAGATACCATCTGGGGCACGTTCTGGTGCCCTGCCGGAGGGGGGATTCGGACACGGAGGGCTTCTTCATCAACACCATTGTGACAGCCCGATGCCGACGCCTCAGAAGATTCCCCTTTATTTCCGTTTCCGTCGTGTGATTATTTTTATTTGTTGCATCATCATTTAGTTGGCATCATGGCATCATGCATTGCATCATGTCATCTGTGTGCTTGTCTTGTGTGGCTAGTTGCACCTCATTGTTTGAGTGTGAGCTCATGTGTGTATGTGCCTTAGGGCCTTTCAACATGATTGGGTGCAACAAGATCAAGCTCCTAACCCCTACTGTTGCACCATGTTTTCAAACTCCTTCCTTTCCATTTAGTTGAGGCAGATTTAAAAGATCATGTTTTGGTTCAAAACAAAATGTTCCTCCTCTTCAAAATTTCTTTATATTAATTGTGGGGGCAACCCTTGGGTTTTTCTTTATTAATTCTTTTGTTTTATTTTAAATTAGAGTCTCATTTTGTTTATAAAAAAAGATTTTATTTTATTCTTCAAAAAGGGTTTCATTTTATTCTTTAAAAAAGTGCCCAATCTATTTCTTATAATTGGGGTATGTTTTTAAAGAGCCAAAAGTATTTTTTTTATTTTGTTTAATCTTTTTCTTTTGTGTGTGTTTTTGTTTAAAAAAAGGAGTAAAGAGGTGGGAAGAGAGAGGCCCAGCTGTGCCCGAGCGGCCCAAGGCCCAGTCGACCGCCTAAACCTAGCGCCAGGGGAGAGCTCCTCGCTCGATTCCCTCCTGCGCCGCCGAGCCCGTCTCGTCCGCCCGATCCCCTCTCGTCTCCCCTGTGCGTCCTCCCTCTCCTCCCGATTCCCTCTCCAGCGCCCCTCGTCGCGAGCCGCCTCTAGCGCTCCACCTCGCCGCTAGCAGCTGGCCGCCTCGCCCCTCCCCACGTCAGCCCGTGCTCGCCGCCAACTGCCCCCTAGGCCGCCGTGCTCGCGCCGCCCCGCCGCACCTGCCCTACTTCCTGTTGCGTCCGAGCCACCAGAGAGGCCGTGCTCGCCGCCAACTACCCCCCTAGGCCGTCGTGCTCGCCACCCAGCCCCGCCGTTGCCCTCGCTCGCGCCGGAGGGCTCCCTGCCATGGCAACCTCGCCGTTCCCCGCGTCGCCTGCACCGTCTCGAGCTGCTCCGCCCCGCGCACCGCGTTCCCCATGCCGCCTTGCCGGATGCCGCCTGCGAGGGCCTCTCCGCCGAAGGTTCCCCTCGCCTTGAGCATGCCTTGGCCCCGGCCTCCTCCTGCCACTGTTCTGCTTGTGTTGCTGCTGGCCGATGCATGCTGTTGCTGTTGCTAGGCTGCTGCCGCTGCTTGCTGGTGTTGTTGCCGCTGTTCTGCTGCTGCGCTAGCCGCTGCCGTGGCCCATGTTGTTGCTGCCGATAGCTGCTGCTATTGCTTGCCGTCCCGCTGCTATTGCTATTGCTGATGCTGCCGCTAGCCTGTTGCAGTTGCTATGTTGCTTGCGTGCACCGATGCTCCTGCTAGCTAGCTTGTTGTTGCGTGTTGCTGTTGCTCTTGCTGTAGGCTGGTGCGATTGCTAGTTGCTGATGTTTGTGGCTGCTGCGATGCCTGATGTGGCTGCTAGCTGTAGCTGCCTGCTAGTTGTTGTTGCTTGCGTGCCAGCTAGATGTTGTTGCTTGCTTGCTTGCCTTGCTACTTGCTGTTGCTAGTCGTTGCTGTTGCTAGTAGTTGTTGTTGCCAGTAGTTGTTGTTGCTAGTAGATGCTGTTGCTAGCTGCTTGCTAAGTTGCTTGATGCTTGCTTGTAGCTACCAAATGCCTGCTAGCTTGCTAGTTGCTATTGCTTATCGCGTAGGGTGCTAGATGTTGCTGCTGTCGCTGGTTCCGTCACCGAAGACCCGTGTACCGACGCCAAGAGTTCGACCACCGCTGACAAGACCGCCATGCACGACTACTTCCCCTATGAGACGTGTGCAACTACGACCACGACGATCCTTGTTCTCCTTCCCCGCAACATTCTGAACCGCTCCGATTTGCACGCTTCAAAGGTATACCGATGGGACGTTGTCGTGAACCGAACGCATATGATGTATGAGATGTACCGTAGGTTTGCGCCATATGTTTGCCCGTTGCATGTTGTCTCTCTTTCGTCGCGCCCTCGACACATGCGAACCCGATACACGGGATCACCCCATCAGTATTTGGTTTATCCCGCACGTGCTCCCTATTTGTTGGCACCGATATCTCATTGAGTTATCGGGATAGGAACGTTGCCGTGGGATCGTTTCCGTCTTGCCGCCATGGTACCCTTTCGCTCGCCGTGGCGACACATGCTTCTTTCTCTTCTTGCCCGTGCTGTTATGAACTTGCATGCATGACACATTCATGACATAATTACCTTGTGTTGCATGTCTCTTGTAACGTAGCTCCGATCGATGCTCCGCGTGCTAACCGACTAGGATGACATGTAGGATCACCCGCTTCACCCCTTGCCATGTTAACGACAATTTAATATTGCCATGTAAATTAACGGGAGTGAACTAAACAATTAATCGTGGAGTTTCGTCGATATGCAACTCGTTGCATATTGAGCTTCACTTAATGTGTAGTGTTTGTGTGAGGTGAATTGCCATGCCATGCCTTGCATCATTGAACTGATCATGCATCATAGTAGGGCGTGCATCATGTCGTGCATCGTGTGGTGAATATCTGTGTTGATGTTTGTTTCCGGTTTGCTCCGTCTCGATAGAGAATCGCAAGCGTGTCGGAATGTGAGGACCCGTTCGACTACGTTGGTTCGCCGACTTCACGGAGTTGTTCTTCTTCCAAGTGGGATCTCAGGCAAGATGACCATTTCCCGAGATACCATTACTATCATTGCCATGCTAGTTTTATCGCTTCTATCGTTTATGTCTCGTTGCCTACCACATGTTAAATATCAGCCTCTCAACAATGCCATGAAAACCTTCAACCAGTTCGACCTAGCAAACCACTTATTGGCTATGTTACCGCTTGCTTAACCATGTTGTTAGCGTTGCTAGTTGCAGGTGCAGTTGCTTCCATGTGATAACATGGGTTCCTTGTTATATCACCCTATTTAATGTTGTTTAATTTAATGGACCTATATACTTGGTAAAAGGTGTAAGGCTCGACCTTTCTAGCTTGGTGTTTTGTTCCACCTTTGCCCCCTTAGTTTCGGCTACCGGTGTTATGTCCATAATTGAGCGCTCCTAACACGATCGGGGTTGTTATGGGGACCCCCTTGATAATTCGTTTTAGATTAAAGCTGGTCTGGCAAGGCCCAACTTTGGTACTACATTTGCCTAATAACTAATGAACTGCATAGGGAGTAATTAACCCGAGGAAATTTAATCAATCCCCGGGCCAGTGCTCCTCATGAGTGTTGGTCCAAAATGGTCTGCCTACGGGGCCACCGCGAGGAAACTCGAGGTTTGGCACTCGTAGCTAGTTCCATATGTCGTGTCCTGGGAACGAGATACGCGGCTCCTATCGGGATCGTCGACACGTCGGGCAGCCTTGCTGGATTAGTTTTACCTTTGACGAAATATCTTGTGCATCGGGATTCCGGTGATGCTTTGAGTAATCTCAGAGTTGAGGTTTTCCACTAGGGAATCCGACGAGATCGCGAGCTTCGTGATTGAGGATTTCTATGCGGCTTGTGGTAATTTGTGATGGACTAGTTGGAGCACCCCTGCAGGGTTAAATCTTTTCGGAAAGCCGTGCTCGCGGTTATGTGGCAACGTGGAAACTTTGTTTAACACTGGTTCTAGATAACTTGAAGTTAACTTAATTAAAACTTGCCAGCTGTGTGCATAACTGTGACTGTCTCTTTCATGAGTTCCTTCTCCGATCGAGGACACGGTGGGGTTATGTCTGACGTAGGTAGGTGATCACGATCATTTATTTGACCATCCGCAGTTCACGTCCGCTATGCGTAGATCTTCCCCCTCTTATTTCCTCTACTCGTAAGTTTAGCCACCAAATATATGCTTAGCCGCTGCTGCAACCTCACCACTTACCCATGCCTCACCTACTAAGCTTTGCTAGTCTTGATACCTTTGGAAATGAGATTGCTGAGTCCTTGTGGCTCACAGATTACTACAACACCAGTTGTAGGTACAGGTAAAGGTTACTTGATGCGAGCGCGTTGATTGTTCATTTGGAGTTGCTTCTTCTTCTTCTTCTTCTTCATCGATCTAGGATGGGTTCCAGGCCGACAGCCTGGGATAGCAAGAATGGACGTCGTTCTTATTTTCTCGTTTGTTTTCGTCCGTAGTCGGACCCTGCTCTTATTCATGATGATTATGTATTGTACTGCTCTGACTCTGATGTAGCTTGTGGCGAGTGTAAGCCAAATATATATATATATATCTCTTCTTTTCAGTACATGTACTTGTAACGATATCCATTCTTGCGACACGACGAGATGCGCTTGTATCCCCGACGAGGCCCTCGTGCCAAATTGAGGATAGGGTCGCATCTTGGGAGTGACAAGTTGGTACCAGAGCAGTACCGACCTAGGAGCCCCCTTGATTGATCGAACTTGGCCGAGTCGAGTCTAGTGAAAACTATTTGAGTCTTAGTTATATATCGAGAGTAGGATTCTTTTTTCTCCTCTTCTATGCTATGGTGAGGAATCTTGACGTAAGATTTTAATTCTACTCCTCTTCTCACTCAATTTTTTTAGGATCACGCGGATATTCTTGGGATCTATATGATGCCAATGTGACGGAGTTCTGTCTTGGTGCCTCCTGTCTGACTTGATCTCTTCCGGGGAGTTGAGCTCGAGGGGATTCTCGAGCACATTGTTATCATTCAGATTTCTTAGTATCTCTGAACGAAGGATGTTCGTAATTGCTTCAATACTAGTAGTGGCGAGATAACCCCGATGTCCCTAGTACTGGTGCAGATTGTTCGGGAGTACTGCCATACTTTGTATCATTGTGATCACGAGGGTCTTTTGTAGATGAAGGTCCGAGATTCTGGTTGTGTGTTGATGGATGTGATACAGGTGACGGGTTAGTATAGGAGTTGTGTGATTATTACTCCTTGTATCCGTGTACCAGATTGCATGACCAGAAATTTCGGGAATTCTTAGGTGGGAATTCAAGTAGTTGCTTATAGGACGATCTTCCAACAAATGCATGATGTTAGGTTGGGTTTCGACATCTAGTGGATTCGTTTGTTGATGGTCGTCTTAGAGCAGTTCTCATTGTGTCTTAAAGAGTCCTTGTAGCTTGCTACGACTCGGGGACGCTTTGTATGTCGGGTGCACTGCCTTGCACTTGATGGCTACTGTAAGATCGAGCCCGTGCGATCTTGTCCACGAAAATATCGGACGAAATCTCTCTCATGAGTTTGTTCTGGATTGTTTCATAAGCCTCATCCCTTTGTTTTGTTGAATATGGTAATTCAAGTTGCTTCGATGTCAAGTGGTGATTTCAGATCTTTTCTAAGTAGTGTTCTCATATTCATATGAGAGTGCTAATCCTTTTGCTTAATCAAGTGTTTTATCAATTCTCGTCTACCAGAGTTGTCATGTTAATTCCATTCAACCGGTGTGCTTCTCTGCAACTGAATTCTATCCTCTCCAATTTGTTGTAGATCATTCTCTCAATTCTTTCCGGAGTTCATCTCATATGTCCCAAGTTGTCTCTGTTTTTCCCCGCCCTCCCACCCTTTTCTTCAGTGATTCAATTTTCACCCAAGAGTTTTCTTTTCATTGTGCTTTCGCTGTCTGTTCTTTTCTCTCTTACCTGGTGATTCATTGTGAAGATTCTCAGCAGGTTCATGTTCATCTTTATTCAGTCTTTTTATCTTTTTCGGTGAATTCAGTTCAAGCTATCCGTGTTCATTATATCCTATTCCTCCTTGTAATTCTTTCCTATGTTGGGAATTCTTATCATGCTATCATGTTATTCATTCCTCTTTTTTCTATCCGAAGTGTTGAAGTTATCTCAGAATTTCTTGTTTTCAATCCTTTAATTATTTCGAGGTGCTCAACCTCATCTAGTTTTCATTTACCGGTGCAATATCTATCTTTCTAGCAATCCTTTCAACGGTGGTTTCTTTAAGTGGGCCCATAACCCACAAGTTTTTCCCAGGATCGTATATGTCTCTTCTAATCTTTCTAGAGATCTTTAATTCTTTTCATCTATGACGTAAGTATGATTTCCATCAGTCATATTATTTCTTCAAGATCAATTTGAATTGTTTCTCGTCTTTAGCTCAACCTTTCATTCTTCATTATTCTGGAGTGTCGCAGTTATTCTTGGTGGTGTTCTCATCATCATTCCAGCTTTGAAGACCGAAGGGGTGTTTCTCTCAAATCTTGGTCCATTCTATTGTAGATTCATCATTTCAGCTTGGTGTCGTCATCTTATTTGTTCCAATCATGAGTAATCCCTTTCGTGCTATCCGGTGCATTTCTGAGTTGTTTTCATTCTCGATCCTCCGAAGGCCATCATTTCAGAAGATTCTTCGTTCTCAACTTTAAGTTTTCATCCTCAATTCTTCTCCATTGTTGTCTCTTCATTCGTCTCTCGATTATCGGGTGTCTTGTTTAAATTTTTCTCTCAGCTGGATCATGATCTCTTCATTCTCCTGTGTCTCCATGCTTCCTTGGTATTCCCATTCAATTGTGAATTCTTACCAGTGCGTCCTTCAATTATGCTTCAAGTGGTGTTTTTCTCTCTGTCTCTCCAAGATTCATTTCAGAAGATTAAGTCGTATGCTAAATCCGTTGATTGTCGTCAATTTGATTTGGTGAAGGATTAGCACAACATAATTCTTATTCTTGTTTCATCAAAGAATTTCAATTCTTCTTCCGGAGTGGCTCATGATATCAATTCCTTTTTCTCAAGTGTTATTATCTTTTCTTTTCTGGAGTTCCAAGTTTTCTCAAGTATCTCTTCGTGAAGCTTCATCGAAGTCTTTGCAAGGCTTCAATCTTATTCTTTCATCCTTCATATCTTGCATCATCCTTTTGATACGGAGGCCCATCATGGTGGTTCTTCAAGGTTGTGATTTTTCTCAAAGTGTTCTTCAAGATTCTTATTGGAGAACCTCAAGTTTTCTTCTCTTGCATTTCCAAGTGCATTGGTTCTTCCTTTATCCTTTGAGGTGGTGTTATATCATTCTTGTTAGTGTAGGAGCCTCGAAGAGTTTTCCTTTCAAGAATGAGATAATTAAATCCACCAATTCTATGATCATGAGATATTTTCAACCCATGAATTCTTCATTGAGCTATCTTGGTTTGGATTTCACCTCAAGCTTTTCCTATGGATTGTTGCTATCTTGTTGCTTGTCATTAATCCAAGTTTTCAATGTATCCTCTTGGTGTAAGAATTGTTCATATCTTGTTTCTCCCAATCAGTCCTTGTTTCTGTTAGTGGCTGGTTGTCACTTCATTAGTTTGAAAAGGTTTCCATAAGCCCACTACTATCTTGTTCTTTTCGTTGTTGTTTTCCAACAACTCCGTCCAATTCTTCTTGCAAGGATGCTTGCCAAGTTCACTGGATTTAGTAGTTGTCATTCTCTCTTCATTCTCTTCTTCCGTATGAGCTAGTTCCTATTCTATTGTTCCGGAGGCATTGTGATGTTGTTCTTTTGGGTCTAGCTTCTTGTTCTGTCAAGATCATGGTGTTCCCTTGTTCTTTTTAGTTGTTTGTTATGAATATTGTCTATTTCTCCCATCTTATCGAATTTTTTGTCCCATTTTCCTACCAAAGTGCTGCCGAAATTTTCCGTGAATTCTTTCTTGTTTCTCATATCATTCCTCATCTCTTTGCAACTTTTAAGGATTGTTGGTGTCACTCGTTTGTCAAAGAAGCGACTAAGTTTTTACATCTTGTTCTTTCTCATCCTCTCCCCCCTTTCATTCTTGGATCTCGGGGCGAGATCCTCTTGTAGTGTAGGAGAGTTGTGACAGCCCGATGCCGACGCCTCAGAAGATTCCCCTTTATTTCCGTTTCCGTCGTGTGATTATTTTTATTTGTTACATCATCATTTGGTTCGCATCATGGCATCATGCTTGGCATCATGTCATCTGTGTGCTTGTCTTGTGTGGCTAGTTGCATCTCATTGTTTGAGTGTGAGCGCATGTGTGTATGTGCCTTAGGGCCTTGCAACATGATTGGGTGCAACAAGATCAAGCTCTTAACCCCTACTGTTGCACCATGTTTTCAAACTCCTTTCTTTCCATTTAGTTGAGGCAGATTTAAAAGTTCATGCTTTGGTTCAAAACAAAATATTCCTCCTCTTCAAAATTTCTTTATATTAATTGTGCGGGCAACCCTTGGGTTTTTATTTATTTATTCTTTTGTTTTATTTTAAATTAGAGTCTCGTTTTGTTTATAAAAAAGGGTTTTATTTTATTCTTCAAAAAAGGGTTTCATTTTTATTCTTTAAAAAATGCCCAATCTATTTCTTATAACTGGGGTATGTTTTTAAAGAGCCAAAAGTATATTTTTATTTTGTTTAATCTTTTTCTTTTTTGTGTGTTTCTGTTTTTTTAAAAAGGAGTAAAGAGGTGGGAAGAGAGAGGCCTAGCTGTGCCCGAGCGGCCCAATGCCCAGTTGGCCGCCTAAACCTAGCGCAAGGGGAGAGCTCCTCGCTCGATTCCCTCCTGCGTCGCCGAGCCCGTCTCATCCGCCCGATCCCCTCTCGTCTCCCCTGTGCGTCCTCCCTCTCCTCCCGATTCCCTCCCCAGCGCCCCTCGCCGCGAGCCGCCTCCAGCGCTCCACCCCGCCGCCAGCAGCTGGCCGCCTCGCCCCTCCCCACGTCAGCCCGTGCTCGCCGCCAACTGCCCCCTAGGCCGCGTACTCGCGCCGCACCGCCGCAGCTGCCCTGCTGCCTGCTGCGTCCGAGCCACCAGAGAGGCCGTGCTTGCCGCCAACTACCCCCCTAGGCCGCCGTGCTCGCCGCCCAGCCCCGCCGTTGCCCTCGCTCGCGCCGGAGGGCTCCCTGCCATGGCGACCGCGCCGTTCCCCGCGTCGGCTGCACCGTCTCGAGCTGCTCCGCCCCGCGCGCTGCGTTCCCCGCACCGCCTCGCCGGATGCCGCCCGCCAGGGCATCTCCGCCGAAGGTTCCCCTCGCCTCGAGCATGCCTTGGCCCCAGCCTCCTCCTGCCGCTGTTCTGCTTGTGTTGCTGCTGGCCGATGCATGCTGTTGCTGTTGCTAGGCTACTGCCGCTGCTTGTTGGTGCTGTTGCCGCTGTTCTGCTGCTGCGCTAGCCGCTGCCGTGGCCGATGCTGTCGCTGCCGATAGCTCCTGCTATTGCTTGTCGCCCCGCTGCTGTTGCTATTGCTGATGCTGCCGCTAGCCTGTTGTAGTTGCTATGTTGCTTGCCTGCGGTGATGCTCCTGCTAGCTAGCTTGTTGCTGTGTGTTGCTGTTGCTCTTGCTCTAGGCTGCTGCTATTGCTAGTTGCTACTATTTGTGGCTGTTGCGATGCCTGATGTGGCTGCTAGCTGTAGCTGCCTGCTAGTTGCTGTTGCTTGCCTGCGAGCAAGATGTTGTTGCTTGCTTGCTTGCCTTGCTAGTTGCTATTGCTAGTAGTTGCTGTTGCTAGTAGTTTCTGTTGCTAGTAGATGCTGTTGCTAGCTGCTTGCTAAGTTGCTGGATGCTTGCTTGTAGCCACCAAATGCCTGCTAGCTTGCTAGTTGCTCTTGCTTATCGCGTAGGCTGCTAGAATTTGCTGCTGTCGCTGGTTCCGTCACCGAAGACCCGTGTACCGACGCCAAGAGTTCGACCACCGCCCACAAAACCGCCGTGCACGACTACTTCCCCTACGAGACGTGTACAACTACGACCACGATGATCCTTGTTCTCCTTCCTCGCAACGTTCCGAACGGCTCCGATTTGCACGCTTCGAAGGCATAACGATGGGACGTTGTCGTGAGCCGAACGCATATGATGTATGGGATGTACCATATGTTTGCGCCGTATGTTTGCCCGTTGCACGTTGTCTCTCTTTCGTCGCGCCCTCGACACATGGGAACCCGGTAAACGGGATCACCCCATCATTATTTGGTTTGTCCCGCACGCGCTCCCTATTCGTTGGCACCGATATCTCGTTGAGTTATCGGGATAGGAACGTTGTCGTGGCATCGTTTCCGTCTTGCCGCCATGGTACCCTTTCGCTCGCCGTGGCGACACTTGCTTCTTTCTCTTCTTGCCCGTGATGTTATGAACTTGCATGCATGACACATTCATGGCATAATTACCTTGTGTTGCATGTCTCTTGTAACGTAGCTCTGATCTATGCTCCGCGTGCTAACCGACTAGGATGACATGTAGGATCACCCGCTTCACCCTTTGCCATGTTAACAACAATTTAATATTGCTGTGTAAATTAACGGGAGTGAACTAAACAATTAATCGTGGAGTTTCGTCGATATGCAAATCATTGCATATCGAGCTTCACTTAATGTGTAGTGTTTGTGTGAGGTGAATTGCCATGCCATGCCTTGCATCATTGAACTGATCATGCATCATAGTAGGGTGTGCATCATGTTGTGCATCGTGTGGTGAATATCTGTGTTGATGTATGTTTCCGGTTTGCTCCGTCTCGATAGAGATCCGCAAGCGTGTCGGAATGTGAGGACCCGTTCGATTACGTTGGTTCGCCGACTTCACGGAGTTGTTCTTCTTCCAAGCGGGATCTCAGGCAAGATGACCATTTCCCCAGATACCATTACTATCATTGCCATGCTAGTTTTATCGCTTCTATCGTTTATGTCTCGTTGCCTACCACATGTTAAATATCAACCTCTCAACAATGCCATGAAAACCTTCAACCAGTTCGACCTAGCAAACCACTGATTGGCTATGTTACCGCTTGCTTAACCATGTTGTTAGCGTTGCTGGTTGTAGGTGCAGTTGCTTCCATGTGATAACATGGGTTCCTTGTCATATCACCCAATTTAATGATGTTTAATTTAATGGACCTATATACTTGGTAAAAGATGGAAGGCTCGGCCTTTCTAGCCTGGTGTTTTGTTCCACCTTTGGCCCCTTAGTTTCGGCTATCGGTGTTATGTTCCATAATTGAGCGCTCCTAACACGATCGAGGTTGTTATGGGGACCCCCTTGATAATTCGTTTTAGATTAAAGCTGGTCTGGCAAGGCCCAACTTTGGTACTACATTTGCCTAATAACTAATAAACTGCATAGGGAGTAATTAACCCGGGGAAATTTAATCAACCCCCGGGCCAGTGCTCCTCATGAGTGTTGGTCCAAAACGGTTTTCCTGCGGGGCCACCACGAGGAAACTCGAGGTTTGGCACTCATAGCTAGTTCCATCCGTCGTGTCTTGAGAACGAGATACGCGGCTCCTATCGGGATCATCGACACGTCGGGCGGCCTTGCTGGATTAGTTTTACCTTTGACGAAATATCTTGTGCATCGGGATTCCGGTGATGCTTTGAGTAATCTCAGAGTTGAGGTTTTCCACTAGGGAATCCGACGAGATCGCGAGCTTCGTGATTGAGGATTTCTATGCGGCTTGTGGTAATTTGTGATGGACTAGTTGGAGCACCCCTGTAGGGTTAAATCTTTTCGGAAAGCCGTGCCCGCGGTTATGTGGCAACGTGGAAACTTTGTTTAATACTGGTTCTAGATAACTTGAAGTTAACTTAATTAAAACTTGCCAACTGTGTGCGTAGCCGTGACTATCTTTTTCGTGAGTTCCTTCTCCGATCGAGGACACGGTGGGGTTATGTCTGGCGTAGGTAGGTGATTGATACGTCTCAAACGTATCTATAATTTTTGATGGTTTCATGCTGTTATCTTGTCAACTTTGGATGTTTTATATACCTTTTATATCTTTTTTGGGACTAACTTATTAATTCAGTGCCAAATGCCAGTTCCTATTTTTTCTGTGTTTTTGACTCTTTTCAGATCTGATTTTGGAACGGAGTCCAAACGGAATAAAATCCCCGAAATAAACTTTTCCAAAACAGAAGAAGATCGGGGGACTTGAGGGCCAAGGCAGGAGGCCCACAGGGAGCCCACAAGCCCTGTCACCACGGCGAGGGGGGGGGGGCGCGGCCACCAGGCTTGTGGCCTCCCTGGCGCTCCCCTGCCCTAGTTCTTTGGCCTATATATTCCCTAAAATCCCAGAAAAAATCAGGGCGTCCACGAAACCACTTTTCCGCCGCCGCAAGCTTCCGTTTCCGCGAGATCTCATCTGGAGACCCTTCCCGGTGCCCTGCCAGAGGGGACTTTGGAGTTGGAGGGCTTCTACATCAACATCATTGCCTCTCCAATGACTCGTGAGTAGTCCACTTTAGACCTACGGGTCCGTAGTTAGTAGCTAGATGGCTTCTTCTCTCTCTTGGATCTTCAATACAAAGTTCTCCATGATCTTCATGGAAATCTATCCGATGTAATCCTCTTTGGTGGTGTGTTTGTCGAGATCCGATGAATTGTGGATTGGTGATCAGATTATCTATGAATTATATTTGAGTCTTTGCTGATTTCTTATATGCATTATTTGATATCCTTGTAAGTCTCTCCAAGTCTTGGGTTTTGTTTGGCCAACTAGATCTATGATTCTTGCAATGGGAGAAGTGCTTGGTTTTGGGTTCATACCGTGCGGTGACCTTTCCCAGTGACAGAAGGGGCAGCAAGGCACGCATCGTGTTGTTGCCATCAAGGGTAACAAGATGGGCTTTCATCATAGATTTGAGATTGTCCATCTACATCATGTCATCTTGCTTAATGCGTTACTCTGTTCTTATGAACTCAATACACTAGATGCATGCTGGATAGCGGTCGACGTGTGGAGTAATAGTAGTAGATGCAGAAAGTATCGGTCTATTTGTTTTGGACGTGATGCCTATAGATATGATCATTGCCATAGATAACGTCATGACTTTGCGCGGTTCTATCAATTGCTCGACAGCAATTTGTTCACCCTCCGTCTACTTGCTTTCATGAGAGAAGCCACTAGTGAACACTACGGCCCCCGGGTCTATTCACAGTTATCATCTCAGCTTTCACTTCTACTTTGCTTTGTTTACTTTTTGCTTTCAGTTATCACTTTGCAAACAATCTATAATGTATTGACAACCCCTTCATAGAATTGGGTGCAAGCTCTTTGTGTTTGTGCAGGTACTTGTGACTTGACGCGATCCTCCTACTGGATCCTCAAACTGAGGGAAATACTTACCGCTGCAGTGCTACATCACCCTTTCCTCTTCAAGGGAACACCAACGCAAGGCTCCAAGGCCTCGGGGGAATCCTTTGCATATTTGCCAAGGAAATCCCTATAGGCGTAGCCAGCAGCAGAAAGATTTCTGGCGCCGTTGCCGGGAAAGGTTTTTGTTGCCGTAGCAGAAGGATTTCTTGCGCCGTTGCCGGGGAGAGATCAAGTCAAGATCTATCCAAGTAAGTGTCACAAACTCATCTCTTGCATTTACCTTTTTTGCCAGTTTCCTCTCATTTTCCTCTCCCCCACTTCACATTTGCCGTTTTCATTTGCCTTTCTCCTTTGCCCTTTTCGTTTGCCTTTTTCGTTTGCCTTTCCTTTGCTTGCGTGCTATGTGCCTTCAATATGCTTGCATCTTCGCTTGCTGAAAATCTAGTGATATGGATCCTCACCCACTTGCTAATCTATTTAAGAGATCTACTTATGTGGAACCAATTGCTAGTAAGTTGAGTGCACTTGACTTTCTTTATGGAGTTTTGCTTGAGATGCGTGAATCTGAAAATTGTGAGGAAGAAATTTATGAAGTGATTCACGAGGGCTCCTTGGATGAAAAGCATGATTGCAATGGTTTCACTATAAATTCTATTAGTGACAATCATGCTAAAAATATGCAAAATCCTAAGCTTGGGGATGCTAGTTTTGCTATGTCCACTACTTGTTGTAATGATATTTGCAATATTATTGAAAGTGGGTTTGGAGAAGTCATGACTTTAGTTGATGATAATCCCACTATTTTTGAAGAGCGTCAACTTTGCATGCATGTGGATCATGAAAAGAATATCCTTTGTGATAGGTATTTTGTTGATTTTGATTATGATCCCACATGTAATTGCTATGAGAGAGGAAAATATTGTGGTCGAAAGTTTCATGTTACCAATTTACCTCTCGTTATGTGGAGATTGCAATTGTCTCTTTCTTCTTCCTTGCATATGGCAACTATTGGTTGTCTTGACAATCTGTTTTCCATTAAAATGCCTATGCATAGGAAGTATGTTAAACTTAGATGTGATTTTCACATGCTTTGTGATGCTCTCATTGTGCTTCAATTCTTGTCTTTTGTGTGAGCATCATTGAATTATCAATGCCTAACTAAGGACGTTAAACAATAGCACTTGTTGGGAGGCAACCCAACGAATCTTTCCTTTTTCTTTCTGTTTTGTGTTTTCCACACTTTCATAATTCTGTTATGATTGTGTTTTTGTGTTTCTTTTGCGTTTGTGCCAAGTAAAACCGTTATGATTAGTCTTGGGGATGATCGTTTGATCATGCTGGAAAAGACAGAAACTTTCTGCTCACGAAAAGAATTTTCATTTTTGTATGTAAGAGCTTTTGAGTTGATTCTTTTTGCTGCTGATTTCTACACAAATTCTTCAGACTGTCGTAATGTTTCAGAATTTTTGAAGTACCAGAAGTATACGAAGTATATAGATTGCTACAGACTGGTCTGCTGTTAACAGATTCTGTTTTTGTTGAGTTGGTTGCTTATTTTGATGAAACTATGGATAGTATCGGGGGGTATTATCCATGGAAGATTGAAAATACAGTAAGCTAACATCAACATAAGTAGAATTTAAGTTTGCTACAGTACCTAAGGAAGTGGTGATTTGCTTTCTTATACTAATGTTATCACGAGTTTCTGTTTAAGTTTCGTGTTGTGAAGTTTTCAAGTTTTGGGTGAAGTTCGTATGGACAAAGAGATTAAGAGTGGCAAGAGCTCAAGCTTGGGGATTCCCAAGGCACCCCAAGTTGATTCAAGGATGCCGAAGAAGCCTAAGCTTGGGGATGCACCGGGAAGGCATCCCCTCTTTCGTCTTCAATCCATTGGTAACGTTACTTGGGGCTATATTTTTATTCACCACATGTTATGTGTTTTGCTTGGAGCGTCTTGTATCGTAGGAGTCTTCTATTTTTGTTGTGTCACAATCTTCCTTGCTGCACACCTAGAGAGAGAGACATGCACTCATCGTGATTTTGTCGAGCTTCACTTATATCCTTTGGTTAGGCAATTCAGCTCACATGTGTTTCACTTATATCTTTAGAGCTAGTTGATTTTTCTCTATGTGCTTCACTTATATCTTTTAGATCACAGTGGTGCGTGGCTTGGTAGTTGGCTTATGCTATGAAAGTAGTATCAAAAGGGGTAGTTATCCAAAGGGATATGAAAACTTCCACCTTCATGTGCATTGAGTAGTTAGAGAAGTTTGATTCATCTCAATTAGTTTTGAGTTGTGGTTGTGGTAATATTGAAGTTATACTAGTAAGGTGTTGTGGATCTAGAAATACTTGTGTTAAAGTTAGTGATTCCCGTAGCATGCACGTATGGTGAACCGCTATGTGATGAAGTCTGAGCATGATTAGTCTATTGATTGTCATCCTTTGTTTGGCGGTAGGGATCGCGCGATGGTTTATACCTACCAACCCTTCCCCTAGGAGTATGCGTTGAATGCTTTGTTTCGATTACTACTAAAACTTTTGCAACAAGTATATGAGTTCTTCATGACTAATGTTGAGTCCATGGTTTAGATGCACTTTCACCTTCCACCATCACTATCTTCTTTAGTGCCGTGCAACTTTCGCCGGTGCATAAAACCCACCATTAGCCTCCCTCAAAACAGCCACCATACCTACCTACTATGGCATTTTCAAAGCCATTCCGAGATATATTGCCATGCAACTACCACCATGACATGTGCCACAGCTTCTACATTGCCATTGCATGATCATAAGATAGCTAGCATGATGTTTCCATTGATGTCTATGCCATGCTAGATCATTGTCACGGTACACTACCGAAGGCATTCCATATAGAGTCATCATTGCTCTAAGTTTTGAGGTGTAAGTGTGATGATCATCATTGATGGATCATTGTCCCATGTGAGGAAATAAAAGAGGCCAGCGAAGCCCATTTACAAAAAGAGGCCAAAGATGCCCACAAATATATATATATATATATATATATATATATATATATATATATATATATATATATAAGAGGCCAAAGAGCCCACCAAAAAAATGAGAGAAAAAGAGAGAAGGGACAATGCTACTATCTCCTTTCCACACTTGTGCTTCATATTAAGCACCATGATCTTCATGATTGAGAGTCTCTCGTTTTGTCACCACCATATAGCTAGTGGGAAATTTTCATTATATAACTTGGCTTGTATATTCCAATGATGGGCTTCCTCAAAATTGCCTTAGGTCTTCGTGAGCAAGCAAGTTGGATGCACACCCACTAGTTTTCTTCAAGAGCTTTCACATACTCTTAGCTCTAGTGCATCATTTGTATGGCAATCCCTACTCATTCACGTTGATATCTATTGATGAGCATCTCCATAGCTCGTTGATATGCCTAGTGAATGTGACCATCTTCTCCTTGTTTGCCTTGCAACCTCCACCACACTCCATTCCACTTATAGTGCTAAAACCATGGCTCACGCTCATGTATTGCATGAGAGTTGAAAAAGTTTGAGAAAGTAAAGGTGTTGAAACAATTACTTGGCCAATACCGAGGTTGTGCATGATTTAAATTCCTTGTGCAAGGATGATAGAGCATAGCCAGACTATATGATTTTGTAGGGATAACTTTCTTTTGGCCTTGTTATTTTGAAAGTTCATGATTACCTTGCTAGTTTGCTTCAAGTATTATTTTCTCCACGTCAATAGCAAACTATCGTTTTGAATCTAATGGATCTGAATATTCACGTCACATAAGAGGAGTTACAAAGGACATCTATGCTAGGTAGCATGAAAGCATCAAAAATTCATTCTTTATCACTTCCCTACTCGAGGACGAGAAGGAGTTAAGCTTGGGGATGCTTGATACGTCTCAAACATATCTATAATTTTTGATGGTTTCATGCTGTTATCTTGTCAAGTTTGGATGTTTTATATACCTTTTACATCTTTTTTTGGGACTAACTTATTAATTTAGTGCCAAGTGCCAGTTCTTGTTTTTTTGTGTTTTTGACTCTTTTCAGATCTGATTTTGGAACGGAGTCCAAACGGAATAAAATCCCTGAAATAATTTTTTCCAGAACAGAAGAAGATCGGGGGACTTGAGGGCCAAGGCAGGAGGCCCACAGGGAGCCCACAAGCCCTATCGCCGCGGCCAGGGGGGCGCGGCCACCAAGCTTGTGGCCTCCCTGGCACTCCCCTGGCCTAGCTCTTTGGCCTATATATTCCCTAAATTCCCAGAAAAAATCAGGGCGTCCACGAAACCACTTTTCTGCCGCCGCAAGCTTCCGTTTCCGCGAGATATCATTTGGAGAACCTTCCCGGTGCCCTGCCGGAGGGGACTTTGGAGTTGGAGGGCTTCTACATCAACATAATTGCCTCTCCAATGACTCGTGAGTAGTCCACTTCAGACCTACGGGTCCATAGTTAGTAGCTAGATGGCTTCTTCTCTCTCTTGGATCTTCAATACAAAGTTCTCCATGATCTTCATGGAGATCTATCTGATGTAATCCTCTTTGGTGGTGTGTTTGTCGAGATCCGATGAATTATGGATTTGTGATCAGATTATCTGTGAATTATATTTGAGTCATTTGTAGTTCATGTTCGCTATGCGTAGATCTTCCCCCTCTTATTTCTTGTATTCGTAAGTTTAGCCACCAAATATATGCTTAGCCGCTACTGCAAGCTCACCACTTAACCATGCCTCACCTACTAAGCTTTGCTAGTCTTGGTACCTTTGGAAATGAGATTGCTGAGTCCCTGTGGCTCACATATTACTACAACACCAGTTGCAGGTACAGGTAAAGGTTACTTGACGCGAGCGCATTGATTGTTCATTTGGAGTTGCTTCTTCTTCTTCTTCTTCATTGATCTAGGATGGGTTCCAGGCCGGCAGCCTGGGATAGCAAGAATGGACGTCATTCTTATTTTCTCGTTTGTTTTCGTCCGTAGTCGGACCCTGCTCTTATTCATGATGATTATGTATTGTACTGCTGTGACTCTGATGTAGCTTGTCCGAGTGTAATCCAATTCTATATATATATCTCTTCTTTTCAGTACATGTACTTGTAACGATATCCATTCTTGCGACACGACGAGATGCGCTTCTATCCCTGACGCATCTTGGGAGTGACAACCATGACCTCTCCGATGATGCGTGAGTAGTTCACCATAGAACTACGGGTCCATAGCTAGTAACTAGATGGCTTCTTCTCTCTCTTGGATCTTCAATACAAAGTTCTCCATGATCTTCATGGAGATCTATCCGATGTAATCTTCTTTTGCGGTGATGAATTGTGGATTTATGATCAGATTATCTATGAATCTTATTTGAGTTTCTTCTAATCTCTCTTATGCATGATTTCATATCGTTGTAATTCTCTTCGAGTTGTGGGTTTTGTCTGGCCAACTAGATCTATGATTCTTGCAATGGGAGAAGTGCTTGGTTTTGGGTTCATACCATGCGGTGACCTCACCCAGTGACAGAAGGGGTAGCAAGGCACGCATCATGTTGTTGCCATCAAGGGTAAAAAGATGGGGTTTTCATCATTGGTTTGAGATTATCCCTCTACATCATGTCATCTTGCTTAAGGCGTTACTCTGTTCGTCATGAACTCAATACACTAGATGCATGCTGGATAGCGGTCGATGTGTGGAGTAATAGTAGTAGATGCAGAAAGTATCGGTCTACTTGTCTCGGACGTGATGCCTATATGTATGATCATTGCCTTAGATATCGTCATGACTTTGCGCGGTTCTATCAATTGCTCGACAGTAATTTGTTCACCCACCGTGATATTTGCTATTATGAGAGAAGCCTCTAGTGAACACAATGGCCCCCAGGGGCTACTCCACACCATATTTTCAGCCTTACACTTTTTACTTCATTGCACTTTCCGCCGTCAGATCTCACTTTGAAACAATCTCGAAGGGATTGACAACCCCTTTGAAGCGTTGGGTGCAAGCTTGTTTGTGTTTGCGCAGGTACTTTGGACTTGACGAGGCCCTCCTTCTGGATCGATACCTTGGTTCTCCAACTAAGGGAAATACTTACTGCTCCTGTGCTGCATCACCCTTTCCTCTTCAAGGGAAAAATCGACGCAAACCAGAGAAGTAACAAGAAGAATTCCTAAGTGCCAGGGAAGGACTTTTGTTGCCGCAGCAGAAGAATTTCTGGCGCCGTTGCCGGGGAGGAAGATCAAGTCAAGAACTCATCCAAGTAGGCGTCGCAAACTCATCTCTTGCATTTACTTTGTTTGCCAGTTGCCTCTCGTTTTCCTATCCCCCACTTCACCAATTTGCCTTTTTCGTTTGCCTTTTTCGTTCGCCCTTTTCTCTCGCTTGCTTTTTGTTCGCTTGTGTGCCATGTGCCTTCAATATGCTTGCATCTTTGCTTGCTGTAAATCTATTGATATGGATCCTCATCCACTTGCTAATCTCTTTAAGAGATCCAATTATGTGGAACCAATTGTTAGTGAGTTGACTGCACTTGACTTTCTCTATGGAGTTTTGCGTGAGATGCGTGAATCTGAAAATCGTGATGAAAAAATTCATGAAGTGATTCACGAGGGCTCCTTGAATGAAAAGCATGATTGCAATGATTTCACTATAAATTCTATTAGTGACAATCATGTTAAAAATATGCAAAACCCTAAGCTTGGGGATGCTAGTTTTGGTATGTCCACTACTTGTTGCAATGATCATGATTGGGGTAATGATTTTTCTTATGATCTTGAAAATTTGTTTAAGCCTCATGATGAATATGATATTTGCAATATTATTGAAAGTGGGTTTGGAGAAGTCATGACTTTAGTTGATGATAGTCCCACTATTTTTGAAGAGCGTCAACTTTGCATGCATGTGGATTATGGAAACAATATCCTATGTGATATTTACATTGTTGAACTCGAATATGATCCCACATGTAATTGCTATGAGAGAGGAAAATATTATGGTAGAAACTTTGATGTTACCAAATTACCTCTCTTTATGTTGAGATTGCTATTGTCTCTTTCTTCTTCCTTGCATTTAGTAACTATTGGTTGTCTTGCCAATTTGTTCTCCTATAAAATGCCTATGCATAGAAAGTATGTTAGACTTATATGTGATTTTCACATGCTTTATGATGCCCTCATTGTCTTTTGTGTGAGCATCATTGATTTATCAATGCCTAGCTAGGGGCGTTAAACAATAGTGCTTGTTGGGAGGCAACCTAATGAATTTATCTTTTTCTTTCTGTTTTGTTGCGTCCACACTTTCACAATTCTGTTGTTATTGTGTTTTTTGTGTTTATTTTTGTTTTTGAGCCAAGCAAAACCTTTATGACTAGTCTTGGTAATGGTTGTTTGATTCTGCTGGAAAAAGACATAAACTTTTCGCTCACGAGATGATTTTTCATTTTTATTCAGAAAGAGCTTTTGAGTTGATTCTTTTTGCTGCTGATTGATATGTTTTTTCCAAGGCTGTCGTAATTGTTCAGATTTTTTGAGGTACCAGAAGTATACGAAGTATACAGATTGCTATAGACTGGTCTCTTTTTGTCACATCCCTAACCCTTAAGCAAGATAGCATTGTGCTCATGTCTTCTTTGCATTTGCATCTAAGAAGTTTCAACAAAAACAACAAAGTGGCAAAGGAAAAACTCAAAACCCTAGCCACCATTTCAATTAAAGGAAATCTCAAACTAGTTCAAAATCAATGAACCCAAAATGGCCTCAAGAAATGTTCAAACTTTCTGATAAATCATGAAAGTAAATGAGCATTGGAGAAAACTATTTTCTTGACACTTTAAGCTTTTTGAATAAATGAAAAAGGCTACTGGTTTCAAGTTTTAAATTTGAAATCAGAAACTATAAATTTCCAAAAATGTTGAAAACCTTGGAAATGGTTGGGGATATTATAACAAATATTTCAGGAGGTCTAAAATAGTTTTACTTATTGTTTTGGAGCTAAATTAATTAGCAAAACAATAATTAGCAAAACAGAGAAACAAAAACAGAAAAAATGGAAAACCTTACGTGTCGCCTAAGCCTGGCCCGGCCCATCCCTGGCTCGTCCCCTCCCTCGCGCCAGTAGGCAGCAGGAGGTGGCCGCCGCCCCTCCGGCGCGGCCACGCACCTGCGTGCCTGCCTGGCCGCCGCCTCGCGCTGGCGACGACGGGGATAAGCTCCCCAGCGCCTCCCCTATCCATTCCCCGCCTCGGTTCTCTTCCTCCTCCCGGATCTCCTCCTCCTCCTTGCTGCCGCCATTAGAGCCGAGCTCGAGCTCGAGCTGCCCGTGCCCCTGGCCATAGGATTCCCTCCCAGAGCACGCCATTAGCTCCGCCTCGTCACCCTGGTCATCTCTGCAGAAGCCGAAGCTTCCTCGAGCCCTGCAGCGCCCGCAACGCCGTCGTCTTCCACCTCCGGCCGCCGGACCTCTCTCGTCGATTCGTCGCCCCCAGGCCTTCCCCGAGCCGTCTAAGCTCTGCTCTGCACTCCCCGTGAGCATGCGGTCGTTTCCCCTAAGTTTTTCCCGTCGATCCCCTCCTCTAGCTCTAGTTTCACCGGAGCCAGACGAGGACCGCCGCTGCCGCTCGTCGCCGGTAGCCCTCCGATGATCAGCTCGTCCTTCCGAGGGCACGAGCAGCTCCAGGTCGACGCGTAGATGCTGTAGCAGCTAAGAACCGAGCGTAGATCCCTCTGATTCAAAGACCCCGATGACGCCCGAGCCTTGGCTGCCGCCAAGCTCGTCGCCAGCGTCATCTCCGGCCAGATCAGCCCCGGCTAGGTGCAGAAATGAAGCTGCGGGAGACGTGTCGTTCCTCTGGTGCTCTCCGCGCAACATTTGGCCCCCTGTGCGCCGTTTCCGAGCCCCTCCGCCGTGCTGGTGGTCGCCGGAGGCTCCCCGCCGGCGAGGACGACCTCGCCGCCGGTGGATGTCGACGTGGCAAAGCTAATCCAGCAGATTAGGAGCTTAATCTCTCGCTGACAAGTGGGCCCAAGGCCAAGTCAAACCTCAGTTAGGGCTGGTCAGCGCGGGATTAGTCCCAGAGAGGCTGACCAGTGGGCCCCCCCTGTCAGGTTTGACCTGAACAGGTCGGCTGACCTGCTGACGTCAGCCTGATGCAATAATTAGAATTTCCAGTATAAAACTAATTCTAGGTAATTGCTAAAACTTGTAAAAATCATAGAAATTAATCTGTAACTCCAATGAAAATAATTTATATATGAAAAAGTATCAGAAAAATTCAAGGATTTTGATTATGCTATTTTCAACTATGTTTGAAAAAGTTACAGAACCCTAAATTGTGGAATAAGGAATAATTCAATTCTTATAATCACTTTATAAATGGAATTTGCAAAAATATTCAAAATCCATTATATATACAATGTTCACCACTGTCCTAATTACAAATCAGTACCATAACATGACTTTTCATGCATGTTAACTTCAAGTTGATCTGAGCATCAGGTCGAATCAATTAAACCGGTATCCGAGAATACCCGTTTGAATTGCTATTCGAATGTGTTTCAAATCAACTCTAAACCCGAATACATGTTGAAAATAATAACTTATCACCTTGCATTCTCATGCCATGCTCATGCATCATTTTGAGTGCATATGATTGTTATTGAATGTTGCCATTCATTTCGGTAGGCTCCGCACCCCCGGATTCCACCGAATATCCGTCTGACGGATATCGTTCCTCCTCTGAGGAACAAGGAAAGCAACCCCTTTGATCATTCCGATAACTCCCATGTTCCTGCTCCTGCACCTACTTATTGCATTTAAGATCAAATGCTTCAACTGCTTTTGCCACGATAGTTGAACCCCCTTCCTTTGCATGACTTAACCTTGTCATAGTAAATAGCCGAACCTTGCAACCTAGCATACCTGGTAGTTGCTTGAACGATGATGTGCCTTATCCTGCTATGCATGCTATGCTTAGAGTTGTGTATGGTCTGTCATCTGGGAGATGAACAGAAATGTGGAATGTGTTCGGTGAGCAAAGGTTGTGTGTTGAACTTGATTTGGTAAAGGTACCGGTGAAAGGCTGTGTAGGAGTACATGGCGGGTTGTTTCATTGGAACCGTCCTTAGGAACTGAGTTCCGTGTATGTATTCCAAGACTAGATACTACCACATGCTGGGCCCTGAAATATGACCCCGCTCGGCCTATTAATCGCGTAGTACTCGGTCCAGGAGTTGCAAGTAGTTTCTGGTGTTTATAGTAATGCTGGAGGCCGTGCATGGTGCTGACCTGAGAGGTGGACCGTGATGCGGTAGGCAGTGGCACGGTGTACCAAGTGGCACCCGGATGGTGGGCTTGGGAACCCTGCGCACATTGTTTGAGGCCGTGGCGGAAACCTCGGCCGGACTTCCGTACGGGTTACTCTCAGATAGGCGATAAACCTGGACTAGGTACTAGTGTGGTTAACGGTCGTGGCCGACTCCCTCGCTGGGCTTCCGCTTGAAGGTTGCCGAGGTGCATGACGTGCACATAGTGATAAGTGGCGAGAGCGTGTGTGACGAAGTACACCCCTGCAGGGTTATGATCTATTCGAATAGCCGCGTCCGCGGATATGGACTACTTGGAGACATATGTTGTTCATAGATAACTTCAATGGCTACTCATAAAATTGTCAAGATAAGCGTGAGTGTCGTGGACGGCATTTCCGTAAGGAGACGGAATGATTCCACGATAGTGTATTGTGGTGGTGTTAGTGGACTCGTGTGCGAGAAATCAAGTTGTCAAAACTAATTTCAAAATGCAAGTTGTCTAGCCACGAGTCAAATGCTGGCTTCCCGCATGAAACCCCACAATACCTTTTGATACCTTGCATGAGTAGTTAGTTCTCCGAAAGTCTTGTTGAGTACCTTCGTACTCATGTTTGCTTAATAAATGTTGCAGAGGTTGCTAATGACCCTAGTGGAGGGTTCTTCGTAGACATCGACGACGACGAGTAGCTGGTGTCCCAGCTACGATCTGGCCCTACGTCGGCTCTGTAGTTTAGTCAGGCCATGTGCCTTCTAGTTGTCCTGTCTGTACTCAGACAGTTTAAAACTCTTCCGCTGGCTTGTAACTGAATGACTGTTATTATGGGTCGTGAGACCCTTAATGTGTAACATTATGTGTGTGGCTCTTCCGAGCCTCTTAAATAAAGCTTGTATGTTTATGGTTATGTTGTGATGCCATCGATGTATCTATACATATCGGTATGCCATGCGTACGTGTGTCTTACTTGATATGTATGGGGTTCGATTACCTAGTCGTGAACTTTAGTAGCACTCCTTACAAGGAAATGCCCCTTTGTGATCCAACGAGCCTTGGTAGTCCGCTACTGCTCCGGACACATTGGTTGACCGGCATGTGTCCTTCTTAGCTGCTGTGTCTGTCCCCTTTGGGGAAATGTCACGCGATGTAATGGAGTCCTTGTAGCTTGCTACGACTCGTCTACATTCGCTGATGACCGACACCTGCTTTGTTGGGTCATGTATGCCTGTCCTTGTGCGGTACTGCCACTTTGGTTTATGACTAGACATGTCGATCCGGGTTCTTTCACATTGGATTTCTAGCGACACTATCGCATACGTGAGTCGAAAGACGCAAACGGTCCCGGCTAAGGTAAGGCTGCAGCCGTGGAGTTAACCGTGCATGAGACCACAAAGAGATGCGATGTGTTACAGGCTGGATTCCTATGGCTTAGGATCGGGGTCCCGACAGTTTTTGACAGATTCTGTTTTTGTTGAGTTGGTTACTTGTTTTGATGAAACTATGGTTAGTATCGGGGGGTACTAGCCATGGAAAAGTAAGAATACAGTAGCCCAACACAATTATAGATGGAATTCATGTTTTCTACAGTACCAAAAGAAGTGGTAGTTTGTTTTCTTGTACTAATGTTATCACAAGTTTCTGTTTAAGTTTTGTGTTGTGAAGTTTTCATGTTTTGGGTGATGTTCTCATGGACAAAGAGATAAGGAGTGGAAAGAGCTTGTCACGCCCAAGATGCGACCCTATCCTCAATTTGGCACGAGGGCCTCGTCAGGGATAGAAGCGCATCTCGTCGTGTCGCAAGAATGGATATCGTTACAAGTACATGTACTGAAAAGAAGAGTTGTATATATAGAATTGGCTTACACTTGCCACAAGCTACATCAGAGTCACAGCAGTACAATACATAAACATCAAGAGTAAGAGCAGGGTCCGACTATGGACGAAAAAAAGAGAAAATAAGAACGACGTCCATCCTTGCTATCCCAGGCTGCCGGCCTGGAACCCATCCTAGATCGATGAAGAAGAAGAAGAAGAAGCAACTCCAAATGAACAATCAACGCGCTCGCGTCAAGTAACCTTTACCTGTACCTGCAACTGGTGTTGTAGTAAACTGTGAGCCAGAGGGGACTCATCATCTCATTTCCAAAGGTGTCAAGACTAGCAAAGCTTAATGGGTGAGGTAAGGTTAAGTGGTGAGGTTGCAGCAGCGACTAAGCATATATTTGGTGGCTAAACTTACGAATACAAGAAATAAGAGGGGGAAGATCTACGCATAGCGGACGTGAACTACTGTAGATCAAATAAATGATCCTGAACACCTACCTACGTCAGACATAACCCCACCGTGTCCTCGATCAGAGAAGGAACTCATGAAAGAGACAGTCACGGTTACGCACACAGTTGGCAAGTTTTAATTAAGTTAACTTCAAGTTGTCTAGAACCAGTGTTAAACAAAGCTTCCACGTTGCCACATAACCGCGGGCACGGCTTTCCCAAAGATTTAACCCTGCAGGGGTGCTCCAACTAGTCCATCACAAATTACCACAAGCCGCATAGAAATCCTCAATCACGACACTCGCGATCTCGTCGGATTCCTTAGTGGAAAACCTCAACTCTTAGATTACCCAAAGCATCACCGGAATCCCGATGCACAAGATATCTCGTCAAAGGTAAAACTAATCTAGCAAGGCCGCCCGACGTGTCGACGATCCCGATAGGAGCCTCGTATCTTGTTCTCAGGACACGACGGATAAGCACAGCGTACGGTGGCCTGATAGAAATCTCCCGAATTGCGTCGGATTGGCCCCGCAAACGGCTCTAGAGTTGGACCAGCACCATCAGCACTGGCCCCCTTGTATTATGTGAAATTACTCCTCCAGTTCATGACGCCCTATGCTTTCAGTATTAACAAAGTTATTATGTTGGGCAAATGTAGTACCAATGTTGGGCCTTGCCAGACCAGCTTTAATCTAAAACGAATTATCAAGAGGGTCCCCATAACAACCCCGATCGTGTTAGGAGCGCTCAAATAAGGAACATAACACTGGTAGCCGAAACTAAGGGGGCAAAGGTGGAACAAAACACCAGACTAGAAAGGCCGAGCCTTCCACCTTTTACCAAGCATATAGGTGCATTAAATTAAATAGCATTTAATATGGTGATATAATAAAGAACCCATGTTTTCACATGGAAGCAAGTGCACCTGCAACTAGCAATGCTAACACAGGGTTAAGCAAGCGGTAATGTAGCAATCACTGGTTTGCTAGGTTGAACAGGTTGGAGGTTTTCATGGCATTGTTGAGAGGCTGAAATTTAAAATGTGGTAGGCAACGAGACATAATCAATAGAAACGGTAAAACTAGCATGGCAATGATAGTAATGGTATCTGGGGAAATGGTCATCTTGTCTGAGATCCCGCTTGGAAGAAGAATAACTCCGTGAAGTCGGCGAACCAACGTGGTCGAACGGGTCCTCACATTCTGACGCGCTTGCGAACTCTATCGAGACGGAGCAAACCAGAAACAAACATCAACACAGATATTCACCACACGAGGCACAACATGATGCACAACCTACTATGATGCATGAACAGATCAATGATGCAAGGCATGGCATGGCAATTCACCTCACGCAAACACTACACATTAAGTGAAGCTAGATATGCAACGAGTTGCATATCGACAAAACTCCACATTTAATTATTTAGTTCAGTCCCGATTATTTACACGGCAATATTAAATTGTTGTTAACATGGCAAGGTTGAAGCGATGGTCCTACATGTCCTCCTAGTCGGTTAACACGCGGAGCATAGATTGGAGCTACGTCACAAAAAACATGCAACACAAGGTCTTATGCCATGAATGCGTCATGCATGCAAGTTCACAACAACACGGGCAAGAAGAGAAAGAAGCATGTGTCGCCACGGCGATAGAAAGGAAACCATGGCGGCAAGACAGAAACGATGCCACGACAACGTTCCTTTCACGTTAACTCAACGGGATATCGGTGCCAACGAGTAGGGAGCGCGTGCTGGAACGCGCTATAAAGATGGGGTGATCCCGCTACCGGGTTCCCATGTGTCGGGGCACAACAAAAGAGGAACACGTGCAACGGCAACATATATAGGCGCAAACATACGATACATCTCATACAACATATGCATTCGGTTCACGACACGCTCCAACGTAATACCTTCGACGCGTGCATATCGGAGCGGTTCGGTTCGATGAAGGAGAACAAAGATCGTCGTGGTCGTCGTGGTACTCGGGTCTCGTCGACGGTAGTCGTCCGCTTGGCGTCGTGGTTCACGGGTCTTCATTGTCGGTAGTCGAACACGTTTTCCGAAGATGTCCGGGGGTCATCGAGGACGTCGTGGTACTCGGCAAACTTGTCGACGACCCACAGTGGTGGGGATGGTGCACGGGGTCTTCGGCGACGTTCCTGAAAGGCGATAGGGCGAGGCACGCAACAGCAAGCACAACAACACAAGCAACTAGCTAGCAGCTAACACAACAACTAACAACAGCAACACATGGCAGGCAGGGCAAGCAACCTAGCAAGAAAACAGCAAGCAGCAACAACTAATAGCATGCCATCTAACAACAGCAACGGCGCAGGCATGCAGAGCTATAGCATCTAGCATCGGCTAGCAGCAACAACAACTAAGCAACTAGCAACAGCAAAGCATCAGGCGGGCAATCACGACAACTAGCCAGCAACTACAGCAAGCAGCATCTAGCAAAGCAAGCAAGGCAGCATCAAGCACTAAGCTACGGCACAAATAGCCTAGCAGCAAACAACAACTACTGCTAGCAACTAATACTAGCATGCCGGCAGCACGAACAACATCAACAACGACATCATGCTTCGGCCAGTAGCAGCCTCGGCAAGCAATAGCAACAGCTATCTAGCTTCAGCCGATAGCAACATCGCATGCAGGCAGGCAGCAGCTACTTCAGCAACTTCGCGAGCACTCGGCGGGGCCAGGGGCGACGGGCTCCTGCGTCACGGAGGCTGCGGCGACGGCAGGCCATGGCGGCGGTCGTCGATGGAGGGGCTCCGACAGGGGCCAGACGAGGAAGATCGGCTAGGCGGCGCGGTGGGGACCCGGAGGGGTTGGCACGGAGAGAAGAGCATGGCGGGGGGGGGGAGCTGCTCGAGGGAAACGGCCAGCGAGCACGGGGGCGGCGTGACTCGGGCCTGGGGCTGCGAGCAGGACGCGCATGGGAGGCCAGGGCGAACGGCCATGGCGGCGGCTGCGCGAGGACGGTGCAGGAGGCGCGGCGGCCAGGTGCTGGCGGCTCGGCAGAGGGGAACATGCGGCCATGGTTGCGGGCCGATGGGATCGGGACTTAGGGGAGGCTGCGCGAGGGGGAAGGTAGAGAGGGGAATCGAGAGGAGAGGGGATTGGTTGAGGGAGGAGACGGGAGGGGCTGCGACAGGGGAGGAAGATGGGACGAGGGGCTCCCATGTCGCTAGGTTTGGGGGACTGCTTGGGCCTTGCCTGCCGGGCCTTGGGCAGGGCTCCTCTCCCTCCCTCAAACTTGATTTGTTTTTTAAACAGAAAAACACACAAAAGAAAAAGGATTAAAAAAAATAATACTTTTTGACTCCTTTAAAACATACCCCAACTATAAAATAGATTGGGCATTTTTTGAAAGAAATAAAATGAAACCTTTTAAAGAATAAAATAAACCCTTTTTTTTAAAGAATAAAATAAAAGCTCTTTTAAAGGAGAAAAGAAAATGAGACTCTTCTTTTTGAAAATAAACAAAAGGAAAAAATAAAGGAAACCCAAGGGTTGCCCCCACATTTAACAAATGATTTTAAAAGAAGACGAACTTGTTTAATAGGGGTTAAAACTGAAATCAGTCGCAGCCACAAAAATAGAATAGAGAGGAGAGAAGGGTTTTAGGTCCTCGGTGCAACAGGGTTTTGAAGTGGCTCTGTTGCACCCACTCTCATCACTCCAACAAAATAATGCCACTCACAAGCATTAACACCCAACAACACGGAGCAACAAGCAACACCGACAAAACACAGTTGACATAATGCCATGCATGATGCCATGATGCAACCAACAAAATATTCACACGACGGAAACGGAAATAAAGGGGAATCTTCTAGAACGTCGGCATCGGGCTCAACTCTCCTACACTACAAGAGGATCTCGCCCCGAGATCCAAGAATGAAAGGGGAGAGGACGAGAAAGAACAAGTGGTAAAATTTAGTCGCTCCTTGACAAACAAGTGAAACCAATGATCCTTGAAAGTTGCAAAGAGATGAGGAATGATATTAGAAAGAAGCAAGAATTCTTGGAAAATTTCGGCAGCATTTCGGTAGGAAAAAGGGACAAAAAATTCGATAAGAAGAGAGAATTAGACAATATTCATAACAAACAACTAAATAGAACAAGGGAACACCATGATCTTGACAGAACAAGATGAAAGACCCAAAAGAGCAACATCACTATGCCTCCGAAACAAGAGAATATGAACCAGCTCAAGTGGAAGAAGAGAATGAAGAAAAGAATGACAACTTTCATCACAATAGAATTGAAGAGCCTCCGGACACAGAATTGACGTAGTCGTTGGAAAAACCAACAACGAAGAACAAGATAGTAGTGGGCTTATGAAAATCATCTCAACAAATATGAGGTGACAACCAACCACTAAAAGAAACAAGGATAGTTGAAAGCAAAGATATCGAAACTTCTTACACCAAGAGGGTGCACCGAGAACTAGGATTAATGACAAGCACCATGATAGCACAATCCATAGGAAAAGCTTTAGGTGAAATCTAAACCAAGATAGATCAATGAAGAATCATGGGTTGAAAATATATCATGATCATAGAATTGGCGGGTTTAATTAACTCATTCTTGGAAGGAAACTCTTTGAGGCTCCTACAATAACAAGAATGCTATAATACCACCTCAAAGGATAAAGGAAGAACAAATGCACTCGAGATGCAAGAGAAACAATACTTGAGGTACTCCAACAAGAATCTTGAAGAACACTTGAGAATGAATTGATATCATGAGCCACTCCAGAAGAAGAAGTTAGATTACTTTTGAACAAGAATAAGAATTATGTTATGCTTATCCTTCATCAAGTTAAACTGATGACAATCAACGGATTTGGCATACCACTTATTCTTCTAGAAATGATTTAGGAGAGATAAGCACCACTTGAAGCTTAATTAAATGAAGCACCGGGAAGAATTCACAATTGAATGGGAACACCGCGAATTAATGGAGATACAAGAGAATGAAGAGATCATGAGCCACCTGAGAGAAAAGTAGAACAAGGCACCAGAATAATTGAGAGACGAACGAAGAGACAACAATTGAGGATGAAAACTGAAAGCTGAGAACGAAGAATCTTCTAAAATGATGGCCTTCGGAGGATCGAGAAATGAAAACAACTCAGAAACGCATTGGATAGCAAGAAATAGATTCTCATGATTGGGAACAAATCAAGATGATGCCACAAGGCTGAAATGATGAATCTCCAAGAGAATGAACCAAGACTGAGAGAAACACTCATTCGAATTTGCAAGCTGAGAATGATGACGAGGAACAACACCAAGAATAGCTGAGACACTCCGGAATAAGAACAAGGAAAAAATTTAGCCAATGACGACAAATAAATTTGAAGCAATCTTGAAGAACGAATAAGACTGATGAAATTCATACTTACGTCATAGTTGAAAAGAATTAAGGATCTCCCGGAAAAATAACAAGAGCCATATAAGATCCTGGGAAAGAACCTGTGGGTTATGGGCCCACTCAAAAGAAACCATCGTTGAAACAATTACTAACAAAGAAAGATAATGCACCGGTACAAATGAAAACTTGATGAGGTTGAGCACCTCGAAATAATGAAAGATCTGAAAACAAGAAACTTCTGAGATAACTTCAGCGCTCCGGATAGAAAAGAGAGGACTGAATAACAAGAAGACTGATAAGAATTTCGAACATGGGAAAAATTACAAGGATGAATAGGATATAATGAACACAGATAATTAAATTGAATTCACCGGAAAAAAGATAACTAGGTTGAAGGAATGATGAACTAGAACTCTTGAAAATCTACACAATGAATCACCGGGTAAGAGAGAAAAGAACAGAAAGCGGAAGCACAAAGAAGAGAAAACTCTTGGATGAAAATTGAACCAGTGAAGAAAAGGATGGGAGGGTGGGGAAAAACAAAGAAAACTTGGAACATATGAGATGAACTCCGGAAGACATGATAGATTGTTCTTGCAAAATTGGAGAGGATAGAATTACTTGAAGAGAGGCACACCGGTTGAAAAGACATGACATTACAACGTCGGTTGACAAAATTGATAAGACAATTGATTAAGCAAAAGGATTAGCACTCTCGTATGAATATGAGAACACTACTTAGAAAAGATCATAAATCACCACTTGACATCGAAGCAACTTGAATTACCAAAATCCAACGAAACAAAGAGATGAGGCTTACAATTAGCCAGAAGAAACTCATGAGAAAGATTTCCGTTCGATATTTTCGTGGACAGGATCGCACGGGCTCGAACCTTACAGCAGAAATCAAGTGCAAGGCAGTGCACCGGACATACGAAACGTCCCCGAGTCGTAGCAAGCTACAAGGACTCTTTAAGACACAACGAGAACCGCTGTAAATCGACCATCAACAAACGAATCCACTAGATGTCGAACCCCAACCTAACATCATGCATTTGTTGGAAGATTTTCCTATAAGCAACTACTTGAATTCCCACCTATGAATTCCCAAAATTTCTGGTCATGCAATCTGGTACACGGATACAAGGAGTAATATCACACAACTCCTATACTAACCCGTCACCTGCATCTCATCCGTCAACACACAACCAGAATCTCGGACCTTCATCTACAACAGACCCTCGTGATCAGAACGATACAAAGTATGGCAGTACTCCTGAACAATCTGCACCAGTACTGGGGACATCGGGGTTATCTCGCCACTACTAGTATTGAAGCAATTACGAACATCCTTCGTCCTGAGATACTAAGAAATTTGAATGATAACGATGTGCTCGAGAATCCCCTGGAGCTCAACTCCCCAGAAGAAATCAAGTCAGACAGGAGGCACCAAGACAGAACTCCGTCACATCGGCATCATGTAGATCCCAAGAGTAACCGCATGATCCTAAATTTTTTTTGAGTGAGAAGCGGAGTAGAATAAATTATTACCTAAAGATTCCTCACCAGAGCATAGAAGAGGAGAAAAAAGAATCCCACTCTTCGATATATAACTAAGACTCAAATAGTTTTTCATTAGATTGTACTCGGCCAAGTTCGATCAATCAAGGGGGCTCCTAGGTCGGTACTGCTCTGATACCAACTTGTCACGCCCAAGATGCGACCCTATCCTCAATTTGGCACGAGGGCCTCGTCAGGGATAGAAGCGCATCTCGTCGTGTTGCAAGAATGGATATCGTCACAAGTACATGTACTAAAAAGAAGAGTTGTATATATATAATTGGCTTACACTCGCCACAAGCTACATCAGAGTCACAGTAGTACAATACATAAACATCAAGAGTAAGAGCAGGGTCCGACTACGGACGAAAACAAACAAGAAAAGAAGAATGACGTCCATCCTTGCTATCCCAGGCTGCCGGCCTGGAACCCATCCTAGATCGATGAAGAAGAAGAAGAAGAAGCAACTCCAAATGAACAATCAACGCGCTCGCGTCAAGTAACCTTTACCTGTACCTGCAACTGGTGTTGTAGTAAACTGTGAGCCATAGGGGACTCAACAATCTCATTTCCAAAGGTACCAAGACTAGCAAAGCTTAATGGGTGAGGTAAGGTTAAGTGGTGAGGTTGCAGCAGCGACTAAGCATATATTTGGTGGCTAAACTTACGAATACAAGAAATAAGAGGGGGAAGATCTACGCATAGCGGACGTGAACTACTGTAGATCAAATAAATGATCTTGAACACCTACCTACGTCAGACCTAACCCCACCGTGTGCTCGATCGGAGAAGGAACTCATGAAAGAGACAGTCACGGTTACGCACACAGTTGGCAAGTTTTAATTAAGTTAACTTCAAGTTGTCTAGAACCAGTGTTAAGCAAAGTTTCCACGTTGCCACATAACCGCGGACACGGCTTTTCGAAGGATTTAACCCTGCAGGGCTGCTCCAACTAGTCCATCACAAATTACCACAAGCCACATAGAAATCCTCGATCACGACACTCGCGATATAGTCGGATTCCTTAGTGGAAAACCTCAACTCTAAGATTACCCAAAGCATCACCGGAATTCTGATGCACAAGATATCTCGTCAAAGGTAAAACTAATCCAGCAAGGCTGCCCGACCTGTCGACGATCCCGATAGGAGGCGCGTATCTCGTTCTCAGGACACGACGGGTAAGCACGGCGTACGGTGGCCTGATAGAAATCTCCCGAGTTGCCTCGGGTTGGCCCCGCAAACGGCTCTAGAGTTGGAGCAGCACCATCAGCACTGGCCCCCCTGTATTATGTGAAATTACTCCTCGGGTTCATGACGCCCTATGCTTTCAGTATTAACAAAGTAATTATGTTAGGCAAATGTAGTACCAATGTTGGGCCTTGCCAGACCAGCTTTAATCTAAAATGAATTATCAAGGGGTCCCCATAACAACCCCGATCGTGTTAGGATCGCTCAAATATGGAACATAACACCGGTAGCCGAAACTAAGGGGGCAAAGGTGGAACAAAACACCAGGCTAGAAAGGCCGAGCCTTCCACCTTTTACCAAGTATATAGGTGCATTAAATTAAATAGCATTTAATATCGTGATATAAAAAAGTACCCATGTTGTCACCTGGAAGCAACTGCACCTGCAACTAGCAACGCTAACACAGGGTTAAGCAAGCGGTAACATAGCCAATCAGTGGTTTGCTAGGTTGAACAGGTTGGAGGTTTTCATATCATTGTTGAGAGGCTGAAATTTAACATGTGGTAGGAAACAAGACATAATCGATAGAAACGGTAAAACTAGCATGGCAATGATAGTAATGGTATCTGGGGAAATGATCATCTTGCCTGAGATCCCGCTTGGAAGAAGAATAACTCCGTGAAGTCGGCGAACCAACGTGGTCGAACGGGTCCTCACATTCCGACACGCTTGCGGAACTCTATCGAGACGGAGCAAACCAGAAACAAACATCAACACAGATATTCACCACACGATGCACAACATGATGCACAACCAACTATGATGCATGAACAGATCAATGATGCAAGGCATGGCATGGCAATTCACCTCAAGCAAACACTACACATTAAGTGAAGCTCGATATGCAACGAGTTGCATATCGACGAAACTCCACATTTAATTATTTAGTTCACTCCTGATTATTTACACGACAATATTAAATTGTTGTTAACATGGCAAGGGTGAAGCCATGGTCCTACATGTCCTCCTAGTCGATTAACACGCGAAGCATAGATCGGAGCTACGTCACAAGAAACATGCAACACAAGGTCTTATGCCATGAATGCGTCATGCATGCAAGTTCACAACAACACGGGCAAGAAGAGAAAGAATCATGTGTCGCCACGGCGAGAGAAAGGAAACCATGGCGGCAAGACGGAAATGATGCCACTGCAACGTTCCTTTCACGTTAACCCAACGGGATATCGGTGCCAACGAGTAGGGAGCGCGTGCGGGAACACTAAATAAAGATGGGGTGATCCCGCTACCGGGTTCCCATGTGTCGGGGCACAAAAAAAGAGGAACACGTTCAACGGCAACATATAGAGGCACAAACATACGATACATCTCATACAACATATGCATTTGGTTCACGACACGTTCCAACGTAATACCTTCGACGCGTGCATATCGGAGCGCTTCGGTTCGATGAAGGAGAACAAAGATCATCGTGGTCGTCATGGTACTCGGGTCTCGTCGACGGTAGTCGTTCGCTTGGCGTTGTGGTTGACGGGTCTTCGGCGTCGGTAGTCGAACACGTTTTCCGAAGATGTCCGGGGGTCGTCGAGGACGTCATGGTACTCAGCAAACTTGTCGACGACCCATGGTGGCGGGGATGGTGCATGCGGTCTTCGGCGACGTTCCCGAAAGGCGATAGGGCGAGGCACGCAACAGCAAGCACAACAACACAAGCAACTAGCTAGGAACTAACACAACAAATAACAACAGCAACACATGGCACGCAGGGCAAGCAACCTAGCAGGCAAACAACAAGCAGCAACAGCTAATAGCATGCCATCTAACAGCAGCAACGGCGCAGGCATGCAAATCTATAGCATCTAGCATCGGCTAGCAGCAACAACAACTAAGCAACTAGCAACAGCAAAGCATCAGGCAGGCAAGCATGGCAACTAGCGAACAACTACAGCTAGCAGCATCTAGCAAAGCAAGTAAGGCAGCAGCAAGCATTAAGCTACATCACAAATAGCCTAGCAGCAAACAACAACTACTGCTAGCAACTAACAGCAGCATGCCGACATCACGAACAACAACAACAGCGACATCATGCATCGGCCAGCAGCAGCCTCGACAAGCAATAGCAGCAGCTATCTAGCTTCAGCTGATAGCAACAGCGCATGCAGGCAAGCATCAGCTACTGCAGCAACTTCGTTAGCACTCGGCGGGGCCAGGGGCGACGGGCTCCTGCATCAGCGGCAGGCCATGGCGGCGGTCGTTGGTGGAGGGGCTCTGGCAGGGGCCAGGCGAGGAAGATCGGCAAGGCGGCGCGGCGGGGAACCGGAGGGGCTTGGCACGGAGAGAATAGCATGGAGGGGGGGAGCTTCTCGAGGGAAACGACTGGCGAGCACGGGAGCGGCGCAGCTCGGGCCTGGGGATGCAAGCAAGATGCGCATGGGAGGCCAGGGCGAACGGCCATGGCGGCGGCCGCACGAGGACGGTGCATGCGGCGCGGCGGCCAGCAACTGGCGGCTCGGTACAGGGGAACAGGAGGCCATGGCTGCGGGCCGATGGGATCGGGACTTGGGGGAGGCTGCGCGAGGGGGAAGGCAGAGAGGGGAATCGGGAGGAGAGGGGATCGGCTGGGGGAGGAGACGAGAGGGGCTGCGGCAGGGGAGGAAGATGGGACGAGGGGCTCCCCTGTCGCTTGGTTTGGGGGGCTGCTTGGGCCTTGCCTGCTGGGCCTTGGGCAGGGCTCCTGTCCCTCCCTCAAACTTGATTTTTTTTAAAACAGAAATACACACAAAATAAAAAGGATTAAACAAAAAAAAAATACTTTTTGACTCCTTTAAAACATACCCCAACTATAAAATATATTGGGCATTTTTTAAAAGAAATAAAATGAAACCTTTTGAAGAATAAAATAAACCCTTTTTTTTAAAGAATAAAATAAAAGCTCTTTTAAAGGAGAAAAGAAAATGAGACTCTTCTTTTTGAAAATAAACAAAAGGAAAAAATAAAGGAAACCCAAGGGTTGCCCCCACATTTAACAAAGGATTTTAAAAGAAGACGAACTTGTTTAATAGGGGTTAAAACTGAAATCAATCGCAGCCACAAAAATAGAATAGGGAGGAGAGAAGGGTTTTACGTCCTCGATGCAACAGGGTTTTGAAGTGGCTCTATTGCACCCACTCTCATCACTCCAACAAAACAACGCCACTCACAAGCATTAACACCCAACAACACGGAGCAACAAGCAACACCAACAAAACACAGTTGACATAATGCCATGATGCAAACTAAATGATGATGCAACCAACAAAATATTCACACGACGGAAACGGAAATAAAGGGGAATCTTCTGGAACGTCGGCATCGGGCTGTCACAACTCTCCTACACTACAAGAGGATCTCGCCCCGAGATCCAAGAATGAAATGGGAGAGGACGAGAAAGAACAAGTGGTAAAATTTAGTTGCTCGTTGACAAACAAGTGAAACAAATGATCCTTGAAGTTTGCAAAGAGATGAGGAATGATATTAGAAAGAAGCAAGAATTCACGGAATATTTCGGTAGGAAAAAGGGACAAAAAATTCGATAAGAAGAGAGAATTAGACAATATTCATAACAAACAACTAAATAGAATAAGGGAACACAATGATCTTGACAGAGCAAGATGATAGACCCAAAATAGCAACATCACAATGCCTCCGAAACAAGATAATATGAACTAGCTCAAGCGGAAGAAGAGAATGAAGAAAAGAATGACAACTTTCATCACAATAGAATTGAAGAGCCTCCGGATAGATAATTGATGTAGTAGTTGGAAAAACCAACAATGAAGAACAAGATAGTAGTGGGCTTATGAAAATCATCTCAACAAATATGAGGTGCCAACCAACCACTAAAAGAAACAAGGATAGTTGAAAGCAAAGATATCGAAACTTATTACACCAAGAGGGTGCACCGAGAACTAGGATTAATGACAAGCACCATGATAGCACAATCCATAGGAAAAGCTTTAGGTGAAATCTAAACCAAGATAGATCAATGAAGAATCATGGGTTGAAAATATATCATGATCATAGAATTGGTGGGTTTAATTAACTCATTCTTGAAAGGAAACTCTTTGAGGCTCCTACACTAACAAGAATGCTAGAATACCACCTCAAAGGATAAAGGAAGAACAAATGCACTCGAGATGCAAGAGAAACAATACTTGAGGTACTCCAACAAGAATCTTGAAGAACACTTGAGAATGAATTGATATCATGAGCCACTCCGGAAGAAGAATTTAGATTACTTATGAGCATGAACAAGAATTATGTTATGGTTATCCTTCCTCAAGTTAAACTGATGACAATCAACGGATTTAGCATACCACTTATTCTTCTAGAAATGATTTAGGAGAGATAGGCACCACTTGAAGCATAATTAAATGAAGCACCGGGAAGAATTCACAATTGAATGGGAACACCGCGAATTAATGGAGATACAAGAGAATGAAGAGATCATGAGCCACCTGAGAGAAAAGTAGAACAAGGCACCAGAATAATTGAGAGACGAACGAAGAGACAACAATTGAGAAGAATTGAGGATGAAAGCTGAAAGCTGAGAACGAAGAATCTTCTAAAATGATGGCCTTCGGAGGATCGAGAAATGAACATAACTCAGAAACACATTGGATAGCAAGAAATATATTCTCATGATTGGGAACAAATCAAGATGATGCCACAAGGCTGAAATGATGAATCTCCAAGAGAATGAACCAAGACTGAGAGAAACACTCCTTCGAATTTGCAAGCTGAGAATGATGACGAGGAACAACACCAAGAATAGCTGAGACACTCCGGAATAAGAACAAGGAAAAAATTTAGCCAATGATGACAAATAAATTTGAAGCGATCTTGAAGAAGGAATAAGACTGATGAAATTCATAGTTACATTATAGTTGAAAATAATTAAGGATCTCCTGGAAAAATAACAAGAGCCATATAAGATCCTGGGAAAGAACCTGTGGGCTATGGGCCCACTCAAAAGAAACCATCGTTGAAACAATTACTAACAAAGAAAGATAATGCACCGGTACAAATGAAAACTTGATGAGGTTGAGCACCTCGAAATAATGAAAGATCTGAAAACAAGAAACTTCTGAGATAACTTCAGCGCTCCGGATAGAAAAGAGGGGAATGAATAACAAGAAGACTCATAAGAATTTCCAACATGGGAAAAATTACAAGGATGAATAGGATATAATGAACACAGGTAATTAAATTAAATTCACCGGAAAAAGATAACTAGGTTGAAGGAATGATGAACTAGAACTCCTGAAAATCTACACAATGAATCACCGGGTAAGAGAGAAAAGAACAGAAAGCGGAAGCACAAAGAAGAGAAAACTCTTGGATGAAAATTGAATCACTGAAGAAAAGGGTGGGAGGGCGGGGAAAAACAAAGAAAAATTGGAACATATGAGATGAACTCCGGAAGACATGATAGATTGTTCTTGCAAAATTGGAGAGGATAGAATTACTTGAAGAGAGGCACACCGGTTGAAAAGACATGACATTACAACGTCGGTTGACAAAATTGATAAGACAATTGATTAAGCAAAAGGATTAGCACTCTTGTATGAATATGAGAACACTACTTAGAAAAGATCATAAATCACCACTTGACATCGAAGCAACTTGAGTTACCAAAATCCAACAAAACAATGAGATGAGGCTTACAATTAGCCAGAACAAACTCATGAGAAAGATTTCCGTTCGATATTTTCGTGGACAGGATCGCACGGGCTCGAACCTTACATTAGACATCAAGTGCAAGGCAGTGCACCCGACATACGAAATGTCCCCGAGTCATAGCAAGCTACAAGGAATCTTTAAGACACAACGAGAACCGCTGTAAATCGACCATCAACAAACGAATCCACTAGATGTCGAACCCCAACCTAACATCATGCATTTGTTGGAAAATTTTCCTATAAGCAACTACTTGAATTCCCACCTATGAATTCCCGAAATTTCTGGTCATGCAATCTGGTACACGGATACAAGGAGTAATATCACACAACTCCTATACTAACCCGTCACCTGTATCACATCCGTCAACACACAACCAGAATCTCGGACCTTCATCTACAGGAGCTGCTCGAGGGAAATGACTGGCGAGCACGGGGGCGGCGTGGCTCGGGCCTGGGGCTGCGAGCAGGATGCACATGGGAGGCCAGGGCAAACGGCCATGGCGGCGGCCGCGCGAGGACGATGCAGGCGGCGCGGCGGCCAGCTGCTGGCGGCTCTGCAGAGGGGAACATGCGGCCATGGCTGCGGGCCGATGGGATCGGGACTTGGGGGAGGCTGCGCGAGGGGAAAGGCAGAGAGGGGAATCGGGAGGAGAGGGGATCGGTTGGGGGAGGAGACGAGAGGGGCTGCGGCAGGGGAGGAAGATGGGACGAGGGGCTCCCGTGTCGCTAGGTTTGGGGGGCTGCTTGGGCCTTGGGCAGGGCTTCTCTCCCTCCCTCAAACTTGATTTGTTTTTTAAACAGAAATACACACAAAATAAAAAGGATTAAACAAAATAAAAAAAATACTTTTTGACTCCTTTAAAACATACCCCAACTATAAAATAGATTGGGCATTTTTCTAAAAGAAATAAAATGAAACCTTTTGAAGAATAAAATAAACCCTTTTTTTAAAGAATAAAATAAAAGCTCTTTTAAAGGAGAAAAGAAAATGAGACTCTTCTTTTTGAAAATAAACAAAAGGAAAAAATAAAGGAAACCCAAGGCTTGCCCCCACATTTAACAAAGGATTTTAAAAGAAGACGAACTTGTTTAATAGGGGTTAAAACTGAAATCAATCGCAGCCACAAAAATATAATAGAGAGGAGAGAAGGGTTTTACGTCCTCGGTGCAACAGGGTTTTGAAGTGGCTCTGTTGCACCCACTCTCATCACTCCAACAAAACAACGCCACTCACAAGCATTAACACCCAACAACACGGAGCAACAAGCAACACCGAAAAAACACAGTTGACATAATGCCTTGCATGATGCCATGATGCAAACTGAATGATGATGCAACCAACAAAATATTCACACGACGGAAACGGAAATAAAGGGGAATCTTCTGGAACGTCGGCATCAGGCTGTCACAGAGCTCAAGCTTGGGGATGCCCAAGGCATCCCATGCCAAATTCAAGGACACCAAAAAGCCTAAGCTTGGGGATGCCCCGAGAAGGCATCCCCTCTTTCGTCTTCAATCCATTGGTAACATTACTTGGAGCTATACTTTTATTCACCACATGATATGTGTTTTGCTTGGAGCGTCTTGTATCGTAGGAGTCTTTTCTTTTTGTTGTGTCACAATCATCCTTGCTGCACACCTTTTTGAGAGAGAGAGACATGCACTCATCGTGATTTTTGCTGGAATGCTCATAGTGCTTCACTTATATCTTTTGAGCTAGATACTTTTGCTCTATGTGCTTCACTTATATCTTTTAGAGCACGACGGTGCGTGATTTGGTAGTTGGCTTATGCTATGAAAGTAGTCCGAAAAGTGATAGATACCCAAAGAGGATGCAAAAACCTCCATCTTCATGTGCATTGAGTAGAAATAGAAGTTTCGATTCCTCTCAATTAGTTTTGAGACATGGATTTGGTAATATTAAGAGTTATGTTAGTAGGGTGTTGTGAATCTAGAAATACTTGTGTTGAAGTTAGTGATTCCCGTAGCATGCACGTATGGTGAACCGCTATGTTAGGAAGTCGGAGCATAATTGATCTATTGATTGTCATCCTTTGTGTTGAGGTCGGGATCGCGCGATGGTTTACACCTACCAACCCTTCCCCTAGGAGTATGCGTTTAGCACTTTGTTTCGATTTCTAATAAAAACTTTCGCAATAAGTATGTGAGTTCTTCATGACTAATGTGAGCCCATGGTATAGATGCACTTTCACCTTCCACCATTGCTAGCCTCTCTAGTGCCGCGCAATTCTCGCCGGTGCACAAACCCACCAAATTCCTTCCTCAAAACAGCCACCATATCTACCTACTATGGCATTTTCATAGCCATTCCGAGATATATTGCCATGCAACTCCCACCGTTCTGTCTCATGACTTGTGCCATCACTCTCATATTTACATTGCATGATCGTAAGATAGCTAGCGAGATGTTTTCAACGCCATACGCCATGCTAGATCGTTGCACATCCTTGTACACCGCCGGAGGCCTTTTCTTATGGAGTCATCATCATTGTGATCTTTGAGCTGTGTGTAAATAAAAGTGTGATGATCATCATTATTAGAGCATTGTCTCGTGTGAGGAAATAAAAAAAAGGCCAAAGAGCCCAAAAACAAAAAGAAAAAAAAGAAAAAAAAGAGGCCTAAGAGCCCAAATGAAAAAAAGAGAGAAAAAGAGAGAAGGGACAATGCTACTATCTTTTTCCAGACTTGTGCTTCATGATAGCACCGTGTTCTTCATGATTGAGAGCTTCTTGCTTTGTCACTACCATATGCTAGTGGGAATCTTCATTATATAACTTGGCTTGTATATTCCAATGATGGGCTTCCTCAAAATTGCCCTAGTTCTTCGTGAGCAAGCAAGCTGGATGCACACCCACTAGTTTTCCTTTTGAGCTTTCACATACTTATAGCTCTAGTGCATCCTTTGTATGGCAATCCCTACTCATTCACATTGATATCTATTAATCGGCATCTCCATAGCCTATTGATACGCCGAGTTAGTGTGACCATCTCCTCCTTTTTGTCTCACAACCACCACCACACTCTATTCCACATATAGTGCTATATCCATGGCTCACGCTCATGTATTGCGTGATAGTTATAAAAAGTTTGAGAAAGTAAGAGTGCGAAAACAATTACTTGGCCAATACCAGGGTTGTGCATGATTTACATTAGTTGTGTGAGGATGATGGAGCATAGCCAGACTATATGATTTTGTAGGGATAACTTTCTTTGGCCTTGTTATTTTGAAAGTTCATGACTACTTTGCTAGTTTGCTTGAAGTATTATTGTTTTCATGTCAATAGAAAACTATTGTTTTGAATCTTACAGATCTGAACATTCATGTCACGTGAAAGAAGTTGCAAAGGACAACTATGCTAGGTAGCATTCCACATCAAAAGTTCATTCTTTATCACTTCCCTACTCGAGGACGAGCAGGAGTTAAGCTTGGGGATGCTTGATACGTCTCCAACGTATCTATAATTTTTGATGGTTTCATGCTATTATCTTGTCAAACTTTGGATGTTTTGCATGCCTTTTATATATTTTTTGGAACTAACTTTTTAACTCAGTGCCAAGTGCCACTTCCTGTTTTTTCCATGTTGACCCATTTCAGAGGAGATTTTGAAACAGAGTCCAAACGGAAGAAAATCCCCGAAAAGATTTTTTATGGAACGGAAGAAGATCGGGGAGCTTGGGAGCCAAGGCAGGGGAGCCCCAAGGGCCCCACAAGCCCCCACCCTGCGGCAAGGGCGAAGGCCGCGCCATCCAGGCTTGTGGGCCCCCTGAGCGTCCCCTGACCTAGGGGTTGCGCCTATAAATTCCCTATAAATCCCAAACAAATCAGAAGATCATCCAAATCACTTTTCCGCCGCCGCAAGCTTCTGTCTCCGCAAGATCCTATCTGGGCACGTTCTGGTGCCCTGCCGGAGGGGGATTCAGACACGGATGGCTTCTTCATCAACACCATGACCTCTGCGATGATGCGTGAGTAGTTCACCATATACCTACGGGTCCATAGCTAGTAACTAGATGGCTTCTTCTCTCTCTTGGATCTTCAATACAAAGTTCTCCATGATCTTCATGGAGATCTATCCGATGTAATCTTCTTTTGCGGTGTGTTTGTCCAGATCCGATGAATTGTGGATTTATGATCATATTATCTATGAATCTTATTTGAGTTTCTTCTGATCTCTCTTATGCATGATTTCATATCCTTGTAATTGTCTTCGAGTTGTGGGTTTTGTCTGGCCAACTAGATCTATGATTCTCGCATCGTGTTGTTTCCATTAAGGGTAAAAAGATGGGTTTTTCATCATTGGTTTGAGATTATCCCTCTACATCATGTCATCTTGCTTAAGGCGTTACTCTGTTCGTCATGAACTCAATACACTAGATGCATGCTGGATAGCGGTCGACGTGTGGAGTAATAGCAGTAGATGCAGAAAGTATCGGTCTACTTGTCTCGGAAGTGATGCCTATATGTATGATCATTGCCTTGGATATCATCATGACTTTGAGCGGTTCTATCAACTGCTCGACAGTAATTTGTTCACCCACCGTGATATTTGCTATTATGAGAGAAGCCTCTAGTGAACACTATGGCCCCTGGGGTCTACTCCACACCATATTTTTAGCCTTACACTTTTTACTTCGTTGCACTTTCCGCCGTCAGATCTCACTTTGCAAACAATCTTGAAGGGATTGACAACCCCTTTGAAGTGTTGGGTGCAATCTTGTTTGTGTTTGCGCACGTACTTTGGACTTGACGAGGCCCTCCTTCTAGATCGATACCTTGGTTCTCAAACTGAGGGAAATACTTACTGCTCCTGTGCTGCATCACCCTTTCCTCTTCAAGGGAAAAACCAACGCAAACCAGAGAAGTAACAAGAAGAATTCCTAAGCACTAGGGAAGGACTTTTGTTGCCGCAGTAGTGACCAAATGAAACCATCCTATATATCAATCTTCGTTTCTGGACCATTTCGGAAACCCTCGTGACGTCCGTGATCTCATCTGAGACTCCGAACAACATTTGGTAACCACACATATGACTCAACTATACGAAAGCATCATCAAACCTTAAGTGTGCAGACCCTTCGGGTTCGAGAACTATGTAGACATGACCCGAGACACTCCTCGGTCAATATCCAATAGCAGGACCTGGATGTGCATATTGGATCCTACATATTCTACGAAGATCTTATCGGTTGAACCTCTGTTCCAAGGATTCATATAATCCCGTATGCCATTCCCTTTGTCCTTCGGTATGTTACTTGCCCGAGATTCGATCGTCGGTATTCGTATACCTATTTCAATCTCATTACCTGCAAGTCTCTTTACTCGTTCTGTAATACAAGATCCCGTGACTTACACTTAGTCACATTGCTTGCAAGGCTTGTTAGTGATGTTGGATCTATCGGATTCCTCATAGTGACCAGCAGACGTAAATCCCAAGTGACTCAGAGAATATAGCTGTGCTTTCCCGACAACGGCGCCAGAAAAAGGTCTTGATAACCCACAAGTATAGGGGATCACAACAGTTTTCGAGGGTAGAGTATTCAACCCAAATTTATTGATTCGACTCAAGGTGAAGCGAAAGAATATTCTCAAGTATTAGCAGTTGAGTTGTCAATTCAACCACACTTGAAAGATTTAGTGTCTGCAGCAAAGTATCAGTAACAAGGTAGTATGATAGCAGCAGTAGCAACAGTAACCAGTAACAACAAAGTAACAACAGTAGAAATAGAGTAACAATAGCAGCAGTGACAGCAGTAGCGCCAAAGTAGCATAGCAAGCACCAGCAGGAAAAACTCGTAGGCATTGGATCGATGATGAATGATTATGCCGAATGTGATTCATCATGTAACAACTATAACATGGAGAGATAAGTAACTAGCTCCCGTTCATCAATCTAATGTAGGCATGTATTCCGTCTGTAGTCATATGTGCTTAGGGAAAAGAACTTGCATGACATCTATTGTCCATCCCTTCCGTGGCAGTGGGGTCCTAATGGAAACTACGAGATATTAAGGTTCTCCTTTTAATAAAGAACCGGACCAACGCATTATCACGTGGTGAATACATGAACTCCTCATACTATGATCATCTCTGGGAGTGGTTCCGGCTATTGTCATTCCGGGGTTGCCGGGTCATAACACATAGTAGGTGACTACAACTTGCAAGATAGGATCTAAAACACACATATATTGGCGACAACATAATAGGTTCAGATCTGAAATCATGGCACTCGGGCACTAGTGACAAGCCTTAAGCATGGCAAAGTAGTAGCAACATCAATCTCAGAACATAGTGGATACTAGGGATCAATCCCTATCAAAACTAACTCGATTACATGATAGATCTCATCCAACTCATCACCGTCCAGCAAGCCTACGAATAGATTACTCACGAACGGTGAAGAGCATCATGGAATTGGCGACGAAGGAAGGTTGATGATGACGATGGCGACGATCTCCCCTCTCCGGAGCCCAAAACGGACTCCAGATCTGCCCTCCAGAGGAAGAACAGGAGGTGGCGGCGCCTCCGTATCGTAAAACGCGATGAATCCTTCTCTCTGATTTTTTTTCCGGACGAAAGAGGTTATATAGAGATGGAATTGGGGGAGGTGGAGTCCCGAGGAGCCCACAAGCCACCGAGCCCGAGCCAGGGGGTGGCCGGGCCTGGTGGGCTTGTGACCTCCTGGCTCCGTCCCCCCAGTTGATTCTTGCACCAGTTTTTTTATATATTCCAGAAAAGCTCCACGTAGATTTCCAGGTCATTGCGAGAAATTTTATTTTTGCGCAAAAACAACACCATGGCAATTCTGCTGAAAACAGCGTCAGTCCGGGTTAGTTCCATTCAAATCATGCAAATTAGAGTTCAAAACAAGGGCAAAAGAGTTTGGAAAAGTAGATACGGCGGAGACGTATCAACTCCCCCAAGCTTAAAGCCTTGCTTGTCCTCAAGAAGTTCAGTTGACAAACTGAAAGAGACAAAAGAAAAACTTTGACGAACTCTGTTTGATCTTGTTATTGCAACTATGTCTAACTCATATCCAGAATTTCAGCAAGATCACAAGTAAACCACATAAGCAAATGACATCTAGGTCTCACGGTAAACTCATATCAATGGCATAATCAACTAGAGAGCAAATAATATTAAGTCTCAAACGTCAACACTTCATTCAAAACAATCATGAAGCAACACGAATAGATGGTATCTCGCTAGCTCTTTCTGAGACCGCAAAACATAAATGCAGAATACCTTCAAAGACCAAGGGCTGACTAAACATTGTAATTCATGGCAAAGAAGATCCAGTCACAGTCATACTCAACACAATTAAAAGCAAAGCATAAAAATGACACACGTGCTCTCTAATTGGTGCTTTTGTAAGAGGAGGATGACTCAACAGGAAATTAAATAGACATGCCCTTCGCAGAGGGAAGCATTGATTTGCAGAGGTGCCTGAGCTCAAGCTTTGAAAATAGAGATAATAACTTTGGGTGGCATGCTTTCATTGTCAACGCAATGACTAAGAGTTCTCACCATCTTCCACGCTACACATGCTATAGGCGGTTCCCAAATAGAAAAGTAAAGTTTTTACTCCCCCACCACCAATCAATCACACTCCACGGCTAGCCAAATCCTCGGGTACCGTCCATACCAACATCAATCCAGGGGGAGTTTTGTTTGTAATTATCTTTTTGATTTGAGCATGGAACTGGGAATTCCAATTACCGGCCCCTTTCTCGTGAATGATAGTGAATAAACACATATAGAGGATAACACGCCTAGCATGGAAGATACTGACAGCCCCCTGTCACCACATGAGCGGTTCAGGCATGCATAACAGATTATTTCTTGAAGATTTAGAGAGTGGCACATGCAAATTTACTTGGAACGGCGGGTAGATACCGCATATAGGTAGGTATGGTGGACTCACATGGAACAACTTTGGGTTTATGGAAGTGGATGCACAAGCAGTATTCCCGCTTAGTACAAGTGAAGGCTAGCAAAAGACTGGGAAGCGACCAACTAGAGAGCGACAACAGTCATCAAAATGCATTGAGATTAACTAACATTGAGTGCAAGCATGAGTAGGACATAAATCACCATGAACATGAATATCATAGAGGCTATGTTGATTTTGTTTCAACTACATGCATGAACATGCGCCAAGTCAAGCCACTTGAATCATTCAAAGGGGGATACCATCCTATCATACTACATCATAGTCATCTCAACATTCATGTGGGCATCCAAGACAAACCATTATAAGCTCCTAGATAAGTAAGCATGGAATCAACAACTATGATCACTAAGTTGTCATTGCAAACATGTTTTTCTCACAACAAAGCTGAATCAGGCACGATGAGCTAGTCATATTTACAAAAACAAAATAGATCGAGTTCATACCAGCTTTTCCAGGCTCAATCACTTCGTCATATATTATCATTATTGCCTTTCACTTGCACGACCGAACGATGTGAACAATAATAAGAGTGCTCGTGCATTGGAATAAAGTTGGAATCTGCACGCAAACGCAAAGGAGAAGACAAAATAATAGGGTTGTTTAACAGATAAACAGATATGCATGCGAGAGCCACTAAACATTGTAACCAAGGTCTTCTTCCTTGACCCAAAGAAAAAGAAAACTATTTACACGGAAAGCTCCCAACAAGCAAAAGAAGAAAAACAAAATGTTTTTTGGTTTTCTCAAATTAGACAGACACATGAAAAGAAAACGAGAAAAAGAAAATAAACTAGCAGGGATGATACAGTGGCAAAGTGTGAACACCGACGAACAAAGTGAAAGCATAAGAAAGAATGTAAAGTCGGTGAGAAACACGTACTCCCCCAAGCTTAGGATTTTGGACTAAGTTGGTCTACTCCCATGGAGGGAAATAACCAGCTCTGGGGTACTCCGGAGTGGACTAAGGATGCCACTGCTGTGTGAGCTCCTCTGGCTCCCACTGATAAACCGGCGTCTGGTACTCGACTGGTGGCTCGGGCACGAGTACCTGTGGTTGGGCTAGGCCCCAATATGCGTAGATTTCCTAGGGCATAATAATGTACCTGCCTGCATGAAGATTGAACAAAGAAGGAGCATGCAAAGTAATAGTCTCACGAGTACCCTGACTAAATACCAGGTTATAAATCATCCTTCTATTTGTATCTCTATCAAGAAAGTCATGGCAAACCATGCTATCGTAATCTAGATATCTCTCGGGAAGAAGAGTCTCTTCTTCCTCCTCCAGTCTAATAGGTATCTCAAAGTGTCTAGCAAGACGAGTAGCATAGATACCTCCATAGACAATGCCTTTAGAACGGTTCGTGTTCAACAGTTGAGCTACTATAACGCCCAAGCTATAAGTTTTATCATTATAAAGGGCTTCGCCCAAGACCACAAGATATGGGGAACTAAGTGACCCAGCTTTCCCACGGCCAGTCAAACATTTTCCCACAAATAGTGAGAAGTACCGAAGCACGGGAACATGTATGCTAGCAGCTCTAGCGCAAGACACTCCTCTCTCCTCTCCTACAACAATAGTGTCGATGAAAGCTTCCAAGTCCCGTGGAAGAGGTTCATGAATATCCCCAACGTAAGGTAATTTGCAAACATTGCAAAAATCCTAGAGTGACATGCACTGGGGAATATCATAAAGTTTGAACTCAACCATAGGAGGATTCTTCCTCGGATAGAAGCTAAAGCTTTGTACGAAGATATTAGTGAGGAGGAGGTATTGCAGACACTTATCTTCAACGAAGGCGGTAAGGCCTGCGTTCTCCACCAGGTAGTAAAAGTCCTCATAAAGTCCGGCGGCGCGTAAGAACACATCGCTTGGCCATTCGCACGCTCTAACTTCTGCGACTCGAGGGACCGGATACTTGGGCTTCTTCTCACTTCCATCATCCTTGGGGTCACGGCTTGAAGATCCTCTTAAGAACCTCCTCATCTTTTCCCTTTTCTATCTTTGAAAATTTCTGAAATTTTTAGTGATTCTAAGGAAAAGTGAATAAGGCTCAACAAAACTCCTAGCAACTACTCCCACAAGTGCCTAGAGGACATATTACGCATCAAAACTACTTGGGACCAGCTAAAATTAGCATGCAAAGCTCAAGAACATGGTCACCAATGCAGCAAAAATACGCGGAGTATAAAGCACTAGAGCAAAAACTAATTGGACCAATGGAGGAGTCAATTACCAATGAGTAATTTCCCCAAAACAGTTCGGAGACTAGTGCTTTGAGCAAGGAGATCGAAAATCCCAGCAAGAGGAGCAAGAACATGGGTTTGAGCTGCGAAATGAATTTTTCTGGAGGAAGGAGAAATGGATGAGAGCTAGAATGAGTGGAGGGGGTGCCTGTGGGCCCCACAAGCTTGCCAGCCCCGACCAGGGGGGGTGGCCGGGCCTGGTGGGCTTGTGACTGATGACCCACAAGTATAGGGGATCAATCGTAGTCCTTTGGATAAGTAATAGTGTCGAACCCAACGAGGAGCAGAAGGCTGTGATAAATAGTTTTCAGCAAGTTAATAACTGCAAGCACTGAAAGTAGCGGTAACAAGTGATGGTGTAGTGAGGTGAAACGTAGCAAGTGAAAAGTAACAAGTAGTAGCAACGGTGCAACAAAGTGGCCCAATCCCTTTTGTAGCAAGGGACAAGCATGAACAAAGTCTTATAGGAGGAAAAACGCTCCCGAGGACACACGTGAATTTATGCCATCCTAGTTTCATCATGTTCATGTGATTCGCGTTCGTTACTTTGATAGTTTGATATGTGGGTGGACCGGCGCTTGGGTACTGCCCTTACTTGGACAAGCATCCCACTTATGATTAACCCCTCTCGCAAGCATCCGCAACTACGAAATAAGAATTAAGACAACGTCTAACCATAGCATTGAACTAGTGGATCCAAATCAGCCACTTACGAAGCAACGCATAGACTGGGGTTTAAGCTTCTGTCACTCTAGCAACCCATTATCTACTTACTACTCCCCAATGTCTTCCTCTAGGCCTAAATATGGTGAAGTGTTATGTAGTCGACGTTCACATAACACCACTAGAGGAAAAGACAACATACAACATATCAAAATACCGAACGAATACCAAATTCACATGACTATTATCAGCATGACTTATCCCATGTTCTCAGGAACAAAAGTAACTACTCACAAAGCATAATGCAAATCATGATCAGAGGTGTAATGAGTATCATCAAGGATCCGAACATAAAATCTTCCACCAAGTAATCCAGCTAGCATCAACTACAAAGAGTAATCAACACTACTAGCAACCTTACAAGTACCAATCGGAGTCGCGAGACGGAGATTGGTTACAAGAGATGAACTAGGGTTTGGAGAGGAGATGGTGCTAATGAAGATGTTGATGGAGATGATTCCCCTCCGACGAGAGGAGTGTTGGTGATGACGATGGCGACGATTTCCCCCTCCGGGAGAGAAGTTTCCCTGGCAGGATCGTCCTGCCGGAGCTCTAGATTGGTTCTGCTCAAGTTCCGCCTCGTGGCGGCGGAGAATCCACGAAAAAGCTCCACCCTGACTTTTTCCTGGACGAAGCCCTTCATATAGCAAAATAGGGGCGCAGTGGGCCGCCAGGGTGCCCACAAGCCCTGTAGCCGCCGCTAGGGGGTAGGTGGCGGCTACCATGCTTGTGGGCCCCTGGTAGCTCCCCTCTGGCACTTCTTTCGCCCAATATTTTTTTATATATTCCCAAAAAATTCCACGTTGATTTTCACGGCATTTGGAGTTGCGCAGAATAGAGGACTCAGACTTGCTCCTTTTCCAATCCAGAATTCCAGCTGTCGGTATTCTCCCTCTTCAAATAAACCTTGCAAAACAAGAGAGAAAAGGCATAAATATAGTACCACAAATTAATATAACAGCCCATAAAGCGATAAATATCAACATGAAAGCATGATGCAAAATGGACGTATCAACTCCCCCAAGCTTAGACCTCGCTTGTCCTCAAGCGAAAACCAAGATCCATAAACATGTCCACATGTTTAGGGATGAAGGTGTCGATAAAACATAATACGGACATGAGGGCATCATGATCACACGTAGAACAACAATACATCATAAAGATTCTTATGGGAAAGTAACAATTCCTTCACAAGGCAAAGTATGAAGCAAAAACCTTACCGAGAAGTAGCCAACAACAGTCCATAGTCATTGAAGCAGTTGCAATTTATCATAACATCAGAAAGAGTCAAATAAGAGCTTGTAAAGCAAACCCACATACTCAATCATCTCTTTTGTTTTCCACAATTGTTACAACTCACGTGGTACTCATGGTATCAAAGTTTCAGCTGGACATAGAGAAAGATAGGGGCTTGTAGATTTGCCTCCCAACCATTTACCTCAATGCCCTGTTTGGTTGCATAGAATTGGGCCTAGAATCAGGGAATCTGGAATTCGGGGCTCAATTCGGACGTTTGGATGCGCTTGGAATTTGGATCTGGAAATGCGAGCGAATTCCGAGCGACCCCCGCGCGTGCCTCTCACACCCTCTCGCAAATTCAGAGGTCCTGGCCTCGGAAACGCGCGGAATCCTCCAACGCCTCCTCTCGCCGGCTCATCTACAGGCCGACCACGCCCCAATCTGCACCGCCTTGACGCGCCGGCACCGAAGCTGGCCGGCCTCGCCACCAAGCTCGGGCTCATCGACGAGCACCGCCACCTCCTCGACGTCGGCCACCGCCTCCTCCTCCTCCTCGAGGCCGGCCTCCACCGCCTCCTGTCGCCGGCACTGCAGCAGGCTCCGCCTCCACGGCCAGCAACGAGCACGGCTAGCCACCAAGCTCGGGCTCATCGACGAGCACCGCCACCTCCTCGACGTCGGCCACCGCCGCCTCCTCCTCCTCGAGGCCGGCCTCCACCGCCTCCTGTCGCCGGCACTGCAGCAGGCTCCGCCTCCTCGGCCAGCAACGAGCACGGCTAGCCACCAAGCTCGGCCTCCACGGCCAGCCACGAAGCTCCGCCTCCATTGGTCCGTAGTCGAGCCCAACGCCGCCTAGCTCCCCGCAGCCATGGACGACGGACTGCTCCCCGCAGCCATGGACGATGGGGCAATCCCAAGACCCGATTGCTTTTGTAAAATTCTTTTCAGGGTCCTTTTTGTAAAAATTTGGACCTGTTGGTAATTTCAATTCCTGGACTTGGAGGACCTATAAATACAAACCTTATTAAAATGTTGTTTACGCACTATTGAAATGGTAAAAATTCAATTCCACATTATGTACATCCAAACAGGATTTGGAATTCCATTCCAGCCTTAATTCTACGGACGAATACCATGCGCATCCAAACAGCAAAACTGGAATTCCATTGAAATTGTTGATTTGGTATTCCATTGCCAATTCAATTCCGCGACGAATTCTGCGCAACCAAACAGGGCACAAGGGTAAAGTCAACAATAATAAAGCATAAGTACTCATCTCCAAGTTGATATATGAATATAGATCTTTCCCTAGCTTGTGACGGTAGCCAAGACAAGGGAAAAATAAGGAATTGGTGAAGATCACCATGACTCTTTCAAGGGCAAAAAGTGAAGGTACAAGATAGGCCCTTCGCAGAGGGAAGCAGAGGTTGTCATGCGCTTTTGAGGTTTGGATGCGTGTCCTCTTAGTGCGGAGGAACGTAACTTTATATTGCCTCCTGTGATAAAGAACTTTATTATGCAGTCTGTCGCTTTTATGTCTTCCTCATCACAGGTTCATACAAAGCTTATTTTACACACACTAATAGATCATACATATTAGAGAACAATTTTTATTGCTTGCACCGATGATAACTTACTTGAGGGATCTTATTCAATCCATAGGTTGGTATGGTGGACTCTCATGGCAAAACTGGGTTGAAGGTTTATGGATGCACAAGTAGTATCTCTACTTGGTGCGGGAGTTTTGGCTAATATGAGGTGGAAGCAATCGTCACATGCTAAGGGATCTCTAGACATATAACATTGTTTGGAACCAAGCAAACACAATTCATTATGTTGTCTTCCTTGTCCAACATCTACTTCTAAGCATGTAATAGTTTGGTGAGAGCTCACAATTATAGGAAGTGTCTAAGATGATATATTTATATGTGAACCTCTCTTTCCTTATTACTTCTTATTAATTGCAACAATGACTGGGGTCTATGTTGGTCTATTCTCAACAAGTTTCAATCATCATACTTGTTGTATGTGAAGCTATCACTTTCCATAAGATCATCTCATGATCTTTCATGCTATCGTTCTTTGAATACTTTTGATCACGGCACAAAATAAAGCCCTTGACTAAGATACTCTTTATTATATAGCTCGCAAGCTCGAATACATCGGGGGAGACACAAAGCAAAAGACTCAAACTAAACACTAAAGACTTATTCCACTAAGATAAGAAATAAAAACTGAAAAGGAAAGAACTAAAACAAAGGTAAAAGCAAAAGATATAAAGGTGATACGATACCAGGGCAACTCCCCCAAGCTTAGCAAAAGCCAAGGGGATTGCCCTTACCAATGCTTAGTTGTCTTCCTTTGGTGGTGATGGTGGTGGAGTCTTTGCCTTTGATTCCAAGAGAGCTATCAATCTTTGATTTATACCTTTGAGATCCGCGACATGGTTTTCTAGCAAAACAACTATACGAGAAAGGGAAATATTGCGAGCACGAGTTGTTTCACAAAACCTCAAGAGTTCAATCAAGGATGGAGACAACACGTGGAGGAAGGGTTGGAGAAAATCTACTCCTTCAACGTCTTCAATGTTGAACATGGGTTGAACTTCCTCCCTAGCTTGGGTTTTCTCCTTAGCTTTGTCCCTGGCTTCCGTGACTTCTACTCTTTTCAGATCAGCATCTACTTCTTCATGAACTTGAGGGAGATTATTCTCCCCAACAGAATCCTGAGACATCTTTGCTCTAAATCTGCGTCACACAACAGGCTCGAAACGAAAACAGAGGAAAACTACGCGATACCGAGATCAAAACCCTCGGGCGTATATATAATGATTTTTTCTGGACTAGAAGGAGTGCTCCGCAAGAAAACAGAGTCCGGGAGGCACACGAGGTGCCCACAAGCCGTGTAGCCACCGCCAAGGGGCAGGTGGCAGCTACCAAGCTTGTGGCCGCCTCATGCGCTCTCCAGACTGCTTTTTTATTTTTCTAATTTTCCATAAATTCCAAAACGGAGAAAATTTCCTATTGGAAAAGTTTCAGAGTCCAATTACTTACCGAAACACATACGTCTTCGTTTTCAGGGTCTGAAACAGGCTGATAAACATCCCTTATGTACTCCTCTGGAGTTATGATATTGATGATATTGGTCTCAACATTTACGGGAGTACCAGAGATATAATGCTTGATTCTTTGCCCATTCACCACTCTAGGAAAATTACCTTCCGTGTTATTGATTTTGATGGCACCAGAACGATATACTTCCTCGACAACGTAAGGACCTTCCCATTTAGAGAGAAGCTTGCCTGCGAAGAATCTTAAGCGAGAATTGTATAGCAGGACATAATCACCTACATCGAACTCTCGTTTTTGTACTCTTTTATCGTGCCATCTCTTAACCTTTTCCTTGAACAACTTGGCATTCTCATGTGCCTGGGCGCTCCATTCATCTAATGAGCTGATATCAAACAACCGCTTCTCACCGGCAAGTTTGAAATCGAAGTTGAGCTCTTTGATTGCCCAATAAGCTTTGTGTTCCAGCTCAAGAGGTAAATGACAGGCCTTACCGTAAACCATTTTATACAGCGACATGCCCATGGGATTCTTATAAGCAGTCCTATAAGCCCATAGTGCATCGTCAAGTTTGCTAGACCAATTCTTTCGAGATCTATTGACAGTCTTTTGTAAGATGAATTTGATGTCCCTATTACTCAACTCCACTTGACCACTAGATTGAGGATGATAAGGAGATGCAACTCTACGGTTGACATCATACTTAGCGAGCATCTTGCGGGAAACACCGTGAATGAAGTGTGAACCGCCATCAGTCATCAAATATCTAGGGACTCCAAATCTTGGGAAAATGACTTCTTTAAGCATCTTAATAGAGGTGTGATGATCATCATTTCTAGTGGGGATAGCTTCTACCCACTTAGTGACATAATCAACAGCGACTAAGATGTGAGTATACCCATTGGAACTCGGGAAGGGTCCCATATAATCAAAGCCCCAGACATCAAACGGTTCAATGACAAGTGAATAGTCCATAGGCATTTCCTGACGCTTACTAATGTTCCCTATTCTTTGGCACTCGTTACAAGACAAGACAAACTTACGGGAATCCTTGAAGAGAGTGGGCCAATAGAAACCTGATTGCAATACCTTATGAGCAGTTCTATCTCCAGCATGGTCTCCTCCGTAGGCTTCGGAATGACACTTCTGCAGGATTTGTCCCTATTCATGTTCAGGCACACAACATCTAATAACACCATTTACTCCTTCCTTATAAAGGTGAGGATCATCCCAAAAGTAGTGTCTCAAATCAAAGAAGAATTTCTTCTTTTGCTAGTAGGTGAAACTGGGTGGTATGTATTTGGCTACGATATAGTTTGCGTAATCAGCATACCATGGTGCACTATGTGAAGTGCAGATGACATTTAGTTGCTCATCAGGAAAGCTGTCATCAATAGGTCGTGGGTCATTAAGGACATTCTCTAGCCTAGACAAGTTATCTGCTACAGGGTTATCAGCACCCTTTCGGTCAACAACGTGCAAATCAAATTCCTGTAGCAGGAGAACCCATCTGATTAGCCTAGGCTTAGCGTCCTTCTTCTCCATAAGGTACTTAATAGCAGCATGATCAGAGTGAATAGTGACTTTGGAGTCAACTATATAAGATCTGAACTATTCACATGCAAACACGACTGCTAAAAACTCCTTTTCCGTAGTGGCATAGTTTGTTTGGGCACTGTCTAGAGTTTTACTAGCGTAGTGAATAACATTCAACTTCTTGTCAACTCTTTGTCCTAGAACAACACCAACAGCATAATCACTAGCATCACACATGATTTCAAAGGGCAAGTTCCAATCAGGTGGTTGAACAATAGGTGCGGTTATCAAGGCCTTCTTAAGTATTTCGAAAGCTTACTCACAATCCTCATCAAAAACAAAAGGAACATCCTTCTGCAAGAGGTTGGTAAGAGGCCTAGAAATCTTAGAGAAGTCTTTGATGAACCTTCTATATATAGAAACCAACATGACCTAGGAAACATCGTATACCTCTGATATCTGTGGGGCAAGGCATTTTATCAATTGAATCAACCTTAGCCTTATCAACTTCAATGCCTTTCTCAGAGATTTTGTGTCCTAAGACGATGCCTTCACTAACCATGAAGTGGCACTTCTCCCAGTTCAAGATGAGGTTGGTATATTTGCATCTCTTTAATACTCGATCAAGGTTGCTGATGCAATCGTCAAAGGAAGAACCGTAAACGGAGAAATCATCCATGAAAACCTCAACAATCTTTTCACAAAAGTCAGAGAATATTGCCATCATACATCATTGAAAGGTGGCAGGTGCATTGCACAAGCCAAAAGGCATACGTCTATAAGCAAAGGTACCGAAGGGGCAGGTGAAAGTGGTTTTCTCCTGATCAGACTGTGCAACAAGTATTTGCGAGAAACCTGAATAACCGTCTAGAAAGCAGCAGTGTGTGTGTTTAGAAAGCCTTTCTAGCATTTGGTCGATAAACGACAAAGGATAATGGTCTTTCCTGGTTGCCTTGTTCAGTTTCCGGAAGTCTATCACCATCCTATAGCCAGTAATAATCCTTTGTGGGATTAGTTCATTCTTATCATTAGGAACGACGGTGATACCTCCCTTCTTAGGTACGCAATGTACTGGACTTACCCAATCACTATGAGCAACATGATAAATGATTCCTGCTTCCAGAAGCTTTAATATTTCTTTTCTCACGACCTCTTTCATCTTAGGATTTAATCTCCTTTGATGATCAACAACTGGTTTAGAATCACGATCAGTTTTAATCTTGTGCTGACATAGAGTGGGACTAATACCCTTAAGATCATCAAGAGTGTATCCAATAGCCGCACGGTGCTTCCTCAAAGTTTTTAATAACTTCTTCTCTTCGTGATCCGAGAGGTGAGCACTAATAATAACATGATATATTTCCTTCTCATCAAGGTATGCATACTTAAGAGTATCTGGTAACTGTTTTAGCTCGAATACGGGATCACCCTTTGGTGGGGGAGGATCCCCAAGCAGTTCAACACACAGATTATTCTTGAGAATAGGATATTGTTCTAAGACAATTTCATCTATCTCATCTCTTTCATCCATATGCATATCATTTTCATGCTCTAGCAGATATTGATCTAAAGGATCCGTAGGAGGTACGACAATAGAGGCAAGAGAAATGATTTCATCCCTATCAGACGACTCTTTTTCATGGGGTTGTCTTCCAAACTTGGAGAAGTTAAATTCATGAGACACACCCTCAAAACTAAAAGTGACAGTCTGTTTAATGCAATCAATATGAGCATTGACAATGTTGAGAAAGGGTCTACCGAATATGATGGGACAAAAGCTATCTTGTGCATTAGCAAGGACGAGGAAATCAGTAGGGTACTTCGTCTTACCACACAAGACTTCTACATCTCGCACAATTCCCACAGGGCAGATAGTGTCTCTATTAGCTAGCGTAATAGTGGCATCGATGGGTTCTAACTCAGCAGGTGCAATCTCATCTTTGATTTCATCATATAGGGACGAGGGTATTGCACTAACACTAGCACCCATATCACATAAACCATGATAACAGTGATCTCCTATCTTGACAAAAACAACGGGCAGACCAACTACAGGTCCATATTTGTCTTTCGCGTGAGGTTTAGCAATTCTAGCGGAGTCCTCACAGAATTTGATAACATGCCCGTCTATGTCTTCGGCTAAGAGATCTTTGATAATAGCAACACTAGGTTCAACTCTAATTTCCTCAGGGGGTGCAAGTGGTCTAATGTAACCTCTACGTATCACAGTTGGAGCTTTAGAATAATCCTTTTTCCTAGCAGGGTAAGGTGGTTTCTCAGCGTAGGCACAAGGAACAATAGGATCACTAAAGGCAATGACTTTCTCTTCAACTAGATTGGGTTTAACTATGTTGACTTCTACAGGAGGATGATACTTAAACCACTTCTCTTTGGGAAGATCAACATGAGCAGCAAAAGATTCACATAGAGAAGCTACTATCTCAGAGTCAAGTCCATACTTAGCGCTAAAATCTCTAGAAGTGTTTGTTTCAACAAAATATTTAACGCAATCAAACTGGAAATTCATACCTGACTCCTTACCTTCTTCAAGCTTCCAACATTCAGAGTTATGTTTGATTGTTTCCAATAAATTCCACTTGTGGTCAATATCCTTCTTCATAAAAGAACCGATACAAGAAGTGTCAAGCATGGTACGATCATCTTGAGAAAGCCGAGCATAAAAGTTTTGAGTGATAATTTCTCTTGAGAGCTCATGATTGGGGCATGCATATAGCATTGATTTAAGCCTCCCACAAGCTTGAGCTATGCTTTCCCTGTCACGAGGCCAAAAGTTATAAATATAATTCTGATCACGATGTACTAAATGCATAGGATAAAACTTTTGATGAGATTCCAGTTTCAACCGATTGTAGTCCCGTGATCCAGTATCATCACATAGCCTATACCATGTCAACGCCTTATCCTTCAAAGATAAACGAAAGACTTTCTTCTTTACCTCATCCTCGGGCAAACCTGCAAGCTTAAATAAACCACAAACTTCATCTACATAGATTAGATGCAAGTCTGGATGTGAAGATCCATCTCCTGTAAAAGGATTAGCCAGCAGTTTCTCAAGCATACCCGAAGGAATTTCATAAAAGATATTTTCAGTAGGTACCTCAGGTTGAGGAGAAACTCCTCGTGCTTCCGTTCGTGGTGAAGATACCCCAAACAAATTCCTCAAAGGAACAGTTTCCATAGTGACAAGTGACAATAAATTTCAGCACAGTATATAAATGTTTCCTTACCAAATTCCACTTACCAAAGGCGCTTCACTCCCCGGCAACGGCGCCAGAAAAGAGTCTTGATGACCCACAACTATAGGGGATCAATCATAGTCCTTTCGATAAGTAAGAGTGTCGAAACCAACGAGGAGCAGAAGGCTCTGATAAACAGTTTTCAGCAAGGTAATAAGTGCAAGCACTGAAAGTAGCGGTAACAAGTGATGGTGTAGTGAGGTGAAACGTAGCAAGTGAAAAGTAACAAGTAACAAGTAGTAGCAACGGTGCAGCAAAGTGGCCCAATCCCTTTTGTAGCAAGGGACAAGCCTGAACAAAGTCTTATAGGAGGAAAAACGCTCCCGAGGACACACGTGAATTTATGCCATGCTAGTTTCATCATGTTCATGTGATTCACGTTCGTTACTTTGATAGTTTGATATGTGGGTGGACCGGCGCTTGGGTACTGACCTTACTTGGACAAGCATCCCACTTATGATTAACCCCTCTCGCAAGCATGCGCAACTACGAAAGAAGAATTAAGACAACGTCTAACCATAGCATTAAACTAGTGGATCCAAATCAGCCACTTACGAAGCAACGCATAGACTGGGGTTTAAGCTTCTGTCACTCTAGCAACCCATCATCTACTTACTACTCCCCAATGTCTTCCTCTAGGCCCAAATATGGTGAAGTGTTATGTAGTCGACGTTCACATAACACCACTTGAGGAAAAGACAACATACAACATATCAAAATACCGAACGAATACCAAATTCACATGACTATTATCAGCATGACTTATCCCATGTCCTCAGGAACAAAAGTAACTACTCACAAAGCATAATCATAATCATGATCAGAGGTGTAATTAGTAGCATCAAGGATGTGAACATAAACTCTTCCACCAAGTAATCCAACTAGCATCAACTACAAAGAGAAATCAACACTACTAGCAACCTTACAAGTACCAGCCGGTCAAAAAAAACTTACAAGTACCAATCGGAGTGGCGAGACGGAGATTGGTTACAAGAGATGAACTAGGGTTTGGAGAGGAGATGTTGCTGATGAAGATGTTGATGGAGATGAATCCCCTCCGACGAGAGGAGTGTTGGTGATGACGATGGCGATGATTTCCCCCTCCGGGAGGGAAGTTTCCCCGGCAAGATCGTCCTGCCGAAGCTCTAGGTTGGTTCTGCTCAAGTTCCGCCTCGTGGCGGCGGAGAATCCACGAAAAAGCTCCACCCTGATTTTTTCCTGGACGAAACCCTTCATATAGCAAAAGAGGGGGGCCAGTGGGCCGCCAGGGTGCCCACAAGCCCTGTAGCCGCCGCAAGGGGGGTAGGTGGCGGCTACCAGGCTTGTGGGCCCCTGGTAGCTCCCCTCTGGCACTTCTTTTGCCCAGTATTTTTTATATATTCCCAAAAAATTCCACGTTGATTTTCAGGGCATTTGGAGTTTTGCAAAATAGAGGACTCAGACTTGCTCCTTTTTCAGTCCGGAATTCCAGCTGCCGGTATTCTCCTTCTTCAAATAAACCTTGCATAATAAGAGAGAAAAGGCATAAATATAGTACCACAAAGTAATATAACAGGCCAAAAAGTGATAAATATCAACATGAAAGCATGATGCAAAATGGACGTATCAGTGACCCAGTCGTGCATCACCCAGACTAGCTATTCGTCTGAGTATTTTTCAAAAATTCGAGAAAAAATCATACTTGATTTTCAGGACGTTCGGAAAACTTTTATTTTTGGGGTACTTTTCTACGGGACGCTAAGACAAAAAAGAGGGAAAACTAAACTAAATCTATCATTTTTCTTCTAAGCAACCGAAAGTGAAAGCTAGGAACAGAGGTTTGTGACTCCTCGATTCATCCTTCTCATGGTAATCGAAAGAAATCCGTCAATGAGGTTGATCAAGTCTCCTCGACAAATCTTTTCGAATCGCAAAAGAGAACGGAGAATTTTCGAATAGTTACTAGGTTACCTCAATGGGTAAGTGTATCTCCCAACAAGCAAATCATACTTCATCTTAACAGGAGGAATAGGGCATTCAAAGCTCCCAATAAGAATCGATGAAGTTTTTTCGATAGCATTGATGCAATGTACTCGATATTGTTTCTTCGGAAAGTGCACCGTATGCTCATTACCGTTGACATGGAAGGTGACATTGCCTTTGTTGCAATCTATAACAGCCCCTGCATTGTTTAAAAAGGGTCTTCCGAGGATGACCGCCATGGCATCGTCCTCGGGAATATCCAAGATAACAAAGTCTGTCAAGATAGTGACATTGGCAACCACGACATACACATCCTCGGAAATGCCGATAGGGAAAGCAGTTGATTTGTCGGCCATTTGCAGAGAGATTTTAGTGGGTGTCAACTTATCCAATTCAAGTCTACAATAAAGAGAGAGAGGCATAACACTAACACCGGCTCCAAGGTCGCATAAAAGAAGTTCTAACGTAGTTACCTTTAATGGAGAAAGGTATAGTGGGCACACTAGGATCACCTAGTTTCTTAGGAGTTCCACCCTTGAAGGTATAGTTAGCAAGCATGGTGGAAATCTCAACCTCAGGTATCCTCCTCTTATTAGTCACAATATCTTTCATGTACTTAGCATACGGAGACATTTTGAGCATATCCGTTAAACGCATTTGCACAAAGACAGGTCTAATCATTTCAACAAATTGCTCAAAATCCTCATCATCCTTTTTCTTGATGGTTTAGGAGGAAAGGGCATAGGTTTCTGAACCCATGGTTCCGTTTCTTTACCATGCATCCTAGCAGCGAAGTCATTCTTATCATATCTTCTATTCTTAGGATGTGGGTTATCAAGATCAACAGGTTCAATCTCCACATCCTTATCATTGCTAGGTTGAGCATCTACATGAACATCACTATTTATATCATCATTAGGCTCATGTTCATCACGAGATTGTGTTTCATCATCAGAAACAGAGGCATCGTTTGGACTCTCAGGTGTAGCAGCAACAGGGTTGCTAGCGTGGAGGTTCCTATCATCTTTCTTCTTCTTTCTAAGATGACTAGGTGCATCAGTGCTAACTCCTTGAGTATCTTGTTCAATTCTCTTTGGATGACCCTCAGGATACAAAGGTTCCTTGGTCATTCTACCGCCTCTAGTGATGAATTTGACAGAATTGTCATTCAACTCATCGGGCAAGTCATTCTGAGCTTTAAGTACTTGTTCTACTTGAGTAGTAACCATAGAGGCATGTTTACTCAGCAGCTTAAGATCATTGACGTTTCTGTCCACACAAGCACTTAAATGACTAAGCATACGAGCATTATGTTCCAATTGTCTGCTAACATAATCGTTGAAACTCTGTTGTTTGGCAACAAAGTTAGCAAATTCATCCAGGCATAAGCTAGCAGGTTTATCAAAAGGAATATCACTCTCATCAAACCTACGCAGAGAATTTACTTCTACTACCTGTATCGGGTTATCGAGACCATGGATCTCTTCGATAGGTGGTAGATTTTTGACATCTTCAGATTTAATGCCTTTCTCTCGCATAGATTTCTTAGCTTCTTGCATATCTTCGGGACTGAGGAATAGAATACCTCTTTTCTTCGGAGTTGGCTTAGGAGGTGGTTCGAGAATAGTCCAAGTGTTTTCATTGCACAAGATGTTATTCAATAGGATCTCAGCTTGTTCTACAGTTCCTTCCCTAAAAACACAACCATCACAACTATCTAGGTGGTCTTTAGAAGCATCAGTAAGTCCATTATAGAAGATATCAAATATTTCATTCTTCTCAAGAGGGTGATCAGGCAAAGCATTCAGCAGCTGGATGATCCCCCCCAAGCTTGTGGGAGACTCTCTTCTTCAGCTTGAGCAAAGTTGTATATTTCCTGCAAGGCAGCTTGCTTCTTATGGGCAGGAAAATATTTTTCATAGAAGTAGTAGACCATATCCTGGGGGCTACGCACACAACGAGGAGCAAGATAAGTGAACCAAGTCTTAGCATCATCCTTTAGCGAGAAAGGAAACAACTTGAGGATATAGTAGTGGCAGATCTTTTCCTCACTAGTGAATAGGGTGGCTATATCGTGCAGTTTGGTAAGATGGGCTACAACCGTTTCAGCTCATAACTGTGAAAAGGATCAGATTCAACCAGAGTGATTAACTCAGGGTCGACAGAGAACTCATAATCCTTATCGGTCACAAAGATAGGCGAAGTAGCAAACTTCGGGTCGTATTTCATCCTAGCGTTCAGAGATTTTTCTTTCCACTTGAGCAGTAGTTTCTCAACGTCATAGCTATCCTTACACGCAAGAAAGTCCTCAGCTATCTCTCCCTCCATAACATAACGTTCAGGCATATCAGGCAATTCAGGCATAGGAGAGCTAGTCCTAGCAGGCAAAATAGCAGGTTCTACTTCAATAGTATCAGCAGTTTCAGAAGTATCATCACATCTAGAAGCAACTCTTGCAATTTGTGCATCAAGGAATGCACCTAGTGGCAAAGCAGTATCAGGCATAGCATCATCAGGCAAAGCAGTATCATGCATAGCATCATCAGGCAAAGCAGTATCAGGCATAGCATCATAAGCATTATGGGCAGCAGAAGTAGCATCATCAAGCACAGGCGACATATCAAAATTTCTAGCAGGAGGTGATGTCGCAAACTTACTCATAACTGAAGGTTAATCAAGTGCAGAGCTAGATGGCAGTTCCTTACTGATATGTCTCTATCGTATCTACTTTTCCAAACTCTTTTGCCCTTGCCTTGGACTCTAATTTGCATGATTTGAATGGAACTAACCCGGAGTGACGCTGTTTTCAGCAGAATTGCCATGGTGTTGTTTTTGTGCAGAAATGAAAGTTCTAGAACATCCAGAAAATTTACGGAGAATATTTCTGGAAAATATGAAAAATACCTTCGCAAAGATCCACCGGAGGGGACGGGCCAGTGGGCCACAAGCCCTGTCACCGCGCCCCCTGGCCGCGGCAACCAAGCTGTGGGGCCCACGTGGCTCTGCCGCCCCCAAACTCAGCGCTATTTATTCCCTTTCGTCCCAGAAAAAATCAAGAGAGAAGATTTCATCGCGTTTGCGATACGGAGGCGCCGCCACATCCTGTTCTTCATCTGGAGGGCAGATCTGGAGTCCGTTTTGGGCTCCGGATCGAGGAGATCGTTGCCATCATCATCATCAACCTTCTTCCCTCTCCAATTCCATGAAGCTCTTCATCGTTCATGAGTAATCTATTCGTAGGCTCGCTGGGCGGTGAAGAGTAGGATGAGATCTATCATGTAATCGAGTTAGTTTTGACGGGGATTGATCCCTACTATCCACTATGTTCTCAGATTGATGTTGCTACTACTTTGCCATGCTTAATGCTTGTCACTAGGGCCCGAGTGCCATGATTTTAGATCTGAAATTATTTGTTGCCACCAATATATGTGTGTTTTAGATCCGATCTTGCAAGTTGTAGTTACCTACTATGTGTTATGATCCGGCATCCTCGGAGTGACAATAACCGGAACCACTCCCGGTGATGACCATAGTTTGAGGAGTTCATGTGTTCACCAAGTGCTAATGCGTTGGTCCGGTTCTTTATTAAAAGGAGAACCTTAATATCCCATAGTATCCATTTGGACCCCGCTGCCACGGGAGGGATGGACAATAGATGTCATGCAAGTTCTTTTCCCTAAGCACGTATGACTACACATGGAATGGATGCCTACATCACATTGACGAACGGGAGCTAGCCACATATCTCTCCGTGTTATAACTGTTGCATGATGAATGTCATCCAACGAATCACCGATCCATTGCCTACGAGTTTGTCCCACTGCCGCTTTTGCTTGTTTTGCTGTGCTGCTGTTACTACTGTTGCTGCTATTGTTACTTGCTGCCACTGTTACTTGCTTTGTCCTGCTGCTGCTGCTACTACTATTGCTACTACTGTTACTTGCTGCTGTTGTTACTTGCTACTGCTGTTAGTTGCTACTGCTGTCACTTCTGCTGTTCCTTGCCGCTGCTGTTACTCGTTACACTGCTGCTACCTTCTGTAATACTTTTTCTAGCACCGTTGTCGGGAAAAGACTATTTCCCGTCCACGGGCAACTTACTGGCGCCATTGATACAACAGTTAGGAATAGTCTGCCGTCAACAGATCGTTTGTGGCACCGTTGTTGTCATACTAATTTGCTGTTGACACTTTGCTTGCAAATACTAATCTTTCAGGTGTGGTTGAATCTGACACATTCAGCTGCGAACCAACAAATTTGGGTTGAATACTCTACCCTCGAAAACTGCCGCGATCCCACGCGCTGGTGGGCTATTGCAAGACAATTTCTAATTGTTGAGCAACTGGAAGCAGCATTTGTCAGGTGCCGTTGCCGGGGACTGCTAGCAGCATTTTTCTGGCGCCATTGCCGGGGACTGGTAACAACATTTTTCTAGCGCCGTTGTCGGGGAAGGATAGCTATATTCTTTGATTCACTTGGGATTTATATCTACTAATCACTATGAAGAATCTGAAAGATCCAAAAACCAAAGTCTTGCCCTCAACTACGAGGGGAGGTAAGGAACTGCCATCTAGCTCTGCACTTGATTCACCTATAGTTATGAGTAAGTTTGCGACACCACCTCCTGCTAGAAATCTTGATATGTCGCCTATGCTTGATGATGCTTATGATGCTACTATGCCTGATACTGCTAGAGATGCTATGCCTGATACTGCTAGAGATGCTATGCCTGATACCGCTAGAGATGCTATGCCTGATACTGCTAGAGACTCTATGCTTGATATTGATTTGCCTGATGATGGTAGAGATGCTATTTTGCCTGATGATGCTATTCTTGATACTGCTAGAGATAATACTTTGCCTGATATGCCACTAGGGGTATTCCTTGATGCTCATATTTCTAGAGTTACTGCCAATGCTCGTGATGCTTCTGAAACTGCCGATACTATTGAGATAGAACCTGCTTTTGCTCCTGCTAGATCTAGCTCTCCTAGATATGAATTGCCTGATATACCTAAGGGTTATGTTATGGATGGAGAGATAGCTGAGGATTTTCTTGCGTGTAAGGATGCCTATGACGCTAAGAAATTACTTCTCAAGTGGAAGGAAAAATCTCTGAAAGCTAGGATGAAATACGACCCGAAGTTTGTCACTTCACCTATCTTTATCACCGATAAGGATTATGAATTCTCTGTCGACCCTGAGATAATCTCTCTAGTCGAATCTGATCCTTTCCACGGTTATGAGTCTGAGACGGTCGTAGCCCATCTTACCAAACTACACGATATAGCCACCCTTTTCACTAGTGAGGAGAAGATCCGCTACTACTATATCCTTAAGCTATTTCCTTTCTCTCTAAAGGATGACGCTAAATCCTGGTTCACTTCTGTTGCTCCTGGATGTGTGAGTAGTCCCCAGGATGTGGTCTATTACTTCTATGAGAAATATTTCCCTGCCCATAAGAAGCAAGCTGCCTTGCAGGAAATATACAACTTTGCTCAACTCAAAGAAGAGAGTCTCCCACAAGCTTGGGGGAGGCACATCCAGCTACAGAATGCTTTGCCTGATCACCCTCTTAAGAAGAACGAGATACTTGATATCTTCTATAGAGGACTTACCGATGCTTCTAGAGACCACTTAGATAGTTGTGCCGCCTGTGTTTATAGGGAACGAACTGTAGAACAAGCTGAGATCCTACTGAATAACATCTTGGTCAACGATAATGCTTGGACTATCCCCGAACCACCTCCTAAGCCAACTCCTAAGAAAAGAGGTATTCTATTCCTCAGTCCCGAAGATATGCAAGAAGCCAAGAAATCTATGCAAGAGAAAGGCATTAAATCTAAAGATGTCAAAAATCTACCACCTATCGAAGAGATCCATGGTCTCGATAACCCGATACAGGTAGTAGAAGTAAATTCCCTACGTAGGTTTGATGAGAGTGATATTCCTTTTGATAAACCCGCTAGCGTATGCTTTGATGAATTTGACAACTTTGTTGCCAAACAATAGAGTTTCAATGATTATGTTAGCAGAAAATTGGAACAAAGTACTCGTATGCTTAGTCATTTAAGTGCTTGTGTAGACAGAAATGTCAATGATCTGAAGCTTCTGAGTAAACATGCCTCTATGATTACTACTCAGGTAGAGCAAGTACTTAAAGCCCATAATGACTTGCTCAATGAATTAAATGAAAACTCTGTCAGAGTCATTACTAGAGGAGGCAAAATGACTCAGGAACCTTTGTATCCTGAAGGCCATCCCAAGAGAATTGATCAAGATTCTCAAGGAATTAATGCTTATACACCCAGTCATCCTAAGAGGAAGGATGACAGAAACCTTCATGTTAGTTCACCAAATACTGTCACACCGGAAGAACCAAATGATATTTCCGCGTCTGATGCAGAAACACAATCTGGTGATGAACATTTACCCGGTGACAATATGGACAGCGATGTTCATAATAATGCTCAACCTAGCAATGATAAGGATGTGGAGATTGAACCTACGGTTAATCCTGATAACCCACAACCTAAGGGATATGATAAGAATGACTTCACTGCTAGGAAGCATGGTAAAGACAGGGAACCATGGGTTAAGAGTCCTATGCCCTTTCCTCCTAAGCCATCCAAGAAAAAGGATGACGAGGATTTTGAGCGCTTTATTGAAATGATAAGACCCGTCTTTCTGCAGATGCGGTTAATTGATATGCTCAAAATGTCTCCGTATGTCAAGTACATGAAAGATATCGTGACCAATAAACGGAAGATACCAGATCTTGAGATCTCCACCATGCTTGCCAATTACACTTTCAAAGGTGGAACTCCTAAGAAACTTGGTGATCCCGGAGTGCCTACTATACCTTGCTCCATTAAAGGCAACTACGTAAGAACTGCCTTATGTGACCTTGGAGCCGGTGTTAGTGTTATGCCTCTCTCTCTTTATCGTGGACTTGAACTCGATAAGTTGACACCCATTGAAATTTCTCTGCAAATGGCCGACAAATCAACTGCTTCCCGTGTCGGTATTTGCGAGGATGTGCCTGTTGTGGTTGCTAACACCACTATGTTAACAGACTTTGTTATCTTGGATATTCCCGAGGACGATGCCATGGCGGTCATCCTCGGAAGACCCTTTTTAAACAATGCAGGGGCTGTTATAGATTGCAACAAAGGTAATGTAACTTTCATGTCAATGGTAATGAGCATACCGTGCATTTTCCAAAGAAACGATATCAAGTACATTGCATCAATGCTATCGAAAAAACTTCATTGATTCTTATTGGGATCTTTGAATGCCCTATTCCTCGTGTTAAGATTAAGTATGATTTGCTTGTTGGGGAGATTCACATCCCCATTGAGGTGACTTAGTGGCTATTCGAAAATTCTCCGTTCTCTTTTGCGATTCAGAAAAGTTTTGTCATGAGGATTTCATCAACCCCATTGACATATTTCTCCGATGGTCCTGAAAATCTAGTATGATTTTTCTGGAATATTTGAAAAATACTGGGACTGAGAGCTGGCCTGGGGCCCACACCAGTGGGCCACAAGTCCTGTCACCGCGGCCTCCCCCCTGGCCACGGGGACCAAGCTTGTGGGTCTCACAGGGACCCCCTCCACTCATTCCAGCTCCCATCCTCTTCTTCTACCTCCAGAAAAATCTTTTTGCAGCTCAAACTCGTGTTCTTGCTCATTTGGGTGTGATTTTTGATCTCCTTGCTCAAAGCACCATTCTCTGAACCGTTTTGGGGAAATTACTCCTTGGTAAGTGACTCCTCCATTGGTCCAATTAGTTTCTATTCTAGTGCTTTATCCTTCGCGTATTCTTGCGACCTTGGTGACCCAGTTCTTGAGCTTGAAATGTTGATTTTAGCTGGTCCCAAGTAGTTTTAGCGCGTGATACGGTCTCTAGACACTAGTAGGAGTAGTTGCTACGAGTTGGGTTAATCTTTAATCACTTTTCTTTCGAAGTCTCTAAAATTTCAGAATTTTTCACAGCTAGAAAAAGGAAAAGATGAGGAGGTTCTTGAGAGGCTCTTCAAGCCGTAACCCGAAGGAGGATGAGAAGAACCACCCAAAGTACGTGGTTCCTCGAGTCACAGAAGTTCGAGCGTGCGAGTGGCCAAGTGATGAATTTTTGCGCGCCGCCGAGCTTTATGAAGACTTTTATTACTTGGTGGAGAACGCAGGTCTTACCGCGTTCTTAGAAGATAAGTGCCCACAATACCTCCTCCTCACCAATATTTTCGTTCAAAGCTTCAACTTTTATCCGAAGAAGAATCCTCCTATGGTTGAGTTCATGTTATACGATATCCCCCAGTGCATGACACTACAGGATTTTTGCAATGCATGCAAATTACCTTATGTTGGGGATATTCATGATCCTCGTCCACGGGACTTGGAGGATTTCATAGGTACTATTGCTATTGGAGAGGAGAGAGGAGTGTCTCGCGCTAGAATTGCTAGCATACATTTTCCTGTACTTCGGTACTTCTCATTATTTGTGGGAAAATGTTTGATTGGCCGTGGGGAGGCTGGATCGCTTAGCTCTCCAGACCTTGCGGTTCTGCGCGAAGGCCTTTATAGCAATAAGACTTATAGCCTAGGTGCTATAGTAGCTCAGCGGTTGAACACAAACCGTTCCAAAGGTGTCGTCTATGGAGGTATCTATGCTACTCGTCTTGCTAGACACTTAGAGATACCTATTAGACTTCGCGAGGAAGAAGAAATGCTTCTTCCTGAGAAATATCTGGATTATGACAGCATGGTTCGCCATGATTTTCTGGATAGAGATGCTAGTAGACGGATGATTTATAACCTGGTATTTAGTCAGGGTACTCGAGAGACAATTACTATTCTTGCTCCTTCTTTGTTCAACCTTTATGCAGGCAGGTACATTATTATGCCCTCAGACATCTACGCATATTGGGGCTTGGCCCAACCACAGGTGCCCGTGCCCGAGCCGCCAGTCGAGTACCAGACGCCAGTTTATCAGTGGGAGCCACAGGAGCTCACACATCCGTGGCATCCACAGTCCACTGGGAGTATCCCGGAGCTGGTTATTTCCCTCCTTGGGGGTAGACCAAGCTAGGCCAAAAGCCTAAGCTTGGGGGAGTACGTGTTCTCACCGACTTTACATTCATGCTTATACTTTCACTTTGTTAGTTGGTGTTTACACTTTGCCACTGTATTATCGATGCTAGTTTATTTTCGTTTTCTTGTTTTGTGTCCTTCTGAGAAAACCCAAAAAGATTTTCCTTTCTTCTTTTGCTTGTTGGGAGCTTTCCCGTGTAAATAGTTTCCTTTTTTCTTTGGGTCAAGGTAGAAGATATTGGTTACAATGTTTAGTGGCTCTTGCATGCATACCTGTTTAGCTTTCAAAGAGCCATATTACTTTGTCTTCTCCTTTGTGTTTGCCTGTAGATTCAGCTTAGTCCAATGCACAAGCACTCTTATTATTGTTCACATTGTCTGATCGTGCAAGTGAAAGGCAATAATGACGATATATGATGAAGTGACTGAGGCTGGAAAAGCTGGTATGAACTCTATCTATTTTGTTTTTGTAAATATGACTAGCTTGTCGTTCTAGATTCAGCTTTCTGGTGAGAACCATGTTTGCAATGACAACTTAGAGATCATAGTTTCTGATGCCATGCTTAATTAGCTAGGAGCTTATAATGGTTTGTCTTGAATGCCAACATAGATTTTGAGATGACTATGATGTAGTATGATAGGATGGTATTCTCCTTTGAATGGTTCAAGTGGCTTGACTTGGCGCGTGTTCATGCATGTAGTTGAAACAAAATCAACATAGCCTCTATGATGTTCGTGTTCATGGTGATTTATATCCTGCTCATGCTTGCACTCCATGTTAGTCAAACTCATTGCATCTTGATGACTGTTGTCGCTCTCTAGTTGGTCGCTTCCCAGTCTTTTGCTATCCTTCACTTGTACTAAGCGGAATACTGCTTGTGCATCCACTTCCATAAACCCAAAAGTTTTTCCATGAGAGTCCACCATACCTACCTATTTGCGGTATCTACCTTCCGTTCCAAGTAAATTTGCATGTGCCATTCTCTAAATCTTCAAGAAATATTCTTGTTTCCATGCCCGAACCACTCATGTGGTGACAGGGGGCTATTGATATCTTCCATGTTAGGCGTGTTATCCTCGATATGTGTTTATTCACTATCATTCACGAGAAAGGGGTCGGTAATTGGAATGCCCAGTTCCACGCTTAAATCGAAAACATAACTGTAAAAAAAGACTCCCCCCGGATTGATGTTAGTATGGACGGTACCCGAGGATTTGGCTAGCCGTGGAGTGTGATTGATTGGTGGTGGGGGAGTTAAAACTTTACTTTTCTGTTTGGGAACCGCCTATAGCATGAATAGCATGGAAGATATTGAGAACTCTTGGTCATTTGCTTGACAATGAAAGCATGCCACCCAAAATTATTATCTCTGTTTTCAAAGCTTGAGCTCTGGCACCTCTGCAAATCAATGCTTCCCTCTGCGAAGGGCCTGTCTATTTATTTTCCTGTTGAGTCATCCTATTCTTATCTAAGCACCAATTAGAGAGCACCTCTGTCATTTTTATGCTTCGCTTTTGATTGATATTGAATATGACTATGACTGGATCTTCGTTGCAATGAATTACAATGTTTAGTCAGGCCTTGATCTTTGAAAGTGCTCTGCATTTATGTTTTGCAGTCTCAGAAAGAGCTAGCGAGATACCACCTATTCATATTGCTTCATGTTGTTTTGATTGAATTGTTGGTATCTGAAACTCATTATTATTTTCTTGCTAGCTGATTATGCCATTGATATTAGTTTACCGTGAGACCTTTGTGTCACTTGCTTATGTGGTTAACTTGCAATCTTGCTGAAATTCTGGTTATGAGTTAGACATAGTTGCAACAACAAGATCAAACAGAGTTTGTCAAAGTTTTTCTTTCTCCTTCAGTTTGTCAATTGAGTTGCTTGAGGACAAGCAAGGTTTTCAGCTTGGGGGAGTTGATACGTCTCCATCGTATCTAGTTTTCCAAACTCTTTTGCCCTTATTTTGGACTCTAATTTGCATGATTTGAATGGAACTAACCCGGACTGACGCTGTATTCAGCAGAATTGCCATGGTGTTGTTTTTGTGCAGAAAAGAAAGTTCTTGGAACGTCCTAAAAATTTACGGAGAATATTTCTGGAAAATATGAAAAATACCTGCGCAAAGATCCACCGGAGGGGACGATCCAGTGGGACAAAAGTCGTGTCACCGTGGCCCCCCTGGCCGCGGAAACCAAGCTTGTGGGGTCCAGGTGGCTCTACCGCCCCCAAACTCAGCGCTATTTATTCCCTTTCGTCCCTGAAAAAATCAAGAGAGAAGATTTCATCGCGTTTGAGATACGGAGGCGCCACCACATCCTCTTCTTCATCTGGAGGGCAGATCTAGAGTCCGTTTTGGGCTCCGGATCAAGGAGATCGTCGCCATCGTCATCATCAACCTTCTTCCCTCTCCAATTCCATGAAGCTCTTCATCGTTCGTGAGTAATCTATTCGTAGGCTCGCTGGGCGGTGATGAGTAGGATGAGATCTATCATGTAATCGAGTTAGTTTTGACGGGGATTGATCCCTAGTATCCACTATGTTCTCAGATTGATGTTGCTACTACTTTGCCATGCTTAATGCTTGTCACTAGGGCCCGAGTGCCATGATTTCAGATCTGAAATTATTATGTTGTCACCAATATATGTGTGTTTTAGATCCGATCTTGCAAGTTGAAGTTACCTACTATGTGTCATGACCCGGCAACCCCGGAGTGACAATAACCGGAACCACTCCCGATGATGACCATAGTTTGAGGAGTTCATGTGTTCACCAAGTGCTAATGCGTTGGTCTGGTTCTTTATTAAAAGGAGAACCTTAATATCCCGTAGTATCCATTTGGACCCCGCTGCCACGGGAGGGATGGACAATAGATGTCATGCAAGTTCTTTGCCCTAAGCATGTATGACTACACACGTAATGCATGCCTACATCACATTGACGAACGAGAGCTAGCCACGTATCTCTCTGTGTTATAACTATTGCATGATGAATGTCATCCAACGAATAACCGATCCATTGCCTACGAGTTTGTCCCACTACTGCTGTTACATGTTTTACTCTGCTGCTGTTACTACCGTTGCTGCTACTGTTACTTGCTGCCACTGTTACTTGCTTCGTCCTGCTACTGCTGCTACTACTGTTGCTACTACTGTTACTTGCTACTGTTGCTACTTGCTACTACTGTCACTACTGCTGTTCCTTGCCATTGTTGTTACTCGTTACACTGTTGCTACCTGCTACAATACTTTTGTAGCTCCGTTGCCAGATAAAGACTAATTCCCGTGCACGGGAAACTTACTGGCGCCATTGATACAACAGTTAGGAATAGTGTGCCAACAACAGATCGTTTCTGGCACCGTTGTTATCATACTACTTTGTTGTTGACATTTTGCTTGCAGATACTAATCTTTCAGGTGTGGTTGAATCTGACACATTCAGCTGCTAATACTTCAGTGTATTCTTTCTCTTCCCGTCGTGCAAACCAAAATATTTGGGTTGAATACTCTACCCTCAAAAACTGCTGCAATCCCACGCGCTGGTGGGCTATTGCAAGACAATTTCTAATTGTTGAGCAACTAGAAGCAGCATTTTTCTCGCACCGTTGCCGGGGACTGCTAGCACTTACCTGTCCTCCTAGTGGAGGGCAAGACTTTAGTTCTTGGATCTATTGGATTCCTCATAGTGACCAGCAGACGTAAATCCCAAGTGACTCAGAGAATATAGTTGTGCTTCCCCGACAACGGCGCCAGAAAAAGGTCTTGATAACCCACTAGTCTAGGGGATCGCAAAAGTTTTCGAGGGTAGAGTATTCAACCCAAATTTATTGATTCGACTCAAGGGGAAGCGAAAGAATATTCTCAAGTATTAGCAGTTGAGTTGCCGATTCAACCACACCTGGAAGATTTAGTGTCTGCTGCAAAGTATTAGTAGCAAGGTAGTATGATAGCAGCAGTAGCAATAGTAACTAGTAACAACAAAGTAACATCAGTAGCAACAGAGTAACAACATCAGCAGTGACAGCAGTAGCGGTAAAGTAGCATAGCAAGGACCAGTAGGAAAAACTCGTAGGCATTGGATCGGTGATGGATGATTATACCGGATGTGATTCATCATGTAACAACTATAACACGGAGAGATAAGTAACTAGCTCCTGTTCGTCAATCTAATATAGGCATGTATTCCGTATGTAGTCATACGTGCTTAGGGAAAAGAACTTGCATAACATCTATTGTCCATCCCTCCCGTGGCAGCGGGGTCCTAATGGAAACTACGGGATATTAAGGTTCTCCTTTTAATAAAGAACCGGACAATGCATTAACACGTGGTGAATACATGAACTCCTCATACTATGGTCATCTCCGGGAGTGGTTCCGGCTATTGTCACTCCGAGGTTGCCGGGTCATAACACATAGTAGGTGACTACAACTTGCAAGATAGGATCTAAAACACACATATATTGGCGACAACATAATAGGTTGAGATCTGAAATCATGGCACTTGGGCACTAGTGACAAGAATTAAGCATGGGAAAGTAGTAGCAACATCAATCTCAGAACATAGTGGATACTAGGGATGAATCCCCGTCAAAACTAACTCGATTACATGATAGATCTCATCCAACCCATCACCATCCAGCAAGCCTACAAATTGATTACTCACGAATGGTGAAGAGCATCATGTAATTGGCGATGAAGGAAGGTTGATGATGATGATGGAGACGATCTCCCCTCTCCGGAGCCCAAAACGGACTCCAGATCTGCCCTCCAGAGGAAGAACAGGAGGTGGCGGCGCCTCCATATCGTAAAACGTGATGAATCCTTCTCTATAATTTTTTTCCGGATGAAAGAGGTTATATAGAGCTAGAATTGGGGGAGGCGGAGTCCTGAGGAGCCCACAAGCCTCCCAGCCCCGGCCAGGGGGGTGGCCGGGCCTGGTGGGCTTGTGACCTCCTGGCTCCGTCCCCCCAGTTGATTCTTGTGCCACTATATTTAATATATTACAAAAAAATTCCACGTAGATTTCCAGGTCATTCCGAGAACTTTTATTTCTGCGCAAAAACAACACCATGGCAATTCTGGTGAAAACAGCGTCAGTACGGGTTAGTTCCATTCAAATCATGCAAATTAGAGTCCAAAACAAGGGCAAAAGAGTTCGGAAAAGTAGATACGACGGAGACGTATCAACTCCCCCAAGATTAAAGACTTGCTTGTCCTCGAGCTATTCAGTTGACAAACTGAAAGAAACAAAAGAAAAACTTTGACGAACTCTATTTGATCTTGTTATTGCAACTATGTCTAACTCATATCCAGAATTTCAGCAAGATCACAAGTAAACCACATAAGCAAATGATATCTAGGTCTCACGGTAAACTCATATCAATGGCATAATCAACTAGCGAGCAAATAATATTAAGTCTCAAACGTCAACACTTCAGTCAAAACAATCATGAAGCAGCACGAATAGATGGTATCTCGCTAGCTCTTTCTGAGACCGCAAAACATAAATGCAGAACACCTTCAAAGACCAAGGGCTGACTAAACATTGTAACTCATGGCAAAGAAGATCCAGCCACAGTCATACTCAACACAATTAAAAGCAAAGCATAAAAATGACAGAGGTGCTCTCTAATTGGTGCTTTTGTAAGAGGAGGATGACTCAACAGGAAAATAAATAGACATGCCCTTCGCAGAGGGAAGCATTGATTTGCAGAGGTGCCAGAGCTCAAGCTTTGAAAACAGAGATCATAATTTTGGTGGCAGGCTTTCATTGTCAACGCAATGACTAAGAGTTCTCACCATCTTCCATGCTACACATGCTATAGGCGGTTCCCAAACAGAAAAGTAAAGTTTTGACTCCCCCACCACCAATCAATCACACTCCACGGCTAGCCGAATCCTCGGGTACCGTCCATACCAACATCAATACAGGGGGAGTTTTGTTTGTAATTATCTTTTTGATTTGAGCATGGAACTGGGAATTCGAATTACCGGCCCCTTTCTCGTGAATGATAGTGAATAAACGCATATCGAGGATAACAGGCCTAGCATGGAAGATACTGATAGCCCCCTGTCACCACATGAGCGGTTCGGGCATGCAAAGCAGATTATTTCTTGAAGATTTAGAGAGTGGCACATGCAAATTTACTTGGAACGGCAGGTAGATACCGCATATAGGTAGGTATGGTGGACTCATGTGGAGCAACTTTGGGTTTATGGGAAGTGGATGCACAAGCAGTATTCCCGCTTAGTACAAGTGAAGGCTAGCAAAAGACTGGGAAGCGACCAACTAGAGAGCGACAACAGTCATCAAAATGCATTGAGATTAACTAACATTGAGTGCAAGCATGAGTAGGACATAAATCACCATGAACATGAATATCATAGAGGCTATGTTGATTTTGTTTCAACTACATGCGTGAACATGCGCCAAGTCAAGCCACTTGAATCATTCAGAGGAGGATACCATCCTATCATACTACATCATAGTCATCTCAACATTCATGTGGGCATCCAAGACAAACCATTATAAGCTCCTAGCTAAGTAAGCATGGTATCAACAACTATGATCTCTAAGTTGTAATTGCAAACATGTTTTTCTCACAACAAAGCTGAATGAGGCACGATGAGCTAGTCATATTTACAAAAACAAAATAGATCGAGTTCTTACCAGCTTTTCCAGGCTCAGTCACTTCATCAAAACTAACTCGATTACATGATAGATCTCATCCAACTCATCACCGTCCAGTAAGCCTACGAATAGATTACTCACGAACGGTGGAGAGCATCATGGAATTGGCGATGAAGGAAGGTTGATGATGATGATGGCGACGATCTCCCCTCTCCGGAGCCCAAAACGGACTCCAAATCTGCCCTCCAGAGGAAGAACAAGAGGTGGCGGCGCCTCCGTATCGTAAAACGCGATGAATCCTTCTCTCTGATTTTTTTCCGGACAAAAGAGGTTATATAGAGCTGGAATTGGGGGCAGCGGAGTCCCGAGGAGCCCACAGGCCTCCCAGCCCCGACCAGGGGGGGGGGGTGGCCGGGCCTGGTGGGCTTGTGACCTCATGGCTCCACCCCCCAGTTGATTCTTGCGCGAGTATTTTTTATATATTCTAGAAAAATTCCACGTAGATTTCCAGGTCTTTCCGAGAACTTTTATTTCTGCGCAAAAACAACACCATGGCAATTCTGCTGAAAATAGCATCAGTCCGGGTTAGTTCCATTCAAATCATGCAAATTAGAGTCCAAAACAAGGGCAAAAGAGTTCGGAAAAGTAGATACGACGGAGACGTATCACCAGCCATCTGACATAAGTGTGTAGCCATATTGCTTCCATGCTACCTCATGCTGTGCCTCAACCGTTTTTTCCTTGAGACAATCCTTAAGCAATGGCTCCCGCAGCTCATGAGGATAAGGAGGCTTGTAACCTGAGCCATATTGACGAGAGGCTTATATTGCAATGTGGAACTGCCTACAGGTTGCAACATTGAAAGGTATACCACACTCATAGAAGAACAATACCCACTGCATACTCACATAGTGTCTTTCTTTCGATGTTTTTGTGCTAGACTCCATGGTGCTTTGAGAACACCCGGAGCGTCTTTCATCGACAACATCCTCAGGTTTTTTCCTAAGCATGCAAACAATTGACTTGGCTGCAACAGCTTGACACTTTTTGCCGGTGATTTTAAAGTAATTCCCTTCTTGTTCCTCTTGGCTGTTGTTCCTGAACTTGGCCTTGTAGTGGAGCATTGAACTGTTGGTGTCATGGTTGTTGAATCTACCTCCACTACATCAGCATCATGTGGCTATCTTATGTTTCTCCTATTGTTTTACAAATATTCTAACATCTCCCTCCTAAGTTGTGTGGTAGCACTTGGACAACCTGTTGCATCCCCACCGGTGGCTGCAAGATGCTCGTTGTGCCTCTTGATCCCTCCTTTAGTTATCTTGCCACAAAGATTGCATACAACAATATTGATGTACAGAGGTTTCCACTAATACCCAAGATCATTTGACCTCCGTGGCGTGCATGCTGGATCTTTCATTGGATCATAAGCACCCTCATGAGCATCACCATCCCCATCTGTCATTGTGTGACTGCAAAGTGCAATAGCCAACAATATATTAAAGAAACATCCACTAAGCTACTATTCTAATAAGCTAGACATCAAGTATAAAGAAGATCCACATCCACTAACAATATACTAATGATCCACTAACAATATACTAATGATCCACTAACAATATACTAATGATCTATTCAGCTAACAAGGACAAGCATCAATTATTTTAACCAAAAGTGGTTCCAATAACAAGAAGGCATGCAAGCAGCTCAGCAGTCAACACACTAGCAGAGCAGCACAACACATGCACAGGTAGAGCTCACCATAGGCACAACAGTGAGGGGGAGAGACGACAGTACGTTGTTGCCCTGCTGGGGGAGGGATGCACCACGGGAGGAGAGGAAGCTTGGCCGGCAATGGGGAGGGACCTGGAGGAGGGAGGAAACTTGGCCGACAAAAGGGAAGGGATATGGCGAAGGAGGGCTTGCGCCTGAGAGGAGAGAGCTCTTCTCTCTCTCAGATCGATCCTTACACCGGTGAGTTCCCCACTTTCTCCCCCATCTATTTCACCTAAGATTGCCCCCCAATTTCTATCCAATCCCGCCCAATTTATGTTTCCCACCCCGCCCCTCACCAGTTTCCCACTCGACTTGGACCAGGCGTCCAAATTGGACTAAGGCGACGCCTCCCCCGCCTAGGCGATGACCTGGACGCCTCAATAGTCGAATCTGGACGCCTTGGGCGATGGTCTAAGGCGAACCCGACGCCCTGCCGTCTCCCGGCGCTCTGACGCCTAGGCGTCGCCTAGGCGAAGCTTTGGGGACGCCTTAAAAACCATGCAACACGGTCGTGCCTCTCGCGAAGGCAAACCGTGCCTCTCGCAAAAAAAAACAGAAAATGTATTTTTTCCATTTTTGAGAGGCACGACCGTGCCTCTCGTGAAAGCAAAACCGTGCCTCTCACGGGGAATTTTTTTAAAAAATACATTTTTTGTGATTTTTATATTTCGTTAAAAACTAAGAAAGACCGGTGAAAAACTGAAACACCAAAAAAAACCAATCTATAAGGCCGAAAACGCGTGTGGGAAAAAAATCCAAACGAAACGCTCAGAGCGCACATGTGACGGCGGCTGAGAACGCGCCAAGTGACAGCGTGTGGGAATGCTCGCTCGAAGGCTCCGGAAGGAGCGCTCGCTAACTAGTGACTCCCATAAAATTGTGATTTGTAAAAATGTATTTTGTAAGGTGTGCAAAATAAATCTGGCCCCAAAACAAAAAGGGCGACCCATTCAAAAATACATATTTCTCATTTTTGTACGTGTGAACTATTATTAAATTTTGCTCATAGACATTATACATGTGTGTGTGTTTAAAAAATCAATATTTTACGTTATAGCAAATGCTTTTAGCCGAAAAAGGCTTTCGTCAGCTTTATGTATAAAGCGATGATCCACAAGCACCACAATACAAACTCACGCCACCAGCGCACACGACACATGCACCCAAGGCAAGATACAAAGGTGCCGAGCACGGCCACATCATCCGAACGATTACCAAGCCACTACATAAGCGCGAGGATGAACCGCTTGGAGCCAATGGAGACCTCCAATCCTCCGAGGAGAGGTGAGAAGGAAAACGACGGAACTAGGATTCCAAGATGGTTCCTCCTAGAAGGGAACGACCATTGTAGACGCCACCATCCGATCCCAAGGATCGAGTTTTCACCGGGAGCATCTCGAAGGAGTAGGGACACCGCAAGGGATCCTTCATGAAGGATACGGTGTCCACGGACGTCGCCGCCATCGGCCAACACAAGATTGGGCAAGTGATGTACCCCGGCACGCCCACCCCTCCGATGCATCCTAGCTCCGCCAACCATGAACGACCACCCACCCGCGCGGTCATGGAGGCTCGCCCGTACCCGAGGCGCAAGTTGTGTCCATGAACATCGTGCCTCCCGTAGCCACGGCCACTTCCCTACATCCAAACACCCCCAAGACTGACCAAAGTGACCGAATTTGGGCCATTCTAGAGCATGTGTAAGTAAAATGCAATATGATCGGTCACCAAATTATCTAAGGCATTCCCAGTTGGGACATTGAGGCTGAAAAACAGAGAATATTGGGATTTTTGTGACCCAACTTGAGATAAGTATATAAAAATTTCAAATAAAGTTTATTTGTGACTCCAGAAATAATTAGGTAGATGTACTACCGGCACTAATTTGTTTTATGCATATTATCTATATATACACTGTTAATGCTATACTACCTTGGTTGTCAACTATATACGCTACTACGTGCAGCAGTGGGTCATCATGGCCGTGCTTGAGCTTAGGTCGGATATCTTGGTCACCCTAGGAGCAGACCCCTGCCCCTCCTCCTCGAGAAGAGCAGGGCCAACGACTAGGTGCACCCTTCCTCCTCCTCGAGCTGGGCAAGGCCGACACCCTCCTGCCGTTGTCGCCGTCTCCACACCATGTTAACCTACAGGAAAGGGGCGGATAAGAGAAAAAGGTGAGAAGAAGAGGGGGGATCCATGCGAGGAAGGATGGAAAGGTCCTACCTATTCAATGCCGGTAATGGATCCTGCGATCTTCGCCTGGCCATTGCCGGTTCCGGCGGGTTTCGCCTGGGAAACCCTAGCCTCGGGCTAGGATGTGGGCCATGAGGCGCGGACCTGGACGGAGGGGAGGGAGGGGCGGATCTGAGCTCGGGGTTAACTGCTAATCGGAGCCAGCCCGAGTCCAACGGCTTTTCCTCGCGACGGCCGTCTTGCCGGGCTCCTCCGTGAGGCCGCCCATCACGTCCATGGAGCAGACCATGGAGCGGATCACACCCAGATCTTGTAGTTCGTCACCATGAATAGGTTTATTTGGGCTGACTCAGGGACGCTGATGCCTTCCTCGAGGTTGTGAACAAACTCAGTGGCAGATCTTGGGGAGCAGCACATGATGGAGCTCGCCGGAACCAGCCGGCGTGGGTAGCGGCGGAAGCGAGGAGATCGTAGGTTGGGGGAACGATAGGTTCACGAGAGAGAGAGAGAGAGAGGGATTGTTGCGGTGGTCTGCTCCTTTTTTCCTTCCTCCTTTTCTTTACATGGATGGATGGATCAATGGACGGTGGGATTGCTGGGAATGGGTGGTAGGACGTTTGCCATATCATCAATCCATGGCACAAATTATTCCACCAATGAAAATTAAGCAGATGTAATTCTATGTTTTTTTATTTTGCGAATTAAGCATATTTTTAGGAACACGTTATACAACAACCAATGGATAATCTTGGTTGGATCCGCCCCTCGGTGTTTAGGAAATTAATGAGTCGGGACGGGACAAGCGGGGCATGCACGGAGATCGGTCGACAGTTGTTTTTGCAACTTGTTTGTTGTTTCAAAAATTAATGTGTCGGGGAGGCGACCGAACCACGCCAGGAGTTAGATCGGACGGCCCGGGTGCGAAGATCCGATGATTGCGGGAAATATGATACATTACAATGAGCTAAAATTTGGTGGAGGAAGGTTTTATGGAAAGTGTCATGCCCTGGTAAGTTTTCAGAAATTATAAAGCAATATAAATATAGTTGCTTTAAAAACTTCAAATATTACAAGAAACAAAGATTGGATTGTGAGCTTAGATGGATTGTTAGGTGGGGACCAAGTTTTGTGGAGAGCTATAATTTGGGCATATAGAATATGTGGCAAAAATTCAGCTCATTAGGAGATGCGTAGCTAGTAGTTCCTTCACAAAGCTTCTAGTTGAACAAAAACTCTGGAAATTTGCTTAGGACGATTTAATAGCCAAATACAGCTAATTGTTTTCATGAGGCAATGATTTGTATAGGAAAGAGTGCCCAAAAATATTGAGGGCAATCAATAAATTATAATTCTGAACTGTCAACGTACTTATACTTTGTGGCATTGTCAACACCAATATATACAAGGCACATAGGCGAAATTGTCGAGTTGTCTGCCTAGTCACCTCTATTTAAGCCTATGACCTTCTTAATTTTGTCATGGAGCACCTACAATGCGGGCATAAATAGAGCTACACATGCCAGTGACCATTTTGTGCAATGGGATTATGACCTTCTTAATAGAGATGGTCAAAATTTTCTAGGGTTTGGACCCTCTTAGACACCTCATCACCTTTTTGTATATTTTAGTCATAGATCTATTACCAATAAAACCGTTGCCATTATTTTTTGTCATAAACGAGCTTATTTCTTGTAGTGCCTGACAACTACCAACAAGCAAGCGATTGACCAATGAGCAAAAAAGGGGGGAGAGCAACAAAGGTAACGAACAAAAGCTTAATGCCCCACGAGGCAAAGTTCTTTGCCTGACATTACAGGAAAGGAAATAGGAGCCGAGGGACACCTAGGTGGATGGGCCGTAGACGCCGCCCTTGGCACCGACGGGCTCAGCGCCAGAACCCTCCTCCTCGCTATAGACGGGCACCCGGACATACCGCTCCACCAGGGAGTCCACGTGCAGGCGCACTTCGTCCCGGAGAAGGCGCCGGGACTCGGAGGGCACCGGCTCGGCGACGCGTTGGAGGTCGAGTTCCGGAGCAAGGCGGCGCAGGTTGGAGAAGACGAGCGACAAGGCCAGGCCCAGAAGCTCGCGCACGTCAGAAGCGCTATCCTCCTCCACGCGGGAGACGTCGGCCTCCAGCGCCTCGAGCACCTTTTGGAAGAAGGTGAGGAAGGTCCCGTTGCTCCTCACAGTTGGCGGTGCCGGGGTGTCTCCCACGAACCGGCACATCGCGCTCGTCGCCCTACTGGCAATGCCCGCGAACTGCTTGGCGCGCAGGGACGCCATCAGCCGGGCGTACGACGCCTCGTCCTTTGCGGCCACTATGGCGTCGGTCGCCTCCTGGACTTGCCGCTGCAGCGACGACAACTCCGCCTTGGCCTGTGCCTCGCCCTGGCGGGCGGCCTGAAGGGCGGCCCCGGCGCTCTCCAGATGGGCCCGCAGCCCCTCCACCTCCTCCAGAAGGTCGCCAAGCTTGAGCTTCTTGGTTGAAGGCTGCTGGAGAAGAAAGGAAGTCAACCACCAAGCAGCGGTCGGGTCAACCAAGAAAAAGGGACACATGAGGGAGACTTACTCGCTGGACATGGCCCAGCGGCGACGAACGCGCGGAGGCCCCAAAGGCCCCCCGTCGCTGCCCTTGAGGGGGACAGGGTTGTGGGCGGAGCCGCGCGCTTCCCACTGCCATGCTCGTCCCACGCACGCGCTATGGAGGACAGGGGAACGAATAAGAAGGGAGGTTTTTTCTCGACGGAGTGAAGAGGAACCGGGAAGAAACTCAAGGTTGCAGTGCTCCCCCCTTGGCGGGGGTGGGGCGGGTTTTATAAGCTGGTCAGGGCCACTAAGCGTCGTGGGAGCGCGAGCGCCGCGCGCCCTGTTAGGGTCGCGAGGTGGGCCAATCGGGGTGTTGTCGCCCACGTCGCCTCACCTGTCCACCGAGCGGTCACGTCCGTGAAGGCCGTTGGGTGCGGTCAGGCCACTCCGACGACATTCAACAGGAGGAATGATAACCTGCGCAGCCCTCGGGGGTCATGCATCGTGTCCTGGCGCGACGTGAATGCCTCGAGGAGTGACAACGTCACCTCCCGGCTACCGAACACGTGTCCTACCGAGCCCGTAGGCACTTGGGGACCGTGTGCTTCAGGCTGCCTTCAAGACTTCGCAGAGAAGCCAACCAAGGCGTGCCTTGGGCCCGGGGGCTACTGTCGGCGGTCTGGGAATGGGGGTACCCAGACCTGCCGGCCTGCGGCCCTGGGCAGGCCCACTTCATCAGCTAAAACCAACGGGCCCGCACCAACCATGACAAGGCCCTCGCGAGGGGAGATACGTTGGAGACATAGAAATTCTTCCTACTACTTCTTGAGCTTGCGTTGGTTTTTCCCATGAAGAGGAAAGGGTGATGCAGCAAAGTAGAGATAAGTATTTCCCTCAGTTTGACAACCAAGGTATCAATCCAGTAGGAGTATCAAGATGAGGCACCAAGGCACCTGCACAAAGACAAACAAACATGCACCCAACGCGATAAAGGGGTTGTCAATCCCTTTACGATTACTTGCAAAGTGAGATATGATAGTGATAATAGGTAAATATAAATAAATAAATAAAAGTGCAGCAAGGTATTTCTGGTATTTTTGTATGTAGATCTGAATATATAATGTGTAAAATTGACCCGGGGGCCATAGTGTTCACTAGAGGCTTCTCTCATGATAGCAAGTATTACACTGGATGAACGAATTACTGTCGAGCAATTGATAGAATCACGCAAAGTCATGATGATATCTAAGGCAATGTTCATACATATAGGTATCACGTCCGAGACAAGTAGACCGATACTTTCTGCATCTACTACTATTACTCCACACATCGACCGCTATCCAGCATGCATCTAGTGTATTAAGTTCATAACAAACAGAGTAACGCCTTAAGCAAGATGACATGATGTAGAGGGATAAATTCATGCAATATGATATAAACCCCATCTTTTTACCCTTGATGGCAACAACACAATGCGTGCCTCGCTACCCCTTCTGTCACTAGGTGAGGACACAACACGGTATGAACCCAAAACCAAGCACTTCTCCCATTGCAAGAATTATAGATCAAGTTGGCCAAACGAAACCCATAACTCCAAGATAATTACAAGGATACAAAATCATGCATATAAGAAATCAGAGGAGACTCAAACAGTATTCATAGATAATCTGATCATAAATCCACAATTCATCGGATCTCGACAAACACACCGCAAAAGAAAGTTACATCGGATAGATCTTCATGAAGATCATGGAGAACTTTGTATTGAAGATCCAAGAGAGAGAAGAAGCCATCTAACTACTAGCTATGGATCCGAAGGTCTGTGGTGAACTACTCACGCAGCATCGGAGAGGCAATGGTGTTGATGAAGAAGCCCTCTGTGTCCGAATCCCCCTCCGGCAAGGCACCAGAACGGTCCCCAGATGGGATATCGCGAAAACACAAGCTTGCGGCGGCGTAAAAGTATTTTTGTGGATCTCTCTGTTGGTTTGGGGATTTTTGGGAATTTATTGGCGAAAGAGGTAGGGCAAAGGAGGCACGGGGGGCCCACGAGCCAGCTAGGCGCCCCCCTGGGGCGCGCCTAGGGGGCTCGTGGCCTCCACCGTGGCCCTCTGCCTTGGTTCTCAAGTCTTCTGGATCCCTTCTGTTATGGAAAAAATCATCCCAAAGGTTTTGGACTCCGTTTAATATTCTTATCTGAAAAAGGTCAAAAACACGGAAAAAACAGAAACTGGCACTTGGCACTGAGTTAATAGGTTAGTCCCAAAAATGATATAAAATGGCATATAAAACATCCCAAGTTGATAGTATAGTAGCATGGAACAATAAAAAATTATAGATATGTCGGAGACGTATCAAGCATGCCCAAGCTTAACTCCTGCTCGTCCTTGAGTAGGGAAGTGATAAAGACCGAATTTTTGATGTGGAATGCTACCTAACATATTTGTTCTCTGTAACTTATTTATTGTGGCATGAATGTTCATATCCATAAGATTCAAAACAATAGTTTAATATTGACATGAAAACAATAATACTTCAAGCATACTAGCAAAGTAATCATGAACTTTTGAAATAACAAGGCCAAAGAAAGTTAACCCTACAAAATCATATAGTCTGGCTATGCGCCATCATCCCCACACAACGAATTTAAATCATGCACAAGCCCGGTATTGGCCAAGTAATTATTTTCGCACTCTTACTTTTTCAAACCTTTTCAACTCTCACGCAATACATGAGCGTGAGCCATGGATATAACACTATAGGTGGAATAGAGTGTGGTGGAGGTTGTGAGGCAAAAAGGAGGAGATGGTCACATCGACTCGGCGTATCAATGGGTTACGGAGATTCCCATCAATAGATATCAATGTGAATGAGTAGGGATTGCCATGCAACGGATGCACTAGGGCTATAAGTGTATGGAAGCTCAAACATAAAAACTAGTGGGTGTGCACCCAACTTGCTTGCTCACGAAGACCTAGGGCAATTTTGAGGAAGCCCATCATTGGAATATACAAGCCAAGTTATATAATGAAAATTTCCACTAGTATATGAAAGTGACGAAACAAGAGACTCTCTATCATGAAGAACATGGTGCTATTTTGAAGCACAAGTGTGGAAAAAAAATAGTAGCATTGTCCCTTCTCTCTTTTTCTCTCATTTTTTTGTTTGGGCTCTTTGGCCTCTCTTTGTTTCATTTCATTTTTCCCTTTTTTGGTGGGCATCTTTGGCCTCTTTTTTATTTTCCTCACATGGGACAATGCTCTAATAATGATGATCATCACACTTTTATTTACTTACAAGTCAATACTTAGAACAATAATGACTCTATATGAAATGCCTCCGGCAGTGTACCGGAATGTGCAACGATCTAGCTTAGCGTATGACGTTGAAACATCTTGCTAGCTATCTTAAGATCATGCAATGGAAATATGAAAGTGATGGCACATGTCATGAGACGGAACGGTGGAAGTTGCATGTCAATATATCTCGGAATGGCTATGAAAATGCCATAACAGGTAGGTATGGTGGCTGTTTTGAGGAAGGTATATGGTGGTTTTTGCACCGGCGAAAGTTGCGCGACACTAGAGAATCTAGCAATGGTGGAAGGGTGAGAGTGCATCTATACCATGGACTCACATTAGTCATGAAGAACTCATATACTTAGTGCGAAAGTTTTATTAGTAATCGAAACAATGTGCTAAACGCTTACTCCTAGGGGAAGGGTTGGTAGGAGTTAACCATCGCGCGATCCTGACCGCCATACAAAGGATGACAATCAATAAATCGATTATGCTCCGACTTCCTAACATAGCGGTTTACCATACGTGCATGCTACGGGAATCACTAACCTTAACAAAAGTATTTCTAGATTCACAACACCCTACTATCATAACTCGAATATTACCATATCCATATCAAAAAACTAATTTTGAGGAATCAAACTTATCTTACTAATCAATGCACTTGAATATGAAAGTTTTTATTATATCCTCTTCGGATGCCTATCATATTTAGGACTAATTTCCTAACACACGCCAATTACCAAGTTACTTAGAGAGAGCGCTCTCAAAATGATATAAGTGAAGATCGAGAGTTTTTATTTCTACAAAATATGACACCGTCGTGCTCTTCAAATATTTAGGTGAAGCACTAGGGCAAAATTATCTAGCTCAAAAGATATAAGTGAAGCACATGCGAGCTAAATTGCCTAACTCAAAAGATATAAGTGAAGCTCATTGAGTATTCTAACAAATTCACGATGAGTGCATGCCCCTATCAAAAGGTGTGCAGCAAGGATGATTGTGATAAAACAAAAAGCAAAGACTCCTATAATGCACGACGCTCCAAGAAAAACACATATCATGTGGTAAATAAAAATATATCGCCAAGTAACGTTACCGATGGATTGAAGACGAAAGAGGGGATGCCTTTCCGGGGCATCCCCAAGCTTAGGCTTTTTGGTGTCCTTGAATTTGGCTTGGGATGACTTGGGCATCCCCAAGCTTTGGCTCTTTCCACTCTTTATTCCATTGTCCATAACAACATCACCCAAAACTTGAAAACTTCAGAACACAAAACTTAAACAGAAACTCGTGATATCATTAGCATAAGAAAACAAACCACCAACTTTTTAGGTACCGTCGTAAACTTAATTTCCATTTAGTTTGATGTTATATTACTGTATTCTCACTTCTCCATGGCTCGTACCCCCGATACTAACCATAGTTTCATCAAAATAAGCAATCAACACAACAAAAATAGAATCTGTCAAAAACAGAACAGTCTGTAGCAATCTGTATATTTTGTATACCTCTGCTATCCCAAATTTTTGGGTAGATATGCTTCACTTGAATACTCCCCGGCAACGGCGCCAGAAATTCTTCCTGCTACTTCTTGAGCTTGTGTTGGTTTTTCCCTTGAAGAGGAAAGGGTGATGCAGCAAAGTAGAGATAAGTATTTCCCTCAGTTTGAGAACCAAGGTATCAATCCAGTAGGAGTATCAAGATGAGGCACCAAGGCACCTGTGCAAAGACAAACAAACTTGCACCCAACGCGATAAAGGGGTTGTCAATCCCTTTACGATTACTTGCAAAGTGAGATCTGATAGTGATAATTGGCAAATATAAATAAATAAAAGTGCAGCAAGGTATTTTTGGTATTTTTGTATGTAGATCTGAATATATAATGTGTAAAATAAACACGGGGGCCATAGTGTTCACTAGAGGCTTCTCTCATGATAGCAAGTATTACAGTGGGTGAACGAATTACTGTCGAGCAATTGATAGAATCGCGCAAAGTCATGACAATATCTAAGGCAATGATCATACATATAGGCATCACGTCCGAGCAAGTAGACCGATACTTTCTGCATCTACTACTATTACTCCACACATCGACTGCTATCCAACATGCATCTAGTGTATTAAGTTCATAAGAAACAGAGTAACGCCTTAAGCAAGATGACATGATGTAGAGGGATAAATTTATGCAATATGATATAAACCCCATATTTTTACCCTTGATGGCAACAACACGATGCGTGCCTCGCTACCCCTTCTGTCACTAGGTGAGGACACCGCACGTTATGAACCCAAAACCAAGCACTTCTCCCATTGCAAGAATTATAGATCAAGTTGGCCAAACGAAACCCATAACTCGAAGAGAATTACAAGGATACAAAATCATGCATATAAGAAATCAGAGGAGACTCAAATAATATTCATAGATAATCTGATCAGAAATCCACAATTCATCGGATCTTGACAAACACACCGCAAAAGAAAGTTACATCGGATAGATCTCCATGAAGATCATGGAGAACTTTGAATTGAAGATCCAAGAGAGATAAGAAGCCATCTAGATACTAGCTATGGACCCGAAGGTCTGTGGTGAACTACTCACGCATCATCGGAGAGGCAATGGTGTTGATAGAGAAGCCCTCCGTGTCCGAATCCCCCTCCGGCAGGGCACCAGAACGGTCCCCAGATGGCGGAAACAGAAGCTTGCGGCGGCGGAAATGTATTTTCGTGGCTCTCTCTGTTGGTTTGGGGATTTTACGGAATTTATAGGCGAAACAGGTAGGGCAAAGGAGGCACGGGGGGCCCACGAGCCTGCTAGGCGCCCCCTGGGGCGCGTCTAGGGGGCTCATGGCCTCCTCCGTGGCCCTCTGCCTTGGTTCTCAAGTCTTATGGATCCCGTCTGTTATGGAAAAAATCATCCCGAAGGTTTTATTCCGTTTGGACTCCGTTTAATATTCTTATCTGAAAAAGGTCAAAAAAACAGAAACTGGCACTGGGCACTGAGTTAATAGGTTAGTCCCAAAAATGATATAAAATAGCATATAAATGCATATAAAACATCCCAAGTTGATAATATAGTAGCATGGAAGAATCAAAAATTATAGATACGTTGAACACGTATCAAGGGGCCAAGCCTCGCGAGGAGGGACAACACCGAGACCCGCAGGAGACCTCACCAGATACCCTTCGGAGAGGCGGACATTCCGAGGTAAGGCGTGACCTCGGGAGTCAAGGATGACGCAGAGGAATGTCGGATGAGTAGCAGATTGCAGGAGGATGCATGTTCCCCCTTTAGTGCAAAAGGAGCAAGGGCATACGCAGGTTCCCAAGGCATCTTCCAAAGGTTTCCATTTGGGTGCAACCCAACCTCCACCGCCCGCCAGCAGGACGAACGTCATCCACGGGGTCGCTCCTGCAGCACCAGAAGTCGCTTTGCATGCGAAGACCGACTTTTGGCACGGGAGCATGTTCACCTGTTCCCCTTTAAAATTGGTCGTTGGGGGATCCCTTCCCGTAAAATCGATAAGGGAAGAGGACCAGGGCCTCTGCTATATATAGAGGGTAGGCGGCACCGTAGAGAGGGATCGGATCGGGACCCATCGACTCATCCGCACACTTCCTCCACGCAAGAACCAGTGAGCCTCCGAAGGCACCCAACCACTTTATGAGTTCATCCACCACCCTCCACGAGAGGCAATCCACCAAAGCAGGAGTAGGGTTTTACGCTTCGCAGTGGCCCGAACCTGGGTAAACCATCGTGTACGTTGTCTACCTCACCCTCGAGTGAGTTTCCAACCATCCCCAGCGAGTAGCGAGCTAGGTAGGCGAGTTCTCGAGAAACCCTCGTACACGCCCCTAGGTTCGAATCTTTAGGGTTTTGCGGAGCCCGAAATCCGACAAAATTTGCTTTGAGCCTAGTTATATATTGGAGAGTAGGATTCTTTTTTTCTCCTCTTCTATGCTCTGGTGAGGAATCTTGACGTAATAATTTTAATTCTACTCCTATTCTCACTCAAAAAATAATTAGGATCACGCGGATATTTTTGGAATCTATATGATGCCGATGTGACGAAGTTCTGTCTTGGTGCCTCCTGTCTGACTTGATTTCTTTCGGGGAGTTGAGCTCCAGGGGATTCTCGAGCACATCGTTATCATTCAGATTTCTTAGTATCTTAGGACGAAGGATGTTCAAAATTGCTTCAATACTAGTAGTGGCGAGAGGAGTCTGGCTTCCCCAGTACTGGTGCAGATAGGTCCAGATGTATCGCCGTACTTAGTATCATTGTGATTACGAGTGTCTAAGATAGATGAGGTTCCGAGATTCTGGTTATGTGTTGACGGATGTGATACACTGGACGGGTTAGATGCTAGGAGTTGAGTGACGAATTTCTCCTTGTATCTATGGACCCGATTGCATGACCAGAAATTTCAGAAGTTCTTAGGAGAGGATTCAAGTAGTTACCTATAGGACAATCTTCCAACAGATGCATGGTGTGAAGTTGGGGTTCGACATCTAGTAGGTTCGTTTGTTCACGGTCGTTTTACAACGGTTCTCCTTGTGTTTTAAAGAGTCCTAGTAGCTTGCTATGACTCGGGGACGCTTCGTATGTCATGTGCACTGCCTTGTACATGATGGCTACTGTAGGATAGAGCCCGTGCGAACCTCATCCACGAAAATATCGAACGGAATCTCTATCATGAATTTGTTCTAGCTCATTTCAGAAGCCTCATCCTTTGTTTTGTTAGAGTAGGGTAATTCGAGTTGCTTCGATGTCAACTGGTGAATTCACATCTTTTCCAGAGGTGTTCTCATATTTTTATGGGAATGGATTTTTTTTCTCAGTCAAATTGTTGTGTCAATTCTTTTCAAACCGGAATTGTCATGTCAATTCTTGTCAAACCGGAATTGTCATGTCAATTCTTTTCCATCAAGAGTTCTTATCTTCAAGTTATACTATCTTCCCCAAGATTTGCAAGGTCAATCTATCATTTCCTTCCGGAGTTCGTCTCATGTGTCCCAAGTTGCCTTTGTTTTCCCCTACCTGCCTCCCTTTTGTTCAATGATTCAATGATCATCCAAGTGTGTTTCTTTTCATCGATGCTTCCGCTATCTTTTCTCCCGTGTCCTATCCGGTGATTCATTGTGAAGATTCTCAGGAGTTTCGTGTTCATCTTTCTTCATTCTTGTTTTCTTCACTGGTGGATTCAATTCAAGATCTCGGTGTTCATCTTATCCTTTTCATCCTCTAATGATCTATGTGTTGGGAACTCTTATTCAAGCCTCTCTTATTTATTCATCCCTATCTATTCTACCCGGAGTGTTTTAGATATCTTTCAAGTCTCTTGTTTTCAATCCTTTCAATTATTTCGAGGTTCTCACCTTATCAAGTTTTCGGTTGTATCTATGCAATCTCTCTTTTCTAATCAATTATTTCAACGGTGGTTTCTTTTGAGTGGCCCCATAACCCACATGCTTTCCGAGGATCTTACCTGGCTCTTCTAATCTTTCCGGAGATCTCAATTTCTTTTCAAATATGACGTAAGAATGATTTCCATGTGTTATATTCCTTATTCAAGATCAATCTGAATTCATTTTCTTCGTTGGCTCAACTTTTCCTTATTCATCATTCCCGAGTGTCTCAGTAATTCTTGGTGTTGTTTCTCGTCATCATTCTCAGCTGGGAAATTCGAAGGGGTGTTTCGCTCAAATCTTGGTCCATTCTTCTGAAGATGTGTTAATTCAGCTTGCTGCTATCATTTCAATTGTTTCCCATCATGAGGGATTCCTTCCATATCTATCAGGTTCATTTTAGTGTTGTGTTCATTTCTCGATCCTCCGAAGGCCATCATTTCACAAGATTTCTTCGTTCTGAGCTTTCAGCTTTCATTCTCAAATTGTTCTCAATTGTTGTCTCTTCGTTCGTATCTCAATTACTCTGGGCCTTGTGCAAGTTTTCTCTCAGGTGGATCATGAGCTCTTCGCTATCTTGTATCTCCATTCATTCTTGGTATCCTTATTCATTAGTGAAATCTTGCCAGTGTTTCATTGAATATTTCTTCAAGATTGTGATCTACCTCTCTCTCTTCAATCTTTTCATGAAGAATAAGTGGTTTTCTAAATCCGTTCATTGTCATCAATTTAACTTGATGAAGGATAACCATAACATAATTCTTATTCTTGTTCTTCTTTCTTCGAAGACATTTCAACTCTTCTTCTAGAATGGCTCATGATAGCAATTGTTTTCTCAAGTGTTTCATCTTTTATTTTCCGGAGTTCAAGTTTTTCTCAAGTATCTCTTCGTGATGCTTCATCTAAATATTTGCAAGGCCTCAATCTCATCCTTTCATTCCGGCGTTCTCCAAGTGTTTCTTCATGGTGGTTCTTCAAGGTTCCAATTCTTCTTAGTGCGTTCTTAAAGATTCTTGTTTGGAAAACATCCAGTGTTCTTTGTCTTGCTTTTCAAGTGCAATTCTTCCTCCTTTATCTTTGAGGTGGTATTATAGCATTCTTGTTAGTGGAAGAGTCTTGAGGAGGATTTGTTTCAAGAATGAGATATTTAAACCCACCAATTCTTTGATCATGAGATACTTTCAATCCATCTTTTCTTCCATTGAGCTAGATTGGTTTGAATTTCACCTAAAGATTTTCCTAAGGATTGTTGCTATTATGGTGATTATCGTCGATCCAAGTTCTCAATGTGTCCTCTTGGTTGCCTCTCTTGTTGTTCCCAAGCAATCATGTTTCTGTTAGTGGCTGGTTGCCAACTCATTATTTGAGATGGTTTTCATAAGTCCACTACAAGCTTGTTCTTTTCGTTGTTGGTTTTCCAACAACTCCGTTCTATTCTTCTTGTTAGGATGTTCTTCAATTCAATTGTGATAGTAATTTTCATTCTCTTCTTCATCATCTCTTCCCATGATCTAGTTTATATTCTCTTGTTTCCGGAGTGGTTGGGATGTTGCTCTTTTGAGTAAATCATCTCTTCTTGTCAATATCATTTCTCTCCTTGCTTATTCAATTTAGTTGGTTTGTTTGTGAATCTTGTCAAGATCTTTCCATCTTATCAATTTTTGCCCTCAATTTCCTACCGAAGTGTTGCCAAAACTTTGTGTGAATTCTTGCTTGTTTCTCATATCATTCTTCATCTCTTTGCAACCTTCAAGGATTGTTCGTTTCACTTGTTTGTCAAGAAGCGACTAAGTGTTACCTATTGCTATTTATCTTCCTCTTCCCCTTTTCATTCTTAGATCTCAGGGCGAGATCTCTTGTTAGTGTAGGAGAGTTGTAACAGCCCGAGACCGACATTCCAGAAGATTCCCCTTTTATTCTGATGGCGCCGTGTTACAATTGTGTTCGTCGCATTCATCTTCGCATCATTCGCATCATCTGCATTGCATAGGCACTCCGTTGTCGCCAGTTTTCAAAACGTCCATCCGTTAGTAGTTGTCAGTTCTCTCCGTTTTCGACGTTGTCCGTTTTGAGCCCGACCACACATGCACGTGCCCACGGCATCGCTTAAAATGTTGTTTTTAAAAGTGTGTATAAAACATTCTCGGATTGGGTTGAAACTTGGTCTGCGGTCTTATTTCAATATAGGTGGACCACCTGCCAAATTTCGTCGCAATCGGAGTCCGTTTGATAGTCGAACGTCCGACCGTAGGGACACCATCAATTGTTAATTATCACATGTTTTTCGGTGTTTAATAAATCTTGTGCCGGGCCACTAACCTGTCTCTCTTCTCAGCTCAACCTATTCTACACGGCCCAATACCACCCACCTAGCCCACCCACCCACCTAGCTTATTTCCGCTTTACCCCTTGCCATGTTTAACAACATTTAATACTTCCGTGTAAATAAACGGGAGTGAACTAAATAATTAAATGTGGAGTTCTGTCAATATGCAACTCGTTGCATATTGAGCTTCACTTAACGTGTAGTGTTTGATTGTTGTGAATTGCCATGCCATGCCTTGCATAATTGAAACTTGACATGCATCATATTCGGGTGTGCATCATATCGTGATGTGCCGTGGTGAATATCGTGTGTTGATTTTTGTTTCCAGTTTGCTTCGTCTCGATAGATTTTCGCAAGCGTGAATGTGAGGATCCGTTCGACTATGACGGTTCGTCTGCTTCATGGAGTCGTTCTTCTTCCAAGCGGGATATCAGGCAAGATGATCATTTCCCTAGATACCATTACTATCATTGCCATGCTAGTTATTCATTTCTATTGCTATGTCTCGCTACCTGCCACGTGTTTAATAAGCCTCCCAACATTGCCATGAAAACCTCTAGCCTTTTCCATGTCCCAGCAAACCATTGTTTGGCTATGTTACTGCTTCCTCAACCATTGGATATCGTTGCTAGTTGCAAGTGTAGATGCTTCCATGTGATACAAGGGTTCCTTGTTATATCAACGTATAATTCCAATTTAACTTAATGCACCTATATACTTGGTAAAAGGTGGAAGGCTTGGCCTTCTCGCGTGGTGTTTTGTTCCACCTTTGCCACCTAAGTTTTGGCTACCGGTGTTATGTTCCATAAATGAGCGCTCCTAACATGCTTGGGATTGTTAGGGGGACCCCTTGACTTTCATTTTGAGATAAAGCTTGTCTAGCAAGGCCTAACATTGGTACTATATTTGCCCAACATAATAATTCTGTTAATACTGAAAACATAGAGCGTCATGAACCCGAGGAGTAATTCTACATAATACAGGGGGCTGTGCTGCCGGTGTTGGTCCCAAACAGAGCCACTTGCGGGGCCACCCGGGGCAACTCGAGGGATTTCTATTAGGCCACCGTACGTATTTCTCATCCGTCATGTCTTGAGAACGAGATACACGACTCCTATCGGGATCGTCGACACGTCAGGCGGCCTTGCTGGACTTGTTTTACCATTCTCGAGCGTCTTGTGCGAGGGATTCCGAGGATGCTTTGGGCTATCTCGAGGTTGAGGTTTTCCAATAGGAACCCGAGAAGATCACGGGTTTCCTGATCGAGGTCATTCTACCGCAGCGTGTGGTAGTTTGTGATGGACTAGTTGGAGCACCCCTACAGGGTTAAATCTTTCGGAAAGCCGTGTCCGCGGTTATGTGGCAACGTGGAAACTTTGTTCAACATCCAGTTCTAGATAACTTGAAGTAAGCTTAATTAAAATATGCCAACTGTGTGCGTAACCATGAATGTCTCTTTCGTGAGCTCCTTCTTCGATTGAGGACACAGTGGGGTTTTGTCTGAAGTAGGTAGGTGTTCAGGATCACTAATTTGGTCATCTTTAGTTCACGTCCGCCATGCGTAGATCATCCCCCTCTTTTATTATTGTACTCATAAGTTAGCCACCTCAAATAAATGCTTAGTTGCTGTTGCATCCTCACCACTTAACCATACATTACCCATTAAGCTTTGCTAGTCTTGACACCTTTGGAAATGATATTGTTGAGTCCTTGTGGCTCACAGATTACTACAACACCAGTTGCAGGTACAAGTAAAGTGACATTAAGACGTGAGCGCGATGCTTGTTCATTTGGATTTTCTTATTCTTCGTCGTCGATCTAGGATGGGTTCCAAGATGGCAGCCTAGGATAGCAAGGATGGACGTCATTCTTTTATCGCTTGTTTTCGTCTGTAGTCAGACCGTGCTCTTCTTCATGATGATTGTATGTATTGTACTGATGTGACTCTCATGTAGCTTGTGGCGAGTATAATCCAATTCCATATACTCATCTTTTCAGTACATGTACTTGTAACGATATCCATTTTTGCAAAACTATGAAATGCGCTTCTATCCCCGTCGAGGCTCTCGTGCCAAAATAAGGATAGGGTCGCATCTTGGGCGTTACAATATGTCCCCGAAGAACTATAACTTCTTTTCCCCTAAAGATGAATATGTGATAATTTCCTCTCCCTCTGAATCACAGTATGTAGATATGTGGGAGTAGGTAGGGAAAAATAAGTTCAAACCAGTAAAGACAATCAATCTATATTATCTCTCTCCCCCTTAATATGAGGTTTGATACATCTCCCCTTAGATAGTTCTCCCCTTAGGCAAACCTTTCCTTAGGAACATATATCTCTCCTTATTGATATTTCTCCCCCTTTTAGTAAGCTTCTTGGTAACATTTCTCCCCTATAAATAGGTTCATTGGAAGCTTTGATGTTTCTCCCCCTTTGGCATCAATTGCGAAAATGTTAGAGGGTAAGGGCTCATTGAGAGAAAGGGATCCTGGATACTTCTCTCCTTTATAAGAGCTCATAGAATGTTCTCCCTTTTTGGTATGAATAAGAGTTCCTTGAATTGTTTCCCTTATGTTAGGAATCCTCGATGATTCTCCCTCTTATATTGTGTGGGATCACTGAGATGTTTCTCCCCCTAGAGAAGTTTTCTCCCCATAGAAAAATAATTCAGTTGTATTTTGTCTCATAATAGAGTATAGGATCATTGATAATCTTTCTCCCCTTATGACAAGAATCCAGAAAGGAAACTTAGAGTAACTAGGGCTGTCATGAAATCGGAGTCACCGAGGCAATGTGTTTTGGTAGAATCGAGAATGAAATTCAGACCTCTCGGAGAAATCGATTGGACCGAGTTTCCCAATTCGATGAAACCGAGTTGCAATGATTGTCAACTCTTTAACAGAAAATAGGTAGACCGAAAGAATTGTTTCAAGATTTGAAGATTCCAATTGTAAAGGGAATCAATTGAGAAAATTTGAACTAAGATGGGACTGAAAAGATACCAATTGAAAACAAAAGTAAGAGAAACAAAAGTAGTTTTTTCTTATTTTTTGAAAAACACATATAGATGAATGTTGTATGGTTCCAAGAACTCAAGCAATAAGCATGAACCATACAGTGGAATCCATCTAGATGTTGGGCGGTGACTAGGTCACCTATATTAGATTATTTGACTTCAGGAGTCAAGCAAGAATGCTTGATCATAGGTCATACTCATCGTTTAAGCGCGAAATGGGGTTACCATTTTTCGATTAAGCATTTCGATGTTTCCATGTCACTTGAGTTTCTTTACTCCATGAATTGGGGTAGAGCTTTATCAAGGATATGAGTACATACCTTCGAATGATGTTGATGACATGGCATGTAGGTGAACTTGTTGTGGATGCTCCAAGTTGATGAAGATCATCTTGAGTTGGGAGCTATCCATGATGTTTTGGTTCACTTTTCACCTACAATGGTTAGTCATGCAAGGAAGAACATAATATATCCAAATGACAAGAGTGAATAACTTCATCAAATGATAGTCAAGGATATATTTTTGTTGTCTTCTTCCTTCATCCTCGAAGAGGGGTTGTTGATACTTCGCCATGTCAGGATTGCTTTTGATTGGAGTTCATGGAAATCTTGTGGTGTGTATTTCTTCCAAGTACCTAGAAAAGGTTATATGCAATACAATGGAACATAGTTTCCAAGACATAAGATAGTCAAATAAATGGCATCAAGGAGTAGTTAGTCAAGCTCATGCCCTTGCATGCATCTGAGTGAGTCTAGCTCAAGTTTGAAGCATCAATGATGTTCAACTCACTCCTCAAATGACATAACACTTTCTCATCAAGTGTTTTGGTAAAGATATCAGCTAGTTGTTTGTCACTACGAACATGCTTGAGATCTATATCTCCTTTACCAACATGATCACGAATGAAATGATGTCTCACTTGGATGTGTTTTGTTCTAGAATGTTGCACATGATTATAGGAAATTTTAATAGCACTTTCATTGTCACATAATAATGGAAATTTTCTAACATGAATGCCATAATCCATAAACATTTGAGTCATCCAAAGTAATTGGGCACATCATGATCCAGTGGCAATGTATTCAGCTTCGGTGGTTGATAATGATACCGAGTTTTGTTTCTTGGATGTCCAATACACAAGAGATCTTCCAAGGAATTGACATGTACCCGAGGTGGATTTATATCAACCTTGTCTCCGGCATAATCCGAGTCGGAATAGCCAACAAGATCCCTTGGGATACCATATGCCAAAGTTTGGTGTATGTATAAGGTATCTCACTATCCTTTTCATAGCCAATAGATGACATTATTTAGGTGTTGCTTGATAGCGGGCACACATGCGAACACTCAACAAGATATCACGATGGGAGGCACATAGATATAGCAATGAACCAATCATTGATCGATAGACCTTTTGATCAACTGGTTTGTCCTCCTTAGTGAGGTCAAGATGTCCACTAGTAAGCATGTGGGTTCTCATACCTTTGCATTCTTGCATGTTAAACTTTCTGATCAAGTCCTTGGTGTACCTGGTTTGAGAGATAAACATACCTTCTCTCGACTATTTGATTTGCAATACAAGGAAGAACTTCACTTCACTCATCATAGACATCTCATACTTCTCTGACATCAGCTTTCCAAACTTTTCACTAAAATGTGGGTTAGTAGAACGAAAGATAATATCATCCACATATATTTGACAAACAAATAGTTCGCCATTAACCTTTTTAGTGACTAAGGTTGCATCAATTTTGCCAATCACAAAACCTTTTTCAGTGAGAAACTTCGTTAGGCATTTGTACCAAGCTCTAGGGGCTTGTTTAAGACCATATAAAGCTTTACGAAGTTTGTAAACATGATTAGGTTTCTTAGGGTTCACAAAGCCTGGAGGTTGTTTAACATAAACTTCCTCTTCAATTTCACCATTTATAAAAGCACTTTTGATATCCATTTGGTAAAGAGTAATATCATGGTGATTGGCATTAGAAAGAAGAATGTGAATGGCTTCGAGTCTAGCAACGGGTGCATAAGTCTCACCGTAGTCCATATCTTTGACTTGCGTGTATCCTTGGGCTACGAGACGCGCCTTGTTGCGTACAACTTGTCCATCTTCATCTTTCTTGTTCCGAAACACCCATCTTGTACCGATAATGTTGTGCTTTTCATTGGGCTTCTCTACAAGTGTCCACACTTCGTTCCTCTCAAAGTTGTGTAGCTCTTCATGCATGACATTCACCCAATTTGGGTCTTGAAGGGCTTCTTCAACCTTCAGAGGCTCAATGCTAGAGATGAAAGAATAATACTCACAATAGTTAGCTAAACGAGATTTAGAGCGAGTGATTCTTCCAGATTTTTTATGTCACCGTGGACTTGATTCACGGATGATCTCTATCCATTCTTGCTCGAACTCGAGGTAGCTCTTCTTGTTCGATGGTGGAGCTTCTTCTTCATCATATTCTTCTTCTTGCTCATTGTTGTGGACGGTGTCATCTCCTTGAGGTGGTGGTGAGGAAGCTTGGGGTGGATCTTCATGATGTACTTCTTCCTCTTCTTCATCATGTCATGTACCGCTTGTGGATGCCTCCATGTTGTTTTGTAGTTCGCCTTGACATGAAGTAGGGGCTTCCACTTAGGTTGATGAAGTACTTTCCTTCACTAGATGCCATACTTCTCCTTGGTTGTTAGACCAAAGCAATGGAGACCAAAGCTGTCGGGACCCCGATCCTAAGCCATAGGAATCCAGCCTGTAACACATCGCATCCCTTTGTGGTCTCACGCACGGTTAACTCCACGGCTGCAGCCTTACCTTAGCCGGGACCGTTTGCGTCTTTTGACTCATGTATGCGATAGTGTCGCTAGCAATCCAATGTCAAAGAACCCGGATCGACATGTCTAGTCATAAACCAAAGTGGCAGTACCGCACAAGGAGAGGCATACATGACCCAACAAAGCAGGTGTCGGTCATCAGCGAATGTAGACGAGTCGTAGCAAGCTAGAAGGACTCCATGACATCGCGTGACATTTCCCCAAAGGGGATAGACACAACAGCTAAGAAGGACACATGCCGGTCAACCAATGTGTCCGGAGCAGTAGCGAACTACCAAGGCTCGTTGGATCACAAAGGGGCATTTCCTTGTAAGGAATGCTACTAAAGCTCACGACTAGGTAATCGAACCCCATACATATCAAGTACGACACACGTACGCATGGCATACCGATATGTATAGATACATCGATGGCATCACAACATAACCATAAACATACAAGCTTTATTTAAGAGGCTCGGAAGAGCCACACACATAATATTACACATTAAGGGTCTCACGACCCATAATAGCAGTCATTCAGTTACAAGCCAGCGGAAGAGTTATAAACTGTCTGAGTACAGACAGGACAACTAGAAGGCACATGGCCTGACTATACTACAGATCCAACGTAGGGCCAGATCGTAGCTGGGACACCAGCTACTCGTCGTCGTCGATGTCTACGAAGAACCCTCCATTAGGGTTATTAGCAACCTCTGCAACATGTATTAAGCAAACATGAGTACGAAGGTACTCAGCAAGACTTTAGGACAACTAACTACTCATGCAAGGTATCAAAAGGTATTGTGGGGTTTCATGCGGAAAGCCATCATTTGACTCGTGGCTAGACAACTTGCATTTTCAAAATAATTTTGACAACTTGATTTCTCGCACGCGAGTCCACTAACACCACAACAATACACTATCGTGGAATCATTCCGTCTCCGTATGGAAATGCCGTCCACGACACTCACGCTTATCTTGGCAATTTTATGAGTAGCCATTGAAGTTATCTATGAACAACATATGTCTCCAAGTAGTCCATATCCGCGGACGCGGCTATTCTAATAGATCATAACCCTGCAGGGGTGTACTTCGTCACACACGCTCTCGCCACTTATCGCTATGTGCACGTCATGCACCTCGGCAACCTTCAAGCGGAAGCCCAGCGAGGGAGTCGGCCACGACCGTTAACCACACTAGTACCTAGTCCAGGTTTATCGCCTATCTGAGAGTAACCCGTACGGAAGTCCGGCCGAGGTTTCCGCCACGGCCTCAAACGATGTGCGCGGGGTTCCCAAGCCCACCATCCGGGTGCCACTTGGTACACCATGCCACTGCCTACCGCATCATGGTCCACCTCTCAGGTCAGCACCATGCACGGCCTCCAGCATTACTATAAACACCAGAAACTACTTGCAACTCCTGGACCGAGTACTAAGCGATTAATAGGCCGAGCGGGGTCATATTTCAGGGCCCAGCATGTGGTAGTATCTAGTCTTGGATTAAATACACGGAACTCAGTTCCTAAGGACGGTTCCAATGAAACAACCCGCCATGTACTCCTACACGGCCTTTCACCGGTACCTTTACCAAATCAAGTTCAACACACAACCTTTGCTCACCGAACACATACTCACAATTATGTTCATCTCCCAGATGATAGACCATACGAAACTCTAAGCATAGCATGCATAGTAGGATAAGGCACATCATAGCTCAAGCAACTATCAGGTATGCTAGGTTGCAAGGTTCGGCTATTTACTGTGACAAGGTTAGGTCATGCAAAGGAAGTGGGTTCAACTAACGAGGAAAAAGCAGTTGAAGCATTTGATCCTAATGCAATAAATAAGTGCAGGAGCAAGAACATGGGAATTATCGGGATGATCAAAAGGGTTGCTTGCCTTGTTGCTCAGAGGAGGAACGATATCCGTCAGACGGATATTCGATGGAATCCGGGGGTGCGGAGCCTACCGAAAAGAATGGTAACATTCAATAACAATCATATGCAATCAAAATGATGCATGAGCATGGCATGAGAATGCAAAGTGATAAGTTATTATTTTCAACATGTATTAGGTTTAGAGTTGATTTGAATCACATTCGAATAGCAATTCAAACGGGGTATTCTCGGATACCGGTTTAATTGATTCGACCTGATGCTCAGATCAACTTGATGTTAGCATGCATGAAATGTCATGTTAATGTACTGATTTATAACTAGGATAGTGTGTGATCATGGCAACCATATTGAAATTTGAATATTTTCCAAATTACATTTATAAAGTGATTATAAGAATTGAATTATTCCTTATTATACATGTTAGGGTTCTGTAACTTTTTCAAACATGGTTGAAAATAGCATAATCAGAATCCTTGAATTTTTCTGATACTTTTTCATATATAAATTATTTTCATTGGAGTTACAGATTAATTTCTATGATTTTTACAAGTTTTAGCAATTTCCTGGAATTATTTCTATACTGATAATTCTCTTTATTGCATCAGACTGACGTCAGCAGGTCAGAGATGGCTCTAGGGCACGGGGAGGGCAGCTGGGGGGCTCATCATACTCCTGGAGGCTCCAGGAGCTCGAACCCTAGCTCGAGCGCGTGGATCAGACACCACAGCGACGACGACGACATGACCGGCGGCGAGGAGCTCTCGGCCTTGGTGGGGAACGGGGCTACGATGTACGGGAGAGCGTGGGGCGAGAGGGGAAAGGACGAAGAGCTCACGGCGGTTCCGATGGTGCTGCTGAGGGGCTCGGGGGTGCGCCGGAGGGAGCGAATCGACGGGAGAGTTCCGGTGGCCGGAGGTTGAAGACGATGGCGTTGGGGGCGATGCAGAGGTCGGGGAAGCTTCGGCTTCTACAGAGAGGACCGGCGCGACGAGGCGGAGCTAAAGGCGTGCTCAGCAAGAGGAGGCTAACGCTAGGGGCACGGGCAGCTCGAGCTTTGCTCGGCTCCAATGGCGGCAGCAGGAAGGAGGAAGAGATCCGGGAGGAGGGAGAGAGCCGACACTGGGAATGGATAGAGGAGGCCTCGGGGAGCTTATCCCCAGCCTTGCCAGCGCGAGGCGGCGACCAGGCAGGCGCACAGGTGCGTGGCCACGCCGGGGAACGCGGCAGCCACCTCCTGCTGCCTACTAGCGGGAGGAAGACGACAGGGCTTAGATGGGCTGGGCCAGGCTATAGGCGAGAGGTAACTCTTTTCCCTTTTTTCAGTTTTTGTTTGTGTTTTAATTTCTGACATTTATTTGCTATTTATTTCAGCTCCAAAATGGTGGTAAAAATTATTTTAAACACACCTGAATATTTGTTATAATATTCCCAACCATTTCCAAAGTTTTCAACATTTTTGAAAATTTATAGTTTCTGATTTCAAATTTAAAGTTTGAAACTAGTGGCTTTTGCATTAATTTAAAATGCTTAAAGTGTCAAGCAAATAGTTTTCTCCAATGCTTATTTACTTTCATGATTTATCAGAAAATTTGAACATTTCTTGAGGCCATTTTGGGTTCATTGATTTTAACTAGTTTGAGATTTTCTTTATTTAAAGTAGTGGCTAGGTTTTTGAGTTTTTCCTTTGCCACTTTCTTGATCTTGTTGGAAAATCTTAGATGCAAATGCAAGAAGACATGAGCACAAGACTAACTTGCTTAAGGGTTAGGGATGTGACAACTCACCCCCACTCAAAAGAATCTCGTCCCGAGATTTAGAAGTCGTCGGGAATAACGCAGGATATTCAAGTCGGAGACGATCCTCTCTTTCCCAAGTTGCCTCCTTTTCAGAGTGATTTGACCATTGAACTTTAAGAAACTTGAGGTTTCGACGTCGAGTGGTACGCTCAGCTTGATCAAGAATACGCACGGGGTATTCTCGGTATGAAAGGTTATATTGGAGATCAAGCGTTTCGTGGTCCACTTCACGGATAGGATCCGAAAAGCAACGCCTGAGTTGCGAGACGTGGAAAACATCATGAACCTTGGAAAGATGCGGAGGAAGTTCCAACTGGTAGGCAACTTCTCCTCATTTGGCAAGAATGCGAAAAGGACCAATGTAATGAGGAGCCAATTTGCCCTTGATACCGAAACGATGGGTACCCTTCAAAGGTGTAACCCGAAGGTAAGCCTTCTCGTCAACTTCAAAGGTCACAGCCTTATGATGACAATCATATTGGCTCTTTTGACAAGACTGGGCTGTTTTCAACTTTTCACGAATAATGCGAACCTTCTCTTCTGCATCCTGGATCATATCCGGGCCAAAGAGTTGCCTCTCTCCGGTTTCTGACCAATTAAGAGGTGTTCGACATCTTCGTCCATAGAGAACTTCAAAAGGGGCTTTGCCCAAGCTTGATTGGTAACTATTGTTATAAGCAAATTCGGCGAATGGAAGACACTTCTCCCAATTCATACCGAACGATATAACACAAGCTCGGAGCATATCTTCTAGAATTTGATTCACTCTTTCTACTTGACCACTTGATTGAGGATGGAAAGTAGTGCTAAAAGATAAGTGAGTCCCCATGGCATTCTGAAAACTTTCCCAGAAGCGAGAAGTAAAGATACTTCCACGGTTCGAGTTAATCTCTAGGGGAACACCATGAAGAGACACTATTCGAGAGATATATAACTCTGCTAGCTGGCTAGCTGTTATACTCTCACGAACAGGAAGAAAATGAGCCACTTTGGAAAGACAGTCAATGACCACAAAGATAGCATTATTTCCTTTCTTGGTCTTGGGAAATCCGGTAATGAAATCCATGCTAACTTTATCCCATTTCCATTCAGGAATAGCTAGAGGTTGAAGGGTGCGAGCAGGCCTTTGATGTTCTGCCTTAACTCGACGACAAACGTCGCAGTTAGCAACGAACTCAGCAATTTCTCGCTTCATCCTAGTCCACCAAAACCTCTGGCGTAGGTCCTGATACATCTTAGTACTACCGGGATGAATGGTGAGAGGAGAATCATGAGCCTCCTTAAGGATTAACTGCCTTAGATGTGGGTTCTTAGGAACCACTAGACGATTCTGGAAGAACACAACACCTTGATCATCCATGGAAAATTCCTTAGCGTTTCCGCTAGAAATATTCTCCTTGATCCGTGATATACCCTTGTCACGCTTTTGGCCAGCTATAATTTGATCCTTAAGAGTAGGCTTCGCCACCAGGGTAGAAAGAAATCCTTGAGGAACAATATGAAGATTCAACTTCCGAAAGTCCTCATGGAGATGTGGTTCACCTTGTTGTAGCATCAAATTGTTACAATAAGATTTACGACTTAGCGCATCGGCCATAACATTGGCCTTCCCCGGGGTGTAAGTTATCCCTAAGTCGTAATCCGAGATCAACTCAACCCACCGTCTTTGCCTGAGATTCAAATCCGGCTGGGTGAAAATATATTTCAGACTTTGGTGACCAGTGAATATTTCGCAACGATTACCCAGAAGGTAATGTCGCCAGGTTTTTAGTGCATGGACCACAGCTGCAAGCTCAAGGTCATGTGTGGGATAGTTATCCTCATGTGGACGCAATTGTCGAGATGCATATGCGATCACATGACGATCTTGCATGAGAATGCAACCTAATCCTTGTCGCGAGGCGTCGCAATAGATAACAAAGTCCTTAGAAAAATCTGGTGGTAGCAACACAGGTGCGGAAGTCAGGCATCTTTTCAGTTCCTGAAAACTATGCTCACACTGTGGTGTCCACTCAAACTTTTTATCCTTCTTGAGGAGTTCAGTTAGAGGCTTTGCAACCTTGGAGAAATTCTCGACAAAGCGGCGACAATAGCTCGCTAGACCAAGAAAACTCCTAACTTGCTTAACCGATTCAGGTTGAGTCCAATCAAGGACAGCTTGAACTCTCTCGGGATTGACAGCAATACCCTTACCAGATATTACGTGGCCTAGATAGGTCACTTCTGGTAACCAGAATTCACATTTTGAAAATTTGGCATAAAGGCGATGCTCTCGAAGTTTCATCAATACCAGCCTTAGATGCTCGGCATGTTCTTGTTCATTCTTTGAGTAGATGAGGATATCATCGAGGTATACGACGACGAATTTATCCAAATACTCCATGAAGATTGAGTTCATCAGTCGAGAGAAGGTAGCTGGGGCATTGGTTAAACCGAAGGACATAACAGTGTACTCATATTGGCCATAACGAGTAACAAAAGCCGTTTTTGGAATGTCCCCGTTCTTAATCTTGATTTGATGGTATCCCAACCTCAAATCCATTTTGGAGAAGACTGAGGATCCAGCGAGCTGATCGTACAGGTCGTTGATCCTGGGGAGCGGATACTTGTTCTTAATGGTGACCAGATTAACTGGTCGGTAATCTACAACCATCCGATCCGTTCCGTCTTTCTTCTTGACGAAGAGGACGGGACAAGCCCAAGGAGAAGAGCTAGGACGAATGAAACCTTTGTTCAAAGCCTCATCTAATTGCTTCTTAAGTTCGGCTAGCTCCAGGGGTGCCATCTTATATGGTCTTCTGGCTATTGGGACAGTTCCCGGAACAAGATCTATTACAAACTCTACATCTCTGTCAGGTGGAATTCCTGGCAGTTCCTCTGGAAAAACATCCGGGAAGTCACGGACTACCGGAATGTCTTCAAGTTCCGGAAGAGGGTTGGCATTTAGGGAATAGAGTTGACATTTGGAAAATCGAGTAGAGACATTTACTATCTCACCCGAGGGATGGGTAAGATGTACATTTCTAGAATGAGTATCAATCTTGGCATAGTGAGCTGACATCCAGTCCATGCCCAAGATGATATTAATATCCGAAGATTTCAAGGCTATCAATGAGGCTAGAAAAACTAGCCTGTCTACTAGAATTTCATTTTCATAGGTTATCCTAGAGGTTTGCCATTTACTACCAGGGGTTTGGACAACCAATGGGATTGGAATATCACAAAAAGACATGTTATGCAACTGTGCATAACTTTCTGAAATGAAGGAATGAGAAGACCCAGTGTCAAAGAGAACAGACGCTGGGTGATGATTAACAAGAAGCGTACCCAGCATGACGTCGGGATCCTCTGCAGCTTCTTCTGCTGACACATAGTTCACACGACCACGTGCAGGAGTTGGCTTCACATAATAAGCTTTGCCCGACTTGGCTTGCCCGACAGACTTTCCGGGTTGCTTGGCACCCACATTCTGAGGACACTCACGGGAATAGTGCCCTGGTTCTCCACACTTGTAGCATATCACCTGGTTGGCACGTGGTGCAGCATTGCTAGCTGGACCACCATAAGCTTTTGCTGGAGGGTTGGCCTGATTCGTCTAAGGCGCCACGTAGGATGGCCTTGGAGTGTATCTTGGTGGCAGAGAACTGTTTGGAACCCACAGCCTGCGTTTTGGAAACGCTGAACCAGAAGACGAGCCAAAGTCACGGGAGTGCTTCCTTGTGGCTTCGAAGTCAGAATGACCAGTCTCGGCACTGATCGCTTTGTTGACTAGGGCTTGAAAACTTGCACACTCATGGAGGCGCAGATCACGACGGAGCTCAGGGCTCAGACCCTTACGAAACCTTGCTTGCTTCTTGGCGTCAGTAGACACCTCCTCTGTTGCATAGCGGGCGAGGTTACCGAACTCGCGGCTATAGGCATCCACAGAAAACTTGCCCTGAGTGAAGGCACAGAACTCCTCTCTCTTTCTGTCCATCAGGCCCTCTGGAATATGGTGCAGACAAAAAGCTGCACTGAAGTCTGCCCATGTGGCCACTGGTTCAGTGGGACGCATAGCTTCAAAATTCTCCCACCACAGATTGGCGGGTCCTTCCAGGAAATACGCCGCAAAGGTCACCTTGTCGGCCTCAGACACATTCGCAGAGCGAATCTTGCGTGAGATGCTGCACAACTAGTCATCAGCGTCGAGGGGATCGACGGAATGATGAAACTTTGGAGGATTCAGCTTCACAAAGTCATTGAGGGACACTGCAGCATTCCTAGGCTGTCGAGCCGTATTCTGCTCAATACGCTCTAGCAGTCGATTGGTCTCCCTTTTATTTCTCTCTGCCTCAAGCATCACTTCCACCAGAGAAGGTGGGTGAGGCAGGTCTTCCTGCGACGCTTGACTACCCTCACCTTGCTCATGAGCAGGGGCACGGTTCAACCTAGTGAACACCATCCTGACAAACAAACTCATAGCTTAGACCAATATCATATCAATACTAACTATGGATTAAGAATGTACTGAACACACGGAATGCGGAAATGAATATCCGAACAGCATGGTAACAAGCAACTGCTATATATACACCATGGTTCATACACACCCTTACATAGTTCAGTACAACCTTAACCGAAGAGCAAACTACTGAAATTATGAAACTACTCATCAGAGGCTTACAAGCTTCCTATACATTATTTATCTAGGCCTCCGTAATTCATTTCACATTACATGCATACTTCACAAGTCATGCAGGACTGTGAACGTACGGCTACTACCATACTATCCTTCTGCTCACAGCTCAGGCATCCGCATAGAACATCTCATAGAGATTACCTCCATGACCTGGAAGCTCAACCTGCGGATCAGGAAATACTCTAGCCTGAGATCCCTGGGATCCATAAGGACACGGATGTGGCCTTGGTCCCCTGACTGGTGGTAAGAGGGGTCCCCGAAGAGGTGTGACTCCTCCTATAGCTGGCCAGTCAACGTGGGCCGGAAGATGGGTCCTAACAGGGTTCAGCATCTCCATCTCTCCATACCCTGTCTGGACTATCGGTGCCAGCTGCGTCAAAGCTGTCCACAGACGGGCACGGGTAGCATAAAGCTCCATACGGAGAGCACGAGCATCCCTGTCTCTGTTCTCTAGCATCTCAACAGTGGACTGCAGAAGTGGATCCTCCATAGAAGAATCAAAACAGACTCCACTGAGGTATCCCTCTTCACGAGGCTGAGAGGCCGGAACATAGCAGAACTCTGAATTCTGTAGCAGTGCATGTCTCGCTCTCATAATGGTCAGCATTGAATAGGCAGCATCTTGTACTGCCATGTCAACAGTGACTCCCAACCCATAGGACCAATGGATTGGCTTCTCCGCTCCAGGGTAATCTGGAAATACCCTAACAGTGCAGATGTAATGGCTTTGGTTGAAGTCTCGATACTGTTCCTCCACTGTGTACTCGGGGTACCAGCGGTAACCGCACACCGACATCACCCTGACCAGCATGGCCGTATGACCCGGCACATCAATACACCTGGTTAGACGTACCACCTGACGAGAAGGACGGCCAGGCATCTGTAAATAGAGAGTAATGCAAAAGCATTAGAGCTCTGAATGAAAAATTGGGCAGCATAACGGCTATAAATGCTCAAAAACAAATTTTGAGACAACCCAAAATGGAATAGCGTAACCACTCAACTATCAAGTTCAACTCTCTGATCATCAACTTACTTCCTTTTTCCTAGGAATAGAAGAAACCCAATGTCTCTTGACCCGTAGTCCTATAATCTACCGATCAGAACACGAGCCTAGAAGAAGATGAGTAACCTAGTCCTTAATTCCCGCAGAAAAGACGAGGATGACCAGAATAGAATAACTTGAGAAGAGAACAAGAGTCTTACGTTCCCTTCCACAAACAATTCCCTTATATATAACTAAAGCAATTCTAGACTCAACTTCGACCAGTTTGGCTTAGTAATCCTACAGTTCGTCAGGCTCTGATACCAACGCTGTCGGGACCCCGATCCTAAGCCATAGGAATCCAGCCTGTAACACATCGCATCCCTTTGTGGTTTCACGCACGGTTAACTCCACGGCTGCAGCCTTACCTTAGCCGGGACCGTTTGCGTCTTTTGACTCACGTATGCGATAGTGTCGCTAGCAATCCAATGTCAAAGAACCCGGATCGACATGTCTAGTCATAAACCAAAGTGGCAGTACCGCACAAGGACAGGCATACATGACCCAACAAAGCAGGTGTCGGTCATCAGCGAATGTAGACGAGTCGTAGCAAGCTACAAGGACTCCATTACATCGCGTGACATTTCCCCAAAGGGGACAGACACAGCAGCTAAGAAGGACACATGCCGGTCAACCAATGTGTCCGGAGCAGTAGCGAACTACCAAGGCTCGTTGGATCACAAAGGGGCATTTCCTTGTAAGGAATGCTACTAAAGCTCACGACTAGGTAATCGAACCCCATACATATCAAGTACGACACACATACGCATGGCATACCGATATGTATAGATACATCGATGGCATCACAACATAACCATAAACATACAAGCTTTATTTAAGAGGCTCGGAAGAGCCACACACATAATATTACACATTAAGGGTCTCACGACCCATAATAGCAGTCATTCAGTTACAAGCCAGCGGAAGAGTTATAAACTGTCTGAGTACAGACAGGACAACTAGAAGGCACATGGCCTGACTATACTACAGATCCAACGTAGGGCCAGATCGTAGCTGGGACACCAGCTACTCGTCGTCGTCGATGTCTACGAAGAACCCTCCATTAGGGTTATTAGCAACCTCTGCAACATGTATTAAGCAAACATGAGTACGAAGGTACTCAGCAAGACTTTAGGACAAGTAACTACTCATGCAAGGTATCAAAAGGTATTGTGGGGTTTCATGCGGAAAGCCAGCATTTTACTCGTGGCTAGACAACTTGCATTTTCAAAATAATTTTGACAACTTGATTTCTCGCACGCGAGTCCACTAACACCACAACAATACACTATCGTGGAATCATTCCGTCTCCGTATGGAAATGCCGTCCACGACACTCACGCTTATCTTGGCAATTTTATGAGTAGCCATTGAAGTTATCTATGAACAACATATGTCTCCAAGTAGTCCATATCCGCGGACGCGGCTATTCGAATAGATCATAACCCTGCAGGGGTGTACTTCGTCACACACGCTCTCGCCACTTATCGCTATGTGCACGTCATGCACCTCGGCAACCTTCAAGCGGAAGCCCAGCGAGGGAGTCGGCCACGACTGTTAACCACTCTAGTACCTAGTCCAGGTTTATCGCCTATCTGAGAGTAACCCGTACGGAAGTCCGGCCGAGGTTTCCGCCATGGCCTCAAACGATGTGCGCAGGTTTCCCAAGCCCACCATCCGGGTGCCACTTGGTACACCGTGCCACTGCCTACCGCATCATGGTCCACCTCTCAGGTCAGCACCATGCACGGCCTCCAGCATTACTATAAACACCAGAAACTACTTGCAACTCCTGGACCGAGTACTAAGAGATTAATAGGCCGAGCGGGGTCATATTTCAGGGCCCAGCATGTGGTAGTATCTAGTCTTGGATTAAATACACGGAACTCAGTTCCTAAGGACGGTTCCAATGAAACAACCCGCCATGTACTCCTACACGGCCTTTCACCGGTACCTTTACCAAATCAAGTTCAACACACAACCTTTGCTCACCGAACACATACTCACAATTATGTTCATCTCCCAGATGACAGACCATACGAAACTCTAAGCATAGCATGCATAGTAGGATAAGGCACATCATAGCTCAAGCAACTATCAGGTATGCTAGGTTGCAAGGTTCGGCTATTTACTGTGACAAGGTTAGGTCATGCAAAGGAAGTGGGTTCAACTAACGAGGAAAAAGCAGTTGAAGCATTTGATCCTAATGCAATAAATAAGTGCAGGAGCAAGAACATGGGAATTATCGGGTTGATCAAAAGGGTTGCTTGCCTTGTTGCTCAGAGGAGGAACGATATCCGTCAGACGGATATTCGATGGAATCCGGGGGTGCGGAGCCTACCGAAAAGAATGGTAACATTCAATAACAATCATATGCAATCAAAATGATGCATGAGCATGGCATGAGAATGCAAAGTGATAAGTTATTATTTTCAACATGTATTAGGTTTAGAGTTGATTTGAATCACATTCGAATAGCAATTCAAACGGGGTATTCTCGGATACCGGTTTAATTGATTCGACCTGATGCTCAGATCAACTTGATGTTAGCATGCATGAAATGTCATGTTAATGTACTGATTTATAACTAGGACAGTGTGTGATCATGGCAACCATATTGAAATTTGAATATTTTCCAAATTCCATTTATAAAGTGATTATAAGAATTGAATTATTCCTTATTATACATGTTAGGGTTCTGTAACTTTTTCAAACATGGTTGAAAATAGCATAATCAGAATCCTTGAATTTTTCTGATACTTTTCATATATAAATTATTTTCATTGGAGTTACAGATTAATTTCTATGATTTTTACAAGTTTTAGCAATTTCCTGGAATTATTTCTATACTGATAATTCTCTTTATTGCATCAGACTGACGTCAGCAGGTCAGCCGACCTGTTCAGGTCAAACCTGACAGGGGGGCCCCACTGGTCAGCCTCTCTGGGACTAATCCCGCGCTGACCAGTCCCTAAACCGAGTTGACTTGGCCTTGGGCCCACTGTCAGCGAGAGATTAAGCTCCTAATCTACTGGGTTAGCTTTGCCACGTCGACCCCCACTGGAGCATGGCCGGCGGCGACCACGGGCGCGGCGGAGGGCTCGCCGGAGGAAGCTAGACTGCGCATCGTCCGTCGCTTTTGGGCGCAGGAAGCAGCTACGGGTAGCTGGTGCAACGCCGCATCTAGCGGGGGCATCACGGGAAGCTAGGGTCGCCGGGAGGGGCGCCGACGACGAGCCGAAGCGGCGGCCGAAGCTCGGCCTTCTATGAGAGATGGCTCTAGGGCACGGGGAGGGCAGCTGGGGGGCTCATCATACTCCTGGAGGGTCCAGGAGCTCGAACCCTAGCTCGAGCGCGTGGATCAGACACCACAGCGACGACGACGACATGACCGGCGGCGAGGAGCTCTCGGCCTTGGTGGGGAACGGGGCTACGATGCACGGGAGAGCGTGGGGCGAGAGGGGAAACGACGATGAGCTCACGGCGGTTCCGATGGTGCTGCTGAGGGGCTCGGGGATGCGCCAGAGGGAGCGAATCAACGGGAGAGTTCCGGCGGCCGGAGGTGGAAGATGATGGCGTTGGGGGCGATGCAGAGCTCGGGGAAGCTTCGGCTTCTGCAGAGAGGACCGGCGCGACGAGGCGGAGCGAACGGCGTGCTCAGCAAGAGGAGGCTAAGGCTAGGGGCACGGGCAGCTCGAGCTTTGCTCGGCTCCAATGGCGGCAGCAGGAAGGAGGAAGAGATCCGGGAGGAGGGAGAGAGCCGACGCTGGGAATGGATAGAGGAGGCCTCGGGGAGCTTATCCCCGGCCTTGCCAGCGCGAGGCGGCGACCAGGCAGGCGCACAGGTGCGTGGCCGCGCCGGGGAACGCGGCAGCCACCTCCTGCTGCCTACTGGCGGGAGGAAGACGACAGGGCTTAGATGGGTTGGGCCAGGCTATAGGCGACACGTAACTCTTTTCCCTTTTTTTCAGTTTTTGTTTCTGTTTTAATTTCTGACATTGATTTGCTATTTATTTCAGCTTCAAAATGGTGGTAAAAAATATTTTAAACACACCTAAATATTTGTTATAATATTCCCAACCATTTCCAAAGTTTTCAACATTTTTGAAAATTTATAGTTTCTGATTTCAAATTGAAAGTTTGAAACCAGTGGCTTCTGCATTAATTTAAAATGCTTAAAGTGTCAAGCAAATAGTTTTCTCCAATGCTTATTTACTTTCATGATTTATCAGAAAGTTTGAACATTTCTTGAGGCCATTTTGGGTTCATTGATTTTAACTAGTTTGAGATTTTCTTTATTTAAAGTAGTGGCTAGGTTTTTGAGTTTTTCCTTTGCCACTTTCTTGATCTTGTTGGAAAATCTTAGATGCAAATGCAAGAAGACATGAGCACAAGACTAACTTGCTTAAGGGTTAGGGATGTGACAAAAGCTCTGATACCACTCAAAGGATCGAAAGTATGTCTAGAGGGGGGGGGGGTGATTAGACTACTTGACAATATAAAAACTTAGCCTTTTCCTAATTTTAGTTGTGGGCCAGTTTTAGCATTTAGCACAAGTCAAGAACACCCTGCACATGCAATTTCTAGAGTATAGCAGCGGAAAGTAAAACATGCAAGTGTGAAGTAAAGGAGTAAGGTAGGGATATCAAATGCATGAGGTTGACACGGGGATTTTTGGCATGGTTCCGATAGGTGGCGCTATCGTACGTCGATGTTAGCGGAGACTTCAACCCACGGAGGGTAACGGCTACGAGAGTCCACGGAGGGCTCCACCCACGAAGGGTCCACAAAGAAGCGTACTTGTTTATTCCACCACGGCTTAGGCCCACGAAGGACTAGCCTCACTCACGGTAGATCTTCACGAAGTAGCGATCTCCTTGCCCATACAAACTTCTTGGTTCAACTCCACAATACGAAGTAGGAGGCTCCCAAGCGACACCTAACCAATCTAGGAGGCACCACCCTCCAAAAGGTAATAGGCGGGGTAGAACGATGAACTCCTTGCTCTTGTGCTTCTAAAGATAGTCTCCTCAACACAAATCTCTCTCACACAAAATATGAATGGGTAGTAGAGATTGATTTGGTGGAAAGCAGTTTGGGGAGGCTAGAGATCAAGATGTCAAATGATATGATTGGAATATCTTGGTCTCAACACATGATAAGGTGGTTCTCTCTCAGAAAATGGATCTCGAAATGATATGTGTGTTCTGAGTGCTTCTCCCACGAATGAGAGTTAGGTGAAGGGGTATATATAGGCAACATCCAAAATCTAACCGTTACGCAAAAAGTGGCAAACTCGGTGGTACCGATTAGCACAATGTGGTGAACTTTTGAATCTCGGTGAGACCGATATATAGAACTCGGTGGCACCGAAAAGGTGACTAACGGTCAGATGGAAAAACTAGGTGACACTGATACTCAAACTAGGAAATTCTGATTTTTTGTATCGAGGCAACAAAATGTTGTTCACCCAAACTCGGTAGCACAGATGCAGTTTCAGTTGCACCGATTTTGTGGGAATGGCTAGGGTTTTGTCTGATGTCAAGCTCGGTGTGTCCGATATGGAAATGTTGGTGACACCAAATTTGTGTATGTGGAATTTGACAGAGTGAATATGTGAGAAAAATGAATGAGTATTTTGGTGGCTAACTTTGAGCACTTGAGCAACTAGTTCATTTTAATACCTCACCCCCTTTTAATATTATTGGCTTTCCTATGGACTCAAAAGTGATTTCTCACAAATGTAAAATGAAGAGTCTTGAAGCTTGAAGCTTGAGCCAATATTATTCCTTTCTTGCATCAAGGGGCATCTCCACATAATCCTTTAGCCATTGCTCCGTGTGGATTATTCGTGAAATATACTAGGTAAAAGTGTTAGTCCAAGGGAGAACGTATGTTGTCATGAATTATCAAAATCACCCAGGGGAGCATATGTGCTTTCACTGGCTCCATCTTTAAAAAGATGATTCGGCACTTGGGGGCTACAGGTCGAATTTCTACAAGTCAGCATGAAGACCCGTCTCATCTTAAAAAAAAGATGACCCGACCCTTGGGGGTTACATGTCGAATTTCTAAAAAATTTAGCATGATAAAGTACTGGTTCATTATTATCACAATAACCCGGTCCTTCGGGGTTACATGTTGTTGTTTTCAAAATTATAGTCCTCAAGAAGATGACACAACCCTTGGGGGCTATGTAAGGATATATGGAATATAATACAGGATTGAGCATACCTCGTATCAATTTTTCATCATGCCAACTAGGTTGGCTTCCATATCCTGGCTCGTGGAGAGGCGGCTTAAATAACCAGAATGAAGTTCTTCAAAAGAAAGTTTTTCAATATTGGTAAGCTTGAGCTTATCTTTCCCCTTGTCAAGATAAGATGCTTCATTCTTGGCATTGTGCTTGGCGAACACAGTGGACACAGGGATTTTATAACTCGCCCCAGTGACAACAACTTCCTGTTCAGGAGAAGGGGCATCTTTGGTTGTCTTCAGAGGACTAGAAGGCTTAGGATTGATTTCTTGTCTCGTCTCCATGAGCACATCACCAGCACTTGCCGACTCATCATTAAAAGGCAGGTCATCACATGCGTCTTGGTGAGCTTTAGGGGGTTCAACGCGGGTATCACAAGGATCAGTCTGCTTAGGAGGGTTAGGCTCATGCGTCTCCGATTAATTTGCACCAAGAGTAGCAGATGACCCGCCTATTTTCCTTTTCTTGGCTTGGGCCCTGTAAAACAAAAGAAATATATCAAGGCATGTGCAAAAACTAAAGATGTCAAAGCAGTATTGGATGCAGAACGTAATATTTACCCTGGATTGACAATGAGGGGTGGTAGCTTGGAAGCAGTTGAGGTGCCCGATAAAGGCGGTGATGCCTGATAGGTTGAGTCAGAAAAATTGAGTGGTTGACAAATAAGGCAGACTCTTGGGAAAGAAAAGGTTGGATTGTGAGGCACCTCATTATGACGCTTACGAGTGGCTGAATTTTCAGGGAAGCCTTCCAACAGGTTCACGTGAGGTACTGCGGGTCTGGCGCCTTGGTGTATAAATAGTCTTCTTCAAAAAGAAATTAGGATAGAAATAAGCGTCCGGGTGAGTTATAGGTATTTTCCTAACGACCCGCCTTGGTGGTCTTGGAAAGGAGAATTCTGAGTCGGAAGAGATAGAAATTACCTCAACATCTTTGTCCTCATCAGCTTCTTCCTCACCCTGTGAATGAAAGGATTTTAGCAAGTTTTAATTTAAAGATTGTTTAAAAAGTAAAGGTTGTACCTCAGATTGGTCCTCAATGGCTGGTGACTCGCCCATAACAAACGACTCCTCAACAGCCGCCTTGTTTTTTTCCTTGGAGCGGCTTTGGTTTTCTTGGCAGCAATTTTGGGTTGCCTTCGTTTCCAGAACGACGAGTTTTCCTGCACGAGTATTGACAGAGAAAAGCAAGTTTTGAACAATGAAGCAATTTATAAACAAAATAAGAGATGTTGAAGATTGTTACCTCAGGAGCTGGGTTCTGGGTATAGAACGGCTTCAGGCCAATTTTACAACAAGCATCTTCCGTTTCACCCAACAGTTTCTTCACAGCCTTATTGACTTCATCTGAGTCGAGGGTGAGGTTGCTGAAGCATTGCGGATTAGTCAAGTCGCCGTCATACTCACACATTAAGGCGTTACGGCGACTCGGGGGCAAGATCTACCAATCTACTCAACACCGGGTCAAATGAATTCCAGTTAAGCAACTGAATGTAAAATCTTTGAGTTTGGGCCATACGAAGGCGAGTTGGGCACGCTCTTATGGAGTAAGTGGGTCGGGTAATTCAAAATCCATTGGAAGGCAGTCTTCTCTGAAACCCGGACAGGATTTTTGTCGGTCGGGGTTGTATTCTTGCAATAAAACCATGTCTTACCCCAACCTTTAGGGTGTCTAGGTAAGGTAGCAGCTGAAAAACCACATTCCCTTCATCTCTGGATTGTTGCCCCGCCAAGTTCTAAGCGGGGTCCGTTGGCAAATTCAGTTTGGTGGTTCAGATAAAAGAATTCCCTGAAGAGAAGACAGTGGGCTCCATTCCCATGTACACCTCACAGAATACTTGGAATTGGCACCGATTGCATATGGAGTGAGGACCCAGGTCTTGAGGATGGAGATTATAGAAGTGCAGAACATCTCGAAAGAATTTTGACCCAGGAGGATAAAACCCCCGTTTAAGATGATCCGTGAAGACCACTACTTCCCCTGCTCCAGATCGAGGTCGTTCTTATCCAATGGCGACTCGCCAACCATTTTCCTCCTTCGGTGATAAGACTCCTAAAGACACATAGTGCTGGAGCATGGTATCAGATACTTGAGAGGGCACCCAGTTGCATGTGACGGGTTTTGCCATGATGATGGTTTCCGGGGAGAGAAGCTGCATAAGCATATTTGGCCGGTCATCTAAGGAAAAAATGAAAAACAGCTAAGCATTTGGATGAACGTAATCCAGGTGGCTCTACTCTACAACGATGGAACAATTGTTAGATATTTAAGTTGCCCTAACATGAGTTGCCACCCAGCGGTGAAGTGATTGCAGAATTGGTGAGTCACGGTCATAAGTACAGGACAAACACATTTGTATTGTAGTATCTAAAATTATAGATCTACTAGTGATTCAAAAGGGGAAACGTTATTAACCCTAGACAGTGCGACATGGAAGCAAGGATGTGCATACTTACGGAAATCATAGCGGATCTTGTAAACATTATACAAGAGGTGAAATTACTACGTCTACCGCTGTCTACCGATGGGAAAAGATCGCCAGAAGGTTGCATGGGCAATCGTCGGTGACAGAGACATGGAAAGTTCCGATGAACTCCATGAACAGTGATGAATTGATGAACATATCTAAGAGGGGAAAGACACCAGCATGATAACACTAATGGCGGTGGAGAAGATCCACTATGATGCGGTCAAGCTCAACGTGGTCGAGGTCCTGGTTGTCGCCGGCCAATGATGCAAGAGAAACAATGGCGGTGCGGTCGTGGGCTTGACCTTAAGGAAAAAAGGAGAAGCGGGGAGCTGATGTGAAAAATGAAGGGGGTCCCCTCGCGGGTATTTAAAGGCCCGAGGATAAGGTGTAAATGGAAGGCGCGGGAATCCAGGAGCTGGAGTAAATTTCGAAGCTAAGGACGCCTCGATTTTTGGGACTAAAGGGATAAATACAAAGATCTATTGTGATGGCGTCGTCAAAACCCTAGACTCTGGGGCGGGTGATGTCATTTCTGAGGAGAGCAAGCAAAGGCTAATCTCTTGAAGTTTTATGAGCCGGCATTTCCGTCGAAGAAAATTCAAAGACACAAGTTGCAGACAAGCCGCCAATATTAAAGAATGGGATACTCACATGAATAAATTCAACTCAATCTGGGGCCTAATGTTGGGATATTACCCCGCAGTATAACCCGCCTTATGGAGGCCGGGTCAAGAGTTAGATGGCTTGAAAAATACTCAAGATGGGCCCTGGCATGCAAGACTTGAGGCGCAAGGTGGGTCTCCAAAGTGATCCAGTTCGCGGCCGAGGACACGAAGATGGAGACTCAGGGCACACAAGGTTAAGAGGGTCGCCAGGAATTTCCATGCTTGAGGGGCAAGGCGAGTTAGAGACATATCGGGTCACTGATCATAACATGACCTAGATTCTTATAAGCCTAGGGTCCTGACCTATATATAAAGGCAGGTCCCTAAGGCCAATAGGGTTGGTTTACAATCAATCGATAGCTAGGTCAAGCAAATCATCTCCCTTGTAATCGATTTCATCATCAATACACACAAAGCAGGACGTATGCTTTTACCTCCATCGGAGGGGCCAAACCTGGGTAAACTCGTCTCTCATTCCTAATCAACCCTTTTGAGTTGCCACATAGCGGCAATGGCCTCACACTCAAGTTCTCTCATAAGGACATATGTCGTGACAAAACCATGACACATTTGGTACCCTAATCATTAACCACAAGATTTTGGCAAAAGGTGTTTGATGATGCATAGAGGTACTTAGAGGAATCCAATGACTTCAGAATTTAACAGGAATGAGCTTGGTATTAATTTTAGCTAGTGTGCAAATTTGTAGCTCATTTGAAGAAACTTTGCATTGTAAAATTTTCAAACCCTAGAAATGGGAAGAAATGGTCGTGACAAGATTTGATCAAGTTAACAAGTTCTCCAACTTATGGCACTTGGTGGGGGTGATGCTCATGACCATATGACAACGTGGTACAAGTTTGAGATCAATGGGAGAAAGTGGCCAATGTAACATTGTCAAACCCTAGAGATGGGCAGAATTAGTTTTGGCATACTTTGACCAAGCTAATTTGTTCTCCTTGATACACCACTTGACCTAGATAAATATTTAGACCATTTTAGCAGGTGTACCAAGTTTGAGATCATTTGGACATGTTTAGCAATGTAAAGTTGCTCAAACTAGAAAATGTACACACATGGTTTTGAGAGAATTTGATGATGTTATCTTGTTCTCCAACACATGAGACTTGGCAAGATCATCAAATATTGAATTTGTGATATGCTAGAATTTGCTTGGAATTTATGGTGAATATTTCCTTCATAAATATTTCAAAATGAAAATTAGAACTCCTCATGTTGACTAAGACAAACATAATATAATCTGGCAAAAGAATAACAAGAAAGACATAAACTAAAATAATTAAAACAAAGGAAAAAGGTATAAAACTAAAAGAATTAAACAGAATATGTTCTTGATTAAACACCATTTAAAATATGCTGAAAAGGTCTAAAACTAAAAGAGCTAAATGGAAAACGATTTAGTCTTGGTTGGTGGCTACAACCGGGACTAAAGGTGAGCCTTTCATCCTGGTTGGTGCCACCAATCGGGACTATAGGCCTAAGCATTCACGCCCTTTGTGCTGCTGAAATTTATCTTTAGTCCTAATTGGTGGCTCCTGCTGGGACAAAAGATTTACCCTTAGTCCCGCTTGGATCCTCCAACCGGGACTAAAGACCCTTTTGTCCCAGTTGGTGGCACCAACCGGGACTAAACACTCGTGGTATTTAACCGCGCCTTCTCCCTCCCCCAATCGTCCTCTCCATTTTCTCCCTCAGTCGATGTTGAACCTCCGTGATGCCGCCCGGATGCCGGAGATCATCGTCATCATTTCGTCACCTCTGAGTTAGAGCCCCTACTGCTGCTAGCCTTCTCCCACGAGCCAAGTGCACCAACGCGTTCACCCTACCGTGCACCATAACGCCGAACCTGAGTTGCTGCACCGCTTACCTCGTGGTCATGCTCATCTTTGGTGACCCCGCGACCTCCTGGAGCATCCCCAAGATGCGAACGAGTGCGGGCTACCTTCTGGTGGTCTCCGCTCGTCGACTAACCACCTGTAGAGCAAGTCCAATGAGCATCCGTCGCCCGGTTGGTCATCGCTAGCCTAAGTCCCTTGATGATGACGTGGCACTGTCTTTAGCAGCAAACCACACATTAATAATCCCCCTTAGACACTGACAATGGGCCCCACATCACGAGGTGCCCACAAATGTTTGTTGACATGCGGGCCCGACTTGTCAGTTTGGTTGTTTCCGTGGCCAAATTTCAATGCTCCGCGTTACAGATTAGGCGCATTTTCGGAGATTTTTTGTGCCCTCGTTCAAATGCGGACCAAGTTGTTACCTAATAACCCACAAGTGTAGGGGATCGCAACAGTTTTCGAGCGTAGAGTATTCAACCCAAATTTGTTGGTTCGCGAAAGGGGAAGCGAAAGAATATTCTCAAGTATTAGCACCTGAGTTTGTCAGATTCAACCACACCTGAAAGATTACTGTCTGCAAGCAAAGTATCAGTCGCAAAGTAGTATGATAGCAACAGTGTCAAAAACAGAACTGTTGACGGCAGACTATTCCTAACTGTTGTATCAATGACGCCAGTAGGTTGCACGTGAGCGGGTAACTATTCTTCCCCGACAACAGTGTCGGAAAAGATCTTGCAACAAGTAACAGCAAAGTAGCAAGGAACAACAGTAGCAGCAGCAGAAAGTAACAACAGTAGCAACAGAGTAACAACAATAGTGACAGTAGTAGCAAAGTGGCCCAATCCCTTTTCTAGCAAGGGACAAGCCTAGACAAAGTAACGTAGCAAGGACCAGTCGTAAAAGACTCGTAGGCAGTGGATCGGTGATGGATGAGTGTGACGGATGTGATTCATCATGTAACAACTATAACACGGAGATATATGTAACTAGCTCCCGTTCGTCAATCTAATGTAGGCATGTATTCCGTATGTAGTCATACGTGCTTAGGGAAAAGAACTTGCATGACATCTATTGCCCATCCCTCCCGTGGCAGCGGGGTCCTAATGGAAACTACGTGATATTAAGGTTCTCCTTTCAATAAATAACCGGACCAACGCATTAACACGTGGTGAATACATGAACTCCTCATACTATGGTCATCTCTGGGAGTGGTTCCGGCTATTGTCACTCCGGGGTTTGCGGGTCATAACACATAGTAGGTGACTACAACTTGCAAGATAGGATCTAAAACACACATATATTGGCGACAACATAATAGGTTCAAATATGAAATCATGGCACTCGGGCCCTAGTGACAAGATTAAGCATAGCCAAGTAGCAGCAACATCAATCTAGAACATAGTGGATACTAGGGATCAATCGCCGTCAAAACTAACTCGATTACATGATAGATCTCATCCAACTCATCACCGTCCAGGAAGCCTACGATGAGATTACTCACGAACGGTGAAGAGCATCATGGAATTGTCGATGGAGGAAGGTTGATGATGACGATGGCGATGATTTTCCCTCTCTGTAGCCCGAAACGGACACCAGATATGCCCTCCAGATGAAGAACAGGATGTGGCGGTGCCTCCGTATCGTAAAACGCGATGAAACCTTCTCTCTGATTTTTTTTCCGGGCGAGACGGAAGATATAGAGCTGAGTTTGGGGGCGGTGGTGCCACGTGGGCCCCACAAGCCCTCACAGCGCGGCCTGGGGGGTGGCCGCGGCATGTGGGCTTGTGGCCCACTCGCACGCCCCCTCCAGTGGATCTTTGCGCAGGTATTTTTCTTTTATTCCAGAAAAAATCTCCGTAAATTTTCAGGACATTCCGAGAACTTTTAATTCTGCACAAAAAACAACACCATGGCAATTCTGGTGAAAACAGCGTTAGTCCGAGTTAGTTCCATTGAAATCATGCAAGTTAGAGTCCAAAACAAGGGCAAAAGAGTTTGGAAAAGTAGATACGACAGAGACGTATCAACTCCCCCAAGCTTACAGTCTTGCTTGTCCTCAAGCAACTCAGTTGACAAACTGAGAGAGACAAAAGAAAAACTGACAAACTCTATTTGATCTTGTTCTTGCAACTATGTCTAACTCATAACCAGAATTTCAGCAACATCACAAGCAAACCACATAAGAAAATGACATCTAGGTCTCACGGTAAACTCATATCAATGGCATAATCAGGTAGCGAGCAAATAATAATAAGTCTCGAATGTCAACACTTCAATCAAAACAACATGAAGCAGTACAAACAGATGGTATCTCGCTAGCTCTTTCTGAGACCGCAAAACATAAATGCAGAGCACCTTCAAAGACCAAGGGCTGACTAAACATTGTAATTCAAGGCAATGAAGATCCAGTCATAGTCACACTCAACACAGTTAAAAGCAAAGCATAAAAACGACAGAGGATCTCTCTAATTGGTGCTTTTATAAGAGGAGGATGACTCAACAGGAACATAAATAGACAGACCCTTCGCAGAGGGAAGCATTGATTTGCAGTGGTGCCAGAGCTCAAGCTTTGAAAACAGAGATAATAATTTTGGGTGGCATGCTTTCATTGTCAATGCAATGACTAAGAGTTCTCAACATCTTCCACGCTACACATGCTATAGGCGGTTCCCAAACAGAAAAGTAAAGTTTTGACTCCCCCACCACCAATCAATCACACTGCACAGCTAGCCGAATCCTCGGGTACCGTCCACACCAACATCAATCCTAGGGGAGTTTTGTTTGCAATTATCTTTTCGATTTGAGCATGGAACTGGGAATTACAATTGTCGGCCCCTTTCTCGTGAATGATAGTGAATAAACACATATCGAGGATAACACGCCTAGCATGGAAGATACCAATTGCCCCATGTCACCACATGAGCGGTTCGGGCATGCAAAACAGATTATTTCTTGAATATTTAGAGAGTGGCACATGCAAATTTACTTGGAACGGCAGGTAGATACCGCATATAGGTAGGTATGGTGGACTCACATGGAACAACTATGGGTTTATAGAAGTGGATGCACAAGCAGTATTCCCGCTTAGTACAAGTGAAGGCTAGCAAAAGACTGGGAAGCGACCAACTAGAGAGCGACAATAGTCATCAAAATGCATTGAGATTAACTAACATTGAGTGCAAGCGTGAGTAGGACATAAATCACCATGAACATGAACATCATAGAGGCTATGTTGATTTTGTTTCAATTACATGCGTGAACATGCGCCAAGTCAAGCCACTTGAATCATTCAAAGGAGGATACCATCCTATCATACTACAACACAGTCATCTCAAAATTCATGTGGGCATCCAAGATAAACCATTATAAGCTCCTAGCTAAGTAAGCATGGCATAAGCAACTATGATCTCTAAGTTGTCATTGCAAACATGTTTCTCTCACAACAAAGCTGAATCAAGCATGATGAGCTAGTCATATTTACAAAAACAAAATGGATTGAGTTCATACCAGCTTTTCCACGCTCAGTCACTTCATCATATATCGTCATTATTGCCTTTCACTTGCATGACCGAACGATGTGAACAATAATAAGAGTGCTCGTGCATTGGACTACGCTGGAATCTACAGGCAAACACAAAGGAGAAGACAAAATAATGTGTCTCTTTGAAAGCTAAACAGGTATGCATGCAAGAGCCACTAAACATTGTAACCAATATCTTCTACCTTGACCCAAAGAAAAAGAAAACTATTTACACGGGAAAGCTCCCAACAAGCAAAAGATGAAAAGAAAATCTTTTTGGGTTTTCTCAAACTAGACAGCCACACGAAAAGAAAACAAGAAAAAGAAAATAAACTAACATGGATGATACAGTGGCAACGTGTGAACACCGGCTAACAAAGTGAAAGCATAAGCAAGAATGTAAAGTCGGTAAGAACACGTACTCCCCCAAGCTTAGGATTTTGGCCTAAGTTGGTCTACTCCCAAGGAGAGAAATAACCAGCTCCGGGAAACTACGGAGTGGACTGAGGATGCCACTGCTGTGTGAGCCTTTCCGGCTCCCACTAATAAACTAGCGTCTGGTACTCGACTGGTGGCTCGGGCACGGGCACGTGTGGTTGGGCTAGGCCCCAATATGCATAGATGTCCGAGGGCGTAATAATGTACCTGCCTGCATGAAGATTGAAAAAAGAAGGAGCAGACAAAGTAATAGTCTCACGAGTACCCTGACTAAACACCAGGTTATAAATCATCTTTCTACTTATATCTCTATCAAGAAAGTCATGGTGAACCATGCTATCGTAATCTAGATATCTCTCGGGAAGAAGAACCTCTTCTTCTTCCTCCAGTTTAATGGGTATCTCCAAGTGTCTGGCAAGACGGGTAGCATAGATACCTCCATAGACAACACCTTTTGAACGGTTCAGGTTCAACCGTTGAGCTACTATAGCGCCCAAGCTATAAGTGCTATCGTTATAAAGGGCTTCGCGCAAGACCGCAAGATCTGGGGAACTAAGTGACCCAGCTTTCCCACGGCCAATCAAACATTTTCCCACAAAAAGCGAGAAGTACCGAAGCACGGGAAAATGAATGCTAGCAGCTCTAGCGCAAGACACTCCTCCCTCCTCTCCTACAACAATTGTACCGATGAAAGCTTCCAAGTCCCGTGGACGAGGTTCATGAATATCCCCAACGTAAGGGAATTTGCAAACATTGCAAAAATCTTGGAGTGACATGCACTGGGGGATATCATAAAGTTTAAACTCAACCATAGGAGGATTCATCCTCGGATTGAAGTTAAAGCTTTGTACGAAGATATTAGTGAGAAGGAGGTATTGAGGACACTTATCTTCAACGAAGGCAGTGAGGTCTGCGTTCTACACCAAGTGATAAAAGTCCTCATAAATTCCAGCGGTGCGTAAGAACACGTCGCTAGGCCACTCGCACGCTCGAACTCCTGCGACTCGAGGGACCAAATACTTGGGCTTCTTCCCACTCCCATCATCCTTATGGTCACGGCTTGAAGAGACTCTCAAGAACCTCCTCATATTTTCCCTTTTCTATCTCTGAAAAATTCTGAAATTTTAGTGATTCTAAGGAAAAGTGAATAAGGCTCAATGAAACTCATAGCAACTACTCCCACAAGTGCCTAGAGACCATATTACGCATCAAAACTACTTGGGACCAGCTAAAATCAGCATGCAAAGCTCAAGAACATGGTCACCAAGGCAGCAATATTACGCGGATTATAAGGCACTAGAGCAATAACTAATTGGACCAATGGAGGAGTCACTTACCAAGGAGTAATTTCCCTAAAACAGTTCGGAGAACGGTGATTTGAGTGAAGAGATCGAAAATCCCAGCAAGAGGAGCAAGAGCACGGGTTTGAATTGCGAAACTATTTTTTCTAGAGGTAGGAGAAGGAGATAAGAGAAAGAAGGAGTGGAGGGGGTGCCTGTGGCCCCCACAAGCCTGGGTGGCGTGGCCAGGGGGGGTGCTCGAGCCCCTAGGGCTTGTGGCCCACTGGTGTGGCCCCCAGACAAGCTCTTTGTCTCAGAATTTTACAAAAATTCTAGAAAACATTATACTTGATTTTCAGGACGTTCAGAGAACTTTTATTTTCGGGGTACTTTTCTACCGGACGCTAAAACAGAAAACAGGGAAAACTAAACTAAATCTATCATTTTTCTTCTAAGCAACGGTAGGTGAAAGCTTGGAACAGAGGTTCGTGACTCCTCGATTCATCCATGTCATGGTCATCAAAAGAAATCCGTCAATGAGGTTGATCAAGTCTCCTCGACAAACCTTTTCAAATCACAAAAGAGAACGGAGAATTTTCGAATAGTCACTAGGTCACCTCAATGGGGATATGTATCTCCCCAACAAGCAAATCATAATTCATCTTGACACGAGGAATAGGGCATTCAAAGCTCCCAATAAGGATCGATGAAGTTCTTTCGATAGCATTGATGCAATGTACTCGATATTGTTTCTTCGGAAAGTGCACCGTATACCGTTGACATGGAAAGTGACATTGCCTTTGTTGCAATCTATAACAGCCCCTGCAGTGTTTAAAAAGGGTCTTCAGAGGATGACCGCCATGGCATCGTCCTCGGGAATATCCAAGATAACAAAGTCTGTTAAGATAGTGACATTAGCAACCACAATAGGCACATCCTCGCAAATGCCGATAGGAAAAGCAGTTGATTTGTCGGCCATTTGTAGAGAGATTTCAGTGGGTGTCAACTTATCTATTTCAAGTCTACGATAAAGAGAGAGAGGCATAACACTAACACCATCTCCAAGGTCGCATAAAACAGTTCTAATTTAGTTACCTTTAATGGAGCAAGGTATAGTGGGCACACCGGGATGACCTAGTTTCTTAGGAGTTCCACCCTTGAAGGTATAATTAGCGAGCATGGTGGAAATCTCAACCTCAGGTATCCTCCTCTTATTAGTCACAATATCGTTCATGTACTTAGCATACGGAGACATTTTGAGCGTATCTGTCAAACGCATTTGCAGAAAGACAGGTCTGATCATTTCAATAAATCGCTCAAAATCCTCATCATCCTTTTTCTTGGATGGTTTGGGAGGAAAGGGCATAGGTTTCTGAACCCATGGTTCCCTTTCTTTACCGTGCTTCCTAGTAGTGAAGTCATTCTTGTCGTATCTTCTATTCTTAGGCTATGGGTTATCAAGATCAACAGGTTCAATCTCCACATCCTTATCATTGCTAGGTTGAGCATCTTCATGAACATCACTATTGATATTATCATTAGGCTCATGTTCATCACCAGATTGTGTTTCAGCATTAGAGATGGAAACATCGTTTGGACTCTCAGGTGTAGCAGCAACAGGGTTGCTAGTGTTCAGGTTCCTATCATATTTCTTCTTCTTTCTAGGATGACTAGGTGCATCAGTGCTAACTGCTTGAGAATCTTGTTCAATTCTCTTCGGATGACCCTCAGGATACAAAGGTTCCTGGGTCATTCTACCGCCTCTAGTGACGACTCTGACGCAATTGTCATTCAACTCATTGAGCAAGTCATTCTGAGCTTTAAGTACTTGTTCTACTTGAGTAGTAACCATAGAGGCATGTTTACTCAGAAGCTTAAGATCATTGATATTTATGTCCACACAAGCACTTAAATGACTAAGCATACGAGCATTCTTTTCCAATTGTCTGCTAACATAATGATTGAAACTCTATTGTTCGGCAACAAAGTTATCAAATTCATCCAGGCATAAGCTAGCAGGTTTATCAAAAGGAATATCACTCTCATCAAACCTACGCAGAGAATTTACTTCTACTACCTATATCGGGTTATCGAGACCATGGATCTCTTCGATAGGTGGTAGATTTTTGACATCTTCAGATTTAATGCCTTTCTCTCGCATAGATTTCTTGGCTTCTTGCATATCTTCAGGACTGAGGAATATAATACCTCTTTTCTTCGGAGTTGGCTTAGGAGGTGGTTCGGGAAAAGTCCGAGCATTCTCATTGCACAAGATGTTATTCAGTAGAACCTCAGCTTGTTCTATGGTTCGTTCCCTAAAAACACAACCGGCACAACTATCTAGGTGGTCTTTGGAAGCATTGGCAAGTCCATTATAGAAGATATCAAGTATCTCATTCTTCTCAACAGGGTGATGAGGCAAAGCATTCAGTAGCTAGATGATCCTCCCCCAAGCTTGTGGGAGACTCTCTTCCTCAGCTTGAGCAAAGTTGTATATTTCATGCAAGGCAGCTTGCTTCTTATGGGCAGGGAAATATTTTTCAGAGAAGTAGTAGACCATATCCTATGGGCTACGCACACAACCAGGAGCAAGAGAAGTGAACCAGGTCTTAGCATCATCCTTTAGCGAGAAAGGAAACAACTTGAGGATATAGTAGTGGCGGATCTTTTCCTCGGTATTGAATAGGGTGGTATATCGTGTAGTTCGGTAAGATGGGCTACAACCGTTTCAGACTCATAACCGTGAAAAGGATCATATTCGACAAGAGTGATTAACTCAGGGTTAACATAGAATTCATAATCCTTGTCGGTCACAAAGATAGACGAGTAGCAAACTTTGGGTCGTATTTCATCCTAGCGTTCAGAGATTTTTCTTTCCACTTGCGTAGTAGTTTCTCAACATCATAGCTATCCTTACACGCAAGAAAGTCCTCAGCTATCTCTCCCTCCATAACATAGCGCGTATCAGGCATAACAGGCAATTCAGGCATAGTAGCAGGTTCTACTTCAATAGTATCAGCAGTTTCAGAAGTATTATCACGTCTAGCAGTAACTCTAGCAATTTGTGCATCAAGGAATGCACCTAGTGGCAAAGCAGTATCAGGCATAGCATCATCAGGCATAGTATCAAGCATAGCATCATCAGGCATAGTATCAGGCATAGTATCAAGCATAGCATCATCACGCATAGTATCAAGCATAGCATCATCAGGCATAGTATCAAGCATAGCATCATGGGCAGCAGAAGTAGCATCATCAAGCACAGGCGACATATCAAGATTTCTAGCAGGAGGCGAAGTCGCAAGATTTTATTTCTTGGATCTTTCGGATTGCTCATAGTGATCAGCAGACGTCAATCCCAAGTGCCTTAGAGAATATAGTTGTGTTTCCCCGGCAACGGCGCCAGAAAAAGGTCTTGATAACCCACAAGTGTAGGGGATCGCAACAGTTTTCGAGGGTAGAGTATTCAACCCAAATTTGTTGGTTCGCCAAAGGGGAAGCGAAAGAATATTCTCAAGTATTAGCAGCTGAGTTTGTCAGATTCAACCACACCTGAAAGATTAGCGTCTGAAATAAAAGTATCAGTAGAAAAGTAGTATGATAGCAAAGGTGTCAGAAACAGAATTGTTGACGGCAGACTATTCCTAACTGTTGTATCAATGGCGCCAGTAGGTTGCACGTGAGCGGGTAACTATTCTTCCCGGACAACAGTGTCAGAAAATATGTTGCAACATGTAACAACGAAGTAGCAAGGAACAACAGTAGCAGCAGCAGCAAAGTAACAACAGTAGCAACAGAGTAGCAGCAGTAGCAATAGTAGTAGCAAAGTGGCCCAATCCCTTTTGTAGCAAGGGACAAGCCTAGATAGAGTAACGTAGCAAGGACCAGTAGTAAAAGACTCGTAGGCAGTGGATCGGTGATGGATGAGTGTGACGGATGTGATTCGTCATGTAAGAGCTATAACACGGAGAGATATGTAACTAGCTCCCGTTCGTCAATCTAATGTGGGCATGTATTCCGTATGTAGTCATACGTGCTTAGGGAAAAGAACTTGCATGACATCTATTGTCCATCCCTCCCGTGGCAGCGGGGTCCTAATGGAAACTACGGGATATTAAGGTTCTCCTTTTAATAAAGAACCGGACCAACGCATTAACACGTGGTGAATAAATGAACTCCTCATACTATGGTCATCTGCGGGAGTGCTTTCGGCTATTGTCACTCCGGGGTTGTCGGGTCATAACACATAATAGGTGACTACAACTTGCAAGATAGGATCTAAAACACACATATATTGGCGACAAGATAATAGGTTCAGATCTGAAATCATGGCACTCGGGCCCTAGTGACAAGCATTAAGCATAGCCACGAAGTAGTAACATCAATCAAGAACATAGTGGATACTAGGGATCAATCCCCATCAAAACTAACTCACTTACATGATAAATCTCATCCAACTCATCACCGTCCAGCAAGCCTACGATGAGATTACTCACGGACGGTGAAGAGCATCATGAAATTGTCAATGGAGGAAGGTTGATGATGACGATGGCGACGATTTCCCCTCTCCGAAGCCCGAAACGGACTCAAGATCTGCCCTCCAGATGAAGAAGAGGATGTGGCGGCGCCTCCATATCGTAAAACGCGATGAAACCTTCTCTCTGATTTTTTTTCCAGGCGCGACGAAAGATATAGAGCTGAGTTTGGGGGTCGTGGTGCCACGTGGGCCCCGCAAGCCCTCACGGCGCGGTCTAGGGGGGTGGCCGCGGCCTGTGGGCTTGTGGCCCACTGGCACGCCCCCTCTGGTGGATCTTTGCGCAGGTATTTTTCTTTTATTCCAAAAAAAATCTCTGTAAATTTTCAGGACATTCCGAGAACTTTTATTTCTGCACAAAAACAACACCATGGCAATTCTGCTGAAAACAGTGTTAGTCCGGGTTAGTTCGATTCAAATCATGCAAGTTAGAGTCCAAAACAAGGGCAAAAGAGTTCGGAAAAGTAGATACGACGGAGACGTATCATTACCCTAGCCCCAAGTATGGTTGTTTTGGGTAAATAACTCCAAGTTTTGTTGCATGTCATTTTTGCACAAGATGCCATTTTGTCATTTTTTTTGTTATTTAATGCAAGCATGATATGAGGTAGATTTGAACATGAAAGAGGAGAATTTTTATGTCTTCTTGCTCGTAGAATTTAGTTCATGCCATGATAGGTATTGTAATAGATGCTACAAGCTTGTAAACATGTTATGAAATATATTTGTGCCATGCCTATGCTAAATTTCACTAAGTCTGGAAAATATTGTTATATAACTTTGCATTTTACGAGTTAGGAGTCCTCGACGATCGCCAGAGTCATCCCCGATGATCGCCGGAGGAGGCCCCGACGATTATCGGAGGAGTCGTCCCCGACGATCGCCGGTGAGGAGAGTCCCCGACGATCGTCGGAGAAGTCCCCGACGATCACCGGTGAGGAGTCCCCGACGATCGCCGGAGGAGTCCCTCCGTCCACCGCCGTCCTCCTCACTGCCCTATAGGAGCCGTTTTAGGTACTCTAACAACTAACAAGCTTACAAACATGCTATGATACTGTTGTTGTTTTGCACTTGCTAAAAAACTGTTAAGTCTGAAAATGTTTGTTATAAAACTTGTCAACTTTGCATGATGTTGCCACTAATCCATTACTCATATGAATTTGATTTCATTAAGTCGAAAAACAACTTATCTCATGGTTTTATATTGCCTTTATGATTGCCATGAACCTGTTACTCCTATGTTTATGCCATGTTGTAATATTTGGAGAAACTATGGAACACAGCAGAAACCATGTTGGGGGAAATAATCCACGACGGAGATGATGATATCACCTCACATTTTTTGAACGACTCCGGTGAGGGAGTAGAGCCGACAAAAGATGAAGGATCTGATGAGGAATTGGAGAGAGGATATGATGCCTCCGGTATTGGAACCTTAACTAGTACAAAGTCCGGTGAGGTATATTAATTAAGCCTGTGTTGACTATATGCATTAGTTGACTTGTATGTACATATATTAATGCTTCTTTCTTCTTTTATATAGCCCTCCAGATCGAGCCAATCTTCTATAAAGAGACAAGGCCCAAAAAAATGTTGGGCGAGAATGAAAGGTTCAGGATCGAAGAAGTCGCTACACATGTCAAACCGACTCTTCCCTCATAGTATGCAAACAGATATATACATCAGTGCGGAGTTGTTGTGTCACATCCCTGAAATCCCTAGTAGAGCTTAGCAAGTTTGAGCTCATGTTTTCTTTATTTGCATTCTAAGAAAATGAATTGAACCCAAGAAAGAAGTGAAATCAAAGCAAAACTCCAACATAGTCTATATTAAAAAACAATCCAAAGTTGTGACCAATCAATAAACCCAGAATGGCTTCCATAAAAGTTCATTATTTTTGATAAATCTTGGAAAACACAATTTAGGATTGGTTTTATTTTTAAAAATACTTTTGGAATTTTATTTCAAACTCAAAAGCCACTGAAATCAATTAATTAATTGATTTCAAATACTTCCTAGTTTTATAAAATGTTGAAAACTTCACATGGGATTGGAAATATTCCAAATAACACCCCATAGGTGTTTAGCTATTTTCTTTGAATTAGTTGGAGCCAAAACAAATAAAACAAATGTTAGAAATAACAAAACAGAAAAGAAGAGAAGAAAAAAAGGAAACACTTACCTGTCGCCCCCTGCAGACCCAGCCCACCAGGGCCTCCCCCTGCTCGTCGTCTTCCCCGAGCAGCTGCGTGGCAGCAGCGCGTGCACCTGATCCACCTCCTCCTTGCCACCTCCTGCTCGTCCCCGCCCTCATCTCCTCGCATGGGGATGCCCCAGACCCCCTCGAGCTCATCCTCCTCTTCTCTCTCCAGTTCCCTCTTCTCTCTCTGCTTTCCCTGGTTGCCGCCATTGCCGAGATCTCCAAGCTTGCCTCCAGCTCATCTCCGGCCCCCCTCGCCTTCCTGATCGTCTCATTAGCTCCACCTCGTCGAGAAGCTCCTCACCGTCAACCTCCCCGAGCACCCGAGCCACTGCAGCGTCGCCATCGCCACATTCTTCCTTCTCCGGTCGCCGGAGCTCCCCACCTTGATTCGCCGGCCAGGGTCCCTCTCCGTACAACCCCATGTCAGAAACGGAGATGCAGTGAGCCCCTGCTCTTTTCCCCTCTCACCCTACGCTCTTCCGTGCCCCGTAGCCTCGATCCCCACCATGGCCGACTCCGGCCACCGCCCGAGGTCGTCGCCGGCCTCGCTCCGGCTACCTCCTAGCCCGTGGCTTCGTCGGAACGGATGCGGCGCACTTCCAGCATCATGTAGAACCCAACCGCGCTCCATTTGGACCTCGGTAGCGCAATCCCGGCCAACTCCGGCGAGCCCTCCGCCGCGGGCTTGGTCGCCGGCGACCACCCTCCGGTGGACGTCGACGTGGCCGACCATTAACGCGTAATTAACCTCCCCTCAGTCACTGCCAGAGGGCCCCACGCCTGGTCAAACCCCAATTAGGGGCTGGTCAGCGCGGGTTTAGCCTCTGGGTCACTGACCAGTGGGCCCCACTGGTCAGGTTTGACCTGGACCGGCTGGTTGACCTGCTGACGCAGGGATGACATCAGCCTGATGCAGTAATAGCTTTTCTGAGTTAATTTAATTCCATAAAATGCCTAAAACTTCTAAAAATCATAGAAAATAATCTATAAGTCCAATGAAACTAATTTATATGTGAAAAATGATAAGGAAAATCCAAAGAATCTGACTATGGCATTTTCATGCATGTTTGAAAAAGTTAACAACACCAAATAGGCAAAATGATGAATAGGATAAATTTAATAATTAGTTTGGAGTTGGAACTTGATTCCTATTTGAATTCCACTTCAATTGTTATGACCAAACATTGATCAAGGGAAACCAGTACCTCAAAATACCATCCTCTTGCATGATAAAAAAATTATGCGTGAGCATCAGGTCGAATCAATTAAAAGGGTATCCGGAAAATACCTTGTTGAAGTGATGTTTGAATCCTGATTCAAACCCAGCTTCAACCTAAGAAATGGTAGCTATATTGGCCCTGTCACATTCCATTTCCATTTCTTGATCATGCATCATAGTGTTGCATTTCCGTGAAGTAACTATTGTTCTTTCCTGTATATCGGTACTGTTTCCTCTCAGTAGATGATGGTTCCGACGATGTGATCGTTGACATTGATGAAGATTCATTGCTATCTTCAGACGTGTCAGGTAAGCAAACCCCCTTGAGCATACTGAAATAAACCCACTCTCTCGCTCCTGCTCTCTTTTACTGCATTAGGACAAACACGATTCAACTTTACATGTTATCAGTAGTTGAACCAGTTCCTCTGCATGACCTGATTTTGTCACAGTATATAGTTGAAACCACTTAGCATGAGTAGCAAGTGCTTGAGCTTTGTTGTGCTTACTCATCCATGCTTGCTTACAATGCCTTCTATGCTTAGAGTCGTGTCGGGTCTGATCCGTCTGGATGATGAATCGGAATGGTTGTGTCCATGTCCTACAGTGTGAGAGTAAAGGCGTGAATCTGATTTGGTAAAGGTAGCGATGAGAGGCCATGTAGGAGTACATGGCGTGTTGTCTCATTGGGACCGTCCTTAAGAACTGAGATCTATGTATGTTATCCAAGAGAAGATACTACCATGCATTGGGCCCTGAAATATGACCCCGCTCTGCTTATTAATTGCCTAGATCTATGTCCAGGAGTTGCAATTAGTTTCTGGTGTTTGTAGGAAAAGTGTTGGCGGCCGTGTTTAGCTCTGCCCGACGGGGTAGGCTTCTCTGCGGTAGATACACAGTGGCAAGGTGTACCAAGTGGCACCTGGATGGTGGGCTTGGGAACCCTGCGCACATCGTTTGTGGCCGTAGAGGAAACCTCGGCCGAACTTCCTTGCGGGTTCAGTCTCAAATAGGCGATAAACCTGGACTAGGATCTTGTGTGGTTAACGGTCGTGGCCGACACCCACGCCAGTGCTTCCGCCTAAAGGTTGCCGAGATGCATGACATGCACATGGTGATAAGTGGTGGGAGCATGTGTGAAGAAGTATACCCCTGCAGGGTGAATCAATCTATTCGAATAGCCGCGTCCTTCGATATGGACTACTTGGAAACATTACGTGGTACATAGACAATTTAAATGGATACTCTAAAACATGCAAGATAAGTGTGAGTGCTATGGAAGGCTTTCTCGTAGGGAGACGAGAGTGGATCCATAGTGGTGTATTGAATTGGTTAATATGTGGACTCGTGTGCGCTATCCCACCTCAAAGAAAGAACTTGTAGTCGTAGTACAGGTTTGCCAAGAGTCAAAGCTGGCTTGCTGCAATCAAACCACACAATCCTTTCATCGAAACATGATGCATATGTAGATAGTTCTGATGTAAGTCTTGGTGAGTACCTTTGTACTCACGGTTGCTTTATTTATGTTTTGCAGAGAAGATTTAGTCTCATTAAAGGTTTCTACGCGATGTGTTCGATGTTGACCGGAATAGCTTGGGAATCCCAGACAGAGGTCTGGCTCCTTTGGTAGGGTCGTAGTAGCTTTTCAGGCTCTTCCAGCCACTTTTAGTAGATGTCTGTACCCAGACATGATTTGCTTCCGCTTATTGTTTGTATGACTTGAGTGTCGGGTCATGGGACCCCTGTTTGTAATAACACACTATGTTGATTCTTATGAGTCCTTAATAAAAGCTTGAGTCATAGAGTTATGTTGTGATGCCATGTTGTATCTACACATATCGTGCATATTGTGTGTATGTTATGAAATGCATTATATGTGTGGGATTCGACACCTAGTTGTGTGCCTTTAGTAGTACTCTTTACAGGGAAATGCCTCTTTGTGCTTCTATGGAGCCTTGGTAGCTTGCTACTGCTCTAGACACATTCATTGACCGGCGTGTATCCTTCTTTGATGCTGTGTCTGTCCCCTCGGGGAAATGTCACGCAGTGTAATGGAGTCCTTGTAGCTTGCTACGACTCGTCTATACACGCTGTTGATCGACACCTGCTTTGCTGGGTTATGTATGCCTGTCCCTGTATGGATGTACCGCTTGGGTTTATAACTAGTCATGTTGACCCGGGTTCTTTGTCGTTTGAACACTAGCAACATATTCATATACGTGAGCCAAAAGACGCAAACGGTCCCGGCCAAGGTAAGGTGGCAGCCGTGGAGTTTACCGTGCGTGAGGCCGCAAAGTGATGTGATGTGTTACAGGCTGGGTTCTTATGACTCAGGATCGGGGTCCCGACAGCTTTGGTATCAGAGCTTGACTACCTGTAGGATAACCAAGCCAAACTGGTCGATGTTGAGTCTAGCAACTCTTTAGTTATATAAGGGAATTGTTTGTGGAAGGGAACGTCAGGCTCTTTTTACTCCTTTCCTTGTGTCATTCTTATTCTGAGTCATCCTCTTCTTTATTCTACAGGGGTTTAATAATTAGGCTTTCTCATCTATTCATTAGGATGACGAGTTACTATGTTGGAGACTTATGGAAAAGTTGTTGTCTTCCTGGATCAGTGTCTCCATAAGAATTCAATTGTTATGTTGTTAGTTTTCTTGCAGGTTGCCTCATATTTCATGTCCGCACAGCCGTTATGATGTCCGAGTTTTCCAAAGTTCCCAAATAGTATGATGTGATTGCAAATTCCTTCCTCTTTTCCCAATATCTTTTGGCCATACCAAGCACACTAATAAATGTGTTGAGGTGTTCTATTACCTCGACGTTTGGTTGGAGTATTAGGAAAACATGTTACTCCAAAAACTACCCAATAGTCTAGATGTGTGCTATGTCTTCCAGTGCGATAATTCTGGCCATCATTTTAGAAAAACATCTTGTGATGTTATTTTGTTTTTAGGTATTCTATTTCTGGGTCTTTGAATCCAAGGATCATTCTGCTCATCTCTGTTGATAGTGTTGCTAGTTCCTTTAGAATGATTAATAACCCTGTTGTAGCTCCTAAGGTTCATGCTATATCATTCTTCCAACACCATGAATCATCTTTGGTAGAAGTTCTCCGTCAACTAAAGATCACAACAAGAGTGCTCGTGATGAGTTCTCTACTCCATATTGTGATTCTGCCTACTCCGCCCTTCTGCATGGGTTATCTGTAAGAATTATGTTGAACCCATTCGACATGCTAATCCATGCATCCACAACTCAAGAAACCATGTGCTCTTGAGTTGGCCCTATCTAGTTGTATTTTGATCTTCATCATTGAGAGGTTAGTCAAGAGTAGTTGTGCATTCTTGTTATCAATGTCTTCTATTCCTATGGTTTGTCAAGTTGTGCTATTTCCAATTGACTGGGAGAAGTAAACTCCAGTACCTCATCCTTTTCTTGGATTGGGTCGAAGTAGTTGCAGTCCGCAGATCAAAATGCCAATCTGGGTTTTGTTCTGTTCTATCTTGGAGTATATTCTTCTTTTGTCAAGAATATTATGAGAATTGCACCATCTCTTATGAGCTCTTGATGTAGTGATATTTCTCGCTATCATTATTCATCCCTCGGTTTCCGTGTTGGTTGTAACCGGAATATCGACAAGTGAACCATGATGTGTGAAATCAATACTCCTAGCAATGCCATTGTTTAGTAGGTAAAGGACAATAAATTCACTCTTATGGTGATGATGATTGAATCGTCATCCTAAGATTGACTGTGCTACCTAGTCCATGTTTCATGGTGCACTTTTCGATCAGTGAGTTAGGATTTTCTCAATCCCTCGCTCTATTGATCACATTATCTTGCCCTGAAAAGCGAGATTGTTCCCGAGCTTATTAAAATATCGGTGGTTCATGATTTTCCGAATATCTTCTCGGAAGTATTACCAGGTTGTTTCCTGACTTTTATGATAGAACTCGTGATCAAGTTGGTTTCTTTATAAGCCATCTTCTCCAAGAATCCGTGTTGGATACCCCGAGCTAGTTGGTTTAGCTAAACAACAACTTGGAGAGTTGGAAGATAAAAGCTTCGCCTAAACTTAGCTCATTTAAAAAAGATATTTCTCCTGTTGTGTGAGTCTGAAGAAAGATGATATTTTCATCGGTTGATTCGTGTGATCAATTGTTGCATATATTATCTTGTTCAATTTTGAATTTAGTATGGGCTATTGTCAAATCAAACTCAGAACCAAAGATTTTCGTAACGGTGTCCTACTCAGGGTTTTCCTTGAGCCTACACTATTGTATTCTTTGATCTGAACAATGCTATTATCTTGCTCACATAGTTGTGGAAATCCATTTATATGGGTATCTTGATGAATTGTTGTTCAGCCCATCGGCAACATTCTCATTTGTTCCATGATCTATGTTGGACATTAAGCTAGTGCTGGAAACTTTGTAGACATTGTCTTCATGTCTCGAGCACGAGGTATATGTTAGGTGTAAGGAGTGACTTCCTCTAGTTCACGTGCATTTGATGTAAGTTGCCGCCGTGAATTCGAGAAAAGTTAATTTGTTTCTTCGGAATCATCCCAAGTCAATCATGCACGTGCGAAGTATTCTATGGTTTGATAGACTGATCATCTTCACTCCATATGTATCTCCTAGCACACCAAGCCACTGATTGATTTGTTCAAGGAAAAGAAGTTAAGTGTCATTCCCGAAGGGCCCAGACGGAGTTGCACATGGCTTCGATATCCGCAATGATGGTTCCCAAATTAGAACTCAGTAGTGTTTTGTTGTAAGATTTATATGTGTTCACAGTTGTATTGGGCAGTGTGTTCACGTGGGTCTTGCAATCCAGCTCATGTTTTGGAGTTGTCTTCCATAGTTCATTTCCTGAGAATCTCCCAACGTTATCTCGTCGATTTGTGTTGCAAACTTTCTTTTTAGACATGCTGAGTCTGAAGCATCGTGTCACCAACCGGAGCTGAATCTCAGGCAGTTATAATGGTTGGAACTTTCTCAAGAATTATAATGTTGGTCTCTATGTAACCCGGTAAAGTGGTGAAATGGCTAACACACCTAGCCAGAAGACTTGATATTATAATATCTTGCATCAGCAACCTTAGCCATCTTCCGTGAGGTTTTTGGTATGACCTATTTTATAAGTTGTTCCTCATGGACTCCCTTTGATGCCCCGAATTCCGAGCTATATTTGATGAGCTAGATATAAAGCCTGACCTATAATTGGTTTCTGCTAGTAAATCATGGAGAACATTAGAAGCGGAGTGCTAAATGTCTCTCGGTCGATCAACCAGATTTCGTTCCCTTGGCACAGCTAAGGTGAAATCTGAGGAAGTGTTGTCTTCCTTGGTATCTGCATCCTCCATCACTGTTCATCATGGTAGTATGTTGTGTCACCAAGATCTTGGCACAGATATTGGTAAAACTTTGATGAATATGGAAATGCTCAAGTTCTTGAGAGCACGCTCAGACACTAGGTTATATCCTCGGTAATACTTGGTATGTGCCTTCTGTTCACCGAGTTGTTCTATAACTCTAGTTTCTTTCCAACTGAGTATGCCATTCTTTCAAATTCCTTCAAATAATCATTTGTGAATTGCCTTACCCTGGTATGAAGAGTTTCAATGATCTCTGTATCAAAAGTAATTCTTTTTGCCACTTAAGGGAATAACTCTACGAGTCACCCTCCTAAGGTGCCCCGTTGTGGTATGAAGGGCAACTTAATCCTCGCTACTTTGAAACCTCGTCATCATCTGTCTTAAGCATGGATTTGTTGCCTACCAATCGCACCTCAGTGATATGTCTCATTTTCTCATCCGTGTTTTGGTGTTGTGTCTCAGCTCAAGGGACGTTCCTATGTCTCATTCTATGAGTTGATCTTGAGTTGCTCGATCTTGACGAGATCAAATCTTGTAGAGCCTTCCTGTTCTTTTGTCATCGAGCTAGACGAAGATCTCAAAGACAACGATGTCAAGATCAACATGGTGCGTTGAATCAACATCCTCGAGAGGAGAAAATGGATCATGAAGATTGTGATAGTTTAGTGTCTCCTCTTCCTCTTCCCGACTACGCTTGAATCTCGGGACGAGATTCTTGTTTAGTGGGGGTGAGTTGTCACATCCCTGAAATCCCTAGTAGAGCTTAGCAAGTTTGAGCTCATGTTTTCTTTATTTGCATTCTAAGAAAATGAATTGAACCCAAGAAAGAAGTGAAATCAAAGCAAAACTCCAACATAGTCTATATTCAAAAACAATCCAAAGTTGTGATAAATCAATAAACCCAAAATGGCCTCCATAAAAGTCCATCATTTTTGATAAATCTTGGAAAACACAATTCAGGATTGGTTTTCTTTTTAAAAATACTTTTGGCATTTTATTTTAAACTCAAAAGCCACTGAAATCAATTAATTAATTGATTTCAAATACTTCCTAGTTTTATAAAATGTTGAAAACTTCACATGGGGTTGGAAATATTCAAATAACACCCCAGAATTGTTTAGCTATTTTCTTTGAATTAGTTGGAGCCAAAACAAATAAAACAAATGTTAGAAATAACAAAACAGAAAAGAAGAGAAAAAAAGGAAACACTTACCTGTCGCCCCCTGGAGGCCCTACCCACCAGGGCCTCCCCCTGGTCGTCGTCTTCCCCGAGCAGCTGCGTGGCAGCAGCGCGTGCGCCGGCTCCACCTGATGCTTGCAACCTCCTGCTCGTCCCCGTCCTCATCTCCTCGCCCGGGGATGCCCGAGACCCCCTCGATCTCATCCTCCTCTTCTCTCTCCAGTTCCCTCTTCTCTCTCTCTGCTTTCCCTCGTTGCCGCCATTGCCGAGATCTCCAAGCTTGCCTCCAGCTCATCTTCGGCCACCCCCTCGCCTTCCTAACCAGCTCATTAGCTCCGCCTTGTCGAGAAGCTCCTCACCGTCAACCTCCCCGAGCACCCGAGCCACTTCAGCATCGCCATCGCCACCTTCTTCCTTCTCTGGTCGTCGGAGCTCCCCACCTCGATTCGCTGGCCAGGGTCCCTCTCCGGTCTACCCGATGCCAAAAACGGAGATGCGCTGAGCCCCTGCTCCTTTCCCCTCTCACCCCACGCTCTTCCATGCCCCGTAGCCTCGATCCCCACCATGGCTGACTCCGACCACCGCCCGAGGTCGTTGCCGGCCTCGCTCCGGCCACCTCCTAACCCGTGGCTAGGTCGGAACGGATGCGGCGCACTTCTAGCTTCCTGTAGAACCCAACCGTGCTCGATTTGGACCTCTGTAGCGCAATGCCGGCCAACTCCGGCGAGCCCTCCGCCGCGGGCTTGGTCGCCGGCGACCACCCTCCGGTGGGCGTCGACGTGGCCGACCATTAGTGCGTAATTAACCTGCCCTTAGTCACTTCGAGAGAGCCCCACGCCTGGTCAAACACCAATTAGGGGCTGGTCAGCGCGGGTTTAGCCTCTGGGTCACTGACCAGTGGGCCCCACTGGTCAGGTTTGACCTGGACCGGCTGGTTGACCTGCTGACGCAGGGATGATATCAGCCTGACGCAGTAATAGCTTTTCTGAGTTAATTTAATTCCAGAAAATGCCTAAAACTTCTAATAAACATAGAAAATAATCTGTAAGTCCAATGAAAATAATTTATATATGAAAAATGATCAGAAAAATCCAAAGAATCTGATTATGGCATTTTCATGCATGTTTGAGAAAGTTAACAACACCGAATAGGCAAAATGATGAATAGGATAAATTTAATAATTAGTTTGGAGTTGGAATTTGATTCCTATTTGAATTCCACTTCAATTGTTATGACCAAACATTGATCAAGGGAAACCAGTACCTCGAAATACCATCCTCTTGCATGATAAAACAAATTATGCGTGAGCATCAGGTTGAATCAATTAAAAGGGTATCCAGAAAATACCTTGTTGAAGTGAAGTTTGAATCCTGATTCAAACCAAGCTTCAACCTAAGAAATGGTAGCTATATTGGCCCTTTCACATTCCATTTCCATTTCTTGATCATGCATCATAGTGTTGCATTTCTGTGAAGTAACTATTGTTCTTTCCTGTTTATCGGTACTGTTTCCTCTCGGTAGACGATGGTTCCGACGATGTGATCGTTGACATTGACGAAGACTCATTGCTATCTTCAAATGTGTCAGGCAAGCAAACCCCCTTGAGCATATTGAAATGAACCCACTCTCTCGCTCCTGCTCTCTTTTACCGCATTAGGACAAACACGATTCAACTATACATGTTATCGGTAGTTGAACCCATTCCTCTGCATGACCTGATTTTGTCACAGTAAATAGTTGAAACCACTTAGCATCAGTAGCAACTGCTTCAGCTTTGTTGTACTTACTCATCCATGCTTGCTTACAATGCCTGCTATGCTTAGAGTCGTGTCGGGTCTGATCCGTCTGGATGATGAATCAGAATGGTTGTGTTCATGTCCTATAGTGTGAGAGTAAAGGTGTGGATCTGATTTGGTAAAGGTAGCGATGAGAGGCCATGTAGGAGTACATGGCATGTTGTCTTATTGGGACCGTCCTTAAGAACTGAGTTCTGTGTATGTTATCCAAGACAAGATACTACCATGCACTGGCCCTGAAATATGACCCCGCTCGGCTTATCAATTGCCTAGATCTCTGTCCAGGAGTTGCAATTAGTTTCTGGTGTATGTAGGAAAAGTGTTGGCGGTCGTGTTTAGCTCTGCCCGGCGGGGTAGGCTTCTCTGTGCTTGATACACAGTGGCACGGTGTACCAAGTGGCACCCGGATGGTGGGCTTGGGAACCCTGCGCACATCGTTTGGGGTTGTAGAGGAAACCTCGGCCGGACTTCCTTGCGGGTTCAGTCTCAAATAGGCGATAATCCTGGACTAGGGTCTTTAGTGGTTAACGGTCGTGGCCGACACCCACGCCAGTGCTTCCGCTTGAAGGTTGCCGAGATGCATGACGTGCACATGGTGATAAGTGGTGGGAGCGTGTGTGAAGAAGTATACCCCTGCAGGGTGAATCAATCTGTTCGAATAGCCGCGTCCTCGGATATGGACTACTTGGAAACATTACGTGGTACATAGACAATTTAAATGGATACTCTAAAACATGCAAGATAAGTGTGAGTGCTATGGAAGTCTTTCTCGTAGGGAGACGAGAGTGGATCCATAGTGGTGTATTGAATTGGTGAATTTGTGGACTCGTGTGCGCTATCCCACCTCAAAGAAAGAACTAGTAGTCGTAGTACAGGTTAGCCAAGAGTCAAAGCTGGCTTGCTGCAATCAAACCACACAATCCTTTCATCGAAACATGATGAATATGTAGATAGTTCTGATGTAAGACTTGCTGAGTACCTTTGTACTCACGGTTGCTTTATTTATGTTTTGTAGAGAAGATTTAGTCTCATTAAAGGTTTCTACGCGATGTGTTGGATGTTGACCGGAATAGCTTGGGAATCCCAGACAGAGGTCTGGCTCCTTTGGTAGGGTCGTAGTAGCTTTTCAGGCTCTTCCAGCCACTTTTAGTAGATGTCTGTACCCAGACATGATTTTGCTTCCGCTTGTTGTTTGGATGACTTGAGTGTCGGGTCATGGGACCCCTGTTTGTAATAACACACTATGTTGATTCTTATGAGTCCTTAATAAAAGCTTGAGTCATAGAGTTATGTTGTGATGCCATGTTGTATCTACACATATCGTGCATATTGTGTGTATGTTATAAAATGCATTATATGTGTGGGATTCGACACCTAGTTGTGTGCCTTTAGTAGTACTCTTTATAGGGAAATGCCTCTTTGTGCTTCTATCGAGCCTTGGTAGCTTGCTACTGCTCTAGACACATTGATTGACCGGCGTGTATCCTTCTTTGCTGCTGTGTCTGTCCCCTCGGGGAAATGTCACGCGGTGTAATGGAGTCCTTGTAGCTTGCTACGACTCGTCTACACACGCTGTTGATCGACACCTGCTTTGCTGGGTTATGTATGCCTGTCCCTGTACGGATGTACCGCTTGGGTTTATAACTAGTCATGTTGAACCGGGTTCTTTGTCGTTTGAACGCTAGCAACATATTCATATACGTGAGCCAAAAGACGCAAGCGGTCCCGGCCAAGGTAAGGTGGCAGCCGTGGAGTTTACCGTGCATGAGGCCGCAAAGTGATGTGATGTGTTACAGGCTGGGTTCTTATGACTCAAGATCGGGGTCCCGATATGTTGTTAGGGACAACATCCCGATCAGCACTCAAGAGAATAATCCAAAGGTGGTTGAAGTTACTTATGTCGATGATAGATCCAAAGAAATGCTTTCGGAAACTCTCATGACAAATTCCGCCCTACCGCCACAGGTGGATCTAAATAACAATGTTATAGAGCAGAAAGTCAAGGTGTGGGCTCTTAAGAAGATTGCCCAACAATTCTGCAACTGGAAGAAAATATTGGACCATGATTATATTAAGAAAAACAAGACTCCAACATTCACCGGAGAATTTGAGAAGTTAAGAGATCACTGGGATGCATTTGTGGCATACAAGAAATCATATGCAGCTAAGAAAAGGTCAGAAACAAAAAAGAAGAATGCTCCAAAGAAGGAATATCACTATGTTATGGGATCCGTTGGCTATAAGGCTGGCATGCCTATGTGGGAGAAAACTGAGAACGACCTGATTGCTAAAGGGATCGATCTAGAGCCATTGGAGTGGATCAAACGGGCAAGGAATTGGTTCTACGGGCATGGGGGAAAGTTGAACCTAGAAACAGGGAAGTGTATTTATACAAAAGAGCAACTTGCAACACCCCTCAAAGCCATTAAAGATGCAATGAAGGACGTGCAGGACAGGAAGTTCAATCCCGACAGAGATATCGACGAGATGACACGCGCCCTCAAGAATCCTGAACACAGTGGACGAACATGAGGCACACCAGGCTCCGTTCCGTGGAAGATTGGGTTTCCCGACAGCAGTGACACATATAGAAGCCAAGGGAGAAAAAAACATGATGCAGATCGGTTGCAGAAGATAGAAGAAATAGTAGCCTTGCAGCAGAAGCAAATAGGGGAACATACCAACCTGCATGCTACCGGCCCATCTCAGTGGCACAAAGACCCTGCATTCGATATTGTCGGCCCAACATCTCAACGGAAAAGCAACGTGGCTTCCACGGATCTCGTTTAGCCCATAGATGATATCATGGATCCTCGCTACCCCGTGGATGATATTACGCAAAGGGAATATTGTGATCTATAAGTGAAATTGAAAGTGCGTTATATCGACTAGGGGGGGGGTGAATAGGAGATTTTTAGAATTTCATCGCTGAGGAAATTCCTTTTGAGGAAATTCCTCACTGATGACTAACTTACAGCGGAAACGGTTACGGATCAGACGTGCAAACTTTCACAATAGCAGTATTACAGAGTGAAGAATGTGAAAAAAACAGATTGCACAGTAAGCAGGCACGCAGAATATAGATGATGATTAACTCAAGTGAAGAATTTGGGGTTGAGGAAATTCAGAGAAAGTCTTCAGCAAATTCTTCAAACAGTCACGGTGAAAGTCATCAACACATAATACAGAGAAGGTAAAGAGTTGAGGAATTAGAACCCGATTCTTGGTGAAGACTGTTGTTGATGACCCAGTTCCAACTGCTGTGACAGTTGTACATCTGGTTTGGAGCGGCTTGGTATTGAAACCAAAGGACACCCAGTCCCGGGACACACAGTCCCTACCGTATTCTCCTTGAGCTAAGGACACACAGTCCTCGCCCAACACTCGTGGTAAGTCTTCAGGGCAGACTTCCAAACCCTCACAAACTCGGTCACCCGGCGATCCACAATTGACTGTTGGATTGCTCTAGACCATGACGCCTAACCGTCTGGAGGATGCACAGTCCTCAAAGGTAAAAGGCTTCAGTCCCACACATGAACAACTTCTTTAGTGATGCTCAATCACTAGGTTTGGTTTGTGGTTTCGGTGGGTGGTGTATTTCCTCACTGATGATTTACTCTTGAAGGCTCTGAGGAATTTGGGTTGCTCTTATGACAAGTGTCAGTTTCTAATGGAGCAGCCAACCAGCTAGTGGTTGTGGGGGTGGCTATTTATAGCCTGGGAGCATCCCGACATGATTTGACACTAATGCCCTTAAATAATATGACCGTTGGAGTGGATAAGACCAGTGACTTGGCGTGGTTATCGAAACGATCGGGACCCTCAACTGTGAGAGTCCTCATGTCACTCATATTCCTCACTTGAGGCTTTTGGTAGGATTTGGCTTGGGTTGAGCATCATGAGGAAATCCATTCCATAGTGTTACTTTGACCCCCTTTAACAGTACGGTGTTCCTATTCATCAAACGCGAAGAAAGTAAAACAGAAAACTTAAATCTTCACGCTTCAATTTCTTCAGAACAATTTTCTTCAGGAACCACGATCTTCTTAATATCAATATCTTCATGAGGAATATCAATTTTATCGCAGATTCCTCGCGATTCATTTCTTCAGCTTCAGACCAAATTCTTGAACTGAAGACATATATTTTTAGGGGTCGATATTCTTCAAATATCTCAAACTCCTCAATGACTTATAGATCATGTGTACACTTATAAACACATTAGATACTTAACCTATAAGTCTTCAAACCACCAAAATCACTAAGGGGCACTAGATGCACTTACAGAAATGCATGAACATAGCTCTGAAGGTGGCGGTCGGCTTTGCCTTACCTCCTGTACCTGGTGGAACTTACCATTCCTCTATGATTCCAGATGGCTATGTTGTTGCCAAGGTGGATGAAGTTATCAACGGATTTGACCAGCACGAGCTTGACTATCCTGCAGGTGAATGGGAGACTGCATTGGAATATGCCAAAAAAACTATCGTTCTATGAAAAAAGGAACACATCATGCTTCAACATTGGACGTCGTGTTAGCAGACTCCGTCGGAGGAGGCCCCTCAGCAGACTCCTCATAGTAGCAATCCAGCTCTATCTCTGCTGCCTCAATCGTCTCTGCCACGTCAGCAGACTCCATCGCCTCAGCAGTCTCCGCTATGTCAGCAGACTCCACTGGAGGAGACCCCTCAGCAGACTCCGCCTCCTTAGCCGCCTTAGCCCCATACACGGAAGAGAACCACCACTCCGGCAACTAAGAGCACAACTATGAAGAAATCCAGAGTAGTTACAAGCGTCAAGGAAGCTCCTGGCAAGTTAGCATACCAACTGAGTGATGAGGAACTCAACAAGTTTGTGGATGTCGATGTGAAACACCATCTTGCACCGAAATTGCACGAGAAAACGGAGAAAATATATCACAGAAAAGTGAAGCGATGTCTAGGAAACCTTACGCGACCACCGCCGCCTCCGCTGCTATCGGACTATGACCGCTCGATTGTTAAGTCATATAGAGAACATGTGTGGTCAAGAAGTAGTAGTGCAAGTGGGAAAACAATTCCCCATCTCGGCGAACAGAAAAACCAATCGTGCCCCCCGCTCAACGTGTTTACCGATATCGATTATGATGTGGAGGCAGCGGCCCATGATCTTGGTTTCACTCTTGGTCAATACTTAGGCGAGTAGGTAGAGTTCCCCATGACTGAGTTAACATACAGATACCCGTATGGGAAGCCTCTCGTCAAACATGAGGAGGTCCCTCTTCTACCAACACAAATGCAAAGATTGCATCAGTGGTACATCAAAGCCTCAAATGACCAAGGGATCAACTATCTCATTGCGAGAGTTAAAGATGAGCATTACTTCAATGGAGACGAGTAGATTTACATTGAATTTGAAGAATTATTTCAGTTATACAATCAAGACGCCATTAACAAATCTATCACCATTTGCTATTCTTTGTAAGTATCATTTCTTTAATTAACTCTCTAGCTCATCTTGTTCATTGCATGTATAATTATCCTCACTATATTATGCGGAAAGAAGATCCTCGAATGCAAAAGAATACTAAACTATGACATTGGGTTCATTAACCCAAAAAATGTTCATGAAATGACGGTAGAAAACAATGCCATGTCGGGACCCCGATCCTAAGTCATAAGAACCCAGCCTCTAACACATCCCATCACTTTGCGGCCTCGCGCATGGTAAACTCCACGGTTGCCACCTTACCTTGGCCGGGACCGTTTGCGTCTTTTGACTCACGTATATGAATGTGTTGCTAGCATTCAAACGACAAAGAACCCGGGACGAAATGACTAGTTATAAACCCAAGTGGTACATTCGTACAGGGACATGCACACATAACCCAGCAAAGCAGGTGTCGGTCATCAGCGCGTGTAGACGAGTCATAGCAAGCTACAAGGCGAAGGGACACACACAGCAGCAAAGAAGGATACATGCCAGTCAATCAATGTGTCCGGAGCAGTATCAAGCTACCAAAGCTCGGTGGAAGCACAAAGAGGCATTTCCCCGTAAAGAGTATTACTAAAGGCACACAACTAGGTGTCTAATCCCACACATATAATGCATTTCATAACATACACACAATATGCACGATATGTGTAGATACAACATGGAATCACAACATAACTCTATGACTCAAGCTTTTATTAAAGACTCATAAGAGTCAACATAGTATGATATTACAAACAGGGTCTCGTGACGCGACACTCATGTCATACAAACATCAAGCGGAATCAAAACATGTTTGGGTACAACCATCTACTAAAAGTGGTTGGAAGAGCCTGAAAAGCTATAACGACCCTACCAAACGAACCAGACCTCTGTCTGCGATTCCCAAGCTATTCTTGTCAATGTCGAACACATCGCGTAGAAAACTTTAATGAGACAAAAATATTCTCTGCAAAAACATAAATAAAGCAACCGTGAGTACAAATGTACTCAGCAAGACTTACATCAGAACTATCTACATATCCATCATTATCAATGAAGGGATTGTGTGGTTTGATTGCAGCAAGCCAGCTTTGACTCTTGGCTAACCTGTACTACGACTACTAGTTCTTTCTTTGAGGTGGGATAGCGCACACGAGTCCACAAATTCACCAATTCAATACACCACTATGGATCCACTCTCGTCTCCCTACGAGAAAGACTTCCATAGCACTCACACTTATCTTGCATGTTTTAGAGTATCCATTTAAATTGTCTATGTACCACGTAATGTTTCCAAGTAGTCCATATCTGAGGACGCGGCTATTCGAACAGATTGATTCACCCTGCAGGGGTATACTTCTTCACACACGCTCCCACCACTTATCACCATGTGCACGTCATGCATCTCGGCAACCTTCAAGCGGAAGCACTGGCGTGGGTGTCGGCCACGACCGTTAACCACACAAGACCCTAGTCCAGGATTATCGCCTATTTGAGACTGAACCCGCAAGGAAGTCCGGCCGAGGTTTCCTCTACAGCCCCAAACGATGTGCGCAGGGTTCCCAAGCCCACCATCCAGGTGACACTTCGTACACCGTGCCACTGTGTATCTACCGCACTAAAGCCTACCCCATCGGGTAGAGCTAAACACGGCCGCCAACACTCTTTCTACAAACACCAGAAACTAATTGCAACTCCTGGGCAGAGATCTAGGCGATTAATAAGCCGAACGGGGTCATATTTCACAGCCCAATGCATGGTAGTATCTTGTCTTGGATAACATACACAGAACTCAGTTCTTAAGGACGGTCCCAATTAGACAACCCACCATGTACTCCTACATGGCCTCTCATCGCTACCTTTACCAAATCAGATTCACACCATTACTCTCACACTGTAGGACATGAACACGACCATTCCGATTCATCTTCCAGATGGATCAGACCCGACACAACTGTAAGCATAGCAGGCACAGTAATCAAGCATGGTTGAGTAAGCACAACAAAGCTCAAGCAGTTGCTACTCATGCTAAGTGGTTTCAACTATTTACTGTGACAAAATCAGGTCATGCAGAGGAATGGTTCAACTGCCGAGAACACATAACAGTTGAATCGTGTTTGTCCTAATGCAATAAAAGAGAGGAGGAGCGAGAGAGTGGGTTTATATCAATATGCACAAGATGGGGTCTGCTTGCCTAACACGTCTGAAGATAGCAATGAGTCTTCATCAATGTCAACGATCACATCGTCGGAACCATCGTCTACCAAGAGGGACCGGCAAACAAGAAAGAACAATAATTACTTCACGGAAATGGAACACTATGATGCATGATCATGACATGAAAATGAAATGTGGCATGGATAATGTAGCTACCATTTCTTAAGTTGAAGCTGGTTTGAATCAAAATTCCAATATCACTTCAACAAGGTATTTTTCAAATACCCTTTTTAATTGATTCGACCTGATGCTCACACATAACTTGTTTTATCATGCATGAAGATGGCATATTGAAGTACTGACTTTCCTAGATCAATGTTCGGTCTTATTAATTGAAGTGGAATTCAAATGTATACCAAATTCCAATTCCCATACTTTTTTTTAAATTTACCCTAATCATCATCTTGCTTTCTTGGTGATGTTAACTTTCTCAAACATGCATGAAAATGCCATAATCAGATTCCTTGAATTTTTTTGATCATTTTTCATATATAAATTATTTTCATCTGATTTATATTATATTTTCTATGAACTTTTGAAGTTTTGCAATCATTCTGGAATTATTTAAAATCAGACATACATTTATTGCATCAGCTCTGCGTCAGCAATGTGTCAACTGGTCAACTGGCTCTCGGTCAGGTCAAACTGACTGGTGGGGCCACTGGTCAGTGACCCGGCCTAATCCCCATGGTGACCAGCCTTAACCCGGACTTTGACCAGCCCTGGGGCCCACTGTCAGTAGCTCTAGTGGGGGGGGTGGTTAGTAGCTAACCACTGTCCACGTCATGGGCTGCGGGAGCCTGGTCGGCGGCCACCAAATCCATGACGGAGAGTCGCCGGAGTTGGCCAAAACGCGCCACACGGCTCGGATTCGAGGGCCGAGAGCACTGGGGCGTAGCCCAGGCTCGGCTTCGTCCGCCAGACCTATCCATGGCCAGGGAAGGTGGTCGGAGCAGGGCCGGCGGCATGCTCGCGCGGTGGCCGGAGCTCGGCTATGGAGGGAAGCCCCTCTGGGGGTGGATCCACGCGGGAGCAAGAGGTGAACGGGGCGGTGGCTCACTGCGAGTGCAACGGTGGCAACGGTAGGCTCGGGGAGGTCCGCTTGTGCTTGATTCGTCGACGGAGTTCCAGCGGCCACAGTTGGGGAAGATGGCGTAGCTGCAGCGACAGAGGGCCTCGGTCCTTCTGGCTTCGTTCTAAGGACGGAGAGGAACACGGCGGAGCTGCTGCGCGTCTCAGGTAGGCTGTAGGGATGCGGTTGCCAGGGTAGCAGCCAACAACGATGGCAAGCTTGCTCGGTGGCCGCGGAGAGAGAGGTAGGGAAGAGGAGAGGCACGTGCGAGGAGGGGATCTGGTTCACACAGTCCAGGTGGTGGTCTGGGCACCACTAGAATGCCGAGGAAGGAGGAGGTGGCCAGGGGACGTGGTCGTGCAAGGTGATGCGTCGGGCACGCAGCTGCTTCTCCTCCTTGCAGGAGGAAGAAGACAACGGTGCCCCTGGTGGGCTCGGCCGCTTCGTGGACACGAGCGCCAGGTAAGTTTTTCCTTTTTTCTTTTTTTCTTTTCTGTTTTCTAACTTTTGTGCTTGATTTTAATAAAATAGCAAACCATTTTTAAATATCCTAAAAATAATCATGTGATATGAATGGAATTATCGAGTGCCACACAATTATTTTCATAATATATAAAACAATTTTTGATATATAGCATATATTATTCCACTTAAAATAATTTTTTGATTGATTCAAAAGTCCAAAATATAATGTTCCTGTGTTTTCAAATATTGGTTGGCACATTTACCTCATCTCAATATTTTCACAGAATATTTCAGAGCATTTTCTTGAATCATTTTAAAGCAGTTTTTATATTGCCTTTTTGACAAAAATTGATTCCTGAGGCTTGATCACTTCCCCATTTCAAATTCAACAAAATTTGAATGCATGCATGAATATGCAATGTCAAGCAAGGTAAAGTTGGGTTGTGACAACTCACCCCCACTAAACAAGAATCTCGTCCCTAGATTCAAGCGTAGGGTAGGACTAAATAGGGAACACTAGCTATCATGATCTTCACGATCCAATTGCCCTTCTCGAAAATGTTGATTCATTGCATCATGATAACCTTGACGTCTTTGTCTTTGAGGTCTTCGTCTAACACGACAACAAAAGAACAGGAAGACTCTACCTAATTCGATCTCCTCGAAGATCGAGCAACTCATGATCAACTCACAAAGTGAGACGTAGGAACGTCCCTTGAGCTGAGACATAAAACACATAACACAGATCAGGAAATGAGACAAATGATCGAGGTTCAATTGGTAGGCAACAATTCCATGCTTAAAATAGATGGAGACAAGGTTTCAAAGTAGCGAGGAGTTAAGTTGCCCTTCATACCATAACCGGGCACCTTAGGTAGGCGACTCGTAGAGTTATTCCCTTAAGTGGAAAAAGATTTAATTTTGATACAAAGATCATTAAAATTCTTCATACCAGGGCAAGGCAATTCACAATTGATCGTTTGAAGGAATTTTAAAGAATGGCATACTCAATTTGTAAAGACACTAGAGTTATAGGACAACTCGGGAAACGGAAGGCACATTCCAATTGATATCGAGGGTATAACCTAGTGTCTGAGCGTGCTCTCAAGAACTTGAGCATTTCCATATCCATCAAGGTTTTACCAATATCTGTGCCAAGATCTTGGTGACACAACATACTACCATGATGAACAATGATGGAGGATGCAGATGCAAAGGAAGACAACACTTGCTCAGATTTCACCTTAGCGATGCCGAGGAAACGAAATCTGGTTAATCGACCGAGAGACATTTAGCACTCCTCTTCTAATGTTCTCCTTGATGTACTAGCACAACCCAATTATAGGTCATGCTTGATATGTATCACATCAAGTATAGGTCGGACTTCGGGGCTTAAATGGGGTCCACGAGGAACAACTTATAAAATAAGTCATACAAAAACCTCACGGGGAGATGGCTAAGGTTGCTGATGCAAGATATTATAATATTAAGTCTTCCGGTTAGGTGTGTTAGCCACGACATCACGTTATTGGGTTACAGAGAGACCAATATTATAATCCTTGGGAAGCGTTACAACCATCATATCTGCCCGAGATTCAGATCTGGTTGGTGACATGATGTTTCAGACTCAGCATGTCTGAAAAGAAAGTTTACAACACAATTCGACGAGATAATGTTGTGAGATTTTCGGGAAATGAACTACAGAAGCCAACTCCAAAACATGAGGTGGATTGCAGGACACATGTGAACACACTACCCAAGGCAATGATGAACACATGAAAAGTCTTACAACAAAACACTACCGAGTTCTGGGTGGGAACCATCATTGCGGATGTCAAGTCCTTACATAAGTCCGAATTAGCTCTTATGAAGGAACTAATTTCCCTTATACAACTCAATCAGTGGCTTGGTGTGCTTGGAATTACATATGGAGTGGAGATGATAAGTCTATCAAACCATAGAATACTTCACACGTGCGTGACTAACTTGGGATGATTCCGAGGAAAGCAAATTAACTTTTCTCGAATTCATGATGGCAACTTGCATCAATTCCACGTGAATGGAGAAGAAGTCACTTCTTAAACCTAACATAAACCTCATGATCGAGACACGAAGACAATGTCTACAAAGTTTCCAACACTAGCTTAATGTTCAACATAAGTTACGGAGAAGACAAAGGTGTTGCTAATGGACTCAACAACAGTTCATCAAATTATCCATATTGATGGAATTCCAAAACTATGTGACCAAGATAATAGCATTGGTCAGATCAAATAATACAATGGTGTATGCTCAAGGAAATCCACGAGTAACACACCATTACGATAATCTTTGGTTATGATTTTGATTTGACAATAGCCCATACTCAAATCAAAATTGGACAAGATAATATATGCAACAATTGATCGCATGAATCAACCGATGACAATATCATCTTTCTTCAAGACTCACATAACAGGAAAATTATCACTTATAAATGAACTAAGTTTAGGCGAAGCTTTTATCTTCCAACTCTCCAGGTAGTTGTTTAGCTTAACCAACTAGCTCGGGGGTATCCAACACGGATTCTTGGAGAAGGGTGGCTTATAGGGAAACCAACTTGATCACGAGCTCTATCATAATAGTTAGGAAAAACTTGGTAATACTTCCGAGAAGATATTCAAAAAATCACGAACCACCGTTATGTTATTAAGCTTGGGAACAATCTCGCTTTTCATGGCAAGATGATATGATCAAAGAGCGACGGATTAACACAATCCCAACCCATTGATCGAAAAGTGCACCATGAAACATGGACTAGGTAGCACGGTCAATCTTAGGATGACGATTCAATCACCATCACCATAAGAGTGAAATTATTGTCCATTAGCTACCAAGCAATAACATTGCTAGGAGTATTGATTTCTCACATCATGGTTCACTTGTCGATATTCCAGTTACAACCAACACAAAAACCGAGGGATGAACAATGATAGCGAGGAGTACCACTGTATCAAGATTTCATAAGAGATGGTGCAATTCTCATGACATTCTTGACAAAAGAAGATAATACTCCAAGATAGAATAGAACAAAAGCCGGATTGGCATTTTGATCTGCGAAATACAACTACTTTTAGCCAATCCAAGAAATGGATGAGGTACTAGAGTTTTCTTCTCCCACTCATTCGGAAATAGTACAACTTGACAGACCACAGGAATAGAAGACATCGATGACACGAATGCATAACTACTCTTGACTATCCTCTCATAAATGAAGGTCAGAAACAATTGAAGAGGGCCAACTCAAGAGCACATGATTTCCTGAGTTGTGGATGCATAGGTTAGCATGTCGAACGAGTTCAACATAATTCTTCCAGATAACCCATGCAGAAGGGCGGAGTTGGCAGAATCACAATATGGAGTACAGAACTCATCACGAGTACTCTTTTTATGAACTTTAGTTCATAAAGAACTTCTGCCAGAGATGGTCCATGGTGTTGGAAGAATGATATACCATGAACCTTGGGAACTACAACAAGGTTACTAATCATTCTAAAGGAACTAGCAACACTATCAACAGAGGTGAGCAGAATGACCCTTGGATTCAAGAACCCAGAAATAGAATACCTACCAACTAAATAACATCACGTGATGTTTTTGAAAATGATGGCCAGAATTATCACAATGGAAACATAGAACACATCTAAACTATTGGGTGGTTTTCGAGGTAACATGTTTTCCTAATACTTCAACAAAACTTAGAGGTAACAGAGTACCTCAACACAATGATTAGTGTGCTTTGCTGGCCAAAAGGACATTAGAAATAAGAGGAAGGAATTTGCAATTGCATCAGATTATTTAGAAACCTTGGAAAACTCGGACAGTATAACGGCTGTACGGACATGAAATATGAGGCAACCTGCAAGAAAACTAACAACATAACAATTGAATTCTTATGGAGACACTCATCCTTGAAGACAACAACTTTCCTATAGGTCTTCATCATAGTAACTCGCCATCCTAATGAATAGATGAGAAAGCCTAATTATTAAACCCCGTAGAATAAAGAAGAGGATAACTCAGAATAAGAATGACACAAGGAAAGGAGTAAACAGAGCCTTACGTTCCCTTCCACAAGAAATTCCCTTATATAACTAAAGAGTTGCTAGACCAAACATCGAAAAGTTTGGCTTGCTTATCCTACAGGCCGTAAAGCTCTGATACCAAAGCTGTCGGGACTCCGATCCTAAGTCATAAGAACCCAACCTGTAACACATCACGTCACTTTATGGCCTCACGCACGGTAAACTCCACGGCTGCCACCTTACCTTGGCCGGGACCGTTTGCGTCTTTTGACTCACGTATATGAATGTGTCGCTAGCATTCAAATGACAAAGAACCCGGGACGACATGACTAGTTTTAAACCCAAGTGGTACATTCGTACATGGACATGCATACATAACCCAGCAAAGCAGGTGTCGGTCATCAGCGTGTGTAGACGAGTCGTAGCAAGCTACAAGGACTCCATTACACCGCATGACATTTCCCCGAAGGGACAGACACAGTAGCAAAAAAGGATACATGCCAGTCAATCAATGTGTCCGAAGTAGTAGCAAGCTACCAAAGTTCGGTGGAAGCACAAAGAGGCATTTCCCCGTAAAGAGTACTACTAAAGGCACACAACTAGGTGTCGAATCCCACACATATAATGCATTTCATAACATACACACAATATGCACGATATGTGTAGATACAACATGGCAACACAACATAACTCTATGACTCAAGCTTTTATTAAAGACTCATACGAGTCAACATAGTATGATATTACAAACAAGGGTCTCGTGACCCGACACTCAAGTCATACAAACATCAAGCGGAAGCAAAACATGTCTCGGTAGATAAATCTACTAAAAGTGGCTGGAAGAGCCCGAAAAGCTATAACGACCCTACCAAAGGAACCAGACCTCTGTCTGGGATTCCCAAGCTATTTCGGTCAACGTCGAACACATCGCGTAGAAACCTTTAATGAGACTAAAATCTTCTTTGCAAAAACATAAATAAAGAAACCATGAGTACAAAGATACTCAGCAAGACTTACATCAGAACTATCTACATATGCATCACTATCAATGAAGGGATTGTGGGGTTCGATTGCAGCAAGCCAGCTTTGATTCTTGGCTAACCTGTACTATGACTACAAGTTCTTTCTTTGAGGTGGGATAGTGCACACGAGTCCACATATTCACCAATTCAATACACCACTATGGATCCAGTCTTGTCTCCCTACGAGAAGGCCATCCGTAGCACTCACACTTATCTTGCATATTTTAGAGTATCCATTTCAATTGTCTATGTACCACGTAATGTTTCCAAGTAGTCCATATGAGAGGACGCGGTTATTTGAACAGATTAAATCACCCTGCAGGGGTATACTTTTTCACACCTGCTCTCACCACTTAGCACCATATGCACGTCATGCATCTCGGCAACCTTCAAGCGGTAGCACTAGCGTGGGTGTCGACCACGACCGTTAACCACACAAGACCCTAGTCCAGGTTTATCGCCTATTTGAGACTGAACCTGCAAGGAAGTCCGGCCAAGGTTTCCTCTATGGCCCCAAACGATGTTAACAGGGTTCCCAAGCCCACCATTCGGGTGACACTTGGTACACCGTGCCACTGTGTATCTACCGCACTGAAGCCTACCCCGTCGGGCAGAGCTAAACACGGCCGCCAACACTTTTCCTACAAACACTAGAAACTAATTGCAACTCCTGGACAGAGATCTAGGCGATTAATAAGCTGAGCGGGGTCATGTTTTAGGGCCCAATGCATGGTAGTATCTTGTCTTGGATAACATACACAGAACTCAGTTCTTAAGGACGGTCCCAATGAGACAACCCACCTTGTACTCCTACATGGCCTCTCATCGCTACCTTTACCAAATCGGATTCACACCTTTACTCTCACACTGTAGGACATGAACGCAACCATTTCGATTCATCTTACAGAAGGATCAGACCCGACACAACTCTAAGCATAGCAGGCACAGTAATCAAGCATGGATGAGTAAGCACAACAAGGCTAAAGCAGTTGCTACTCATGCTAAGTGGTTTCAACTATTTACTGTGACAAAATCAGGTCATGCAGAGGAATGGGTTCAACTGTCGAGAACATGTAACAGTTGAATAGTGTTTGTCCTAATGCAATAAAAGAGAGCAGGAGCGAGAGAGTGGGTTTATATCAATATGCTCAAGGGGGGGTTTGCTTGCCTAACACGTCTAAAGATAGCAATGAGTCTTCATCAATGTCAATGATCACATCGTCGGAACAATCGTCTACCAAGAGGGAACAACACCGGCAAACAAGAAAGAACAATAGTTACTTCATGGAAATGCAACACTATGATGCATGATCATGACATGAAAATGAAATGTGGCATGGCTAATGTAGCTACCATTTCATAAGTTGAAGGTGGTTTGAATCAAAATTCAAATATCACTTCAACAAGGTATTTTTCAAATACCCTTTTTAATTGATTTGACCTGATGCTCACGCATAACTTGTTTTATCATCCATGAAGATGCCATATTGAAGTAGTGAGTTTCCTAGCTCAATGTTTGGTCTTATTAATTGAACTTGAATTCAAATCTATACCAAATTCCAATTCCCAAACTGTTTATTAAATTTACTCTAATCATCATTTTGCTTACTTGGTGATGTTAACTTTCTCAAACATGCATGAAAATGGCATAATCAGATTCCTTGAATTTTTTTGATCATTTTTCATATATATATATATCATTTTCATCTAATTTATATTTTATTTTCTATGAATTTTTGATGTTTTGATATTATTCTGGAATTATTTAAAATCAGAAATACATTTATTGCATCAGCTCTGCGTCAGCAATGCGTTAGCATGTCAACTGGCCCTGGCTCAGGTCAAACTGACCGGTGGGGCCACTTCTCAATGACCCGGCCTAATCCCCGCACTGACCAGCCTTAACCAGGGCTTTGACCAGCCCTGGAGCCCGCTGTCGGTGGCTCTGGTGGGGGTGGTTAGTGGCTAACCACTGTCACGTCAGGGGCTGCCGGAGCTTGGCCGGCGGCGACCAAATCTACGACGGAGGGTCGCCGGAGTTGGCCAAAACATGCCACACGGCTCGGATTCGAGGGTCGATAGCACTAGGTCGTAGCCCATGCTTGGCCTCATCCGCCAGACCCATCCATGGCCAGGGAAGGTGGCCGAAGCAGGGTCGGCGGTGTGCTCGCGCGGTGGCCGGAGCTCGGCTATGGAGGGAAGCCCCTCTGGGGGTGGTCCACGCGGGAGTGAGAGGTCAACGAGGCGGTGGCTCACTGCGAGTGAAATGGTGGCAACGGTAGGCTCGGGGAGGTTCGGTTGTGCTCGATTCATCGACGGAGTTCCGGCTGCCGAAGTTGGGGAAAACGGCGTAGCTGCAGCGACAGAGGGTCTCGGTCCTTCTGGCTTCATTATGAGGACAGAGAGGAACACGGCGGAGCTACTACGCGTCTCAGGTAGGCTGTAGGGGTGCGGTTGCCGGGGTAGCAGCGAGCAACGGCGGCTTGCTTGCTCGGTGGCCGCGGAGAGAGAGCTAGGGAAGAGGAGAGGCGCGTGCGAGGAGGGGATCTGGTCCACGCGGTCCAGGTGGTGGTCTGGGCCCCACTAGAATGCCGGGGAAGTAGGAGGTGGCCAGGGGACCTGGCCGTGCCAGGCGATATGTCGGGCACGCACCTGCTTCTCCTCCTGGCAGGAGGAAGAAGACAGCGGTGCCCCTGGTGGGCTGGGCCGCTTCGTGGACATGAGCGCGAGATAAGTTTTTCCTCTTTTTTTTTCTATTTTGCAACTTTTGTGTTTGATTTAAAAAAAATATCAAACCAATTTTAAATATCCTAAAAATAATCATGTGATATGAATGGAATTATCCAGTGCCACACAATTAATTTTATAACATATAAAACTATATTTGATATATAGCAAATATAATTCCACTTAAAATAATTGTATGATTGATTCAAAAGTCCAAAATATAATGTTCATGTGTTTTCAAATATTGGTTGGCAAATTTACCTCATCTCAATATTTTCACAGAATATTTTGGAGCATTTTCTTGAATCATTTTAAAGCACTTTTTATATTGCCTTTTTGACAAAAATTGATTCCTAAGGCTTGATCACTTCCCCATTTCAAATTCAATGAAATTTGAATGCATGCATGAATATGCAATGGCAAGCAAGGTAAAGTTGGGCTGTGACATGCCAAGGATACAGAGAAGATCTTCCTAAGGGCGTTAATTGAACAACAAACCAAAAGGGAAATATTATCTCCTTACAACTTCAAGTGAGTGTTATACTGTCTTGTACACATTATGTTTCGCTTACTCGATGTTAAGTGTAATTGATGAGTTATGCATGTGCATGTTCCACTTTATTCTGCTAGTGATTCAGTTTGACGCAGGAAAAGTACTTGTCATGGACTCGAAATGTAAAGATCCTAAGATGTGGGCGGACCTAGAGAAAATGCTCCAGAGGTAATTTCAATAATTATCGCACTATATCGGCAACTTTCGTACATTTTTTGATATACACTAATTAATACCTCCATTATTCATTTTCTTTGTCGGGCAGGGCTTGGAAAATGTTCACCGACAAGGCTAGGGGTGAATGGAAAGATGAGTTGCGATTTCAACTACTCAATGTAAGTAGTAATAGATTGGGGTTTTGACGTGGAAAAAATCATATCAGAACTTTCAGGATGAAGCGTCGCCGTCTCGAGGCGGAACTTGGGCAGAACCAATCTAGAGCTCCATCAGAGTCGTTCTGCAGGGGAAACTTCCCTCCCGGAGGAGGAAATCGAGCCTTCGTCATCACCAACGATCCTCTCATCGACAGGGGGTCAATCTCCATCAACATCTTCATCAGCACCATCTCCTCTCCAGACCCTAGTTCATCTCATGTATCCGATCTTTGTCTCAAAACCTCAGATTGGTACCTGGGGGTTGCTAGTAGTGTTGATTACTCCTTGTAGTTGATGCTAGTTGGTTTACTTGGTGGAAGATTATATGTTCAGAACCTTAATAATCATTGATACTCCTCTGATTATGAACATGAATATGCTTTGTGAGTAATTACGTCTGTTCCTGAGGACATGGGATAAGTCATGCTATGAGTAATCATGTGAATTTGGTATTCGTTCGATATTTTGATGACATGTATGTTACTATATGTAGTAGCGTCGAATATATATACGAAAAGTTGTTGTTCGACCGAGCACGGAGATAGAGGTCACTTCTCTATATTCATGACGATGTCGTGTAACGGTTCCTTCATTGCAATTAGTAGCTAGCATCGAGTTGAATGGAAAACATAAAATGAAAACGAAAACCCTAAATGAAGAAGAACTAAATGATAAACACAAAAATAAAAAGGAAACACAAAATAAAACCCCTAAACCTTCCAAAACCCCACCTTTAAAAAATACTAAACCCCGGCACTAGGCAGCGGATGACACATGGCGTCCTTTTAGTCTAGGTTGGTGTTACCAAGTGGGACTAAAGGTCCTCCTGCCTGAGCGCTATGCAGCGGCCACAAGGAGCCCCTTTAGTCCCGGTTTGTAACACGAGCGGAACTAAAAAGGGGGGCTTTTAGTCCCGGTTGCACAACCGGGACTAAAGGACCTTACGAAGCGATACTAAAGCCATGTTTCCTACTAGTGCTACTTTTCTTTGTGCACCAGCCCCCCACCTATCAGAGCTCCAGCTGAGCGCATGGAAGGAGTCCCCACCACGGGTCGAGTAGGTAGTGGGCACAGTGGCGGAACGAGCGCCCCACATGTGACGTCGCTGGAAGGTGGCGGCGGAGCACGTAGGGGTGGATAAGGTGGTAGTGTAGCTGGACGGCCGCAGTGGTGGAGGCGCTGCAGGATGGCCGTTTGGGAGCGAGTGGTGGTGCATGGATACATTGGCCTCTGGTGTGCTCGGTTCGGACACTAGGGTTTGTCATTGTTGCACGGTCCCATGTGTAAGCTTCGGACCCACTTACACGCAATCCCACGTGTAAGCTCGAGACCCACTGCCACTAACGCCAACAGAGGAATGTACTTTAGTATGGTTGTTTGACCTCGTCATAGTAGCTGCGCCCGAAGAAAGGGCAAAACTGAGCATGATTCGCAACTAAGGAGAAAATTAAGTATATGGACACAACTAAGGGCAACTAGATAATTAACCCTATAAAAATAGAAAAAAAAACTAAAAGAGAAAAAACTTTTTTCAAGAGTGTAGATTGCGTACCGTATTTTTATAGAAGGAGAGAAATACTTACAAGACTCCACTAGTAGATGCGAACATCTATAGCGGAACACCTACACCCACACCAACACCCTTGCTAGACCACTCTCTCACAAAACATTGCAGAGTTCCTACTCCGTCAAGTGTCGTTTTCCACTCTTTGATTTCTTCTAGAATGAGATCCACTAATCTATCTGCATGCATCTGTTGGTGCGTCCTGTTGAACACTCTCATGTTATGTTGTTTCCATAGTGCCCAAGTCGTGCAGATAACAAGGCTATCAAAGCCTCGTCTATCAACACTTTTGTTTCCCTTTCTATTGGTAACCCACCAATCGATTAGAGTGTCCGAGTCCGAAGGAGCCTGGGCGTGAAGGCGAAGTTTGTCGAGGCATCGATGCCAGACCTCGCGCGCTTAAGTGCATTGCATGGTGATGTGATCCAAAGTGTCCTCACTTTGCAAGCACGTAAAGCACGTGGAAGCCTAGTCATGTAGTCCATGGCGAGTGATACGTCTCCAACGTATCTATAATTTTTTATTGTTCCATGTTGTTATATTACCATTATTGGATGTTTTACAATCACTTTATAGCAACTTTATATCATTTTGGGACTAACCTATTGAAATAGTGCCCAGTGCCGGTTGCTATTTTTTGCTTGTTTTTTACTTCGCAAGAAATCAGTACCAAACGGAGTCCAAACGCAGCAAAAAAAATTGGACAATTTTTCTGGGCGAGAAGACACGGGATGGGCCAAAGAAGTACTAGAGGGGGCTCCGAGGGGAGCACCACCCACTTGGGAGCGCCAAGTAGCCCAGGTGCACCATGGTGGGTGTTGCCCTCCCTGGTGGCCTCTTGCACCGCCTCTTCGCCCTATAAATCCCCCAATATTCCAGGAACCCTAAGGGAGTCGACGAAAAACAATTCCAGCCGCTACAAGTTCGAGAACCACGAGATCCAATCTAGAGCTCTATCCCGGCACTCCGCCGGAGGGCAACACGATCACGGAGGGGTTCATCATCCTCATTCGTGCCTCTCCGATGATGCGTGAGTAGTTCATATCAGACCTACGGGTCCGTAGGCAGTAGCTAGATGGCTTCTTCTCTCTATGTTTCTCAATACAATGGTCTCTTGGAGATCTATTTAATGTAATGCTTTTGTGCGGTGTGATTGTTGGGATGCGATGAACAATGAGTTTATGATCAGATTTTGCCTTGAATTTTATGTCCAATCTTGATTATTATAGTCTTGTATTTATTCTAAGATATTTTGGTTTTGTTTGGCCAACTTGATCTATTTATCTTGCAATGTGAAGAGGTGCTTTGTGATGGGTTCCATCTTGCGGTGTCCTTTCCCAGTGACAGAAGGGGCAGCAAGGCACTCATGTATCGTTGCTATTACAGATAAAAGATTGGATCTATTCCTGCATGAATAGATCTTGTCTACATAATGTCATCGTTCTTGTTGCATTACTCCATTTTTCCATGAACTTAATACACTAGATGCATGCTGGATAGCGGTCGATGTGTGGAGTAATAGTAGTAGATGTGGGCATGATTCGGTCTACTAATCTTGGACGTGATGCCTATGTACATGATCATTGTTTTGGGTATCATCATAATTATTTGTTGTTCTATCAATTCCTCAACAGTAATTTGTTCACCCACCGTTGCTATTTTCTTGAGAGAAGCCACTAGTGAAATCTACGGCCACGGGTCTATTTCATCATCATATGCTTTCACATCTGTATTGCTATTTGCCTTTTCCTTTATTTGCAAATTTTATTTTCAGATCTATATTATCAATAACACTTGCTGCACTTTTTTGTTACTTCTTTTATTTCGTGTTTCCAAGAGATATATTTATCCAAACTATCTATCTTTTTACCCGTGAGGGATTAACAACCCCTCTCATATGTCGGGTTGCAAGTGTTTGTTATTTGTGTGCATGCGCCGTCTACATAGTGTTGCGTGATTCTCCTACTGGTTCGATAACCTTGGTCTCATCACTTAGGGAAATAATTATTGTTGATGTGCTGCATCATCCCTTCCTCTTTGGGGAAAATATCGACATAGTTCAAGCGACATCAAAAGGAATTTTTGGCGCCATTGTTGCGGAGACATCATCAACATTATCAAGTTCCTAATCACAAATCTCATCTCCTTGTAGTTTACATTATTTACCTTTTGCCTCTCGTTTTCATCTCCCCCACTTCATAAAAATTTGCCGTTTTATTCGCCGTCTTGTTCGCCATTTTCTTGTCATATATATTTTGTCCTCACTCTTGTTTGCTTATCTTGTTATTATGGCTGCTTTGAATAGCCCTCCTTCGTTACCGGATTTTGAAGTTTTATACTTCAAGGAAAAACAAGGAGAAAATATGAAAGATGCTTGGTATAGATTATTAGAATATTATAGCATTTGCAATCTAAAAGGAGATGCAAAGATCTTGCTTCAAAATTTCTATATAGGATTAGCATCGCATCATAAACAACTTTTGGATTTTACCGCTAAAAGGAATTTCATTGAGCTTGAATCTAACACCGCTTATGAGATCCTTGAGGGAATTTTGGGAATTCCACCAAAAGGGTTTCTTTTACCCAATAAGGGGCTCAAATCTTAGACAAATTGGGTGATTTACATAAGTATTTGGTTGAGTTTCAAAAAATATGATGAACCACTTAAACATATTAATGGGAACCTCAATCGCATGAATACATTGATTACTCTGTGCAATAAGCGTTTGGATATTTTGGATATCAAGATGGCTTCTTTACCAGAAAACCTTGGAAAACGTAAAGAGCCTGCTAGTTTTGAAAAGGCCCTTGTAAAAGTGGCCAAAACCAAGGATGACAATACTTGAAATCTATGTTATATGCCTAGCTAGGGGCGTAAAACGATAGCGCTTGTTGGGAGGCAACCCAATGAATAAATTTATTTTTGCTTTTTTTTCTGCTTTTTAGTGTTTGTACAATTATGCTTCTGTTATGATTGTGTTTTTATGTTCTATTTAGTGTTTGTGCCAAGTAAGACCTTTAGGATGATTCATAAGATGAGTAGAAACAATGTTGAATCCGATACAGAAACTTTGTCTCCAGTGCACAAATTTTCATTTTTTACTGGAGCATGATAATGAGCTGAACTTTTAACACCGTATTTTTCTACAAATTCTTTATGTTGTCCTAATTGTTCAGAATTTTTAGATTTACATAAGTATGATTATAGTACATATTAGTACAGAATGTTCTGTTTCAGACAGATTCTGTTTTCATTGCATTGTGTGCTTGTTTTGATGAATCTATGACTTGTATTTGGTGGTATGAGCCATGGTAAAGTTGGAATACAGTAGATATAATGCAATATTAAAATATTAATGGGTTTCTAACAGTACCTTAAGGTAGCAATTTTTTCTTTATTATACTAACGGGTCTCACGAGAAATTTGTTGAGTTTTGTGTGATCGAAGTTTTCAAGTTTTGGGTGAGATCACGATGGATGAAGGAATAAGTAGTACAAAAGCCTAAGCTTGGGGATGCTTGCTGCACCCCAAGACAATATTCAAGTAGTATCAGGCAAATAAGCTTGGGGATGCCCCAGTGGCATCCCCTCTTTCTTCTAACAATCATCGGTATTCTAGTTGAAACTATATTTTTATACGTCACATATTATGTGTTTTCCTTAGAGCACCTTGTATGATATGAGTCTTTGCTTGTTTTGCTTTTTAGTTTGTCATTTGTATCCTTTCTGGACACACCTATTTGAGAGATCCAAAATATGCTATGATTTGTTAGAATTGCTCTATGTGCTTCACTTAAATCTTTTAGAGCTACGGAATTGCTCTAGTGCTTCACTTATACTCCCTCCGTCCTAAAATAAGTGTCGATGCTGTAGTACAAAAGTTATACTAGTTTAGTATAAAATTTGCGACACTTATTTTGAGATGGAGGGAGTATCTTTTTGAGCACGATGTGCTTTATCATGTTTGAAGAAATGCTCTCATGCTTCACTTAGATCTATTTGAGAGTTAGTAATTTCGACGAAATTCTCTCATGCTTCACTTAGAATATTTTGAGAGATGAAAAATTTTATGCTCATGATCTTCACTTAAATTATTTGAGCTTGTCAAAAGCAAAAGCAACATATGAAACTAGTCCCAAAGTGATAGATATTCAAGAGGGATATAATAAAAACTTTCATGAAGATCATTGGAAAAATTAAACTTGATTCCTTGTATTAGTTTTGAGATATGATGTAGTGATATGTGAGTCGTGTTGATGAGTAATTATGCTTTAGTAAGAATATTGGTGTTAAGGTTTGTGATTCCCTATGCAAGCACGCAATTCAATAGTTATGCAATGCAATTACATCTTACTTATGGTGCATTATTCGGTGTTAGTTATGCTCAATGCTTGTTTACGTGATTTTTCGTTTCTTGGTTGGATGCTTCCCAATCTTTTGTTGGCCTTCACTGGTACTAAGTAGGAATACTACTTGTGCATCCAAACTCCTTAAACCTAGTTTTGCCATATGAGTCCACTATACCTACCTATATGCGGTATCTTTTTGCCGCTCTAAGCAAATTTGTATGTGCCATCTCTAATTTTCAAAATAATTTGAAGTTTTGTGTACCCATACTAGCTCATGAGGCGGTGAAGGGTGGCTTATATTTTGTTCATGCTAGATGTGTTATTCTCAAGATGAGTGTTTATTCACTTGTCATTAGACGAGAGTATGGCGTTAATAGGTATGCCCAGTCCCGAAATGAAAAAAAATGTTCTCAAATTATAAATTCCTTGGAAAATATTGGTATGGACGGTACACATGGATACGGCTAGTCGTGGAGTGTGAAAGAAATGTTGGAAAAGGAATAAACTTCATTTTTGTTTGGGAACCGCCTATGATGTATCTAGCATGGAAAGTATGGGGAACTCTAAGTCATTCTCGTTGACGGGAAAAGTATACCTCCCAAAATGTTTTATGTCTGAATTTTTCGCTTTGAGCTCTCGCACCTCTACAAATCCCTACTTCCCTCTGCGAAGGGCCTTTTTATTTACTTTATGGAATTTTTACTTTATGTCTCCACTTTTCTTATTGAAAGAACCAACTAGTGGGCACTATGATCGTACTTGAGCATTGGGTGTAGCTAATATGTGAGTGTGTTTCATGAACAAATCAATGATTGAGCATGATGGGCTAGGGATAACTTTCTTTAGTGTTGATATTTTGAAAGACATGGTTGCTTGTTGATATGCTTGAGTATTAAAGTCTTCATGTCAAAACTAGACTATTGTTGTGAACCATATAACAGTCCAAATGTCCATGCTACAAAGAAAAGAATATGCGATGAACATGATAGGCAACATTCCACATCAAAAATTCTGTTTTTATCATTTACCTACTCAAGGACGAGCAGGAATTAAGCTTGGGGATGCTGATACGTCTCCAATGTATCTATAATTTTTGATTGTTCCATGCTTTTATCTTACCCTTCTTGGATGTTTTATAATCATTTTATAGCAACTTTATATCATTTTTGGGACTAACCTATTGACATACTGTCGAGTGCCAAATGTTGTTTTTTTGCTTGTTTTTTACTTCGTAGGAAATCAGTACCAAACGGAGTGCAAACACAGCGAAACTTTTTGTAGAATGTTTCTGGGCCAGAAGACATAGGATGGGCCAAAGAAGTACCAGAGGGGGATTCGAGGTGAGCACCACCCATTTGGGCGTGTCAGGGAGCCCAGGTGCGCCCTCGGGGGTGGTGGCCTCCTCGATGGCCTCCTGCACCGCCTCTTCGCCCTATAAATCCCCCAATATTCCAAAAACGCTAAGGTAGTCTACGAAAAACAATTCCAGCCGCAACAAGTTCTAGAACCACGAGCTCGAATCTAGAGCCCTATTCCGGCACTCCGCCCGGCACCCCGCCGAAGGGGAAGACGATCTCGGAGGGGTTCATCATCGCCATTGGTTCCTCTCCGATGATGCATGAGTAGTTCCTATCAGACCTACGGGTCCGTAGGCAGTAGCTAGATGGCTTCTTCTCTCTATCTTTCTCAATACAATGGTCTCTTGGAGATCTATTTGATATAATGCTTTTGTGCGGTGTGTTTGTTTGGATCCGATGAACAATGAGTTTAAGATCAGATTTTGCCTTTAATTTTATATCCAATCTTGATTATTATAGCCTCGTATTTCTTCCCTGATATTTGGGTTTAGTTTGGCCAACTTGATCTATTTATCTTGCAATGTGAAGAGGTGCTTTGTGATGGGTTCGATCTTGCGGTGTCCTTTCCCAATGACAGAAGGGGCAGCAAGGCACGCATGTATCATTGCTATTAAGGGTAAAAATATGGGGTCTATTCATACATGAATAGATCTTGTCTACATCATGTCACCGATCTTATTGCATTACTCCGTTTTTCCATGAAGTTAACACACTAGATGCATCCTCGATAGTGGTCGATGTGTGGAGTAATAGTAGTAGATGCACGCAGGAGTCGGTCTACTAATCTTGGACATGATGCCTATATACATGATCATTGTCTTGGATATCATCATAATTATTTGTTGTTCTTTCAATTCCGCAACAGTAATTTCTCCACCGACCACTGCTCTTTTCTTGAGAGAAGCCACTAGTGAAATCTACGCCCCCGGATCTATTTCATCATCATATACTTTCAGATCTATATTGTTATTTGACTTTTCCTTTACTTGCAACTTATATTTTCAGATCTATATTATCAAAAACACAAAAATACCTTCTACACTTTTTTGTTACTTCTTTTATTTCACGTTTACGAGAGATCTATTTATCCAACTATCATCAAACTATATATCTTTTTACCCGTGAGGGATTGACAACCCCTCTCTTACGTCGGGTTGCAAATGTTTGTTATTTGTGTGTAGGCGCCGTCTACATAGTGTTGCGTGATTCTCCTACTAGTTCGATAACCTTGTTCTCATCACCGAGGGGAATACTTACCGTTGATGTGATGCATCATCCCTTCCTCTTTGGGGAAAATACCGACATAGTTCAAGCGACATTCGCGAGCCCTTCGATCAGCAGTCTAGAGGCGGTGTTGTGATGCCACGAAAGCAAAGAGCTTCAGCTTGAGTGGTGCCAAGCTTCTCCAAATGGCGGCCGCTGTATGGGCTTTAGTCATTCCCTCACACAATCTGTTATACGTGGCCTTGGCCGAGTAAGTACCTTCCACTGTATTACAAGGCCACCAGAAGTTGTCCTCCCTCTGAGGCTCAAGATGCACCATGGCAATGGCATGTTGAAGATGCATAAGTTCAATATGTGTCATAAAGGAAATGTCTCCATTAATATCTAGCATCCAAGAATCATCCATAGTTGCTCCACCATCCTGTGATTGATGGCCCTGGTGCCAACCAAAGCAAGGATGCGAGGTGCAATGTTCGCAACTAAAAACCCATGGATCCATCTATCTCACTACAGGAATCACCTTCTTTGCCGTCTGCCATCACAGACGGAAAAGACAAAATCCCGGACGGCAAAGACAAAACAACAGATGGCAAAGAATCTCATGGCCGGCAAAATTTCTGCGTCAGCCTACGATGGCATAGGACCTTCTTTGCCGCCTGTCCCCCCAAAGCGGACGGCAAAGCTCTTTGCCGTCAGCTTTCCTTAGGAGCAGTCGGCAAACTGCTCGAGACGGCAGCCGACAGGCGTTGCCTCCGTTAGGGGTTAACCGAGGCTTTGTCGTCTGCCTCCTCCTTAATCTTTGTCGTCTGCCTCCCCCTTAATCTTTGTCGTCTGCCTCCCCCTTAATCTTTGCCGTCTGCCTACTCCTCCTCCCCGCCCCCTCCACTCTTTGCCGTCTGCCTCCTCCTCCCCCCCTCCTCTGTGCCCTCTTCTTTGCCGTCTGCCCACCCTGGAGGCAGATGGCAAAGAGCCTATATAGACACCCCAGGATGCACAGCTGGGTGCCATGTGGCACCTTTGCCATCTGCCAGCTGATGGCACAGGTCTTTGCCATCAGCTGGCAGACGACAAAGAGCCCAGATAGTACCTGTTTTTTTGTTTTATATTATTTCACAACATATATATATATATATATATATATATATATATTTGACATCACATTTATATAATTCACCACACATATATGATATATAGTTCACCACACATATACTTGCCAACACATCTATATAATTCACCACACATATATGTATACATATAAATCAATGTACATCCCCATATATCGAAAGAACCAACATACAAAGTATTGCACTGTTTATCCATATATACATATACATATAGTTCGACATTGTTCATCAACTCAAATGAAAACTAGATGATATACATATAAAGTTCATCCATCGACATTGTTCAACTCCATGAATGCCAGCTTGCATGCATGTAGTATATCCAATCTGCAAAAATGTAAATAAGAAAGTCAGAAGAAGAACAAAATATGATGTTTTTCAGCTAATTATGTCATTTTTAGCGGAAAACAAGCTAAGAATATAATATTCATGAGCTAACCAAGGTTCTTATGCCATTTTGAGCTTATTATGGCATTTTGGAGCTAAATGGGTTAATTAAAGCAAGGATAATATGAAAGAGGAGAATAAAGAGGAGGAGGAGGAGAAAAAGAAGAAATCAACAAGAAGGAGGAGAAGGAGGAGGAGGAGAAGGACTAGAAGGTCCTTGGCCTTCTCCTTCTCCTCCTCCTCCTTCTCCTTCTTCTCTTCTTCTTCTTCTTCTTCTTCTTCTTTCTTTTCATTTTGCCTATTTCTTCTCCTCTTCTCCTCTTATTGGAGCTAAATTACCTAATTATGTTTTTTTGGAGCTAAATGGGCTAATTATCCCATTTTAGAGGAAAACAAGCTAAGTATATAATATTCATGAGCTAACCAAGATTCTTATGCCATTTTGAGCTTATTATGGTATTTTGGAGCTAAATGGGCTAATTATGTCATTGTTGGGGAAATTAAAGCAAGGATAATATGAAAGAGGAGAAGAAAGAGGAGGAGGAGGAGAAGAAGAAGAAATCAAGAATAAGGAGGACAAGAAGGAGAAGGAGGAGGAGGAGAAGGACTAGAAGGTCCTTGGCCTTCTCCTTCTCCTCCTCCTCCTCCTCCTTCTCCTTCTTCTCTTCTTCTTCTTCTTCTTCTTCTTTCTTTTCATTTTGCCTATTTCTTCTCCTGTTCTCCTCTTGTTGGAGCTAAATTACCTAATTATGTCTTTTTGCAACTAAATGGGCTAATTATCCCATTTTAGAGGAAAACAAGCTAAGTATATCATATTCATGAGCTAACCAAGGTTCTTATGCCATTTTGAGCTTATTATGGCATTTTGGAGCTAAGTGGGATAATTATGTCATTGTTGGGGAAATTAAAGCAAGGATAATATGAAAGAGGAGAAGAAAGAGGAGGAGGAGAAGAAGAAGCAATCAAGAAGAAGGAGGAGAAGGAGAAGGAGGAGAAGGACTAGAAGGTCCTTAGCCTTCTCCTCCTTCTCCTTTTCCTCCTCCTTCTCCTTCTTCTCTTCTTCTTCTTCTTTTTTTCTTTCTTTTCATTTTGCCTATTTCTTCTCCTCTTCTCCTCTTTTTGGAGCTAAATTACCTAATTATGTCTTTTTGGAGCTAAATGGGCTAATTATCCCTTTTTATAGGAAAACAGGCTAAGTATATAATATTCATGAGCTAACCATGGTTCTTATGCCATTTTGAGCTTATTATGGTATTTGGAGCTAAATGGCCTAATTATGTCATTGTTGGGGAAATTAAAGCAAGGATAATATGAAAGAGGAGAAGAAATAGGAGGAGGAGGAGAAGAAGAAGAAATCAAGAAGAAGGAGGAGAAGGAGGAGAAGGACTAGAAGGTCCTTGGCCTTCTCCTTCTCCTCCTCCTCCTCCACCTTCTCCTTCTTCTCTTCTTCTTCTTCTTCTTCTTCTTTCTTTTCATTTTTCCTATTTCTTCTCCTCTTCTCCTCTTGTTGGAGCTAAATTACCTGATTATGTTTTTTTGGAGCTAAATGGGATAATTATCCCATTTTAGAGGAAAACAAGCTAAGTATATAATATTCATGAGCTAACCAAGGTTCTTATGCCATATTGAGCTTATTATGGTATTTTGGAGCTAAATGGGTTAATTATGTCATTGTTGGGGAAATTAAAGCAAGGATAATATGAAATAGGAGAAGAAAGAGGAGGAGGAGGAGAAGAAGAAGAACAAGAAATCAATAAGAAGGAGGAGAAGGAGGAGGAGGAGAAGGACTAGAAGGTACTTGGCCTTCTCCTTCTCCTCCTCCACGTGCTCCTTCTCCTTCTTCTCTTCTTCTTCTTCTTCTTCTTCTTCTTCTTCTTTTAGTTTTGCCTATTTCTTCTCCTCTTCTCCTCTTGTTGGAGCTAAATTACCTAATTATGTCTTTTTGGAGCAAAATGGGCTAATTATCCCATTTTAGAGGAAATAAAGCTAAGTATATAATATTCATGACCTAACCAAGGTTCTTATGCCATTTTGAGCTTATTATGGCATTTTTGAGCTAAATGGGCTAATTATGTCATTGTTAGGGAAATTAAAGCAAGGATAATATGAAATAGGAGAATAAATAGGAGGAGGAGGAGAAGAAGAAGAAATCAAGAAGAAGGAGGAGAAGGAGGAGAAGGACTAGAAGGTCCTTGGCCTTCTCCTCCTTCTCCCCCTCCTCCTCCTTCTCCTTCTTCTCTTCTCCTTCTTCTTCTTCTTCTTCTTTCTTTTCATTTTGCCTATTTCTTCTCCTCTTCTCCTCTTGTTGGAGCTAAATTACCTAATTATGTCTTTTTGGAGCTAAATGGGCTAATTATCCCATTTTAGAGGAAAACAAGCTAAGTATATAATATTCATGAGCTAACCCAGGTTGTTATGCCATTTTGAGCTTATTATGGTATTTTGGAGCTAAATGGGCTAATTATGTCATTGTTGGGGAAATTAAAGCAAGTATAATATGAAAGAGGATAAGAAATAGGAGGAGGAGTAGAAGAAGAAGAAATCAAGAAGAAGGAGGAGAAGGAGGAGGAGAAGGAGAAGGACTAGAAGGTCCTTGGCCTTCTCCTTCTCCTCCTTCTCCTCCTCCTTCTCCTTGTTATCTTCTTATTCTTATTATTCTTTCTTTTCATTTTGCCTATTTCTTCTCCTCTTCTCCTCTTGTTGGAGCTAAATTACCTAATTATGTCTTTTTGGAGCTAAATGGGCTAATTATCCCATTTTAGAGGAAAACAAGCTAAGTATATAATATTCATGAGCTAACCAAGGTTCTTATGCCATTTCGAGCTTATTATGGTATTTTGGAGCTAAATGGGCTAATTATGTCATTGTTGGGGAAATTAAAGCAAGGATAATATGAAAGAGGATAAGAAATAGGAGGAGGAGGAGAAGAAGAAGAAATCAAGAAGGAGGAGAATGAGGAGACGGAGGAGGAGGAGAAGGAGTAGAAGGTCCTTGGCCTTGTCCTTCTCCTCCTCCTCCTTCTCCTTCTTCTCTTCTTCTCCTTCTTCTTCTTCTTCTTATTCTTCTTTCTTTTCATTTTGCCTATTTCTTCTCCTCTTCTCCTCTTCTCGGAGCTAAATTACCTAATTATGTCTTTTTGGAGCTAAATGGGCTAATTATCTCATTTTAGAGGAAAACAAGCTAAGTATATAATATTCATGAGCTAACCAAGGTTCTTATGCCATTTTGAGGTTATTATGGCATTTTGGAGCTAAATGGGCTAATTGTGTCTTTTTGGGAAATTAAAGAATGGATAATATAAAAGAGGAGAAGAGAAACTTACCGTAGTGGTCATCAAGGAGGAGAAACACCACGGTTGCTCGCGGCGGCTTCATTTGGAGATGGTTGCCCTGGAGAAGGGTCGTGCGATGCCGCTCGGGAGTTATTCTGCAGAAAAGATATTTTGCAATGTCTCAGTTAGCATGATGACACTCAATTATTAATACTAGTTTATAATGAAACTCACCGTGCCAATCGTAGAGAAGACGGGCATCAGCGGAGGGACTTGACCGCTTTTCTTGCACAGACCGTGTAGAGTGGGTCGTATTAGTTAGTAATGAAACAGACATTACACACATGATTTGGCTAATGTGAAAAAAAAACATACCACAAAAATCTCGTAGAGGGCCCGTTGACCCGCCTCATTCCCGGCCCTCTGCTCCTCAATGAATCGTGCCGTGGTCTGGTCCCTCTCATCAAGAGCAGCCTGAAGAGCAGCCTGGCTTGCCAATCTCTCTTTCTCAAGAGCAGCCTGGTTTTCCGCTCTCTCTTTTTGAAGAGAAGCCTGAAACACCATTCCTCGTTACCACAGTAATGATCTATGGTGACACACATAATGAAATGGATGAAAGTGTTCTTAGTCCGTACAATTAACCTCGATGGCAAGTTCGACTAGCCGTGGACGACGCGTTATCTCAGGACAGCTGCTCGACTGGCGCGCCTTGATCTCCGGAAGAGTGAGTGGACAACGTATTATCCCATCTCCAATGGCTATCGAGCCATCGGGCCTCCCGCCACCAGATATCATCACCAGCTCTTGATCCAAAGGTTCCTGGCTAGGGTTAAAGTCATCCCCTTTCGTAGCCTTCCCCGCATCCATGTATGCCACGAGCTTCTGGTGGGATGATATGTTGGTGAAGTTATTGGGATCATCCAGGTCAGACTCAGAGAATGCCTTCGCCTTCTTATACGAGGCAGTATGGGCCATGCCATAAAGGTCGTACAAGTGTGGCATCTCCGTCTTATTGTGATGCGCCTAAAAGAGAGGAACAAAATATTAGCATCAAGAATGAATTGCATGAATCATGAAGCAAATCACATACCCAGTTTCGTCCAAACTGAAGTAAGTTGGCGCTCCCTTGATGATGTGGCACACCAACCATTTGGCTACGCCGATCCTTCGCATTCTCGTGGACGGCTCGCCAGCTGCCTGTGCACCACTCATCAACCAACACCTCCCAAGAATCCATCTTATCCGCACACCATCTCGGGGGCACCTATAAGTTATTAGAAAGAATTTTTAGCGCTACGCCTATGAATGAAATCAAGAAAACTACGTAGAAGGACTTAATAATAGGTAATTACCTTCATGTATTTCTCCTTCTTCAGAAACTTTCCGCGGCAATCCTTCTTTTGCTTCTTAATACCACGCGTGGCGTAGTAATCTCGAATAGCCTGCGGCCGAGCCTCGTGGCGCATGTTCTGTAGTAACCGCCTACACTCGGCCTCGAGAACCCTGGCCGCCTCCTCCTCATATCCATCCTCACACATATAGAAGGTCTGCAATCTCCTCCGGCGGGGCCTGCGTAGCCTGGTAGTGCTCCCAGGAAAATCCTAGTGTTGGAACCTGACCCTCACCAGGCAACGTGACAAACCCCGGGAAATTTGTCCGGCAAAGCACACCAAGGACGGAGTTCGGCCTGCGGACTCCAAGAGGGTGTACCCATCCCCTGCAGTATGATAAGGTCAATGCATTAGATATTTGAACAAACTTGAAGGCAAAAGCTAAAAAAAGAGTAAATGTAATTACCTATCTCCTTCAGGTTTAATCACCGGCCTCTGCTCGCGGCTAGCCGGCGCGACCGAGAGACGTGTACTACCACGCTTGTACACGGTGGCCCAGTCCACCTGCACATCGCTCTCACTATCCGTAAGCTCATCCCCGCCATCCCCGCCCCCTGAGCCACCCGGACCCTCGGTCCAATCCGGCCAGGTCTCCCATCCGGGCCTCTCCACGTCGGGTGAAGCCTCCAGAACCGTAGTCTCCTCCGGCTGCTCCTGGGCCGAATGCACCTCGACCTGAGGCTGCTCCTGGACCGTAGTCTCATCGGACGAATGCCCGTCAACAACAGGCTCCTGGAACGGAGTCCCCGTAGCCTCCTCCGCAAACGGGTCGACCATACTAGTCCTGTGCTCGGGTGAATGAGCTGGTGGTGGTGGCGAGGACGGCTCAACAGTCCTCCTGGATCTTCCGCGGCCACCACCTCTCCCTGTACCCTTCCCCTTCTTCCCTACCCGACCAGCACCTCTCCTAGTGGGCAATGCCGCCGACGAAGAAGAACCCATGGGTGGTGTCGACAGACTGTCTGCCAAGGCTCTACGGAGAGATAGGGGTGGAAGGGAAGTACCACCCCTCGTGCGGGGCGCTTGGGAAGAACTCGTCGAGCGATCTGGACCAGCGCCCACCATCTTACCACACCTGGTGACCTGCCATGATAAAGATTAAAAGAAATTAGTACAACATAAAAAAATTGAATAACTGACATGAATAATAATATGTACATGAGTAATAAAGATTAAAATATATATAATTTAAGTTGTGAATCTTACAAACTAATAATCATCATCAATAAATGCATCATCATCATCACTATCACGCATGTCTTCATGAATGACGTGCTCGTCGTGTTCAACGGCGTGAAGTTGTGAAAGGCCTTCCTTTAATCGTTGATGCATTGACAGGTCATCCGCATCAGTAACCTCTACGAGTTCCAGGTCTTCTGGTTCCGGCTCAGGGCTGGAGTCGGATTCATTGTCGCTGTCTACTTCCATGTTCTTGGGTGAAGCACGGCGGTTCTTGAAATGTTTCTTGGAAAGACGTGATTCTTCGAAGAATTCTCCATCATATGCGTCTGGGTTAATGTGAGGTTCATAATCATGTTCATTTGGGAGAGGTGGTCTGACATGTGGCGGCACTTCATAAACAACATACCAACCTTCCAGATTCTTATCCGTTTGGTATGCCCACGGTAGATAGAAAACTTGGGTCGCCTGTTGAGCCTTAATATAGACATTGGGAACATCTAAATGGGTGTTTGGATTGATTTTGACTAGTCCTATATGTTCATGAGTCCTTCTAGTCTTTTTCGGCTGGAACCAATAACATTTGAAGACTACGACGTTCAGTGGGTTTTCACCATAGAATTGAAGTTCATAAATTGCTTCAACTCTTCCATAATACTCGATAACACCTTCGCCGATAGCAGAGACACCACAATTTGTAGATTTCCGGTCGGGCAAGGATAGCTCTTTGCCAAAGGTATGAAAGAGATACCCGTTGATGTTGTATTTCTCAAATGAACGGACCTTATAGTCAAAACCATTAGCGACTTATCTCAATTCGGCATCCATAGACTCTGAATTAGCCTACAAGTTTAATACGAAATGGTTGTTGCATTAGCCGCAAGTTAGACCAAGAATGAAATGGTCCACTATTGATAATTACCGTTTGTTTGAACCAAGAGATGAAACCAGGATAGCCGCCTCCTGTCTTTGACAGAAGCTCATACTCTTCGACGGGATCATTTTCGATCACCGCTCCATCCAAGAATTTGACGACGTAACGGCTGTTTGAAATATCCGGGAATAAGAGCAGTTCAAATGAATTAGAAGTTACGGGAAAATGTGCCGAGAACTCATTCGATGTACGGCCGCACTTCTGTTAGGTTGTTGAAGATATACAACGAAATGTTCCGCCATTCTTCGACATCCAACGTTATTGGTTTCAAAGCACCGGCTGGTGCGAGCTTCCCTTTGAATAGGCTGAGGTTGGACCCACTTTTTCAGGGTCTGCATCATTGTGCCGAGGCTTCGGATTATGCAAATGATGATTTTTGGCTTCGTAGTGTGCTGTCACAAAGTTTGCCACCTCCTCAGTAATAAATGCCTCGGCCATCGATGCTTCAATTCTATGCTTATTTTTACATTTAGCTCGAAGGGTCTTCTGCATCCTCTCAGTTGCATAGCACCAACGATCTTGCACGGGCCCACCCAATCTTGCCTCGGTCGGTAGATGTAAAATCAAATGCTGCATTGGATTAAAGAAGCCCGGTGGAAAGATCTTCTCTAACTTGCACAACAACTCCGGTGCAAACTCCTCCATGTCTTCTAACACGCCAGGCGACAATTCTTTTGCACAAAGAACACAGAAGAAATAGCTCAGCTCCGCCAGTACTAGCCATTCATCCTCGGGAATAAAGCCACGTAACGTCACCGGCATTACCCGCTCTAGCCATATGTGCCAATCATGACTCTTGAGACCAAAGATTTTTAATTTTTCAAGACTCGCTCCCCTCTTTAGATTCGCTGCATACCCATCGGGGAACATCAAGTGCATTTTGACCCACAAGATAATTTCCCTCATAGCTGGCCTTCCAAGATTGAACCAGGCCTTTGGTTTCGACCACTTCTGCTTTCCTTTGCCTTCTCGCATGTTTTGTAACAGTCTATGACATAGTGTCTCTTGATCGACTCTAGCCTTAATATTATCCTTTCTCTTCCCATCTATGTCGAACAATGTACCAAAAATAGCCTCTCCGATATTCTTTTCAGTGTGCATCATGTCGATATTGTGTGGAAGAAGGAGGTCTTTGAAGTAAGGCAGATCCCAGAAGCATGGCTTGTGAGTCCAGGCGTGTTTTGAATTATACCCCTTGAAATACCCTGGACGCTCTGGATCAGGCTCGAGGGCGTTTAACTGATCCAGGATCTGTTGGCCTGTGAACGCAGGTGGTGCCAAGTTTTTGACAACTTTACCTTTCATAAAGTTCTTCTTGTCTTTTCTGAACTGATGGTCAGGATCCAGGAACTGTCTATGCAAGTCAAAGCAAGAATACTTCCGACACTCCTGCAACCAATGAAACTGAAGAGCTGCCTTGCATTGGGGGCACGGGAACCTTCCATGCACACACCATCCAGAGAATAGCGCATACGCTGGCAAGTCATGCATAGAGTACATGTACCACACATGCATTTCGAAGTTTTCTTTTCTAGCGGCATCATATGTCTTGACCCCATTATCCCAAGCTTCTTCCAATTCATCCTTAAGAGGTTGCAGGTACACATTCATATTCTTCCCTGGATAATTGGGCCCTGGAATTATCAACGTCAGAAATATGTTCTTTCTTTGCATAATCTGCCCGGGGGGGAGATTGAGTGGAATGACAAATACAGGCCAACAACTGTATTGGGTTGTCGTCATGCTGAAGGGATTAAAACCATCCGTGGCGGCGCAGACTCGAGGGTTCCTTGGATCTGCCGCTTTATCCTGATGCAATCCATCGAAATGTTTCCACGCTTCCCCATCCGATGTGTGTACCATCATCTTATTCCCATCCGCATCTAGTTCGGTTATTTTGCCCAATTTGTGCCATTTCATCTGTCTGGCCGTCTCTTCGACCATGAAAAGATGTTGAAGTCTTGGTACGATTGGCATATACCGTAGAACACTAACTGCGATTTTGGTCTGCCTCTTCTCACCCATACCGTTGTCTACCACAAGATACCTGCAAGACTCGCAATTGGGACAATAGTCCAAGTGTGCATACTCCTTCCTAAATAAGACACATCCTTTCTCACATGCATCTATCTTCTCATAGGGCATCTTAAGTACACGAAGTATTTTGTCCGACTGGTACAGGTTTGCAGGCATGACATGGCCTTTGGGGAGGAAACGTCCAAATAGTTTCATCATCGCGTCGAGCATTCTCTTCCCAAGTTGAACTGAGGCTTCAGAGCCATTACTTGTGCAATTGCATCCAGCTTACAGAGCTCAGTGTGCTCATGGAGAGGACCTTTTGAAGACTCCAACATTTCATAAAAGGCCTTTGCAGATTCCTCCATCTCATCTTCCGAATCCCGAGCATCATCAAAGTCTTGCACCATGTCTTCGATCCTGGTACCATGCTCGTCCGTGCGACGACGGACCACCTCAGCTCTTGTGCATTGTATAAACTCACCATGAAATGTCCACACCGTATAATTAGGCTTAAAAACCCTCCTCTGCAGGTGTTTAATCATTACAGCCTATGTCGTCTTTTTATAGTTGTCACATCCAGGACAGGGGCAATAGTTTCTTCCCTGGCCATTTGCGAATGCGGCTTTCACAAATTCCTTTGTTTTTACAAACCATTCTTTCGTCATCTCTTTTTGACTAGGGTGACCGGTATACATCCACGCACGATCACTCATCTTGCGTAGCTACTAAAGACAGAAGAAATATATTTATATATAATTTAGCATTTATATTCATCGGTTAATCAGGTTCGCCATTTTTATTACGTCCAGGCAACCTACACGCTAATAGGTAAAGATAGGTCCTAATCCCACCCGAGTATGTGTAGATTGGGTTCGTTTTCCCATGCTCTGCTCCGGATCCAACGCAAAATTTTGGCAGCACCTCCCCGCTGTTCTCCTGATACATGTCTCCGCAATAAACAGAGAGGATGTGTATCCGGAGAACAACAGGGAGGCACTAACGAAATTCCGCATCGGATCCAGAGCATAGCATACGGGAAAACGAACCCAATCTACACATACTCGGGTTGTCCATGGATAATGTTGGACAATTCGAAAGGATGTCGGTTATAAATATGCAAAGACATGCATATTTATAGATGTCGCCCTTTCGAACGGGAGACGCATACTCGTCACGCATACTCATGATTGAAGAAACCTATATATAGATAGCAAGTTTCATCGGCACGAAGACCGGGACAGAGCAAATTAAGGGGGTAGGAGGAGAAGTCATTTGTGCTCACCAACAAACGTAGGGGCGGAGCTCGTCCAATGCACGTGGAGGTCGTCGAACAAGTGCACATTGAAATTCACCGGATCAACACAAATATGATGTTCTTATAAGATAATTAAAAAATATGTGACCTAACTCTTATTTTGTTCTTTCTTTTTCCTCTTATTCTTCTTCTTATTATTATTATTCTTATTTTCTTTTTCCTTTTTTCCTCTTATTCTTCTTCTCCTTCTTCTTCTTTTCTTCTCTTCTTCTTCTTCTTCTTCTTATTATTATTATTATTTTCTTTTTTCTTTTTTCCTCTTATTCTTCTTCCCCTTCTTCTTCTTTTCTTCTTGTCTTCTTCTTCTTCTTCTTCTTCTTCTTCTTCTTCTTATTCTTCTTCTTATTCTTATTTTCTTTTTTCTTTTTTCCTCTTATTCTTCTTCTCCTTCTTCTTGTTTTCTTCTTCTCTTATTATTATTATTATTATTATTATTATTATTATTATTATTATTATTATTATTTTCTTTTTTCCTCTTATTCTTCTCTTCCTCTCCTATTTTTCTTCTTCTTCTTCTTCTTCTTCTTCTTCTTCTTTCTTCTCCTTCCCTTCCTTTTCCTTCTTCTTATTTTCCTTCTTCTTCTTATTTTTTTCTTCTCCTTTCTCCTTCTTCTTCTTCTCCTTATTCTTTCTTCTCCTTCCCTTCCTTTTCCTTCTTCTGCTTCTTCTTCTTCTTCTTCTTCTTCTTCTTCTTCTTCTTCTTCTTCTCCTTCCCTTCCTTTTCCTTCTTCTTCTTCTTCTTCTTCTTCTTTCTTCTCCTTCCCTTCCTTTTCCTTCTTCTTCTTATTTTTTTCTTCTCCTTTCTCCTCCTTCTTCTTCTCCTTTCTCCTTCTTCTTCTTCTCCTTTCACCTTCTTCTTCTTCTCCTTTCTCCTTCTTCTTCTTCTCCTTTTCTCCTTTACTAAATAGGAAACTAACCTAATTAAACCTAAACTAAAAGTGAACCTAAACTAAACTAGTTTAACAACCTAACTAACTAGCCTAACTAACCTAATAAACTAAAAAACTAACCTAACTAATTTAACATAAATAAAAATAAGGAAAAACAAAAAAATGGGGGGACTCACCGGCGGGGGCGGCTGGGGCGTAGGGGCTGCGAGGAGGACGGGTGCGACGGGGTAGTGGGGCCTCACCGGGGGCAGTGCGGCGGCGGGGGGCAGTGGTGGCGGCGGGGCGGCTGTGGAGGCGACAGGGGCGGCGGCGGGACGGTGGTGGCAGCGGCAGCGGGGGCGAGGTGGGGGGAGAGAGAGGGGCGGCGGCGGGGGCGACAGGGGCGGCGACGCGACGGGGGCGGGGGCGCGACGGTGGTGGCGGCAGCCGTTATAGAGAGAGGGGCGCGCGGGGTGGGGAGAGAGAGAGAGGGGCGCGCGGGGTGACCGTTACACAGAGAGAGAGGGGCGGGGTGGGGGGGAGGAGCCGTTAACGGTGTTAGAGATTTGCCGTCTGCCTTCGGACTCTTTGTCGTCCGCTAGCAGAGGGCAAAGGTCCGACTCCAGTTTGACCTAGCCACCCCGCGGTCAGGTGGGCCTATCTATATCTTTGTCGTCTGCCTCTGGACTCTTTGCCGTCCGCTAGCAGACGGCAAAGATGTGACAGATGGAAAAAAGGCTTTATGCCATCAGCCTCTACTTTTTCGTCTGTTTTGCTGAAGCTGACGGCAAATACACTCTTTGCCATCAGCTAGCAGACGGCAAAGACTAGGCAGATGGCAAAAAAATGTTTTCCGGTAGTGTATCTTCAAAAGAGAACTCTATCACCTCACCCCACGTGTATATCCACAAGGTTGTCAAGCACCTCTCTAGCCTCCCTATTAACCACAAGAGCGAGCACATTCCATGGTCGTATTAGATCCACTCTCCTCATCCATTCCCACCGAACCCTCAAGGCCAGAGCTTGCATTTTCAGATTCTTCCCTCCTAACCCTCCGAACTTGATAGGCATGCATATAGTGTTACAAGCTACTAGGCACTGCCCTCCGTTGGTTTTGTCCTTGCCTGCCCCAAAAAATGATCTTATCCAAGTATCGATGTCCTCAAATACCCAGTTAGGGGCATCAAGAACCATCAGCTAATGCACCAATCTAGCCGAGATGACTGATATCACGAGCACCAGTCTACTCAATCTTTGAATGAGTCCTCTTTGCCAAGTGGGAATGAATTTTCTCACAGTGTCCAAAATTGGCTGCCAGTCTGCTCGCTTGAGTTGCTTTATAGCCAACTACAGACCCAAGTATCGACACGGGAACTCTGTAAGTTTGCACTGCAACATATTACCAACTCAATCCCTATCCCCATCGCCACCACATATGACGGTGGTTGTGGACTTCCTCTAGTTCACTCGTAGCCGAGTGGCTTCCTCGAAACCATCAAGGGCTTCTTTAACAAAATATATATCAGGCCTTGATGACCCACAAGTATAGGGGATCTATCTTATTCCTTTCGATAAGTAAGAGTGCCTAACCCAACGAGGAGTAGAAGTAAATGACAAGTGGTTCTCAGTAAGGTATTCTCGGCAAACATTGAAATTATCGGTAACCCATAGTTTCATGATAAGGTAATTTGTAACGGGTAGCAAGTAAAATTGTAACTAAGGTGCGGCAAGGTGGCCCAATCCTTTTTGTAGCAAATGACAAGCATGGATAAACTCTTATATAAAGAAAAGTGCTCCCGAGGACACATGGGAATTTCTGTCAAGCTAATCTTCATCATGCTCATATGATTCGCGTTCGTTACTTTGATAATTTGATATGTGGGTGGACTGGTGCTTGGGTGCTGCCCTTACTTGGACAAACATGCCACTTAGGATTAACCTCTCTCGCAATCATCCTCAACTACGAAAGAAGAATTAATATAAATCTAACCATAACATGAACTATATGGATCCAAATCAGCCCCTTATGAAGCAACACATAAACTAGGGTTTAACCTTCTGCCACGCTAGTCACCCGTCATCTACTTATTACTTCCCAATGCCTTCCTCTAGGCCCAAATAATGGTGAAGTGTCATGTAGTTGACGTTCACATGACACCACTACAGGAGAGACAACATACATCTCATCAAAATATCGAACGAATACCAAATTCACATGATTACTTATAGCATGACTTATCCTGTGTCCTCGGGAACAAACATAATTACTCACAAAGAATATTCATGTTCATAATCATAGGAGTATTAATGGTTATTAAGGATCTGAACATATAATCTTCCACCAAGTAAACCAACAAGCATCAACTACAAGGAGTAATCAACACTACTAGCAACCCCCAGCAACCAATCTGAGGTTTTCAGAAAAAGATCAGATACAAGAGATGAACTAGGGTTTGGAGAGGAGATGGTGCTGATGAAGATGTTGATGGAGACTGAACCCCTCACGATGAGAGGATTGTTGGTGACGATGAAGGCTTTGATTTCGCCCTCTGGGAGGGAAGTTTCCCCTCCAGAACGGCTGTGCCGGAGCTCTAGATTGGTTCTGCCCAAGTTCCTCCTCGAGAGGGCGGCGCTTCATCCCGAAAGTTCTGATATGATTTTTTCCACGTCAAAACCCTTCATATAGCACAAGATGGGTGACGGAGGCCTGTTAGGGGGCCCACAAGCCCGCAGGGCGCGGCCAGGGGGATAGGCCACACCCCCTGGCTTGTGGTTTCCTGGTGGGTCCCCCGAGGTATCTCTTTCGCCCAATATTGTTTATAAATTCCAAAATAATTCTCTGTAATTTTTTAGGACTTTTGGAGTTCAGCATTATAGGTCTCTCAGATTTGCTCCTTTTCCAATCCAGATTTCCAGGTGCCGGCATTCTCCCTCTTCATGTGAATCTTGTAAAACAAGAGATAAAAGGCATAAGTATTGTACCATAATGTGTATTAAGAACCCATAATGCAATAAATATCGATATAAAAGCATGATGCAAAATGGACGTATCAACTCCCCCAAGCTTAGACCTTGCTTGTCCTCAAGAAAAAGCCGAAATCAATAAATATGCCCACGTGTTTAGAGATAGAGGTGTCGAAAATAATGAAATACAGACACGTAACAATTCATTCACAAGGTTAAATATGAATCAAGAATTCTATTGAGAACTAACAAACTATGATTTCAGTCATTGACGCAATTGTAATTTATCGTAACGTCAGAAAGAGTCAGTATAAGAGCTTGTAAAGCAAATCCACATACTCAATCATCCTTAGTCTTCCATAATTGCTAACACTCACGCGGTACCTATGAGGTGAAAGCTTCAATCCGACACATAGAAAGATAGGGGCGTATAATTTTGCCTCCCAACTACTTACCTCAAGGGTAATGTCAACAATAATAACTCATGATAACCCACATCCGAGTGGATATATTTGTCTAGATCATTCCCCAACACATGGCGCTTGCCAAAAGATAAAGGCAAAATAAAGTAAATGGTGAAGATCACTACAACTCTTGCATAAAGGTAAGTGCTTGAAAGTAAAAGTAACAGATAGTCCCTTTGCAGAGGGAAGCACAGGTTGTCATGCGCTTTTGTAGTTGGATGTCCAATCCCTTAATGCTAAAGAATGTCACTTTAGATTGCCCCTTGTGATAAAGAACTTTATTATGCAGTTTGTCACTTTTATTTCCTCCATATCACAAGTTCGTATAAATTTTATTTTCCTCACACTAATGGGTCACACATATTTAGAGAGCAATTTTTTATTGCTTGCACCGATGACAACTTACTTGAAGTATCTTACTCAATCCATGGGTAGGTATGGTGGACTCTAAAGGAAAAACTGGGTTAATGGTGTTTGGATGCACAAGTAGTATCTCTACTTGGTGCGGGAGTTTTTGGCTGATATGGGGTGGAAGCAAGCAACACATGTTGAAGGATCTATAACCATATAACTTCTATTCGGAAATAAGCAAACATAACTCATTATGTAGTCTTCCTTGTCCAATATCAACTGCTTAACATATAATATTTTAATGAGTGCTCACAATCATAAAAGATGTCCAAGATAATATATTTATATGTGAACCTCTCTTTCTTTATTACTTCCTTTTAATTGCAACAATGACCAATAGCTTCGTTTGTCAACTCTCAACAAATTTCAATCGACATACTTCTTATATGTGAAATCATCACTCCCCATAAGGTCATTATGTATACTCTTTGCTTTTATTATATACTTCTTTCTGTTTTTTTGTCATCAAGATCATAGCAAGCAAGCAAAGCTATCAACTCAAAACTACACTTTATTATATAACTATCGGACTTGCTTACATAAGGGGGACATAAAGCAAAACTCAAAGCTAGATCACACTAAAACTTTATTCTATTAGATCAAGATATAACCAAAAAGGATTGAACGAAGAAAAACGAAGAAGGTAAAATATGTGATGGTGATACGATACTGGGGCAACTCCCCCAAGCTTGGCACAAGCCAAGGGGAGTGCCCATACCCATGTGTTTAGTTGTCTTTCTTCGGAGGTGGTGATGTTATATTCTTGGCGATGATGCCCCTCAGAATGCGATTCTCCTCCTCAAGCTTATTACTTCACTGTTTGAGATCCATTATTTCCTTGCGTATCTTTCGAGTGACGGTTAGAGCTCCCATAACCCATGGATGTTCCATTGCTGCGGGGTAAGAAGCAACACTCCTTTTCACATTTTCATAAGTAAGAAATTTAGCATTGGGAGGGACAACCGAATTCGGAAATGTTGAGCTCTGAAGTTCTTCCAACATGGCTCCAAGTTGTAGACGAGAGGTAACTTCTTGGTCTTCCTCCATGGCATCTATCCTTTTCAAGTCGGCATCCATCTTTTCCTCCGTGGCCTACCCGAAGTGGTTTTCTTTGCTTAATGCTCTGGAACCCAGCGTTAGGTGAGAGGCACGGCTCTCCCCGACCGACTCTTGCGAAAACATCTTGGTCTAAATCCGCCGGAGAAACAACCCAAAAAATAGGATGTATTGCCGTGATACGAATATCAAAACCTTCGGGAGAATATATAATGAATTTTTATCGACCCGAAAGAGTATACCACAAGAAAACGGAGTCCAGAGGGTACACGAGGCGGCCACAAGCCACAGGGGCGCGCCCAGGGGGGTAGGCGCACCCCCCTGGCTTGTCGCCTCCTCGTGCACTCTTCGGACTGCTTTCAATTTTCCTAATTTTTTAAATATTCCAAAACTGGTAAAAATTTCCATTGGGGAAGTTTTGGAGTCGGTTTGCTTACCGTAACACATACCTACTCCTTTTCGGAGTCTGAAACGTTCTGGTAGGTCTCCCTAATGTACTCCTCCGGAGTTATGATATTGATAACATTGGTTTCAAAATTTATGGGAGTACCTGAGATATATTGTTTGATTCTTTGATCGTTTACCACCTTCAGATTTGTACCTTCGGCATTGTTGATCTTGATGGCACCAGAACGGTATACTTCCTCGATAATGTAAGGTCCTTCCCATTTAGAGAAAGTTTTCCTAGAAAATATCTTAAACGAGAGTTGTATAGCAAGACATGATCACCTACATTGAAGTCACGCTTTTGTATCCTTCTATCATGCCATCTCTTAACCTTTTCTTTAAACAACTTAGCATTCTTATAGGCTTGGGTTCTCCATTCATCAAGTGAGCTAATGTCAAATAACCTCTTCTCACCAGCAAGTTTGAAATCATAGTTAAGCTCTTTAATTTCCCAATAAGCTTTATGTTCTAGTTCTAAAGGTAAGTGACATGCTTTATCGTAAACCATTTTATACGGAGACATACCCATTGGGTTTTTGTAAGCGGTTCTATAAGCCCATAATGCATCGTCAAGTTTCTTAGACCAATTATTTCTAGATCTTTTAACGGTCTTTTGCAGGATCAATTTAATTTCTCTATTGCTCAATTCTACTTGACCACTAGACTAAGGATGATAGGGAGATGCAATTCTATGATGAACATCATACTTAGCAAGCATTTTATGGAAAACACCATGAATAAAGTGTGAACCACCATCAGTCATTAAATATCTAGGGACTCCAAACTTCGGGAAGATAACTTCTTTCAGCATTTTAATAGAAGTGTTATGATCAGCACTACTAGTTGGAATAGCTTCTACCCACTTAGTAACATAGTCAACAACAGCTAGAATATGAGTATACCCATTGGACTTTGGAAAAGGTCTCATCTAATCAAAACCCCAAACATCAAATGGTTCAATAACAAGAGAGTCATACATAGGCATTTCCTGACGTCTACTAATATTACAAATTCTCTGACATTCATCACAAGACAAGACAAACTTACGAGCATCCTTGAAGAGAGTAGGCCAATAAAAACCAGATTGTAATACCTTGTGTGCAGTTCTGTCTCCAACATGGTGTCCCCCGTAGGCCTCAAAGTGACACTTGTGTAGGATCTGTCCATGTTCATGCTCAGGCACACAACGTCTAATAATATCATCTACTCCTTCTTTATAAAGGTGTGGATCAAACCAAAAGTAATGTCTTAAATCATACAAGAACTTTTCTCGCGTTGTAGCTCCTTATTTTTTATATATTCCTAGAGAAACTAAGTTGAACAATGATAGTAGCAATTATGCGGACTGGGTCCGTATACTGAGGATTGTCCTCATTGCTGCACAGAAGGCTTATGTCTTTGATGCGCTGCTCGGTGTGCTACCCCAAGTGTTGACTGTGTATGTTGCGAACATCTGACATCCATGTTTTCGATGACTACATGATAGTTCAGTGCATCATGCTTCACGACTTAGAACTGAGGCTTCAAGATGTTTTGAATGTCACGGAGCATATGACATGTTCCAAGAGCTGAAATTGGGATTTCAGGCTCGTGCCCGTGTTGACAGGTACGAGACCTTCGACAAAGTTCTTTGCCTACAAGATGAACGAGAATAGCTCAATCGTTGAGCATGTACTCAGATTGTCTAAGTACTACAATCGCTTGAATCAATTGGGAGTTTTTCTTCCAGATGAGAAAGTGATGGTTCTCCAAAGTCATTGCCACCAAGCTACTGGAGCTTCGTCATGAACTATAGCATACCAGGGATGAATACGATGATCCCTGAATTATTCGTGATGTTTGACACCGCAAAAGTAGAAATCAAGTAGGAGCATCAATTGTTGATGGTTAGTAAAACCACTGGTTTCGAGAAGGGCCAGGGTAAGAAGGGATACTTCATGAATAGGAAATCAGTTGTTGCTCTCGTGAAGAAACCCAAGGTTGAACCCAAACCCGAGACTAAGTGCTTCAATTATGAAGGGGATGGTCACTGAAGCGGAACTACCCTAGTTACTTGGTAGATGAGAAGGCTGGCAAAGTCGACAAAAGTATATTGGATATGCATGATATTGATGTGTACTTTACTAGTAGTCCTAGTAGCACCGGGGTATTAGATACCGGTTCGGTTGCTAAGTGTTAGTAATTCGAAATAAAAGCTACGGAAAAACATATGCTAGCTGAAGGCAAGGTGACGATGTGTGTTGGAAGTAATTCCAAGGTTAGTATGATCAACATCGCACGCTCCCTCTACCATCGGGATTAGTGTTGAACCTCAATTAATATTATTTGGTATTTGCATTGAGCATGAACGTGATTAGATCATGTTTGTTGCAATATTGTTATTCAGTTAAGTTAGAGAATAAAGGTTATTCTGATTACTTGAATAATACCTTCAATGGTCATGCACCCAATGTGAATGGTTCATTGAATGCCGATCGTAGTGATACACATATTTATAATATTGATGCCAAAGGATACAAAGTTTATAATGATAGTACCACATACTTGTGGCACTACCGCTAAAAGGTAATAGTGGTGTAAAGCGCATGACGAAGTTCCATGCTGATGGATTTTTGGACTCACTTGATTTTGAATCACGTGAGACCTGTGAACCATGCCTATTGGTGTAAAACGCATGAAGAAATTCCATGCTGATGGATCTTTGGACTCACCTGATTTCGTATCACGTGAGACATGCAAACCATGCCTTATGTGCAACATGACTAAAAGCCTCATTTCTTCAGTAAGATGGAACGGGCAAGTTACTTATTGGAAGTAATGCATGTTGATGTATGCAGTCCAATGAGTGTTGTAGCACGTAGTGGATATCATTGTTTTCTAACTTTCACTAATGATTTGAGTAAATATGAGGATATTTTCTTAATGAATTACAAGTCTGAAAACGATTGAAAAGTTCAAGCAAATTTCAGAGTGAAGTTGATAGTCATCATAACAACAAGATAAAGTTTCTACGATGTGATCGTGGGAGTGTATGTCTGAGTTATGAGTTTGGCACTCATTTAAAGAAATTGTGGAAATTGTTTCACAACTCATGCCATCTGGAACACCATAGTGTGATGGTGTGTCCATACGTCATAGTCGTGCCCTATTGGATATTATGTGTACTATGATGTCTCTTATCGATTTGCCACTATAATTTTGGGGTTATGCATTGGAGACAACCGCATTCACTTTAAATAAGGGCACTATCAAATTCCGTTGAGATGACACCGTATGAACTATGGTTTCGAAAGAAACCTAAGTTGTTGTTTCTTAAAGTTTGGGGCTGCGATGCTTATGTGAAAAAGTTTCAACCTGATAAGCTCAAACCCAAAGCGGATAAATGCATCTTCATAGGATACCGAAGGAGATAGTTGGGTGTTCCTCCTATCTCATATCCGAAGGCAACGTGTTTGTTCTAAGAACGGGTCATTCCTCGAGAAAAGGTTTCTCTCGAAATAATTGAGTGGGAGGATGGTGGAAATTGATGAGGTTATTGAACCAACACTTCAACCAGAGAGTGGAAGGTCACAGGAAATTGTTCCTATGGCGCCTACACTAGATGAAGTGGAAGCCAATGATGGTGATCATGAAGCTTCATATCAAGTTAATTCCAAACCTTGTAGGTTGACAAGGACACACACTGCTCCAGAGTGGTATGATAATCCTGTCTTGGAGGTTATGTTGCTGGACAACAATGAACCTACGAGCTATGGAGAAGCGATGGTGGGCCCGGATTACGATGAATGGCTAGAGGCCATGAAATCCAAGATAGGATCCATGAATACAAAGTGTGGACTTTGGAAGAACTACTTGATGGTCGTAAGGCTGACAGGTACAGATGGGTCTTTAAAAGAAAGACGGGCGATGATGGTAAATGCCACCATTTAGATAGCTCGACTTGTTTCAAAGAAGTTTCCGACAAGTTCAAGGAGTTGACTACGATGAGACTTTCTCACTCGTAGCGATGCTAAAGTCTGTTGGAATTATGTTAGCAGTTGCTGCATTTTTCATTTATGAAATTTGACAGATGGATGTCAAAACATCGTTTCCTTAAGGAAAGGTTGTATGTGATACAACCAGAAGGTTTTGTCGATCCTAAGGATGCTAACAGGTATAGAAGCTCCAGCGATCCTTCTTAAGGACTAGAGCAAGCATCTCAGAGTTGGAATAGGTACTTTGATAAGTGATCAAAGCATTTGGGTTTATACGAAGTTTATGACAAACTCGTATATCTAAGAAAGTGAGTGGGAGCACTATAGAATTTCTGATGAGTATATGTGGTTGACATATTGCTGATCAAAAATGATATAGAATTTCTGTAAAGCATAACTATTGGTTTGAAAGGAGTTTTTCAAAGGAAAACCTGGATTAAGCTACTTGAACATTGAGCATCAAGACCTATAGAGATAGATCAAGACGCTTGATAAAATTTCAATGAATACATACCTTGACAAGATTTTGAAGGAGTTCAAAATGGATAAGTCAAATAAGGAGTTCTTGACTGTATTGTAAAGGTGTGAATTTGAGTAAGACTCAAAGCCCGACCACGACAGAAGAAGGAGAAAGGACTAAGGTCGTCCCCTATGCATTAGCTGTAGGCTCTACAGTATGTCGTGTTGTGTACCACACCTGATGTGTGCCTTTCCATGAATCGGTCAAGGGGTACAGAAGTGATCCAGGAATGGATTACTGGATAGCGGTCAAAAGTTGTCCTTAATAACTAGTGGACTAAAGAAATTTTCTCGATTATGGAGGTGATAAAAGTGTTCGTCGTAAAGAGTGACCTCGATGCAAACTTTGACACTAATCCGGATGACTATGAGTAGTAAACCAGTTTCGTATAATGGAGCGGCCAGTTAGAATTATTTTAAGAAATTTTCTCGATAACGTTACTAAGTGGGTAGAAGTTATCCCAACTAGTAGTGCTGATCACAACACCTCTATCAGGATGCTTAAAGAAGTTATTTTCCCTAGATTTGAGGTCCCTAGATATTTGATGACTGATGGTGGTTCACATTTCATTCATGGTGCTTTCCGTAAAACGCTTGCTAAGTATGATGTCAACCATAGAGTTGCATCTCCCTATCATCCTCAGTGCAGTGGTCAAGTAGAGCTAAGTAATAGAGAGATTAAACTAATTCTGCAAAAGACTGTTAATAGGTCTAGAAAGAATTTGTCTAAGAAGCTTGATGATGCACTGTGGGCTTATAGAACTGCTTATAAGAATCCCATGGGCATGTCTCTGTACAAAATGGTTTACGGTAAAGCATGTCATTTACCTCTTGAGCTCGAGCATAAGGCTTATTGGGCAATCAAAGAGCTCAACTTTGATTTCAAACTTGCTGGTGAGAAGAGGTTATTTGATATTAGCTGACTTTATGAATGGAGAGCTCAGGCATATGAAAATGCCAAGTTGTTCAAAGAAAAAGTTAAGAGGTGGCATGATAAAAGGATACAAAAATGTGAGTTCAATGTAGGTGATTATGTCTTGCTATACAATTCTCGTTTAAGATTTTTTGCAGGCAAGCTTCTCTCTAAATGGGAAGGTCCTTACATTGTTGAGGAAGTATATCGTTCCGGTGCCATCAAGATCAACAACACGGAAGGTAATTTTCCGAGAGTGGTAAATGGGCAAAGAATCAAGAATTATATCTCAGGTACTCCCATAAATGTTGAAAGCAATGTTATTAATACCATAACTCTGGAGGAGTACATAAGGGATATTTATTAGCCTGTTTCAGACTCCAAAAATGAAGAGGTATGTGATTCGGTAAGTAAACCGACTCCAAAACTTTTCCAGTAGCAATTTTTCTCCGTTTTGGAATTTTTAGAAAAATAGAAAAATTTAAAGTAGTTCGTAAAGCGCACTAGGAGGCGACAAGCCTGCCAGGCGTGGCCTACCCCCTGGTCGCGCCTGGGTGGCTTGTGGGCACCTCGTGTGCCTCCTGGACTCCATTTTCTTGCGGAGTACTCCTTTTGGTCGGGCAAAATTCATTATATATTCTCCCGGAAGGTCTGACCCTCGTATCACGCAATTATCCTCTGTTTTCGTTTCGAGCTACTGTGCAGACAGATCTAGATTGCTATGGCGTCCCCAAAAGCTTCGAAGGACAAGTTCTTCGAGAAGGTCATCAATCCCTACCTCGTGGGAGTGCTGCAACACCCTAAATCTATCGAGATGCATGACGGGGTGCTGCACATCCGTGATGTTGAGGGGCCCAAGAAGACCGGAAGCGTGGAGGCTAGGCTCGAAGCAATGGAGGAGCAAGTCTTCAAGTGCCAAGGGATGGTGGAATGCGGACTCAACGCAAACCACATGATGATCACGGAGTTCACCAACAAGCCCAAGATCGATGCCAATGACATCGGGAAGCACCTCTCCAGGCTCTATGACAGAATTGATCACCTCCAAGCCCAGATCTATGACCTGCAGAACCAAAACTGTTAGTATGAGTATAGATTTAAATCAATATGGTTGGCTGCAAATTTGAGGATTCCGGAGACTCGATCATCTTTCCATGATGGAGCACCTATGCCTTGGAAGACGGAGGATCAAACCCAGGTTGCAACAACTCCACCACCATCACCTTCGAAGGAAGACAACTAAGCATAGGTATGGGCAATCCCCTTGGCTTATGCCAAGCTTGGGGGAGTTGCCCCGGTATCGTATCACCATCACATCTTTTGCCTTTACCTTTTTCTTAGTTCGATCCTTTTTGGTTTATCTTTCTCAAGTAGAATAAAGTTCTTAGTGTTCTAGGCTTGAGTTTTGCTCTGTGTCACCCCCAATGTATTCGAGCTCGTGAGTCATATAATAAAGAGTGTTTTAGTTAAGGGCCTTGCTTCATGCCATGATCTAAAGAAAAGAATAATAAGAGAACAAAAGCATGAAAGATCATGTAATGATCTTATGGGAAGTGATGGCTTCCCGTATAAAAAGAATGTTGATTGAAACTTGTTGTGGGTGGACAAACGTAGACCTTGGTCATTGCTGCAACTAATAGGAAGTAATAAAGAAGGAGAGGTTCACATATAAATATATCATCTTGGGCACCATCTAAGATTGTGAACACTCATTAAACTATTACATGCTTAGAAGTAGATGTTGGACAAGGACGACAACATAATGAATTATGTTTGCTTGGTTCCGAACAATGTTATATGACTAGAGATCCCTTAGCATGTAACGATTGCTTCCACCTCATATCAGCCAAAACTTCCGCACTAAGTAGAGATACTACTTGTGCACCCATAAACCTTCAACCCAGTTTTGCCATGAGAGTCCACCATACCTACCTATGGATTGAAGAAGATCCCTCAAGTAAGTTGTCATCGGTGCAAGCAATAAAAATTGCTCCCTAAATTTGTATGATATATTAGTGTGTGGAAAATAAGCTTTGTACGAACCTGTGATGAGGAAGACATAAAAGCGACGGACTGCATAATAAAGTTCTTTATCACAGGAGGCAATATAAAGTGACGTTCCTTCACACTAAGAGGTCACACATCCAAACCTCAAAAGTGCATGACAACCTCTGCTTCCCTCTGTGAAGGGCCTATCTTGTACCTTTACTTTTTGTCCTTAAAAGTGTCATGGTGATCGACACAAATTCCTTATTTCGCCTTTATCTTGGCTAAACGTCATATGCTAAGGAAAGATTTATATTCATATGTCAACTTGGAAGTAAGTATTCAGGAATTATTATTGTTGACATTACCCTTGAGGTAAGTAGTTGGGAGGCGAAACTATAAGCCCCTATCTTTCTCTGTGTCCAACTGAAACTTTGATCTCATGAGTACCACGTGAGTTTTAGCAATTGTAGAAGACGAAAGGATGATTGAGTATGTGGATTTGCTTTACAAGCTCTTATTTGACTCTTTCCAACGTTATGATAAATTGCAATTGCTTCAATGACTAAAGGCTATTGGTTGTTAATTCTCAATAAGGATCTTGATCCATACTTTACTTTGTGAAGGAATTATCACTTTAGCATAAGAGATTATATGATCATATTGATGTTCTAATTATGATCATGATGCCCGCATGTCTGTATCTTGTTTTGTCGACACCTCTATCTCTAAACATGTGGGCATATTTATTGATCTCGGCTTTCGCTTGAGGACAAGCGAGGACTAAGCTTGGGGGAGTTGATACGTCCATTTTGCATCATGCTTTTATGTTGATATTTATCGCTTTATGGGCTGTTATTACACTTCACGATACAATACTTATGCCTTTTCTCTCTTATTTGATAATGTTTACATGAAGAGGGAGAATGCCGGTAACTGGAATTCTGGTCTGAAAAATGAGCAAGTTTGAGATACCTATTCTGCGCAACTCCAAAAGCCGTAAAAATCAACGAGAAATTATTTTGGAATTTATATAAAATTCTTGACGGAAGAAGTACCAGAGGGGAGCCACCAGGAGGCCACAAGCCTGCCAAGCGCGGCCCACCCCCCTGGCCGCGCCTAGGTTGCTTGTGGGCCCCCTGTTGCCCATCTGGCTCCCATCTTTTGCTATAAGGAGGGTTTCGTTCCAAAAAAATCAGAAGGAGGCTTTCGGGAGGAGTCGCCCTTGCCACGAGATGGAACTTGAGCAGAACCAATCTAGAGCTCCGGCAGGATCGTCCTGCCGGGGAAACTTCCCTCCCGAAGGGGGAAATCGTCGCCATCGTCATCACCAATACTCGTCTCATCGGAGGGGACTCTTCACCATCAACATGTTCATCAACACCATCTCATCTCCAACCCTAGTTCATCTGTTGTAACCAATCTCCGTCTCGCGACTCCGATTGGTACTTGTAAGGTTGCTAGTAGTGTTAATTACTTTGTAGTTGATGCTAGTTGGATTACTCGGTGGAAGATTATATGTTCAGATCCTCAATGCTATTCAATACCTCTCTGGTCATGAACATAATTATGCTTTGTGAGTAGTCACTTTTGTTCCTGAAGACATCGGATAAGTCTTGCTATAAGTAGTCATGTGAATTTGGTATTCGTTCGATATTTTGATCCGTTGTATGTTGTCTATCCTCTAGTGGTGTTATGTGAACGTCGACTACATAACACTTCACCATTATTTGGGCCTAGAGGAAGGCATTGGGAAGTAATAAGTAGATGATGGGTTGCTAGAGTGACAGAAGCTTAAACCCTAGTTTATGCGTTGCTTCGTAAGGGGCTGATTTGAATCCACTAGTTTAATGTTATGGTTAGACTTTGTCTTAATTCTTCTTTTGTAGTTCCGGATGCTTGCGAGAGGGGTTAATCATAAGTGGGATATTTGACTAAGTAAGGGCAGCACCCAAGCACCGGTCCACCCACATATCAAACTATCAAAGTAGCGAACGCGAATCATATGAACATGATGAAAACTAGCTTGACAGAAATTCCTATGTGTCCTCGGGAGCGCTTTACCTCCTATAAGAGTTTGTCCAGGCTTGTCCCTTGCTGCAAAAGGGATTGGTCCATCTTGCTACACCTTTGTTACTATTGTTACATGCTACTTTCTACGAATCATCGTATTACACAACTATGTGTTACCGATAATTTCAGTGCTTGCAGAGAATACCTTGCTGAAAACTACTTGTCAGTTCCTTCTGCTCCTCGTTGGGTTCGACACTCTTACTTATCGAAAGGACTACGATAGATGCCCTACACTTGTGGGTCATCATGGCTTTGCGTAAGTAAGATGCGATCATACTAGATACCCATAGCAGCCATGTAAAATTTGCAACAACAAATTAGACGACGTCTAACTTGTTTTTGCAGGGTATGCTTGTGATGTGATGTGGCCAACAACATGATGTGATAGATTTGATGTATGAGATGATCATGTTGTAATAGTTAAATATCGACTTGCACGTCGATGCTATGGCAACCGGCAGGAGCCATAGGGTTGTCTTTAATTATTTTGCGTTTGGAGATGCTTTACTTTATCTCTAAGAGGTAGCAATAGTAGTATGAGCATACATGGCACGACAACCTCGATGGGAGCACAATGATGGAGATCATGGTGTGGCGCCGGTGACGATGGAGATCATGTCGGTGCTTTGGTGATGGATATCAAGAAGCATAAGTTCTTGCCCATATCATGTCACGCATGATTTGCATGTGATGTTAATCCTTTTTATGCACCTTGTTTGGCTTAGGACGACGGTAGCATTATAAGGTGATCCCTCACTAAAATTTCAAGATAAATTGTGTTCTCCATGAGTGTGCACCATTGTGACAGTTTGTCATTTTGAGACACCACGTGACGATCGGGTGTGATAGACTCTACATTCACATACAACGGGTGCAAAACAGTTGCACACACGGAACACTCAGGTTAAACTTGACGAGCCTAGCATGTACAGACATGGTCTCGGAACTCAAGAGACTGAAAGGTCGAACATGAGTCATATAGTGGATATGATCAACATGGAGATGTTGACCATTGAAGCCAACTTAACTCACGTGATGATCGGACTTGAGTTGGTGAATTTGGATCTCATATCACTCGAATGACTAGAGGGATGCCAATTTGAGTGGGAGTTCTTAAGTAATATGATTAATTGAACTTATTATCATGAACATAGTATAAGTTGTCTTTACAATAGCATGTTGTAGATCACTAGCTCGCGGTATAGCTCCCTGTTTTTTATATGTTCCTAGAGAAACTAAGTTGAAAGATGATAGTAGCAATTATGCAAAATGGGCCCGTATACTCAGGATTGTCCTCATTGCTGCACAGAAGGCTTCTGTCTTTGATGCACCGCTCGGTGTGCTATCCCAAGTGTCGAATGTGGATGTTGCGAACATCTGACAGACACATTTTTTATGACTATATTATACTTCAGTGCGTCATGCTTCACGGCTTAGAATTGAGGCTTCAAGATAGTATGAACATCACGGAGCATATGAGATATTCCAATAGCTGGAATTGGGATTTCAGGCTCGTGCCCACGTTGAGAGGTATGAGACCTTCGACAAAGTTCTTTGCCTACAAGATGAATGAGAATAGCTCAATCGTTGAGCATGTACTTAGATTGTCTGACTACTTCAAGCACTTGAATCGAGTGGGAGTTTTTCTTCCAGATGGGATAGTCATGGTTCTCCAAAGTCATGCCACCAAGCTACTGGAGCTTCGTGATAAACTATAGCATACGAGGGATGAATACGATGATCCTTGATTTATTCGCGATGTTTGACACCGTGAAAGTAGAAATCAAGTAGGGGCATCAATTGTTGATGGTTAGTAAAACCAGTGGTTTCGAGAAGGGCAAGGGTAAGAAGGGATACTTCATGAATAGCAAATCAGTGGCTGCTCTAGTGAAGAAACCCAATGTTGAACCCAAATCGGAGACTAAGTGCTTCTATTATGAAGGGGACAGTCATTGAAGCGGAACTACCCGAGTTACTTGGTAGATGAGAAGGCTGGCAAAGTCGACAAAATTATATTGGATATACATGATATTGATGTGTACTTTACTAGTACTCCTAGTAGCACCGGGGTATTAGATACCGGTTCAGTTGCTAAGTGTTAGTAACTCAAAATAAAAGCTACAGAAAAATGGATGCTAGCTGAAGGCAAGGTGACGATGTGTGTTGGAAGTAATTCCAAGGTTGATATGATCAACATCGCACGCTCCCTCTACCATCAGGATTAGTGTTGAACCTCAATAAATGTTATTTGGTGTTTGTGTTGAGCATGAACGTGATTAGATCATGTTAGTTGCAATATGGTTATTCATTTAAGTTAGAGAATAAAGGTTATTCTGTTTACATGAATAATACCTTCAATGGTCATGCACCCAATGTGAATAGTTCATTGAATCTCGATCGTAGTGATACACATATTTATAATATTGATACCAAAGGATACAAAGTTAATAATGATAGTACCACATACTTGTGGAACTGCTGCTAAAAGTTCATAGTGGTGTAAAGCGCATGAAGAAGTTCCATGCTGATGGATTTTTGGACTCACTTGATTTTGAATCACGTGAGACATGCGGACCATGCATATTGGTGTAAAACGCATGAAGAAACTCCATGATAATGGATCTTTGGGATCACTTGATTTTGAATCACGCGAGACATGAAAACCATGCCTTATGGGCAAGATGACTAAAAGCCTTGTTTCTTCAGTAAGATGGAACGGACAAGTTACTTATTGGAAGTAATACATGTTGATGTATGCAGTCCAATGAGTGTTGTAGCACGTAGTGGATAACATTTTTGTCTAACTTTCACTAATGATTTGAGTAAATATGAGGATATTTTCTTAATGAAAAGTCCGAAAACAATTGAAAAGTTCAAGGAAATTTCAGAGTGAAGTTGATAGTCATCATAACAAGAAGATAAAGTTTCTACTATGTGATCGTGGGAGTGTATGTCTGAGTTATGAGTTTGGCACTCCTTTAAAGACATTGTGGAAATTGTTTCACAACTCATGCCACCTGGAACACTATAGTGTCATGGTGTGTCCGTACGTCATAGTCGTGCCCTATTGGATATGATGCCTACTATAATGTCTCTTATCTATTTGCCACTATAGTTTTGGGGTTATTTGAGACAACCGCATTCACTTTAAATAAGGGCACTATCAAATTCCGTTGAGATGACACCGTATGAATTATAGTTCCGCAAGAAACCTAAGCTGTTGTTTCTTAAAGTTTGGGGTTGCGATGCTTATGTGAAAAAGTTTCAACCAGATAAGCTCGAACCCAAAGCGGATAAATGCATCTTCATAGGATACCCAAAGGAGACGGTTGGATGTTCCTACTATCTCAGATCTTAAGGCGAAGTGTTTGTTCCTAAGAATGGGTCGTTTGTCGAGAAAAGGTTTATCTCGAAATAATTGAGAGGGAGGATGGTGGAACTTGATGAGGTTATCGAACCAACACTTCAACCAAAGAGTGGAAGGGCGCAGGAAATTGTCCTTGTGGCGCTTACACCAGTTGAAGTGGAAGCTAATGATGGTGATCATGAAGCTTCATATCAAGTTACTTCCAAATCTCGTAGGTCGACAAGGACACACACTGCTCCAGAGTGGTACGGTAATCCTGTCTTGGAGGTCATGTTGCTGGACAACAATGAACCTATGAGATATGGAGAAGCGATGGTGGGCCCGGATTCCAACAAATGGCTAGAGGCCATGAAATCCGAGATAGGATCCATGAATACAAAGTGTGGACTTTGGAAGAACTACTTGATGGTCATAAGGCTACCAGGTACACATGGATCTTTAACAGGAAGACGAACGATGATGGTAAATGTCACCATTTAAAAAGCTCGACTTGTTGCAAAGAAGTTTCCGACAAGTTCAAGGAGTTCACTACGATGAGACTTTCTCACTCGTAGTGATTATAAAGTCTGTTGGAATTATGTTAGCAGTTGCTGCATTTTTTATTTATAAAATCTAACAGATGGATGTCAAAACATCGTTTCCTTAAGGAAAGGTTGTATGTGATATAACCAGAATGTTTTGTCGATCCTAAAGATACTTACAAGTATGCAAGATCCAGCGATCCTTCTTAAGGACTCGAGAAAGCATCTCGAAGTTGGAATAGGTACTTTGATAAGTGATCAAAGCATTTGGGTTTATATGAAGTTTATGAGAAACTTGTATTTTTAAGAAAGTGAGTGGGAGCACTATAGAATTTCTCATGAGTATATGTGATTGACATATTGCTGATCATAAATGATATAGAATTTCTAGAAAGCATAACGATTGGTTTGAAAAGAGTTTTTGAAAGGAAAACCCGGATTAAGCTACTTGAACATAGAGGATCAAGATCTATAGAGATAGATCGAGACGCTTGATAAAACTTTCAATGAATACATACCTTGACAAGATTTTGAAGGATTTCGAAATGGATCATTCAAATAAGGAGTTCTTGACTATATTGTAAAGGTGTGTATTTGAGTAAGACTCAAAGCCAGACCACGGCAGAAGAAGGAGAAAGGACTAAGGTCGTCCCCTATGCATTAGCTGTAGGCTCCATAGTATGTAGTGTTGTGTACCACACGTGATGTGTGCCTTGCCATGAATCGGTCAAGGGGTACAGAAGTGATCCAGGAATGGATTACTGGACGGCGGTCAAAAGTTGTCCTTAGTAACTAGTGGACTAAGGAAATTTTCTTGATTATGGAGGTGATAAAAGAGTTCGTTGTAAAGAGTTACATCTATGCAAGCTTTGACACTAATCCGGATGACTATGAGTAGTAAACCGGTTTCGTATAATGGAACGGCCACTTAGAGTTGTTCTATGTGGAGCGTAGTAGCAACATCGACAGTATGACATAAAGATTTGTAAATCACACATGGATCTGAATGTTTCAGACCCGTTGACTAAAACCTCTCTCACAAGAAAGACATGGTCAAACCCCAGACCTGTATGGGTGTTAGATTCAATACAATCACATAGTGATGTGAACTAGATTATTGACTCTAGTGCAAGTGGGAGACTATTGGAAATATGCCCTAGAAGCAATGATAAATTGGTTATTATTATATTTATTTGTTCAAGATAATCGTTTATTATCCATTCTAGAATTGTATTGATTGGAAACTCAAAATACATGTGTGGATACATAGACAACACACTGTCCCTAGTGAGCCTCTAGTTGATTAGCTCGTTGATCAAATATGGTCAAGGTTTCCTGGTCATAGACAAGTGTTGTTAGTTGATAACGGGATCATATCATTGGGGAATGATGTGATGGACAAGACCCAAACTATGAACATAGTATATGATCTTGTCAGTTTATTACTATTGTTTACTGCATGTCAATGTGTCTATTCGTATGACCATGAGATCATGCAACTCCCGAACACCGGAGGAATAGCTTGTGTGTATCAAACCTCGCAACATAACTGGGTGACTATAAAGGTCCTCTACAGGTATCTCCGAAGGTGTTTGTTGGGTTGGCGTGAATCAAGACTGGGATTTGTCACTTCGTGTGATGGAGAGGTATCTAGGGGCCCACTAGGTAATGCAACATCACAGTAAGCCTTGCAAGAAATGTCACTAAGAAGTTAGTCATGGGATCTTGTATTATGGAACGAGTAAACAGACTTGTTGGTAACGAGATTGAACTAGGTATGGAGATACCGACGATCGAATCTCGGGCAAGTTACATACCGAAGGACAAAGGGAATGTGATACGGGATTAACTCAATCCTTGACATAGAGGTTCAACCGATAAAGATCTTCATAGAATATGTAGGATCCAATATGGGTATCCAGGTCCCGCTATTGGATATTGACCGGAGAATGTCTCAGGTCATGTCTATATAGTTCTCGAACCCGTAGGGTCTACACACTTAAGGTTCGGTGGCGTTTTGGTAGTTTTGAGTTATGCATGTTGGTGACCGAAGTTTTGTTCGGAGTCTCGGATGAGATCCAGGATGTTGCAAGGACTTACCGAATGGTCTAGAGACAAAGATTGATATATAGCAAGTCTTGTTTTGGTCACCGGAAACGTTTCGGGCTCATCTGTAGTGTACCAGGAGTGCCGAGAGGGTGCCGGGGGACCACCGGGAGGGGTGTGACGACCCAAGAGACTTATGGGCTATGGTTGGAGGTGCACCAGCCCCTGGTGGGCTGGCTGAAACCTCTCTCAAAGGCCCATGTGGCTAGGAGTGGAGATAAAAGGCAAAAGTTCTTTAAAAGGAAAGGAAGGAAGAGTCCTCCCAAAGTAGTCCACCTCCCTTGTGGGGAGGTGGACTCTTCCTTGGTGGTTCGGCTGAAGCTCCTAGGAGTAGGGGCCAATGCTGCCTCCTCTCCTCTCCTCCTATATATACTAGAGGTTTTTAGGGTTTTTTGATATAGAATTTCAGCCACGTGCTACCCTCTCCTCTAGATCGTTGTTCTTCCTCTAGATCGGTTTCAGCGGTGCTTGGGCGAAGCCCTGCTGGAACAGCTCCACCACCATTGTCGGCACGCCACCGCGCTGCCGGAGAACTCACCTACTTCCCCGTCTCTCTTGCTATATCAAGAAGGTGGTGATTGTCGTCGAGTTGTACGTGTGCTGAATGCAGAGGTGGCGTCCGTTCGGCACTAGATCGGGATGGATCGTGATGGGATCGTGGGACGGATCGTGATGAGATCGCGGGACGGGCTGCGATTTGAATCGTGAAGATGTTCCACTACATCAACCGCATTATATACGCTTCCACTTAGCGATCTACAAGGGTATGTAGATTCACTCTCCCCTCTCATAGATGGTCATCACCATGGATAGATCTTATGCGCGCGCAGGAAATTTTTTGTTTCCCATCCGACCTTCACCAACATGGGGCATGTCCTCCTGCTGCTATCCAAATTTTCTAAAAACATAGTTTTGATCTCATTACCTTGGGGTCCATAGACAACCAATATCCACCACTCCTCCCACTTTTAGGGCATACCCTGCCCGTGAGGAAGTTAGGATCCATTTGCAGGTGCAGCACATCCAAAACAGATGAATCCTAGTCTAAGAGAATACCACTCCGAGTCTCATGTGCAGGCAAGTAAGCAAAGCCATCAAAAGAAAGCCCTAGGCATTGCATTACTAAAAATTGGTCGATTACATCCATCTTGGTCTCCTGAAGACACACTAAACTAACTTTCAATGGACTGACAAACTCCTTCATAGCTTTACGCTTGGCCGGATTGTTCAAGCCACGTACATTCCAGCACAAAATCGATGGGTTTATATGTTTGAAATATGCCCTAGAGGAAATAATAAATTGCTTATTATTATATTTCCTTGTTCATGAAAATCGTTTATTAACCATGCTAGAATTGTATTGATTGGAAACTCAAATACTTGTGTGGATACATAGACAACACACTGTCCCTAGTAAGCCTCTAAAGGACTAGCTGGTTGATCAAACATGGTCAAGGTTTCATGGGCATAGACATGAGATGTCGTTTGATAACGGGATCACATCATTAGGAGAATGATGTGATGGAAAAGATCCAAACTATGAACGTAGCATCTGACCGTGTCAGTTTATTGCTACTGTTTTCTGCATGTCAATGTATCCGTTCCTATGCCCTAGAGGCGATAATAAATTGGTCATTATTATATTTCCTTGTTCATGATAATCGTTTATCATCCATGATAGAATTGTATTGATTGGAAACTCAAATACATGTGTGGATACATAGACAACACACTGCCCCTAGTAAGCCTCTAAAGGACTAGATCATTGACCAAAGATGGTCAAGGTTTCCTAGCCATACACATGAGATGTTATTTGATAAGAGGATCACATCATTAGGAGAATGATGTGATGGACAAGACCCAAACTATGAACGTAGCATATGACCGTGTTAGTTTATTGCTACTGTTTTCTGCATGTCAATGTATCCGTTCCTATGACCGTGATATCATGCAACTCCCAGGCACCGGACAAATACCTTGTGTGGATCAAACGTCGCAACGTAACTGGGTGACTATAAAGGTGCTCTACAGGTATCTCCGAGGGTGTCTGTTGGGTTGGCATGGATTAAGACTGGGATTTGTCACTCCGTGTGACGGAGAGGTATCTCGGGGCCCACTCGGTAATACAACATCACAACAAGCCTTGCAAGCAATGTGACTAAGGAGTTAGTCACGGTATCTTGTATTACGGAACGAGTAAAGAGACTTCCCAGTAACGAGATTGAACTAGGTATAAAGATACCAACGATCGAATCTCGGGCAAGTAACATACCGAAGGACAAAGGGAACAGCATACGGGATTAACTGAGTCCTTGACACAGAGGTTCAACCGATAAAGATTTTCATAGAATATGTTGGATCCAATATGGGCATCCAGGTCCCGCTATTAGTTATTGAAAGGAGAGTGTCTCGGGTCATGTCAACATAGTTCTCGAACCCGCGGGGTGTGCACACTTAAGGTTATGTGACATTTCGGTATTATTGAGTTATGTGTGTTTGGTAACTTAAAGTTGTTCAGAGTCCTGGATTTGATACCGGGCATTACGAGGAGCTACGGAATGGTCCGGATATAAATATTGATATATAGGAAAGTTGCTTCTGGCTTCCGCGAAGTTTTTGGGCATTACCGATAAAGTACGAGGAGTGACGAATGGGTTCTGGGGTTTTAGCGGGAGGGGCCACCCACCCGGGAGAGAACCTAATAGGCCTAAAGGTGGCTCACCAGCCTTTAGTGGGCTGGTAAAGCCATCGCAATAAAGCCTATTTCTTCCAAAGGCGAGAATAAAAGGAAAAGGAAAAAAGGAAGGAGGTGGACAAGTAGGAAAGGAGTCCTCCACCAAGTTGTATTGGAGGATGACTCTCCCCCTTGATTCGGCCGACCCCTCCTCGTTGGAGGAGGAGGCAAGGAAGCCCTCCCTCTTGGTTACACCTATATATAGTGGAGTTTTTGAGGGCAAATCACACGAGAAAATAGCCACGTGCTACCCTCTCCTGCATTGACCGTCTTCCTCGTCTAGATTAGTCCGGCATAGCTTGGTGAAACCCTGCTGGATTAGTTCACCACCACCACCACGTTGTCGTACTGGAGAACTCATCTACCTCTCCGGCCCTCTTGCTGTATCAAGAAGTCGGAGATCGTCATCGAGCCGTATGTGTGATGAACGCGAAGGTGTCGTCCTTTTGGCACTAGATCGGGATGGATCGTGATGGGATCTCAGGACGGATCATGATGAGATCGCGGGACGGGCTGCGATTTGTATCGCGAAGATGTTCCACCACATCAACCGTGTTATATAAGCTTCCGCTTAGCGATCTCCAAGGGTATGTAGATTCACTCTCCCTCTCATAGATGGTCATCACCATGGATAAATCTTATGTGCGCGTACGAATTTTTTTGTTTCCCATGCGATGTTCCCCAGAAGTGGCATCAATTTTCGTTGAGATAACACCGTATGAACTATGGTTCCGCAAGAAACCTAAGTTGTTGTTTCTTAAAGTTTGGGGCTACGACGCTTATGTGAAAAAAGTTTCAACCTGATAAGCTCGAACCCAAAGCGGATAAATGCATCTTCATATGATACCCAAAGGAGACAATTTGGTGTTCCTCCTATCTCAGATCCGAAGGCAAAATGTTTGTTCCTAAGAGCGGGTCGTTTCTCGAGAAAAAAGTTTCTCTCAAAATAATTGAGTGGAAGGATGGTGGAACTTGATGAGGTTATTGAACCATCACTTGAACGAGTGTGTAGCAGGGCGCAGGAATTGTTCATGTGGCGCCTACACCAATTGAAGTGGAAGCTGAGGATGGTGATCATGAAGCTTCAAATCAAGTTACTACAAACATCGTAGGTCGACAAGGTCACATACTGATCCACGGTGGTACGGTAACCCTGTCTTAGAGGTCATGTTGTTGGACAATAATGAACCTACGAGCTATGGAGAAGCGATGGTGGGCCCGGATTCCGATGAGTGGCTGGAGGCCATGAAATCTGAGATAGGATCTATGAATACAAAGTGTGGATGTTGGAAGAACTACTTGATGGTCGTAAGGCTGTTAGGTACAGATGGATCTTTAAAAAGGAAGACGTACGATGATGGTAAATGTCACCATTAAGATAGTTCGACTTGTCGCAAAGATGTTTTCGACAAGTTCAAAGAGTTGACTACGATGGGACTTTATCACCGTAGCGATGCTAAAGTCTATTGGAATTATGTTAGCAGTTGCTTCATTTTTCAATTATGAAATCTTGCACATGGATGTCAAAACATTGTTTCCTCGACGGTTTCCTTGAGGAAAGGTTGTATGTGATACAACCAGAAGGTTTTGTCGATCCTAAGGATGCTAACAAGTATGCAAAATCCAGCGATCCTTCTTAAGGACTGGATCAAGCATCTCAAAGATGGAATAAGTACTTTGATAAGGGATCAAAGCTTTTGGGTTGATACAAAATTTATGAGAAACTTGTATATCCAAGAAAGTGAGTGGGAGCACTATAAAATTTCTGATAAGTATATGTGGTTGACATATTGTTAGTCGGAAATGATGTAGAATTTCTAGAAAGCATGAAGGGTTATTTGAACGGTTTTTTAAGGAAAACCTGGATTGAGCTACTTGAACATTGAGCATCAAGATCTACAGAGATAGATCAAGACGCCTGATAAAACTTTCAATGAAGACATACCTTAACAAGATTTCGAAGAAGTTCAAAATGGATCAAGTAAAGAAAGGTATTCTTGACTGTATTGTAAAGGTGTCAATTTGAGTAAGACTCGAAGCCCGACCACGGGAGAACAAAGAGAAAGGACGAAGGTCGTCCCCTATGCATTAGTTGTAGGCTCTATAGTATGTCATGGTGTGTATCGCACCTCATATGTGCCTTGCCATGAGCGAGTCAAGGGGTACTAAAGTGATCCAGGAATGGATCACTGGATAGCGGTCAAATTTATCCTTAGTGACTAGTGACTAAGGAAAAAATCGATTATGGAGGTGATAAAATAGTTCGTCGTAAAATGTTACGTCGATGCAAGTTTAACACTAATCCGGATGACTGTGAGTAGCAAACCAAATTCATATAGTGGAGCGGCCAGTTAGAATTGTTCTAAGTGGAGCGTAGTAGAAACATCTACAGTATGACATAGAGATTTGTAAAGTACATGCGGATATGAATGTTTCAGTCCCGTTGAATAAAAACCTCTCTCATAAGCAAGATATAATCAAACCCCATAATTGTATGGGTGTTAGATTCGTTACAATCACATAGTGATGCGAACTAGATTATTGACTCTAGTGCAAGTGGGAGACTGTTGGAAATATGCCCTAGCGGCGATAATAAATTGGTCATTTTTATATTTCCTTGTTCATGATAATCGTTTATTATCCATGCTAGAATTGTATTGATTCGAAACTCAAATACATGTGTGGATACATAGACAACACATTGTCCTTCGTAAGCCTCTAAAGGACTAGATCATTGACCAAAGATGGTCAAGGTTTCCTGGACATACACATGAGATGTCATTTGATAACAGGATCACATCATTAGGAGAATGATGTGATGGACAAGGCCCAAACTATGAATGTAGCATATGACCGTGTCAGTTTATTGCTACTGTTTTCTGCATGTCAATGTATCTGTTCCTATGACCATGATATCATGCAACTCCCAGGCACCGGACGAATACCTTGTGTGTATCAAATGTCGCAACGTAACTGGGTGACTATAAAGGTGCTCTACAGTTATCTCCGAGGGTGTCTGTTGGGTTGGCATGGATTAAGACTGGGATTTGTCACTCCGTGTGACGGAGAGGTATCTCGGGGCCCACTCGGTAATACAACATCACAACAAGACTTGCAAGCAATGTGACTAAGGAGTTAATCACGGGATCTTGTATTATGGAACGAGTAAAGAGACTTGCCAGTAATAAGATTGAACTAGGTACAAAGATACCGACGATCGAATCTCGGGCAAGTAACATACCGAAGGACAAAGGGTACAACATACGGGATAAACTGAACCCTTGACATAGAGGTTCAACCGATAAATATTTTTGTACAATATGTAGGATCCAATATGGGCAGGCAGGTTCCGCTATTGTTTATTTACCGAAGAGTGTCTCGGGTCATGTCTACATAGTTGTCGAACTTGCAAGCTCTGCACACTTAAGGTTCGGTGATGTTTCGGTATTATTGAGTTATGTGTGTGTTGTAACCGAAAGTTGTTTGGAGTCCCGGATGAGATCTCAGACATCACGAGGAGATCCAGAATGGTTCAAAGGTAAAGGTTGATATATAGGAAAGTTTCATTTGGCTTGCGGAAAGTTTTCGGGCATTACCGGTAAAGTACCGGGAGTGACGAATGGGTTCCGGGGTTTTGCCGGGAGGGGCCACCCACACGGGAGAGAACCTAATAGGCCTCAAGGTGGATCACCAGCCCTTTGTGGGCTGGTGAAGCCAGCCCAATGAAGCCTATTTCGGCCAAAGGCAAGAATAAAAGAAAAAGAAAAAAAGGAAGGAGGTGGACAAGTGGGAAGGGAGTCCTCCACCAATTTGTATTGGAGGAGGACTCTCCCCCTTGATTCGGCCGACCCCTCCTCCTTGGAGGAGGAGGTGATGACCCAGAAGTATAGGGGATCAATCGTAGTCCTTTTGATAAGTAAGAATGTCGAACCCAACGAGGAGAAGAAGGATCTGACAAGTGGTTTTCAGCAAGGAAAAAATCTACAAGCACTGAAATTGTCGGTAACAAGTGATTGTGTATTGAGATGATTCGTAGCAAGCAACAAGTAAAAAAAGTAGCAACGGTGCAGCAAAGTGGCCCAATACCTTTTGTAGCAAGGGACAAGCCTGGAGAAAGTCTTATATGAGGAAAAACGCTTCCAAGGACACACGGGAATTTCTATCATGCTAGTTTCATCATGTTCATATGATTCGCGTTCGTTACTTTGATAGTTTGATATGTGGGTGGACCGGCACTTGGGTACTGCCCTTAGTTGGACAAGCATCCCACTTATGATTAACCCCTCTCGCAAGCATCCGCAACTATGAAAGAAGAATTAAGACAAAGTCTAACCATAGCATTAAACTAGTGGATCCAAATCAGCCCCTTACGAAATAACGCATAAAGTAGGGTTTAAGCTTCTGTTACGCTAGCAACCCATCATCTACTTACTACTTCCCAATGCCTTCCTATAGGCCCAAATAATGGTGAAGTGTTATGTAGTCGACGTTCACATAACACCACTAGAGGAAAAACAACATACAACATATCAAAATACCGAACGAATACCAAATTCACATGACTATTATTAGCATGACTTATCCCATGTCCTCGGGAACAAAAGTAACTACTCACAAAGCATAATCATAATCATGATCAGAGGTGAAATGAGTAGCATCAAGGATCTGAGCATAAACTCTTCCACCAAGTAATCCAACTAGCATCAACTACAAAGAGTAATAACACTACTAGCAACCTTACAAGTACCAATCGGAGTCGCGAGACGGAGATTGGTTACAAGAGATGAACTAGGATTTGGAAATGAGATGGTGCTGATGAAGATGTTGATGGTGACGAGTCCCCTCCGATGAGAGGAGTGTTGGTGATGACGATGGCGACGATTTCCCCCTCCTGGAGGGAAGTTTCCCCGGCAGGATCGTCCTGCCGGAGCTCTAGATTGGTTCTGCTCAAGTTCTACATCGTGGGGGCGGCGAAACCACAAAAAAGCTCCCTTCTGATTTTTTTTCTGGACGAAACCATCCATATAGCAAAAGAGGGGCAAGTGGGCCAGCAGGGTGCCCACAAGCCCCCATGGCACGGCCTGGGGGGGTGGTCGCGTCGTGCAGGCTTGTGGCCACCCCTTGGCGCTCCTCTGGTACTTCTTCGGCCCAGTATTTTTTATATATTGGGGAAAAAATCTCCATTGATTTTCACGGTGTTTGGAGTTGCGCAGAATAGGTATCTCAACTTTGCTCCACTTTCAGGCCTGAATTCTAGTTGGCGGTATTCTCCCTCTTCATGTAAACCTTGCAAAATAAGAGAGAAAAGGCATAATAATAGTACCGTGAAGTGAAATAACAGCCAAAGAAGCGATAAATATCAACGTGAAAACATGATGCAAAATGGACGTATCAACTCCCCCAAGCTTAGATCTCGCTTGTCCTCAAGCGAAAGCCGAGCTCAATAAATATGTCCACAAGTTTAGGGAGAGAGGTGTTGACAAAACAAGATACGAACATGCGTGCATGATGATCATCATGAGAACAGCAATACCAACATATAATCTCTCATGCTAAAGTGATAATTCCTTCACAAAGTAAAGCATGGATCAAGAACCTTACCGAGAAGTAACAACCGATAGCCTTTAGTCATTGAAGCAATTGCAATTTATCACAACATCGGAAAGAGTCAAATAAGAGCTTGTAAATCAAATCCACATACTCAATCATTCTTTCGTTCTCTACAATTGCTACAACTCACGTGGTACTCATGAGATCAAAGTTTCAGCTGGACACAGAGAAAGATAGGGGCTTATAGTTTTGCCTCCCAACTGCTTACCGCAAGGGTAATGTCAACAATAATAATTCATGAATGCCTACCTCCAAGTTGACATATGAATATAGATCTTTCCCAAGCATGTGACGGTAGCCAAGACAAAGGCAAAACAAAGAATTGGTGAAGATCACCATGACTCTTTCAAGGGCAAAAAGTAAAGGTACAAGATAGGCCCTTCGCAGAGGGAAGCAGAGGTTGTCATGCGCTTTTGACGTTTGGATGAGTGTCCTCTTAGTGCGGAGGAACGTCACTTTATATTGCCCCCTGTGATAAAGAACTTTCTTATGCAGTGTGTCGCTTTTATGTCTTCTTCATCACAGGTTCGTATAAAGCTTATTTTCCACACACTAATAGATCATACATATTAGAGAGAAATTTTTATTGCTTGCACCGATGACAACTTACTTGAGGGATCTTATTCAATCCATGGGTAGGTATGGTGGACACTCATGGCAAACCTGGTTTGAAGGTTTATGGATGCACAAGTAGTATCTCTACTTGGTGCGGGAGTTTTGGATAATATGAGGTGGAAGCTATCGTCACATGCTAAGGGATCTCTAATCATATAACATTGTTCAGAGCCAAGCAAACACAATTCATTACGTTGTCTTTGTCACGCCCAAGATGCGACCCTATCCTCAATTTGGCACGAGGGCCTCGTGAGGGATAGAAGCGCATCTCATCGTGTCGCAAGAATGGATATCATTACAAGTACATGTACTAAAAAGAAGAGATATATAGAATTGGCTTACACTCGCCACAAGCTACATCAGAGTCACAACAGTACAATACATAAACATCATGAAGAAGAGCAGGGTCCGACTACGGACGAAAACAAATGAGAAAAGAAGGACGACGTCCATCCTTGCTATCCCAGGCTGCCGGCCTGGAACCCATCCTAGATCAATGATGAAGAAGAAGAAGAAGCAACTCCAAATGAACAATCAACGCGCTCGCGTCAAGTAACCTTTACATGTACCTGCAACTGGTGTTGTAGTAATCTGTGAGCCACAGGGGACTCATCAATCTCATTTCCAAAGGTATCAAGACTAGCAAAGCTTAATGGGTGAGATATGGTTAAGTGGTAAGGTTGCAGCAGCGGCTAAGCATATATTTGGTGGCTAAACTTATGAGTACAAGAAATAAGAGGGGGGAGATCTACGCATGGCGGACGTGACTACTGATGATCAAATGAATGATCCTGAACACCTACCTACGTCATACATAACCCCACCGTGCTCTCGATCGGAGAAGGAACTCACGAAAGAGACATTCACGGTTACGCACACAGTTGGCATATTTTAGTTAAGTTAACTTCAAGTTATCTAGAACCAGTGTTAAACAAAGTGTTCACGTTGCCACATAACCGCGGGCACGACTTTCCGAAAAGATTTAACCCTGCAGGGGTGCTCCAACTAGTCCATCACAAATTATCACAAGCCGCACAGAAATCCTCGATCACGAAGCTCACGATCTCATCGGATTCCTTAGTGGAAAACCTCAACTCTGAGATTACCCAAAGCATCACCGGAATCCCGATGCACAAGATATCTCGTCAAAGGTCAAACTAATCCAGCAAGGCCGCCCGGCGTGTCAACGTTCCCGATAGGAGCCGCGTATCTCGTTCTCAGGACACGACGGATAAGCTACGCGTACGGAGGCCTGATAGAAATCACCCATGTTTCCCTGGGTTGGCCCCGCACAGTGCTCTGTTTTGGACCGGCACCATCAGCACTGGCCCCCCTGTATTATGTAGAATTACTCCTCGGGTAGCGCTAACTCCCTATGCATTTCAGTTTAACAGAATTATTATGTTGGGGAAATGTGGTACCAATGTTGGGCCTTGCCAGACCAGCTTTAATCTAAAACGAATTATCAAGGGGGTCCCCATAACAACCCCGATCGTGTTAGGAGCGCTCTATTATGGAACATAACACCGGTAGCCGAAACTAAGGGGGCAAAGGTGGAACAAAACACCAGGCTAGAAAGGCCGAGCCTTCCACCTTTTACCAAGTATATAGGTGCATTAAATTAAATAGCATTAATATGGTGATATAACAAGGAACCCATGTTATCACATTGAAGCAACTACACCTGCAACTAGCAACGCTAACACAGGGTTAAGCAAGCGGTAACATAGCCAATCAGTGGTTTGCTAGGTTGAACAGGTTGAAGGTTTTCATGGCATTGTTGAGAGGCTGATATTTAACATGTGGTAGGCAACGAGACATAATCGATAGAAACGGTAAACTAGCATGGCAATGATAGTAATGGTATCTGGGGAAATGGTCATCTTGCCTGAGATCCCGCTTGGAAGAAGAATGCCTCCGTGAAGCAGACGAACCGACGTAGTCGAACGGGTCCTCACAATCCAACACGCTTGCATAACTCTATCGACGCGAAGGAAACCGGAAACAAGAATCAACACATGCTATTCACCACACGATGCACATCACATATGATGCATGAACAGCTGAATACAAGCAAGTCACGGCATGACAAATCACACAATCAAACACTACACATTAAGTGAAGTTCAATATGCAACGAGTTGCATATTGACGAAACTCCTCATACGAATTATTTAGTTCAATCCCGATTAGTTACTCAGCAATATTAAATGTTATTAAACATGCAAAGAGGTGAAGCGCAATTAAACAACCTATCTAGGCATTTTAAATGAGGCCGGAAATGACATATAGCACCTCCGAAACGACCTCACATGTTAATTTACAATTCTGTCCAGATCTGAACTAACACGTTTAATTTGTTGTTAAACAGCAAAACAAATAGGTTCACATGATTCTACACGTCGTTACAAGCAATTTACACATAGAGAACATCTCCAACTGAGCTACGGATCAAAAGATACAAGCACCGCAAAATATGATGGCATGAATGCAATATGTGTGCAATGACCGTCACGAGCACTTCAAAACATACAACCAGCAAGAGAAAACAAAACTACACGAGATTCTAAGCAAGTTTGATATAGGACACGATCAAAACGGAGCTACGGATCAACAACTACGAGCAAAACAAGATATCACTACAATCTGTCCAAAACAGCCACATAGCATTTTCTACACCCCACAACTACGAGCTACACAACTCAAGTATAATCAACCAAGGCATGAAACGATAGAGGGCAAGAAGCACTACAACAAACAACTAACATCAACTAGCATGGCAGCATGGATCACTAGGAAAAGAAGGCACAAAATGGCTTCTCGCACACAATTTCAGACTTAGTGAAAATAGCACTTTATGAAGCTGCAGTTTTCGATCTGAAGGCATATTGACAGAAGCAAAACCATAAGCTACAGGACTCCAAATGTCATGAAAATTCACAACAAGCTAGAGAATCACAAGGTCTACAACTAACTCCATTGGACCAACCTCAAAAGAACTAGAGATCACAAGATAGAAGCAAGACAAGACAGCAACAAAATATAACAGATCTCAGACTTAGAAATATTTCAGCATGTCTAAAACATCACTATTACTAGCAACTTGAGAGCAATCAAACTACACCTAAACATGATTTCTATTGCAACCAAAATTACCAGGGGCTAGACTAAACACCAAAGAACAACTCCCTAGTTGACAACTTAATCAAACGAAGCACGGAATAAAACCTACGAAATAGACAAGAGGGCAACATGGCAAAATATCGCGTGAACTAACTTGCTCAAAAGCTAAAACTAAATACACAGAAAAATCCTATGGATTTTTCTACCTCGAAAACATATAAAACATGTGGGGTTGCAAAACTAAAATATTGCCACACGTAAATGCGAGATATATTCCTAAACACGGGAAATAAACTAGCGGCAAATCCCTACACGCAAAAATACCAATGACTACTCTAAAATACATGGCAAAGGGGTTCCTAAAACATGAACATTTCTACTATGGCATTCGAGCAATCCGGGCACGCGCGTAAAAAATAATAACTACGGGCAAAAACATTATAGACAGCACACATTTCTAGGCATATGGCACTCTAAATGACGTCAAACAAATATGCAAGTTTTAAATTCAGATTCTATGCGAAATTCTACATCAAAAACATATACAACTCATCGCGATCCGACTTACGGTTTAAAAGTTACGGGGGTTTTATTATACGTCTATTTCTCTGGAATATATCTAAATCGAAATTCACCTAAATACTTAACGAGCCGGACAGGGGCGCTAAACAAGTAAGGAGCGCTGGGGGGCAAGGGGGTGGCTCAGGCTCACCTAGGGCCTCCACTTGGGCCAGTAGCGAGGAGGAGGCCTTGGCCTGGGCGATGAGGCAGACTAGGCCGCTGCGTGGTGGGCCTCGGGCGGATCGACCGGCCTGGCGATGGGCGAGCGGGGCACCTGGTCGGGCAGTCGCCTCCTCCCACACGCGCACACGCAACCGGTGGCGGGACCTGACCACGGCGGCTCGTCGGTTCGGCGAAGGGGCGTAGGTGGCGGGGGAAACCGGCGGGATCTGCCGGATCCGGCCGTGGGAAGTCCGTTCCCGATTGTGGCGGACCGAGGCGGAGCTGGGGCGAGTAGATCGGCGGCGGGGGATCTCGCGAGGTCCCTAGCTCGGGCGGTGGCCAACGGCTTGCAGGCAGAGGGCGGCGCGGCTGCGGCGCAGATCGGGGCAGGGAGGCGGCGAACGACGGCGAGGTGCTGCGGCTCGGCTCTCCGGCGAGCTGCAGCCGGCGGCGAGGCACGGGGGAGCGTGGGGCGGCATGGGCAGCCCGGCGGCGGCTCGCCACCAGGAGCACGGGAGAAGAACGGGCGGCGGCGGCGGTTCGGGCCCGGCGGGCCCGCGGTGGCTGGCGGCTGGTGGGAGAGAGAGAGAGGGGATTAGGTTAGGCACGGTTTTCGAGGTGGAAGAAGAGGGTTGTCTAAAAATAATACCCGGGGGTCAATTTATAGATAAATGGGGGGCTAGGTTAACCGAAATTTTGTTCCGGATCAAACGGTGCGGTCGGAATCAGACGATTCCGCACGCGGGAACGGGTAAGTGGCCATGTAGTGTAGATATCCGGAGACGAGAGGGGAAATGGCGATGCACCAACGCGATTTAAAACACCGATAACCGTCCGACGGTAGACAAAATACGGTGCCGCTACGGTCGACCATTCGGGTACCAGACGGACTCCGATTGTGACGAAACTTGACAGGCGGCCTAGATATATTAAAATCAGACCGCACGTCAAATCTCAACCCAATCAGAGAAAGTTTTACGCACACTTTTGAAAACAAGATTTAAACGTTGCCGCGGACGCGTGCGAGTGCGGTCGGGCTCAGAACGGACAACGACGAGAACCGACAACTAACAATGGATGCAAGTTTTGAAAACTGGGGGCAACGGAATGCCGATGCAATGTTGATGATGCGCATGATGTGAAAATGATGCGACAAAAGAAAATAGACACACGACGAAAACGGAATAGAAGGGGAATCTTTTGGAACGTCGGCATCGGGCTGTCACAGTCTTCCTTGTCCAACATCTACTTCTAGGCATGCAATAGTTTAGTGAGTATTCACAATTATAGATGGTGTCGGAGATGATATATTTATATGTGAACCTCTCCTTCCTTATCACTTCCTATTAATTGCAACAATGACCAAGGTCTACGTTTGCCTACCCTCAACAAGTTTCAATCCTCATTCTTTTTATATGTGAAGCCATCACTTCCCATAAGATCATTACATGATCTTTCATGCTTTTGTTATATTCTCACTCTTTTGATCATGGCAAGAGGCAAAGCCCTTCAACTAAGACACTCTTTATTATATGGCTCACGAGCAAGAATACATTGGGGGTGACACAAAGCAAAACTCAAGACTAAAACAGTAAGACTTTTAAACTACTAGAGAAAAAGAAAATTGAAAAGGAAAACTAAAACAAAGGTAAAGGCAAAAGATGTGATGGTGATACGATACCGGGGCAACTCCCCCAAGCTTGGCAAAATCCAAGGGGATTTCCCATAACAATGCTCAGTTGTCTTCCTTTGGTGGTGATGGTGGAGTTGTTGCAACCTTTGATTCCAAGAGGGCCATCAGTCTTTGATTTATACTTTGGAGATCTATGATATGTTTCTCCAGCAAAACAACTTCACGAGTGAGACAAGTATTGCGATCACGAGTTGTTTCACAAAACCTCAAGAGTTCAATCAAAGATGGAGATAGTAGGTGGAGGTAGGGTTGGAGGAAATCCACTTCTTAACCTTCTTCCTTGTTGAGCACAGATTGCACTTCGTCCCATGCCTGATCCTTCTCCTTAGCCTTGCCCTTGGTTTCTTTAGATAGCCTCTCCTTAGCCTGCATGACCTCCATCCTTTTCAGATCAGCATGAACTTCTCCATAGATTTGACGGAGGTTGTTCTCCCCCCCACAGACTCTTGAGAAGACATCTTGACCTAGATCTGCGTCAGAAAATAGGCTCGAAACGAAAAACAGAGGAAATCTGCGTGATGCGGGGTCAGACCAAACGAAAGTATATATAATGATTTTTTCTAGACCAGAAGGAGCCCCCTACACGAAAATGGAGTCCGGAAGGCGCACGAGGTGGCCACAAGCCCTCACGGCGCGGCCAGGTGGTGGGCCCGCACCGTGCAGGCTTGTCGCCTCCTCGCGCACTTTCCGGACTACTTCCAATTTTTGTATTTTTTCAAATATTCCAAAACAGAGAAAAATTCCTATTGGAAAAGTTTTGGACTCTGTTTTCTTACCGAATCTCATACCTCTTCGTTTTCGGAGTCTGAAACAGGCTGATAAATGGCCCTTAGGTATTCTTCCGGAGTTATGGTATTGATGATATTGCTTTCACCATTTATGGGAGTACCTGAGATATAATGCTTGATTCTCTACCCATTTACAACTCTCGGACAATTACATTCCGTGTTGTTGATCTTGATAGCACCGGAATGATATACTTCCTCAACAACATAGGGACCTTCCCATTTAGAGAGAAGCTTGCCTGCAAAGAATCTTAAACAAGAGTTATATAGCAAGACATAATCACCTACATTGAACTCATGCTTTTGTATCCTCTTATCATGCCACCTCTTAACCTTCTCTTTGAAGAGCTTGGCATTCTCATATGCTTGAGTTCTCCACTCATCAAGCGAGCTAATGTCAAATAACCTCTTTGTTAGGGCATAGTTTATGCCTAAGTAATTTTGGTAATTGATGACAGTACCGCAAAGGACAAATCGTGTGTATTAAGATTTCAGATAACACATGTCAACGGCACAAGACGACTCGCCCCCTCTTTCCATGGAACAGAAGCTCGGTGTACTCTACGATTCTCTTTCTTTGAGACATAGGAAAGTCGTGCTATTAAGAGGGGACCCGTAGTGGAAAGGTTTGGGTGGAATCAATTTGGACGCACACACTTTATCTCCTTTCCCCTTACCTGCATCTTTGGAGTGGCTCCCGCCTTTGTGTTTACCTCATCTAAGCAAATGGTCCCTTAGTGGTAGTACCGCCGTGTCCAGCGGTAGTACCGCTAGCCCTAGCGGTAGTACCGCTGGAGTGCTAGCGGTAGTACCGCCCCTGGTCAGCGGTAGTACCGCTCCACGAGCTTAGTACCGCCTTCCTAGCGGTTGTACTTCGACGGACCTTTTTGCGAAGACTTTCTTGGCGGTGGTTGGCCCGGTAGTGCTTATGCACTACCATGGGCCGAGCGGTAGTACCGCTGCAGCCAACGGTAGTACCGCTGGAGTGCCAGCGGTAGTACCGCTGCAGCCAGCGGTAGTACCGCTGGAGTGCTAGCGGTAGTACCGCTGCATCCAAAGGTAGTACCGCTAGGCACGGGCTGTGAGTGGGAAAACGGTTGGATTTTTCCCCCACTATATAAGGGGTTCTTCTAGCTGTGGAACCTTATCGCTTACCCTCCCAAGCTCCATTGTTGCTCCTTAAGCTCAAAAGTGCCTCATCTCTCTCCCTAGCCAATCAAACTTGTTGATTCTTTAGGGATTGGTTGAGAAGTCCTAGATCTACACTTCCACCAAGAGAAAAGTTGATTCCCCCACCAATCTCTTGCGGATCTTGTTACTCTTGGGTGTTTGAGCATCCTAGACGGTTGAGGTCACCTCGGAGCCACATTCCATTGTGGTGAAGCTTCGTGGTCTTGTTGGGAGCCTCCAAGATTTGTGTGGAGTTTTCCCAACCACTACAGGAATCACCTTCTTTGCCGTCTGCCATCACCGACGGCAAAGACAAAGACCCGGACGGCAAAGGACGAACCACAGACGGCAAAGATTGTCACGGCCTGCAAATTTTCTGCGTCAGCCTACGACGGCATAGGACATTCTTTGCCGTCCGCCCCCCCCCCCCCCCCCCGAAGCGAACGGCAAAGCTCTTTGCCGTCAGCTTCCCTGAGGAGCAGTCGGCAAAGAGCTTGAGACGGCAGCCGAGAGGCGTTGCCTCCGTTAGGGGTTAACGGAGGCTCTTTGTCGTCTGCCTGCTGGTCAATCTTTGCCGTCTGCCATATTGCATATCTTTGCCGTCTGCCGTGTCCTCCCCTCCCCCTCTCTCCACTCCTGCCCCTCCTCTGTGCCCTTTTCTTTGCCGTCTGCCCCCCCAGCAGGCAGACGGCAAAGAGCCTATATGGCCAGCTGCTACTGCCCAGGAAGCACAGCTGGGTGCCATGTGGCACCTTTGCCGTCTGCTGGCTGATGGCAAAGGCCTTTGCCATCAGCCAGCAGACGGCAAAGATCCCATATTGTCACTGTTTTGTTTATTTTATGTTATTTCACAGCAATAGTATATATAATTCATAGCACATATATGATATATAGTTCACAACACATATATGATATACATATAAAGTTAACCAATGTCATTTGTTCATCAATGGACATCCATATATCGAAAGAAACCAACATATACAAAGTTTCATCCATATATATATACATATAGTTCCACATATATTGTTCATCAACACATTGTTCATCAACACATACAAAGAACCAACACATTGTTCATCAACTCAAATAAAAAAGGAAACTAAAGCACTCCAACGCCAGCTTCCATGCATGTAGTACATCCAATCTGCAAAATGGGAATAAGAAAGTAAGTACAAGAAGAACAACAACATATATGACAAATAAGCTAAATTGAAGAAGAAAGAGAAGAAGCAATAAGAGAACAAGGAGAAGAAAAACAAGAAGGACGAGGAGGAGGAGGAGGAGGGGAAGGGGAAGGAGAAGGAGAAGGAGGAGGAGAAGAAGAAAAAAGAAGAGAAGAAGAAGGAGAAGAAGGAGGAGAAGAAGGAGAGAAGAAGAAGGAGAAGAAGGAGGGCTCCTTCTCCTTCTCCTTCTTCTTCTCCTCCTTCCTTCTCCTTCTTCTCTTCTTCTCCTCCTCCTTCTTCTTCTCCTTCTCCTCCTTCTTCTTCTCCTTCTCCTTCTATTCTTCTTCTCTTCTTCCTCTTCTTCTTCCTTCTCCTTCTTTTTGAGCTAAATATTCCAATTATGTCCTTTTAGAGGAAAAGAAGCTAAGTATATAATATTCATGAGCTAACCAAGGTTCTTATGCCATTTTGAGCTATTACGGTATTTTGGAGCTAAATGGGCTAACTATGTCATTGTTGGGTTAATTAAAGCAAGGATAATATGAAAGAGGAGAAGAAAGAGGAGGAGGAGGAGAAGAAGAAGAAATCAAGAAGAAGGAGGAGGAGCAGGAGAAGGTGGAGGAGGAGAAGGATAGAAGGTCCTTGGCCTTCTCCTCCTCCTCCTCCTCCTCCTCCTCCTCCCCCTCCCTTCTCCTCCTCCTCCTCCTCCTCCTCCTCCTTCTTCTCTTCTTCTTCATCTCTTCTTCTTCTTTCTTTTCATTTTGCCTATTTCTTCTCCTCTTCTCCTCTTGTTGGAGCTAAATTATCTAATTATGTGTTTTTTGAGCTAAATATTCCAATTATGTCCTTTTAGAGGAAAAGAAGCTAAGTATATAATATTCATGAGCTAACCAAGGTTCTTATGCCATTTTGAGCTTATTACGGTATTTTGGAGCTAAATGGGCTAACTATGTCATTGTTGGGTTAATTAAAGCAAGGATAATATGAAAGAGGAGAAGAAAAAGGAGGAGGAGGAGGAGAAGAAGAAGAAATCAAGAAGAAGGAGGAGGAGGAGGAGAAGGAGGAGGAGGAGAAGGATAGAAGGTCCTTGGCCTTCTCCTCCTCCTCCTCCTCCTCCTCCTCCTTCTCCTTCTTCTCTTCTTCTTCATCTATTCTTCTTCTTTCTTTTCATTTTGAGCTTATTATGGTAGAAGAAGAAGAAGAAAGAGGAGGAGAAGAAGAAGAAAGAGGAGGAAGAGGAGAAGAAGAAGAAATCAAGAAGAAGGAGGAGGAGGAGGAGGGGGAGGAGGAGGAGGAGAAGAAGAAGAAAGAGGAGGAGCTTATTATGGCATATTTTCTAATGTTTCTAATCTTCAAGTGCATTGCATTCATCTTGATCTTGTGATCGTCACGCACCTCGGCAACATCCAACTCCAATATCATCTTCTCCTCATCGAGGCTTTTACGGACCTTCGACAACTTATATATAAGCTAATAATAGATCTTTTGCGTCTTTCGATATGCGAAGAGAAGTAAGAAGGTTTACTATTGGGATAACGAAGATATGACCATATTTCTGATCAATTCAACAGACGAGATCGGATAGTAGAATAGAGAGAAGGATCTTCTACTTTCTGAAAATGATAGAGAGTCAGGAGAGGGTCTATGTTAATAGTGCTCTTTAGATAGGGAGAGGAAAGACGTAACTAGACCGTGAAAATAATATAATCTTTTACCGCTACATCCGCTGGAGAAGAAAACTCAGAAAGGATATTCCTATCCTTTCTCTAGTTGAAGCCTAATCTGGATATTCCCTAACATGCTTCACTCAAACTTCAAAAATTCCTTCCATGAATCTAGGGACGGAAAACCACCTGTGACTTCGCCAAGTCTCCCTTTCTTTGGCCGAAGGCCTCAGGTCAAGATCCTTTTTCCTATCTATTGAAAATGCATAGAGAGATGCTTCTTCCTCTTCAAGTTGGAAGTGTAAGAAGAATCTGGTAAATAGGAGTTCCATCTACCACGCACTCGACCCACACTCCAGCTAACTTCAGCATCCATACTCAGCTATGAGGAAGGTGCCGGGGACACTATGAACACACACGTACTTGGTTGACTTGACGTCCCGTCTCACAACCGTGTAAGATCTAATAAACAAACAACTTGCTTTCCCAATCCCTATTGAGAGGATTTCTTGAGCTTGAACTTCCTTTTGTAGCTCCGCACAAAAGGACTTCTTTTCATCCGCAATGAAGCTTATACCACCACTTGGTGAGTAAGGCCTGATTTCGTCCCGTCCATAGCACTTCAGAAGTCACTTTGGCGTGGCGCTGCTGGATACTTCTGTTCAATAGAAATAGGAGGAAAAAAAGGTATTGATGAGCATCTATTGGAGTCGATCATTTCCAAGATCTAATTCTAGTTTCTTATTATGTAGTTGAAACACCTCACAATCTTCAGTTTTACGCTTATGCTTAAGGGATGAAATGTTCTTGGTGGATGCAGGACCTAGTACTACAAAAATTTGCATGCATGATGAGCTTACATGAGTGCCAATCAAGGGAGCCACCAGGCTTGAGAATAAGGTGGTATCAAAGAATTAGTGGCTGGTGAATGACTCATCAAAAAAGCGGATTTCTGAGAGGTTCTTTATCGATCTAGTGGCCAATGAATCACTTATCAAAGAGCGAGCAGCCGCCAGGTTTAATGATTTTGTGGACCCTGGATGTAGCAGCTGGTGAACCGCGTCTTCTTCCACAAAGATTCAAACAAAACCGAGCTTGGATAGAACTAAAGAAGATTTGGCGAACGAAGAAAAATGTCAAAGGGTTTAGTATAAAAAAAATCAAAGGAGGTTATTCAGTAGCCATCGCGGGTTTCATTACTTTTCTTCCATTCAAAAAAGCTCTTCACAAAAAAAGGATAGCGAATGATCGATTCACCATTGAAAGCATTAAGCCTACAAGGAGAGATATTGTGATAATAGTGACCTCCGGGCTACCATGTCAATTGTAAAAAGTAGTTGATTCGTGTCTTGCAGGAGCAATAATAGTGAAATGAGGACGTAAGCCCCCTAGGTCTTCCTCTTCCTTCTAAACTAATTGCTTTCGCTTGACTCTTCCAGGAGAAAAGTATAATAAGTGGTTGAAGGAAAGCTAAGTTTGGAGGAGAAACTTACCGTAGTGGTCATCAAGGAGGAGAAACACCACGGTTGCTCGCGCCGGCTTTGTTTGGAGACGGTTGCCCTAGAGAAGGGTCGTGCGATGCCGCTCAGGAGTTATTTTGCAGAAAAGATATTTTGCAATGTCTCAGTTAGCATGATGACACTCAATTATTAATGCTAGTTTATAATGAAACTCACCGTGCCAATGGAAGAGAAGACGGGCATCGGCGGAGGGACTTGACCGCTCTTCTCGCACAGACCCTGAAGAGTGGGTCGTATTAGTTAGTATTGAAACAGACATTACACACATGATTTGGCTAATGTGAAAAAAAACATACCACAAAAAGCTCGTACAGGGCCCGTTGACCCGCCTCATTCCGGGCCCTCTCCTCCTCAAGCAATCGTGCCGTGCTCTGGCCCTCTCATCAAGAGCAGCCTGAAGAGCAGCCTGGCTTGCCAATCTCTCTTTCTCAAGAGCAGCCTGGTTTGCCGCTCTCTCTTTCTGAAGAGCAGCCTGAAAAACCATTCCTCGTTACCACAGTAATGATCTATGGTGACACACATAATGAAATGGATGAAAGTGTTCTTAGTCCGTACAACTAACCTCGATGGCAAGTTCGACTGGCCGTGGACGACGCGTTATCTCACGACAGTTGCTCGACAGGCGCGCCTTGATCTCCGGAAGAGTTAGTGGACAACGTATTATCCCATCTCCAATGGCTATCGAGCCATGGGGCCTCCCACCACCAGATATCATCACCAGCTCTGGATCCAAAGGTTCCTGGCTAGGGTTAAAGTCATCCCCTTTCGTAGCCTTCCCCGCGTCCCTGTATGCCACGAGCTTCTGGTGGGATGATATGTTGGTGAAGTTACTGGGATTATCCAGGTCAGACTCAGAGAATGCCTTCGCCTTCTTGTACGAGGCAGTATGGGCCATGCCATGAACGTCGTACAAGTGTGGCATCTCAGTCTTATTGTGATGCGCCTAAAAGAGAGGAACAAAATATTAGCATAAGAATGAATTGCATGAATCATGAAGCAAATCACATACCCAGTTTCGTCCAAACTGAAGTAAGTTGGCGCTGCCTTGATGATGTGGCACACCAACCATTTGGCTACGCCGATCCTTCGCATTATCGTGGACGGCTCGCCAGCTGCCTGTGCACGACTCATCAACCAACGCCTCCCAACAATCCATCTTATCCGCACACCATCTCGGGGGCACCTGTAAGTTATTAGAAAGAATTTTCAGCGCTACGCCTATGAATGAAATCAAGAAAACTACGTAGAAGGACTTAAGAATAGGTAATTACCTTCATGTATTGCTCCTTCTTCAGAAACTTTCCGCGGCAATCCTTCTTCTCCTTCTTAATACCACGCGTGGCGTAGTAATCTCGAATAGCCTGTGGCCGAGCCTCATGGCGCAAGTTCTGTAGTAACCGCCTACACTCGACCTCGAGAACCCTGGCCGTCGCCTCCTCATATCCATTCTCACACCTATAGAAGGTCTGCAATCAAACGTGAAAACACCGATTAGTACAATAATGAGGTATATGCTTAATTTTACATTCTGTAAAAGGATAATTTACCCAAAAGCTCCTGATCACCATCTCGGCCCTCGTGTGGCACAAGACACCATCTATAATCTCCTCCGGCGGGGCCTGCGCAGCCTGGTAGTGCTCCCAGGTAAATCCTAGTGTAGGAACCTGACCCTCTCCAGGCAACGTGACAAACCCCGGGAAATTTGTCCGGCAAAGCACACCAAGGACGGAGTTCGGCCTGCGGACTCCAAGAGGGTGTACCCATCCCCTGCAGTATGATAAGGTCAGCGCATTAGATATTTGAACAAATTTGAAGGCAAAAGCTAAAAAAAGGGTAAATGTACTTACCTATCTCCTTCAGGTTTTATCACCGGCCTCTGCTCGCGGGTAGCCGGGGCGACCGGGAGACGTGTACTACCACGCTTGTACACGGTAGCCGGGGCCCCGTCCACCTGCACATCGCCCTCGCTATCCGTAAGCTCATCCCCGCCATCCCCGCACCCTGAGCCACCCGGACCCTCGGTCCAATCCGGCAACTCGGTACGGTCCGGCCAAGGCTCCCATCCAGACCTCTCCACGTCGGGTGAAGCCTCCGGAACCGTAGTCTCCTCCGGCTGCTCCTGGGCCGAATGCACCTCGACCCGAGGCTGCTCCTGGACCAGAGTCTCATGGGACGAATGCCCGTGAACACCAGGCTCCTGGACCGGAGTCCCCGTAGCCTCCTCCGCAAACGGGTCAACCATACTAGTCCTATGCTCGGGTGAATGAGCTGGTGGTGGTGGCGAGGACGGCTCAACAGTCCTCCTCGATCTTCCGCAGCCACCACCTCTCCCTGTACCCTTCCCCTTCTTCCCTACCCGACCAGCACCTCTACCAGCGGGCAATGCCGCCGACGAAGAAGAACCCCCGGCTGGTGTCGAAAGACTGTCTTCCAAGGCTCTACGGAGAGATAGGGGTGGAAGCGAAGTACCACCCCTCGTGCGGGGCGCCTGGGAAGAACCCGTCGAGCGCTCTGGACCCGCGCCCACCATCTTTCAACACCTGCCATGATAAAGATTAAAAGAAATTAGTACAACATAAAAAAATTGAATGACTGACATGAATAATAATATGTACATGAATAATAAATATTAAAATATATAGATATTATCTTCTGTTGCCCGGCTCTCCAAGGATTGCCGGAACCCTAGCCTCCGCCGCACCTAACCCTAGCCGCGACGGCGCCATCTCACCGGCGCGTCCGCTCCAGCCCTCGCTCCCCTCCTCCCTGCCCTTACAACCTACGCCGGAGGCCCGGTAGGAACCCTAGTCCTACCAATTTGGTATCCAAAGATTCCAGGCTGATCATGTCGCTCCCTCCACCACCGCCGCCGCTCAACACCACCACCGCCCCACTGCCGCAAACCACCACCACCGCCCCGCTGGGACCCAACCCCCGCCGACGAGCGTCGCCCCCACTACCTACGGGCCGCCGTCGCTGCCGTGGGCCACCCCGGCCTTCCAGCCACTCCACGGAGGGGCGCCGCCATTGCCGCCACAGCTGCTGCTGCAGCACTACCATGCCACGGGCACTCCCTGGCCGGTGTGGCCTGCCACCACCGCGCCGCTGGGGGGGCTGCCCCAACAGTCGCTACCGGCCACCACGGCGCAGGCGTCGGGGGTCGGGGTAGGGGGTCGGCGGTCGAGGGTGAGTGTTGTCGGGGGTCGGGGGTCGAGGTTACCTATAAAACTTTCTAGGTTACCTATAAAACTTTCTAGGTTACCTATAAAACTTTCCAGGTTACCTATACTACTTTATAAAACTTTCCAGGTTCCATAAAAAAATATTTCATGCCGGGGTGTCGTCGAGATGTCGTGTCGGGGCGTCGTGTCGGGGTTTCGGGGCATCGTGTCGGGTGTCAGGGGTGTCGTCGAGATGTCGTGTCGGGGCGTCGTGTCGGGGTTTCGGGGCATCGTGACGGGTGTCAGGGGTGTCATCGAGATGTCGTGTCGGTGCGACAACTACTATTGCGAGCTGTTGTAATATCCACAACGTTGTGGCTAGTGCAAGAATAGGCGGCGACCGGAGGGCTCTACACGGTCAACTACAAACCTAACAACTAACCTAACACACAGTAGGTAATTAACAACTAACCTAACAACTAACCTAGCTCGAGGGGTAATACCACTAACAACTAACCTAATTACCACTAACAACTAACAAGTAACCTAACTAACCTAATTACCAGTACGTAACCACTAACAACTAACCTAACTAACCTAACTAACAATAGGTAATTAACAACTAACCTAACTAACCTAATTAATGAATTAAACGAAAAAAGGAAAAAAAGACTCACCGAGGAGGAGGAGGGCCGCAGGAGGGGGGGCGCAGGGCGGCGGTGGGGTGTGTAGGTGGGGAGGTGGGGGGGAGGCGGCGGCGGTGCGTCGGCGGCGGCGCTGGGGCGGCGGCGGCGCTGCGGGCGCAGGGAGGAGGAGGAGGCCCGCAGGGGGGGTCGCAGGGCGGCGGTGGGGAGGTGGGGGGAGGCGGCGGCGGTGGGGCGGCGGCAGCGGTGGGGCGGCGCCGGCGCTGGGGGCGCAGGGAGGAGGAGGAGGCCCGCAGGGGGGGCGCAGGGCGTGCGTGGGAGAGAGAGAGAGCGCGTGGGAGAGAGAGAGAGTGCGTGGGAGAGAGGAGAGAGGTAGGCGCCGTTAACTTTTCGGGGGTCCATCTCCTTTGCCGTCTGCCACTGATCCGCTTTGCCGTCCGCCACGGACGGCAAAGCTACTCAGGCAGACGGCAAAGGGGTGGGTGGGGCCGGGGTGGGATGGGGAGAGAGGAGGGGTGGGGTGGGATAGCTTTGCCGTCGGCCATCCCTACCTTTGCCGTCTGTCAGCAAACGGCAAAGAGGTGGCTGATGGCAAATATTTATTTTGCCATCAGCCTCCTCTTTACCGTCTGTTTTTTGCCAACACACGGTAAAGAGGTTCTTCGCCGTCCGCTGGCTGATGGCAAAGATTTGGCAGACGGCAAATAAAGGAATTCCAGTAGTGAACCTTGTTTGTAAAGGTTCGGTCGCCGCCTTCAAGGGCACCCATAGTGGAATCACGGTACCTTGCATCGTGTGAGGGCGTGAGGAGAATACAGTGGCCTTAGTGGCTTATTGGGGAGCATTGTGCATCCACACCGCTCCAACAGAGATGTACTTCCTGTCAAAGGGAAGGAACTTCGGTAACACATCCTCGTCTTCATTGGTTCCACTTGTGGTTATCTCTAACCTTTACTTTGTGTATGCTTATGTTGTTGTCTATCTCTTACTTGTCTTAGTAGCTCTTGTTGTTAGCTCCATTACGGTTCACCCCATTGTTGCTAGTCTTGTGAACCCATATGTTGTTTACCCTAACTTGCTAAGATTAATTAAAAAGTGGTCATTGCCTATTCACCCCCCCCCTCTAGTCAACCATATCGATCCTTTCAATTGGTATCAGAGCCACGTCTCTTTATTAAGGGGTTAACCACCCGAAGAGTATGGAAGATGATGAGGGAGTTCCCCGTGCACAAACCGAGGGCATGGACTTGACTTCGATCACAAGGGACGATTTGAATACAGCTATGGCCGCACTTAAGACGTCCATGACGAACGAGGTCAAGACCATGCTTAAAGAGTTAATTGAGGGAATTAGAAACTCTCCCGAACCGGCATTGGTGGTTAAACCCACCACCACGGATTCGGAGGTCGCTTCCGTCAGGGAAGCGGCTAAAGGTATGCAACCTTCCCAACCTCTCGAAAATAATGGGAATGGGACGTATGCATGTGTTCCACCACCCTTGGTCTATGAAGGACCGGTTCCCACACCGCGTCTTAATCCTGTTGGTCCTCCTCCTAAACTTGTAAAAGGTGATTTTGCTAACTGGGTATTTTCTATTAAGTCTCATTTGAATCACCGCTCAACAAATTTGTGGAGAATCATTGAGCAAGGATATTATCCCCATGATCCAAGCAACCTCACTCCAAGAGAAGATGCGGACAATCAATACAATCACTCTGCTCTGTTTATTCTCCAGTGTGCAGTGCCACCTGAAGATCTTCCTCACTTGCGTCCGTTCACTTTGGCCAAGGATTGTTGGGAGCACATTATGGTGTTTTACAAGGGAAGCTCAAGCATTCAACGGTCCAACTATGAAGTGATACTTGATAAGGCCGATGAGTTTGTGATGAAGGAAGACGAGGACCCGCGTGATCTCTATCGGAGGGTGACTGCTATTGCTGTGGCACTCAAGGACCATGGGAGCAAGGATGTGGATGATACATGGGTCAAGCGCAAGTTTCCCAAAGCCATCATGCCTTTCAATAAAGCCATGTCATCTGTCATTCATCAGCGACCAGACTTCCACTCCTTGTCTTCCAGTGAGGTGTTGGATGAATTCATTGCAATGCCAATCATGAACGAAACAGCTGACAATGCACTTGCTCGTGTTCGCACAAAGACAGCTTCTCCCAACCTTGCGTTAACGGCAAAAGCAACGTTTGAAGAATAAGAAGAAGAGGATGAGGAAGAGGAGAGCTGCCCTGAAGACACAAAGTATGCCTATCATGAGCACATGGCTCTTGCATCAAGGCAATTCTGGGGGAACAAGAGGAACTCAAGACCCACCTTCACCAAGAACAACTCGAGTGGGTTCAAACCCAAGCAACGAGTGAGGACATGCTATAACTGTGGTAACGTGAGTCACTTCGTGGCCGAATGTCCCTATGAGAAAAGGGAAGACAACGGGGGCAAGCTCATTCGCAAAGACAAAACCAAGTCATTTCCAATCAAGAACAACTTTGTGAAGAAACCTCACCCAAAGGGGATGGTGGCCCTTGAAGAGTACCCTTCCGATGATGATGATGATGATGATACAGTGGCAACGACAACTCTTGCTATTGCCACTCCCTCTCCCCAGAAGGTGTCTCTCTTTAACGCCCCCAACGAGAACCACATCACCAAGTGCCTCATGGAAAAAGGTATCAATCAGGTAACCCCCATCATTAAGACCAACATCGCTACTGCATTGTTAAGTTGTGTTGATGATAGTGATGTTGGGGAACTTAATGAGCATGATCTTGACAAGTTTCTATGCACTATTAAGGGAGAATCCAAGAAGCACTTTGTTTCTCTGTTGGAAAAACTGGGTGAGGCCAATGACCTCATCGAGTTTCATGAGGAGACCATCTCCGATCTTCAGGGACACAGTCGTGAATATGCCGATGAAATTGCTGAATTATCTATTTCTCTAGAAAAAGAGCGCACTCTTCATTTGGCTCTTGAGGAGTCATACAACGATGACTGCGCTAAAATGCAAAAGAAACTAGATCATGATACTGTTCTTACTCGTATGCTTAAGTCTGAGAAGTATGCTCTTGGGGTTGGCCATGACAGACTCAAAATGGAGTTTGACACACTTGACAAGGCTCACAAGTTCTTGAAAGGTGTTCATTTCTCTCTGAAAGAGTCTCATGATCAACTCCAAGCAAAGCTTACCAAGGAGATCTCTACTTGTCCTCCCTTTGTGTTAATTGATAATGCTTGTACAACTAATCCTTGTTGTGAGCATGTACATCTTGTGGAGGAAAATGCCAAGTTAAAGGAGAAACTTGAGAAGGGCCTTGTGACATGCATACAAGGTGAGAAGAGCCTGAACGACCTCTTGAGCACTCAAAAGGGTGTTGTAGGAAAGGAGGGACTTGGACTTACCTCCAAGTCAAAAGGAAAAAAGGAGGAACAGGAACAAACGATCCCCTACTCTCATGGACATCTTTGTCAAAGAGGGCGAAGGGACTCAGGAGGTGAACAGGAACAAGGTGGACGATGGTAACGTCAAGAAGGGCAAAACCATTCCTACTAACACAGCCGACAAACTCAATCCTTCCTATGTCTTATGTCGTGCTAGTGATGGGCATGTTTATGCCAGATTTGTTGGTTCCTACTATGAGTCCATTGAATGGGCTATCTGGGTTCCTAAGACCCTTGTCTCTAACATGAAAGGATCCATTAAAAAATGGGTACCTAAAACCAAGCCTTGATCTATTGCAGGAGTTTGCTTCCGGTGGGGTGTCATTGTTGCTCGATAGTGGAGCAACAAATCATATGACCGGAAACAAGGACTTAGTGGTGGATGTGCATCCTTCTCCATCTATGCCCACCCATGTCCAATTCGTCGATGCATCCTCGTCAAAGGTATTGGGATTTGGTAAGGTGGTCATCTCTCAAGAGTTATCTATTGAGAAGGTCATGCTTGTTGAGTCTCTTGCCTACAATTTACTTTCGGTTCGTCAACTTGCAATTATGGGTTTTTCCACATTCTTTAATCTTGATACTGTGGTGCTCCTGTGGAGCAAGACTCTTAAAGTAGCCTATGTTGGATATGTCAAAAATGGTCTTTATGTGGTGAACTTCTCAAAGCGACCCACTAAGACTGCGACGTGTTTAATGGCTAAAGTTGATGTGGGCTGGCTTTGGCATCGCCGACTAGCTCATGTCAATATGAGATCTTTGCAAAGCCTTCTAACAGGGGACCATATTCGTGGACTAACAAATGTGAGTTTTGCTAGAGATCGTGCTTGCAGTGCCTGCATTGAAGGAAAGATTCATGAAACTGCTCATCGTCCAACGACTCTCATTTACACCAAGAGGCCATTGGAGCTCCTCCATATGGATCTTTTCGGCCCTCCATCATTTGATAGTCTTGGAGGCAGAAAGTACTGCTTGGTGATTGTTGATGACTACTCAAGATACACCCGGGTATATTTCTTCAAAAGGAAGAGTGAGACTCAACAAACTGTCATCAACTTTGCTAGTGAAGCTCAACGCCAATATGAAGCAAAGATCTTAATGATTAGAAGTGACAACGGCACGGAGTTCAAGAACTACACCTTGGATGAGTTTCTAGGTGATGAGGGAATAAAACATCAATATTCAGCACCATATACCCCTCAACAAAATGGCGTGGCAGAAAGGAAGAACCGGACCTTGATGGACGCTGCAAGAACAATGATGGCAGAATTCAAATCTCCATATAACTTTTGGGCAGAGGCCATCAACACAGCATGTCATGCGTCCAATCGGCTCTATATCCGCAAAGGCTTGAGCAAGACTCCATATGAGATTCTCACTGGAAACAAACCCAATCTCAAGTACTTTCGGGTATTCAGTTGTAAGTGTTTCATTCTCAAGAAAGGTGCACGTTTAGCCAAATTTGATTCTAGAGCACATGAGGGCATCTTTGTTGGTTATGGTACAAACTCTCATTCTTACCGTGTCCTCAACAAGTCCACCGGACTCATTGAGGAGACGTGTAACATGGAGTTTGATGAAAATAATGGCTCCCAAGTGGAGCAAAGTGGTCTTTGTGATGTAGGTGATGAAATTCCTCCCCAAGCCATAAGAAGAATGGGGATTGGTCAAATACTCCCCATTGAGGAACCCCTTGTGGCCGAAGGAGAAGGACAATGCTCTACTCAAGTGGAGCCATCACCCCCACAAGCCCCACATGCTTCCGATGAACAAAGACAAGACACTCAACAAGATGAACCAGCTCAAGATCAAGATAAATTGCCCAAAAATGATGATGTGTCCCATGATATTCAAGCACTCACCCAAGACTCCGAACCTGCTCATGATCAAGATCAAGTGCAACCACAAGATCCAGACCAAGTAGAAGCACAAGATCAAGAGCAAGAGCAACCACAAGTACAAGGAGAAACAAGTGAACCTGCTCAAGTCGAAAGTCAAGATGACCAGGATACTGTCTCGCAATTCCCTTCTGCAGCACCAACAGCCGGTGCCAAGGGAGGCTCAAGACGCAAGGGCAAGCAAAGTAAACAAGTCGATGCTCCCCAGTTATCCAATGAAGAACTCTTGGAGCGTCGAGCAGCCAAGATTGCGAACAAGCTGAGAGTCCAGTCACATCTTATGAAGAATGTACTTGGCAGTCTAAAAAGGGGAGTATCCACCCGTCAACAGATTTGGAATTACAGTGAGCATCACGTGTTTGTTTCGTATTGTGAACCTCAACAGGTACAGGAAGCGCTCGATGATGAGGACTGGCTTACGGCCATGCATGAAGAACTTAACAACTTCGAGCGTAACCAAGTCTAGGATTTAGTGCCAAGACCAAAGGAGGAACATAATGTCATCGGGACCAAATGGATATTCAAAAACAAGCAAGATGCCAATGGGATTGTGATTCGAAACAAGGCAAGATTGGTGGCTCAAGGCTACTCCCAAGTCGAGGGTATCGACTACGGTGAAACATTTGCCCCTGTTGCTCGTCTACAATCTATTCACATGTTGCTTGCATTTGCTTCTCATCATAATTTCAAATTAAAGCAAATGTATGTGAAAAGTACCTTTCTTAATGGTCCCTTAAATGAGTTGGTATATGTCAAACAACCCCCGGGATTCGAACATCCCAAGCTCCCCAATCATGTGTACAAACTTAATAAGGCACCCTATGGCCTTAAACAAGCCCCACGTGCATGGTATGAGTATCTTACTGAGTTGTTACAAGATCGTGGGTTTGAAATTGGGAAGATAGATCCCACTCTTTTTACTAAGAGGGTTAAAGGGGATTTGTTCATATGCCAACAATATGTTGATGATATTATCTTTGGTTCTCCTAACATTTCCTTCAATGAAGAATTTGCTGCACTAATGACCGAGAAATTTGAGATGTCCATGATGGGAGAGTTGAAGTTCTTCCTCGGCTTTGAGATTAAACAAGGCCTAGAAGGGACTTTCATCAAACAAGCCAAATACACTCAAGACATGCTCAAACGGTTCGAGCTTGAAGATGTCAAGCCGGTCAAGTTCCCCATGCCAACAAGATGCAAGCTTGACAGTGATCCCAATGGTAAAGCAGTGGATCAAAAGGTATATCGCTCCATGATTGGATCCCTCCTTTACCTTTGTGCATCTAGACCATATATTATGTTGAGTGTAGGGATATGTGCACGGTTTCAATCCGCACCAAAAGAAAGTCATTACATGGCTGTTAAGCGAATCTTTCGATATTTGTCTCATACCCCAAACTTTGGTCTATGGTATCCCAAAGGAGCAAACTTCAGCCTAGTTGGCTATTCTGACTCAGATTGGGCAGGAGATTGTGTGGAGAGGAAGTCAACTTATGGAGGATGCCAATTCCTTGGTCGTTCCCTGGTAAGTTGGTCTTCAAAGAAGCAGAATTGTGTCTCACTATCATCCACTGAAGCTGAGTATGTAGCAGCTGCAAGTTGTTGTGCACAATTGCTATGGATGAGGCAAAATTTAAAGGATTACGGTGTCACTTGTGACAAAGTGCCTCTTCTATGTGACAATCAAAGTTCTGTCAAGATTTCCCTCAACCCAGTGCAACATAGCAAGACCAAGCATATTGATATTCGCCATCACTTCATTTGTGAACATATCAAGCTTGGTGATATTGAGGTTCACTTCATCCACACTGAAGAGCAACTTGCAGATATTTTCACTAAGCTCCTAGATGAAGCAAGGTTCCGGGAGTTAAGGCATGAGCTAAATATCATTGATTCAAGTAATGTGGATTGAAGCTAGGCACCTTGCACCTCACTGTACATTCGATCTTGGTCTAGATGTAGGCATGGACATAGGGGAGTGTTGTTCTCTCAATGAACTCTTCCTCCCCCCATTATGCATAAATTGATCTAGTCTTTCACTTTAGTCATTACCAAATGGCACTTGTGCTTCAAATACGAGCGTTGGTCATGAACCCAAGGATACTTCTTCGCGGTGTCATACCTTTGTCTCAAACATAGGTGGCCTCGGCCACCGCCCCCACCTTTCTCTCATATGGAAGAAAGGATACAAAATGACAAGTCGGTATATCTTGCTGGTGCTATCTTCTTATTTTCACTAACTTGTCATTTGCCCACGTCTTTCTCATCTCCTATGTCTCGTTGTGTCATTTACAGCGGTACTACCGCCAGGGGTAGCGATACTACCGCTAGGACCCCAGCGGTACTACCGCCAGGGGTAGCGATACTACCGCCAGGACCCGAGTGGTACTACCGCTAGGGATAGCGGTACTACCGCCGGGACACCAGTCTACCATGACCTAACTAGGACTTTTTAGGGCTGTCTCAAGGGGGAGCGGTACTACCGCCAGGGGGAGCGGTACTACCGCCAGGACCCCAGCGGTACTACCGCTAGCTCGTACCCCTTGGGCTATATAAAGGAGGGAGAGCCCGTTTTTCTTGCCTCTTTCTTCTTCCTCGTGGCTCTTCCCTCCCCAACCCCGAACTCCCCCTATTTGGATCTCTATCCGTGGAGCCCCTTCTCTCCGTTGAGTTGGAGGGTTTGCTCCACTTCTCCTTCCTCCACCAAGTGCCATGGACTCCGGTAAAGCTCCTCCCTTTATTCTCTTGGTTGATGTTTTCTTGTTCTAGGGTTAGGAGCATTGGTGATTTGGATCCATGCCTATGGTATTGTGCTTTGTTCTTGGATGGCATGAAGGAGATATTCGAGGGGACTGTAGGTCCTATGATTCATTGCCTTTATATTTCCATGCCCTAGGTTCTTCATGTTTTAGATCACGCACTTCTTCTCTTATTTTGGATTAGATCTAAAACTTGAATCCTCTTGACTAGGCATGTCCTTATTTAGATGATTCTTGTGATCCTCATGTGTTTAGGGCTGTGGTGGTGATTTTAGTGATTATACACAGTACCCATGGCCCTCGTAAATCCAATCTAGCCGTTTCTATGGGTCCTTTTTCATATTCATATATGAAAGTCAACCCCCGAGCGGTATGAAAGTCAACCCCCGAGCGGTACTACCGCCAGAGGTAGCGGTACTACCGCTAGGACCCCAACGGTACTACCGCCACGGGTAGCGGTACTACCGCTAAGACCCCAGCGGTACTACCGCCAGGGGTAGCGGTACTACCGCTCGGACCCCAGCGGTACTACCGCCAAGGGTAGCGGTATTACCGCCAGGAGGATATTCTTTTTCTTCTTTTTCATTTGCTTGGCAATGTGAGTTTACTTTTATGCCTCTTTTTGATTCATTGCCTTGGCTCCTCCTGTCGCTCTTTTTCGGTGTGTGTCTTGTGTGACACAGGTGGTGCTCACCGCTCAAACCCCCCACGGGACACCCAGTCTAAACATTATCGCAATCCAGAGGCTCAAGAGGGCTCCGCCACTTCCGGTCTGCAACCCAAATAGAAGTCTTTCAAGAAGGCAGCTCACAAGGACAAGGGGGTCCACATTCGCACTATGCCTCCTAAGGACTTTCTGCGGTTCCGCACCAAAAATCACTATCTCCAAGAGAAGGTTGTGATCAAGGATGTCGAGCATGTTTGGTCAACGGATCACTGCAGGATCTATCGCGACATCATCAAGCACTTCAAGAACAGTTTTGTTCCAGTTCAGTGGATTGACTTGGCTCACCTTCAGCGGAACCTGGATTACTTTGGTGACGCTCTCTCTTTGATTGACAAGCTTGGCATTAAGGAGATCATCTCCTTCAAGAAAGACTTTGATCCAGATGTTGTCGCCCAATTCTATGTCACTGTTCACTTCTCGCCTGATGACGAGCGCACCATGGTTTGGATGACTGGTACTCAGAAGATGACAGGTTCCTGGCGTGAATTCATGGCGTTTCTCAAGGTCAACTTTCAGGGAGCTGACACTCCTATTAGGTCGCGTCCTCATGATCCAGCTTCCACTGATAGGGCCCCCGCCAAGGACAGGCTGCAACAACTTTATGTGAAGAAAGGTGTGCTCCCCAAGCATCTGGATATCATGCATCGGATCTTCCGCAACACCCTCTTTCCTCGCATTGGCAACTTCGACGAGGTGCATGGTTCTCTGGCTGAGATGCTTCTGCTTTGTGAGGAGGCTATGACTAAGGAGTCTGCCCCTCTCGATATTTCTGACGTGATATTCACTGAGCTCTGGAACTGCATCATGATGCGTAAGGTTCCCATCTACGGGCCCTACTTGTTTGCCTATATTCGCCAGAAGTGGCATGAGTTCCCCTTGATCCGTGATATACCCTTGTCACGCTTTTGGCCAGCTATTATTTGATCCTTAAGAGTAGGCTTCGCCACCAGGGTAGAAAAGAATCCTTGAGGAACAATATGAAGATTCAACTTCCGAAAGTCCTCATGGAGATGTGGTTGACCTTGTTGTAGCATCAAATTGTTACAATAAGATTTACGACTTAGTGCATCGGCCATAACATTGGCCTTCCCCGGGGTGTAAGTTATCCCTAAGTCGTAATCCGAGATCAACTCAACCCACCGTATTTGCCTGAGATTCAAATCCGGCTGGGTGAAGATATATTTCAGACTTTGGTGATCAGTGAATATTTCGCAACGATTACCCAGAAGGTAATGTCGCCAGGTTTTTAGTGCATGGACCACAGCTGCAAGCTCAAGGTCATGTGTGGGATAATTATCCTCATGTGGACGCAACTGTCGAGATGCGTATGCGATCACATGACGATCTTGCATGAGGATGCAGCCTAATCCTTGTCGCGAGGCGTCGCAATAGATAACAAAGTCCTTAGAAAAATCTGGTGGTAGCAACACAGGTGCGGAAGTCAGGCGTCTTTTCAGTTCCTGAAAACTATGCTCACACTATGGTGTCCACTCGAACTTCTTGTCCTTCTTGAGGAGTTCAGTTAGAGGCTTTGCAACCTTGGAGAAATTCTCGACGAAGTGGCGACAATAGCTCGCTAGACCAAGAAAACTCCTAACTTGCTTAACCGATTCAGGTTGAGTCCAATCAAGGACAGCTTGAACTCTCTCGGGATTGACAGCAATACCCTTACCAGAGATTACGTGGCCTAGATAGGTCACTTCTGGTAACCAGAATTCACATTTTGAAAATTTGGCATAAAGGCGATGCTCTCGAAGTTTCATCAATACCAGCCTTAGATGCTCGGCATGTTCTTGTTCATTCTTCGAGTAGATGAGAATATCATCGAGTTATACCACGACGAATTTATCCAAATACTCCATGAAGATTGAATTCATCAGTCGAGAGAAGGTGGCTGGGGAATTGGTTAAGCCGAAGGACATGACGGTGTACTCGTATTGGCCATAACGAGTAAAAAAAGCCGTTTTTGGAATGTCCCCGTTCTTAATCTTGATTTGATGGTATCCCAACCTCAAATCCATTTTGTAGAAGACTGAGGATCCAGCGAGCTGATCGTACAGATCGTTGATCCTGGGGAGCGGATACTTGTTCTTTATAGTGACCAGATTAACCGGTCGATAATCCACAACCATCCGATCCGTTCCGTCTTTGTTCTTGACGAAGAGGACGGGACAAGCCCAAGGAGAAGAGCTAGGACGAATGAAACCTTTGTTCAAGGCCTCATCTAATTGCTTCTTAAGTTCGGCTAGCTCCAGGGGTGCCATCTTATAAGGTCTTCTGGCTATTGGGACAGTTCCCGGAACAAGATCTATCACAAACTCTACATCTCTGTCAGGTGGAATTCCTGGCAGTTCCTCTGGAAAAACATCCGGGAAGTCACGGACTACCGGAATGTCTTCAAGTTCCGGAAGAGGGTTGGCATTTAGGGAATGGAGTTGGCATTTGGCAACTCGAGTAGAGACATTTACTATCTCACCCGAGGGATGGGTAAGTTGGACATTTCTAGAATGAGTATCAATCTTAGCATAGTGAGCTGACATCCAGTCCATGCCCAAGATGATATTAATATCCGAAGATTTCAATGCTATCAATGAGGCTAGAAAAACTAGCCTGTCTACTAGAATTTCATTGTCATAGGTTATCCTAGAGGTTTGCCATTTACTACCAGGGGTTTGGACAACCAATGGGATTGGCATATCACAAAATGACATGTTATGCAACTGTGCATAACTTTCTGAAATGAAGGAATGAGAAGACCCAGTGTCAAAAACAACGGACGCTGGGTGATGATTAATAAGAAGCGTACCCAACATGACGTCGGGATCCTCTGCAGCTTCTTCTGCTGACACATAGTTCACATGGCCACGTGCAGGAGTTGGCTTCACATAAAAAGCTTTGCCCGACTTGGCTTGCCCGACGGACTTTCCGGGTTGCTTGGCACCCACATTCTGAGGACACTCACGGGAATAATGCCCTGGTTCTCCACACTTGTAGCATATCACCTGGTTGGCACGTGGTGCAGCATTGCTAGCTGGACCACCATAAGCTTTTGCTGGAGGGTTGGCCTGATTCGTCTGAGGCGCCACGTAGGATGGCCTCGGAGTGTATCTTGGCGGCAGAGAACTGTTTGGAACCCATAGCCTGCGTTTTGGAAATGCGGAACCAGAAGATGAGCCAAATTCACGGGAGTGCTTCCTTGTGGCTTCGAAGTCAGTATGACCAGTCTCCGCACTGATCGCTTTGTTGACCAAGGCTTGAAAACTTGCACACTCATGGAGGCGCAGGTCTCGACGGAGCTCAGGGCTCAGACCCTTACGGAATCTTGCTTGCTTCTTGGCATTAGTAGACACCTCCTCTGTTGCATAGCGGGCGAGGTTACCGAACTCGCGGCTATAGGCATCCACAGACAACTTTCCCTGAGTGAAGGCACAGAACTCCTCTCTCTTTCTGTCCATCAGGCCCTCTGGAATATGGTGCAGACGGAAAGCTGCGCTGAAGTCTGCCCACGTGGCCACTGGTTCAGCGGGACGCATAGCTTCAAAATTCTCCCACCACAGATTGGCGGGTCCCTCCAGGAAATACGCCGCAAAGGTCACCTTGTCGGCCTCAGACACATTCGCCGAGCGAATCTTGCGTGAGATGCTGCACAGCCAGTCATCAGCGTCGAGGGGATCGACGGAATGATGAAACTTTGGAGGATTTAGCTTCACAAAGTCATTGAGGGACACTGCAGCATTCCTAGGCTGTCGAGCCGTATTCTGCTCAATACGCTCTAGCAGTCGCTTGGTCTCCCTTTTGTTTCTTTCTGCCTCAAGCATCACTTCTACCAGAGAAGGTGGGTGAGGCAGGTCTTCCTGCGACGCTTGACTACCCTCACCTTCCTCATGAGCAGGGGCACGGTTCAACCTGGTGAACACCATCCTGACAAACAAACTCATAGCTTAGACCAATATCATATCAATACTAACTATGGATTAAGAATGTACTGAACACACGGAATGCGGAAATGAATATCCGAACAGCATGGTAACAAGCAACTGCTATATATACACCATGGTTCATACACACCCTTACATAGTTCAGTACACCCTTAACCGAAGAGCAAACTACTGGCATTATGAAACTACTCATCAGAGGCTTACAAGCTTCCTATACATTATTTATCTAGGCCTCCAGAATTCATTTCGCATTACATGCATACTTCACAAGTCATGCAGGACTGTGAACGTACGGCTACTACCATACTATCCTTCGGCTCACAGCTCAGGCATCCGCATAGAACATCTCATAGAGATTACCTCCATGACCTGGAAGCTCAACCTGCGGATCAGGAAACACTCTAGCCTGAGATCCCTGGGATCCATAAGGACACGGATGTGGCCTTGGTCCCCTGACTGGTGGTAAGAGGGGTCCTCGAAGAGGTGTGACTCCTCCTATAGCTGGCCAGTCAACGTGGGCCGGAAGATGGGTTCTAACAGGGTTCAGCATCTCCATCTCTCCATACCCTGTCTGGACTACCGGTGCCAGCTGCGTCAAAGCTGTCCACAGACGGGCACGGGTAGCATAAAGCTCCATGCGGAGAGCACGAGCATCCCTGTCTCTGTTCTCTAGCATCTCAACAGTGGACTGCAGAAGTGGATCCTCCATAGAAGAATCAAAATAGACTCCACTGAGTTATCCCTCTTCACCAGACTGAGAGGCCGGAACATAGCAGAACTCTGAATTCTGCAGCAGTGCATGTCTCGCTCTCATAATAGTCAGCATTGAATAGGCAGCATCCTGTACTGCCATGTCAACGGTGACCCCCAACCCATAGGACCAATGGATTGGCTTCTCAGCTCCAGGGTAGTCTGGAAATACCCTAACAGTGCAGATGTACTGGCTCTGGTTGAAGTCTCGGTACTGTTCCTCCACTGTGTACTCGGGGTACCAGCGGTAACCGCACACCGACATCACCATAACCAGCATGGCCGTATGACCCGGCACATCAATGCACCTGGTCAGACGTACCACCTGACGAGAAGGACGGCCAGGCATCTGTAAAATAGAGAGTAATGCCAAAGCATTAGAGCTCTGAATGCAAAATTGGGCAGCATAACGGCTGTAAATGCTCAAAACAAATTTGAGACAACCCAACATGGAATAGCGTAACCACTCAACTATCAAGTTCAACTCTCTGATCATCAAACTTACTTCCTGCTTCCTAGGAATAAAAGAAACCCAATATCTCTCGACCCGTAGTCCTATAATCTACCGATCAGAAACACGAGCCTAGGAGAAGATGAGTAACCTAGTCCTTAATTCCCGCAGAAAGGACGAGGATGACCAGAATAGAATATCTTGAGAAGAGAACAAGAGTGTTACGTTCCCTTCCACAAACAATTCCCTTATATATAACTAAGAAATTCTAGACTCAACTTCGACCAGTTTGGCTTAGTAATCCTACAGTCAGTCAGGCTCTGATACCAACGCTGTCGGGACCCCGATCCTAAGCCATAGGAATCCCGCCTGTAACACATCGCATCTCTTTGTGGTCTCACGCATGGTTAACTCCACGGCTGCAGCCTTACCTTAGCCGGGACCATTTGCGTCTTTTGACTCACGTATGCGATAGTGTCGCTAGCAATCCAATGTCAAAGAACCCGGATCGACATGTCTATTCATAAACCAAAGTGGCAGTACCGCACAAGGACAGGCATACATGACCCAACAAAGCAGGTGTCGGTCATCAGCGAATGTAGACGAGTCGTAGCAAGCTACAAGGACTCCATTACATCGCGTGACATTTCCCCAAAGGGGACAGACACAGCAGCTAAGAAGGACACATGCCGGTCAACCAATGTGTCCGGAGCAGTAGCGGACTACCAAGGCTCGTTGGATCACAAAGGGGCATTTCCTTGTAAGGAGTGCTACTAAAGTTCACGACTAGGTAATCGAACCCCATACATATCAAGTAAGACACACGTACGCATGGCATACCGGTATGTATAGATACATCGATGGCATCACAACATAACCATAAACATACAAGCTTTATTTAAGAGGCTCGGAAGAGCCACACACATAATATTACACATTAAGGGTCTCACGACCCATATTAACAGTCATACAAATACAAGCCAGCGGAAGAGTTATAAACTGTCTGGGTACAGACAGGGCAACTAGTAGGCACATGGCCTGACTATACTACAGAGCCAACGTAGGGCCAGATCGTAGCTGGGACACCAGCTACTCGTCGTCGTCGATGTCTACGAAGAACCCTCCATTAGGGTCATTAGCAACCTTTGCAACATTTATTAAGCAAACATGAGTACGAAGGTACTCAGCAAGACTTTCAGAGAACTAACTACTCATGCAAGGTATCAAAAGGTATTGTGGGGTTTCATGCGGGAAGCCAACATTTGACTCGTGGCTAGACAACTTGCATTTTGAAATTAGTTTTGACAACTTGATTTCTCGCACACGAGTCCACTAACACCACAACAATACACTATCGTGGAATCATTCCGTCTCCTTACGGAAATGCCGTCCACGACACTCACGCTTATCTTGACAATCTTATGAGTAGCCATTGAAGTTATCTATGAACAACATATGTCTCCAAGTAGTCCATAACCGCGGACGCGGCTATTCGAATAGATCATAACCCTGCAGGGGTGTACTTCGTCACACACGCTTTCGCCACTTATCGCTATGTGCACGTCATGCACCTTGGCAACCTTCAAGCGGAAGCCCAGCGAGGGAGTCGGCCACGACCGTTAACCACACTAGTACCTAGTCCAGGTTTATCGCCTATCTGAGAGTAACCCGTACGGAAGTCCGGCCGAGGTTTCCGCCACGGCCTCAAACGATGTGCGCAGGGTTCCCAAGCCCACCATCCGGGTGCCACTTGGTACACCGTGCCACTGCCTACCGCATCACGTCCCACCTCTCAGGTCAGCACCATGCACGGCCTCCAGCATTTCTATAAACACCAGAAACTACTTGCAACTCCTGGACCGAGTACTAAGTGATTAATAGGCCGAGCGGGGTCATATTTCAGGGCCCAGCATGTGGTAGTATCTAGTCTTGGAATACATACACGGAACTCAGTTCCTAAGGACGGTTCCAATGAAACAACCCGCCATGTACTCCTACACAGCCTTTCACCGGTACCTTTACCAAATCAAGTTCAACACACAACCTTTGCTCACCGAACACATTCCATATTTCTGTTCATCTCCCAGATGACAGACCATACACAACTCTAAGCATAGCATGCATAGCAGGATAAGGCACATCATAGTTCAAGCAACTACCAGCTATGCTAGGTTGCAAGGTTCGGCTATTTACTGTGACAAGGTTAAGTCATGCAAAGGAAGTGGGTTCAACTATCGTGGCAAAAGCAGTTGAAGCATTTGATCTTAAATGCAATAAGTAGGTGCAGGAGCAAGAACATGGGAGTTATCAGAATGATCAAAGGGTTGCTTGCCTTGTTGCTCAGAGGAGGAACGATATCCGTCAGACAGATATTCCGTGGAATCCGGGGGTGCGGAGCCTACCGAAATGAATGGCAACATTCAATAACAATCATATGCACTCAAAATGATGCATGAGCATGGCATGAGAATGCAAGGTGGTAAGTTATTATTTTCAACATGTATTAGGGTTTAGAGTTGATTTGAAACACATTCGAATAGAAATTCAAACGGGTATTCTCGGATACCGGTTTAATTGATTCGACCTGATGCTCAGATCAACTTGAAGTTAACATGCATGAAATGTCATGTTATGGTACTGATTTGTAATTAGGACAGTGGTGAACATTGTATATATAATGGAATTTGAATATTTTTGCAAATTCCATTTATAAAGTGATTATAAGAATTGAATTATTCCTTATTCCACAATTTAGGGTTCTGTAACTTTTTCAAACATAGTTGAAAATAGCATAATCAGAATCCTTGAATTTTTCTGATACTTTTTCATATATAAATTATTTTCATTGGAGTTACAGATTAATTTCTATGATTTTTACAAGTTTTAGCAATTTCCTGGAATTAGTTTTATACTGGAAATTCTAATTATTGCATCAGGCTGACGTCAGCAGGTCAGCCGACCTGTTCAGGTCAAACCTGACACGGGGGCCCCACTGGTCAGCCTCTCTGGGACTAATCCCGCGCTGACCAGCCCTAACTGAGGTTTGACTTGGCCTTGGGCCCACTTGTCAGCGAGAGATTAAGCTCCTAATCTGTTGGATTAGCTTTGCCACGTCGACATACACCGGCGGCAAGGTCGTCCTCGCTGGCGGGGAGCCTCCGGCGACCACCAGCACGGCGGAGGGGCTCGGAAACGGCGCACAGGGGGCCAAATGTTGCGCGGAGAGCACCAGAGGAACGACACGTCTCCCGCAGCTTCATTTCTGCACCTAGCCGGGGCTGATCTGGCCGGAGATGACGCCGGCGACGAGCTTGGCGGTGGCCAAGGCTCGGGCGTCATCGGGGTCTTTGAATCAGAGGGATCTACGCTCGGTTCTTAGCTGCTACAGCATATACGCGTCGACCTGGAGCTGCTGGTGCCCTCGGAAGGACGAGCTGATCATCGGAGGGCTACCGGCGACGAGCGACAGCGGCGGTCCTCGTCGGGCTCCGGTGAAACTAGAGCTAGAGGAGGGGATCGACGGGGAAAACTTAGGGGAAACGACCGCATGCTCACGGGGAGTGCAGAGCAGAGCATAGACGGCTCGGGAAGGCCTGGGGGCGACGAATCGACGGGAGAGGTCCGGCGGCCGGAGGTGGAAGACGACGGCGTTGCGGGCGTTGCAGGGCTCGAGGAAACTTTGGCTTCTGCAGAGATGACCAGGGTGACGAGGCGGAGCTAATGGCGTGCTCTGGGAGGGAATCCTATGGCCACGGGCACGGGCAGCTCGAGCTCGAGCTCGGCTCTAATGGCGGCAGCAAGGATGAGGAGGAGATCCGGGAGGAGGAAGAGAACCGAGGCGGGGAATGGATAGGGGAGGCGCTGGGGAGCTTATCCCCGTCGTCGCCAGCGCGAGGCGGCGGCCAGGCAGGCACGCAGGTGCATGGCCGCGCCAGAGGGGGCGGCGGCCACCTCCTGCTGCCTACTGGCGCGAGGGAGGGGACGAGCCAGGGATGGGCCGGGCCAGGCTTAGGCGACAGGTAAGGTTTTTCCATTTTTTTCTGTTTTTGTTTTTCTGTTTTGCTAATTAATTTATCTCCAAAACAATAAGTAAAACTATTTTAGACCTCCTGAAATATTTTTTATAATATCCCCAACCATTTCCAAGGTTTTCAACATTTTTGGAAATTTATAGTTTCTGATTTCAAATTTAAAACTTGAAACCAGTAGCCTTTTTCATTTATTCAAAAATCTTAAAGTGTCAAGAAAATAGTTTTCTCCAATGCTCATTTACTTTCATGATTTATCAGGAAGTTTGAACATTTCTTGAGGCCATTTTGGGTTCATTGATTTTGAACTAGTTTGAGATTTCCTTTAATTGAAATGGTGGCTAGGGTTTTGAGTTTTTCCTTTGCCACTTTGTTGTTTTTGTTGAAACTTCTTAGATGCAAATGCAAAGAAGACATGAGCACAATGCTATCTTGCTTAAGGGTTAGGGATGTGACATAAAATCAATCACCATCCTATAGCTAGTAATAATCCTCTGTGGGATCAACTCATCCTTATCATTTGGGACAACGGTAATGCCTCCTTTCTTAGGAACGCAATGCACCGGACTCACCCAATCGCTATGAGCTACAGGATAGATAATACCTGCTTCTAGGAGCTTTAGTATTTCTTTTCTCACTACTTATTTCATCTTAGGATTCAATCTCCTTTGATGATCAGCAACTGGTTTGAATTCAGGATCAGTTTTAATCTTGTGCTTGCATAGAGTGGGACTAATGCCCTTAAGATTATCAAGAGTATATTCAATAGCAGCACGGTGCTTCCTCAAAGTTTTTAGTAACTTCTTTTCTTCATGCTCCGAGAGGCTAGCACTAATAATGACAGGATATATCTCCTTTTCATCAAGATAGGCATACTTAAGAGTATCAGGCAACTGTTTAAGCTCGAACACAGGATCACCCTTTGGTGGAGGTGGATCCCCAAGAAGTTCAACAGGCAAGTTATTCTTAAGGATAGGATACTGTTCTAAGACAACTCTATCTATTTCATCCCTTTCATCCATATGCATATCATTTTCATGCTCAAGCAAGTATTTCTCTAAGGGATCAGTAGGAGGCACGGCAATAGAGGCTAAGGCAATAGTTACATCCCTACTAGGCAACTCCTTTTCATGAGGTTGTCTACCGAACTTAGAGAAATTGAACTCATGTGACACTCCTTCAAAGCCAACAATGATAGTTTGCTTCTCACAGTCAATATGAGCATTGATAGTATTGAGAAAAGGTCTACCAAATATGATGGGACAAAAGCTATCTTGTGCGGTAGCAAGAACGAGGAAATCAGCAGGATACTTCGTTTTACCACACAAGACTTCAACATCCCTAACAATTCCCACAGGGCAGATAGTATCTCTATTGGCAAGCTGAATAGTGACATCAATAGGCTCTATCTCAACAGGTGCAATCTCATCTTTGACTTCATCGTATAAGGATTGAGGTATTGCACTAATACTAGCACCCACGTCACATAAACCATGATAACAATGATCTCCTATCTTAACAGAAACCACAGGCATACCAACAACAGGCCTATGTTTGTCTCTAACGTGAGGTTTAGCAATTCTAGCAGCATCTTCACAAAAGTGGATATTATGTCCCTCACTTCTTCAGACAAAAGATCTTTGATAGTAGCAATGCTAGGTTCAACACTAATTTGCTCAGGGGGTGTAGGTATTCTAATATAGCCTCTACATATCACAGTTGAAGCTTTGGAATGATCCTTTATCCTAACAGAGAAAGGTGGTTTCTCAATTTAAGCACTGGGTACCACAGGCTCATTATAGGAAATGACTCTCTCTTCAACTGGAGTGGGTTTAACTACGTTGACTTCTAAAGGAGGATGAAATTTAAACCACTTCTCTTTGGGGAGATCAATATGAGCAGCAAAAGATTCACACAATGAAGCTACTATCTCAGAGTCAAGTCCATACTTAGCGCTAAAGTCACAAAAAGTATTTGTCTCAACAAAGGATTTAACGCAATCAAAAGTGAAATTCATACCTGACTCCTTACCTTCTTCAAGCTCCCAATCTTTAGAGTTGCGTTTAATTCTCTCCAATAAATTCCATTTGAAGTCAATATCTCTCTTCATAAAAGAACCGGTACAAGAAGTATCAAGCATGGTGCGATCATCATGAGAAAGCCGAGCATAGAAGTTTTGAATGATAATTTCTCTCGAGAGCTCATGATTGGGGCATGAATATAGCATTGATTTAAGCCTCCCCCAAGCTTGAGCGATGCTTTCTCTGTCACGAGGCCAAAAATTATAAATATAATTCCGATCACGATGTACTAAATGTATAGGATAAAACTTTTGATGAAATTCCAATTTCAACCGATTGTAGTCCCATGATCCAGTATCATCACATAACCTATACCATGTCAACGCCTTATCCTTCAAAGATAAAGGAAATACCATCTTCTTGAACTCATCCTCGGGCACACCTGCAAGCTTAAATAAGCCACAAACCTCATCTACATAGATCAGATGCAAGTCTGGATCTGATATTCCATCTCCTGCAAAAGGATTAGCCAGCAGTTTCTCAAGCATACCCGAAGGAAATTCAAAGCAAATATTTTCAGTAGGTGCAGCAACTTGAGGAGCAACTCTTTGTGCTTTCGTTCGAGGTGAAGATACCCCGAACAAGCCCCTCAAAGGATTAGTATCCATAGTGACAAGTGACAATAAATTTCAGCACACTATATGAATGTTTCCTTACCAAGTTCCACTTACCAAAGGCGCTTCACTTCCCGGCAACGGTGCCAGAAAAGAGTCTTGATGACCCACAAGTATAGGGGATCAATCGTAGTCCTTTCGATAAGTAAGAGTGTCGAACCCAACGAGGAGCAGAAGGATCTGACAAGTGGTTTTCAGCAAGGAAAAATCTGCAAGCACTGAAATTGTCGGTAACAAGTGATTGTGTGGTGAGATGATTCGTAGCAAGCAACAAGTAACAAAAGTAGCAACGGTGCAGAAAAGTGTCCCAATCCCTTTTGTAGCAAGGGACAAGCCTGGACAAAGTCTTATAAGAGGAAAAACGCTCCCAAGGACAAACGGGAATTTCTGTCATGCTAGTTTCACCATGTTCATATGATTCGCGTTCGTTACTTTGATAGTTTATATGTGGGTGGACCGGCGCTTGCGTACTGCCCTTACTTGGATAAGCATCCCACTTATGATTAACCCCTCTCGCAAGCATCCGCAACTACGAAAGAATAATTAAGACAAAGTCTAACCATAGCATTAAACTAGTGGATCCAAATCAGCCCCTTACGAAATAACGCATAAACTAGGGTGTAAGCTTGTGTCACTCTAGCAACCCATCATCTACTTACTACTTCCCAATGCCTTCCTCTAGGCCCAAATAATGGTGAACTATTATGTAGTCGACGTTCACATAACACCACTAGAAGAAAAACAACATACAACATATCAAAATACCGAACGAATACCAAATTCACATGACTATTATTAGCATGACTTATCCCATGTCCTCAGGAACAAAAGCAACTACTCACAAAGCATAATCATAATCATGATCAGAGGTGTAATGAGTAGCATCAAGGATCTGAACATAAACTCTTCCACCAAGTAATCCAACTAGCATCAACTACAAAGAGTAATTAACACTACTAGCAACCTTACAAGTACCAATCGGAGTCGCGAGACGGAGATTGGTTACGAGAGATGAACTAGGGTTGGAGATGAGATGGTACTGATGAAGATGTTGATGGTGAAGAGTCCCCTCCGATGAGAGGAGTGTTGGTGATGACGATGGCGACGATTTCCCCCTCCGGGAGGGAAGTTTCCCTGGCAGGATCGTCATGCCGGAGCTCTAGATTGGTTTTGCTCAAGTTCCGCCTCGTGGCAGTGGCAAAACCACGAAAAAGCTCCCTTCTGATTTTTTTTCTGGACGAAACCCTCCATATAGCAAAAGAGGGGGGCAAGTGGGCCAGCAGGGTGCCCACAAGCCCCCATGGCGCGGCCTGGGGGGTGGCCGCGCCGTGCAGGCTTGTGGCCACCCCTTGGCGCTCCTCTGGCACTTCATCGGCCCGGTATTTTTTATATATTGGGAAAAAATCTCCGTTGATTTTCACGGCATTTGGAGTTGCGCAGAATAGGTATCTCAACTTTGCTCCACTTTTAGGCCAGAATTCCAGTTGCCGGTATTCTCCCTCTTCATGTAAACCTTGCAAAATAAGAGAGAAAAGGCATAAGAATAGTACCATGAAGTGAAATAACAGCCAAAGAAGCGATAAATATCAACGTGAAAACATGATGCAAAATGGATGTATCAGGAGGCAAGGCATCCCTCCCTCTTGGTTCCACCTATATGTAGTGGAGGTTTTGAGGGCAAATCACACCAAAAAATAGCCACGTGCTACCCTCTCCTCCATAGACCGTCTTCCTCGTCTAGATTAGTCCGGCATAGCTTTGCGAAGCCCTGCTAGATTAGTTCACCACCACCACCACGCCTTCGTGCTGGAGAACTCATCTATCTCTCCGCTCCTCTTGCTGGATCAAGAAGTCGGAGATCGTCATCGAGCCGCACTTGTGCTGAACGCGGAGGTGTCGTCCGTTCGACACTACATCGGGATGGATCGTGATGAGATCGCGGGACGGGCTGCGATTTGGATCACGAAGATGTTCCACTACATCAATGGCGTTGTATACGCTTCCGCTTAGCGATGTACAAGGGTATGTAGATTCACTCTCCCTCTCGTAGATGTTCATCACCATGGATAGATCCTATGTGCGAGTAGGAAATTTTTGTTTCCCATGAGATGTTCCCCAACATTATATCCACAACAATGGAACAACCCCTCAACCCACCATCTGGAGGCAACTAATTGACCTCAACCTCTAGACCGCTATCCACCATGCTTTCTCCAAGAGGAACGATCTTGCCGAACAAGGTCGCGATGATACAAATGTGTTGGTCGCGAAGAGGGGTGTCGAAGAGATCCTTGAGCTCTCGCACGTCATCTTCATTCAGGACCAGGTCGGCAGGGACGATTTCGAGGGTGCGTGGCAACATGTTTTCGGATGGAGTAGCTTTGGCGACGGACGAAGTGGTGGACCACTTAGTAGCTCGAGTGAGGGAGGGGCCAGTCTCTTGACAATGTTGGCGCGGAAGGTTTTGAGCTTCGCGAATGCTGCACCTTCTTGACTAGTCATGCCCACCCTAAGGGCTTCGAGCTCATGCTATTTGTCCAGTTTCAGATCTACCTCCATCCCAAGCATGGTGCCAAAGGAGGTCCCATTGTGAGCAGTCTCTTCCTGTAGGCCCTCTGGGATTGATTCTTCAATTACGAGCAAGCGTGGAGTTGCCTGGCTCCCTGCATTGATCCCCTCATGTGGGACCAGTTGATACCAGATTTTGGCACGGAAGAAAATCTTATTAAGATGAATTCAAATGAAGAAGTGCTCCACATGAAAAAGTTTTGTGGTGTTGACATGAACATTTTTGAAGTTTGGACCATCGCTGTCTGATCTCATCTTGAAGGCCAAAACTATGTTCGAAGTGCTGAGATTTCGTATTCAGAGTACTCTTCGGCCTATTAAGCCAACAAGACAGCCTCATATGGAAAAATGTTCAACAGGAATTGTTTTCGCCTCATTGAAATGATCGGTTTTGATATAAAAATCATGTAGATTTGGGATCGTATGCGAAATTTAGAGCCATCGGAGTGTGACCCTACCACGAGGCCAAAAATGGAGCGCCCAATCACACGCATGTCTGATAGTTAGCACCATCGTCAACTACAGGACCGAATCTGAGTGGAAGTTAAAGATGACCTCGTGAGTATTCAAGATGGCCTTATATGGAAAATTGACCTACATAAGAATTGTTCGTCTCGTCGAGCCGATCGTTTTTGATATATATTTTGTCTCAATCTGAGTTTGTGTGCCACGTGAAGGGACAAAACAAGATCAGGCTGAAGTTTCACTCGGGGATCCGAGTGAAAAGTTTGTCATCCGAGTGGATAGTGCCATCCGAGTGGAAAAGTTTGTCATCCGAGTGGAGTGCCATCCGAGTGGAAATTTCGTCATCCGAGTGAAGGATCCTAAACATCCAATTGAAAAGGTTTGAAGCCGAGTGACATTGGCCAATATCCAATTAGAAGATGAAAGATGAGCGCAAAGAGTTGTCTAGATGACTTTGTATGAAAAAGTATTAACATGAAAGTTGTGTGTATCATCAAGGCAGTTAACATTGCTTTTGGAGTCATCGTTATCCCAGATGATATACAGCCTGCAGAAACGATACAACATTCGGACAGTACAGTCAGCCGAGTGGCCGAATCCGACTGGGAGATAAAGATGATCTCATGGAGTATTCAAGATGACCTTATTTGGAAAAGTGATCAACATAAGAGTTGTTCGTATCGTCGAGACGATCGATTCTGATATATAAATCGTCTCAATTGGAGGTCGTATGCAGAATTTGTGGGCCGTGCAAAATGCAAGACGGGAGTTTGGGCCAGATTCGGGTTGAATCCGAGTTGAAATATAATTAGGACCGTGGGACGTGATTTGTTGTAATTTTCTTGCAAGTTGGAGGTGATGGCCGATTGAAACAACACACAATCGAACAAATAAATCTACGACTTTTTACCTTTACCTTTATCTCTCTCCCTTGTTCTTCTGCTTTCTCGTTCTTCGTTCGTCTTTGTTTGGAGGGCAGCAATCCACGAGGCCCTAGGGGCGTTCATGCCGACCTAGTGCATCCCATAGCCGCCGCACTCCCTGATGGGGTCCCTCCCGGGTGTGTGGGGCTTCGGGTCTTCAAAAGCATCTGCCGACTGTCTTGTGTATCACGCTGTCGGTCGGATCTCCTTCGACGTGAGCCGCGGTGCGTCACCCCAGCGTCGAGGGTACATGTGACATGCTCGTATGTCAACACAATATTTGGCGACTCCTCTAGGGACGAAGCTTCGAATGGTCTCTAGCCTGTTCTTGCTACGAGGAGAGCATCATCAAGCGGTTGGAATCTACAAGGTAACATGTATCATCAATCCCCTTACATAGATGCAAACAACAACCATGTTGGTGTTGCTAGATCTTCCAATGGACATGTCATGTCAGCTAGCCCTAACGAGCAAACGACGACTAGTTATTTTGTTGGAGAAGCTTAGAATTTACATAACCGCGACATGCAACTTTTGGATCCGAACTTCCGTGCATCGGCAACACCTTGCAATATGCCGGTGAACAACACGATGAGTTCGAGTGATCAATATAGGACACCTCGTGTGCAGGAGTGTGTCCCACAATTTTATCCATTGGCAGACGGCTCGCAATACGCGGGTTCATCCCCAAACATACCGATGGATGGGATAATCGGCCATGCTTCCCATAGCTATTTGGCTGGTTATCCCCAATCATCATATACTACACCTCATGAGATTAATTGTTCAGCGGCATATGCGACTAAAAATATTCATGACTCGGCTCACCTTCATGGTTATGGTCGAGTGAATGGAGGTTCTACAGGAGCATTTGTGCCTGATGTTGTAGGAGATGAGGTGGCTCTAGCTGCATTAAAATGTTTAGCCCAAAATAAGAAGACCCGCGCTATTTGCCTTGAGAAACATGATAAGGGGTTGGTTCCTGATTATGAGGCAATAAGAGCTAGGGTTTTGAAAGAAGACGAAGTGTTTCCAGTTGATCAAACTATCAAGAGGAAATATTCAACAACACTGCATGTCTCCTCACCTATCGTGGTTGCGTGTTATACACCCCCTATACAATTCCAAAATTTCAGCAACATCAAATCAGTGCCGAAAGATCCTAAAAGCATTGGGGGGCAAGCCAATCCATGGAGAGATGAATTTGAAGAAAAACATGTGGCTCGAATGGATGAGATCAAGCCAAAGCTCACAGGAGATTGCATCAACAATTTTACTACGCCGACTCTTGAGGAATTACTAGCAGAATATTGACATGCTTATGAAGCACTCAAGAAGAAGCATGAATAGGAAGCTTTACAACAATACGTCAAGTGCCTTCCTCCATGCAGCAACCATGTTGCCCTTCTGTGATGTTACGAGAAGATAAAAAAGAAGCTTTGCAAACAAATCAGAAAAAAAATCACTCGACTAATATGGTGGATCCGGTTGAAACCAAGTCAAACATTACTAAGTTGTCTATAGCGGAGTCCAACAAATCCTTTAAAACAAAGACATTGGTTGATTCAGTTGAAACCGAATTGAGCGCCGAGGTGGTTAAGACCGAGTGCATAGACTCAAGACCAAGTGCATCGAGCCAGTTAAGGCCGAGTGCAACAAGTCAGTCGAGTGGAACGAGTCAGTTGAGTACATGATGCCAGCCGAGTGCATGGATCCATCTGAGTACATCGCTAGTTAATGCCGAGTGCATCAAGCCAGTTATTGCCATGTGTACCAAAATAGAAGATGCAAGCTTTTCCGAGCTAAGGAACAGCAAACACACCAAATCGGACGTGCTCGATTTTTCTGGATGTAAGGGAGCTTACATCGAGCCCGATGAGTTCCGTGCCAAAGATGATAAGCATCAAGAACAAGAAGAGATGACCGAACAAAATTTGGTTAAAGATGAATATCAAGAGTCAGAAAGTAAAGCCAAACAATGTTCGATTAACAATGAACGTCCAAGTGATGCAACACGAGAGCCAGAAGAGGAAGTCGAAGCATTGGAAAGTTATCCAGAGGCAGGTCAAAGCATTGTTCCTGATGTGCCAACATCGCATCCTCCCAACATCTTCGAAGAGGTTCGCCTAGCCGACAATTTACTTGTATTTCAATTCGGTCAAAATTATACTATCGATGCATCTTCCAGTACAATTCTAATTAATGTTGAAAGACCAGTCGAGATAAGTAATTTGTTTTCTAGGAATAATCCCGTCACCAATTATGTCGGTCAACATGTTGTACCATTTGTAGAGGCTAATAGTGGCAATCTGTTCCAACCAAAGTTGTCACCGTCATATCGGCTAAGCTTTATTTTCATATGGACAACTTTGATTGTTTCATGCCTCGCTAACATTTGGTCTCATATCAGACATATATTTTGTAACTGTTCTGGTTGAAGAAACATAAAGCCTAGTTCAAAGTACTTCAAGATTGCTGATTCAGGAAAATCGGAAAACGAGGACAAAAAATGATGCATAGCCGAGTTGGATGATGTTAAGCCGGCACCACTCGGTTTCTTAATTCCAAATACAATATCCCAATATCAGCCAAGGAATGAACAGTGCCCCATCAGTTTGGTCGTAGGTGATCACATTGTCAGTCCATCGCCGGCTAATCCAATTATCATAGAAGATCATCATATTGAGCCGTCAAGACAAGAGAAAATGCCCAATTCGCTCGAGCAGAAAATCAGAAACAACGACCTTCTTCATCGAGCCACACAATCGGTCGTCAAAGGACAATTGGAAGTGATAGAACAGAAGATGATGGCCAGCCGGCTAACAGTAATCTTGACGAAGATCATGTGTTGACTCGGCTGCAAGCCGGCTCCTCCCAAGACGAACGAGTGCACGCTGAAGATGATGTGGCCAATTCACCGCATAAAGAAATTATTGAAGACGGAAATCCCGAAGACGGGAATTCGATCAAAGCTACTTCAGAGACATCTGGCACTGGGGGCAACAAGAAAATTCAAAGACTGATGCACGCAAGACCAAACAAAGCAAAGGCCATGGTAAGAACAAAGGTAAAAAGCCAAAAGTTACGTTCCTTCAATTATTAGAGAAATATCAAAAGATGAGTGAGGAAAAGAGTGCTTATCAGCCAGCTCAGGTAAAAGCATCGAGGTCACCCCCAAGGCGTAACTCTGATGACCCGGATTGGCGAAATAAGAAGCTAAACATGCCAATTATGCAAACTTCTTTTGGGCCGCCAATGCCAAAGTCATCCATGCCTTCCCAGCTCGGCTTATGTTCATATGAATCACGGGACATGTATAATTCGCAGGCACACCATCGGTCTTATGTTATTCACCTCGCCAAGTTTATGCAGCTCCAAGAGAATCAAGCTCGCAACCATATTTCAAAGACCGAGTCAACCATAGGTCGGCCAGGAACTCATGGAGGAGGAAGGAGGTGGTCAAGGAGGTCTACCAAGTGAAAAGAGATGGCTGCAAGGATGATGTTTTGAACCCAACTCCAAGTAACCAAAAGCCAGCTGAGTTCATGTTGGCTACAAAGGGAAAGAAAGTGAAGCGGGTAACTTTCAAAGACCGAGTCGTTGAGTATGGGCACGTCAAGACGGAAGTGCCTAAAGTTATGAAAGAGGTACCAGTGTATAAAATAAGAACACAGTCGGGATGCCCACTCGGCTTATCACATTATCAAGTGTGGCAGCTGAAGCTGCTAAGCGTCGGAGAGTTAGAGAAGAGGAACATGGCATGGATCCCCAAGCAAAACTATCAAGCCAAGAAGGGTACACCAGCTTCTCTTGCAAAACCGGCAGGAGTAAAGGAGGACAAGCAGAAAGCCGGTAGGCAAACCCAGGAATTTTTATCACACTACACGAGACTCCAGGCGGTGCATCATCCATGTCCTTCAACCGTACCATCAAAGCTAATGCTCTATAATCTATGTCCAGCCGAAACATCTGATTTATTTTGCCTATGCACACTTTAGTGGACGGGTTCTCCAGGTCCTTCAAGATGAGGAGACACGGACGATATTTCCATATCGTCCTGAGAATGCATCGTGTTGGAGAAGCTTGCATCTGGTTGATGGCATCGTTCACGGTTTATTTCATACCTGAAAGCCGATGCTCAGTTTTATCAATACTTGATTCGAGTTAATAGATAATGTAGGTTGCACCAAGGGATGCATTCATCAAGGAGCTTGTGTTATCAAGACAACAAATATCTGAAGAGACCCTACCTAGATGACAGACAGTCTGAGCCAACTGGTCAATATAAGGTTAGGGCACCCTAAGCATGTAAATGGACGATGGAGTGTTGACATTGTCCTGAGAACAAACATGTGCAAGTTATTTTTCGGCACACAAGCTTTGCTGAAATACAGGGGGGCATGTGTTGACACCAGATTTTGGCATGGAAGAAAATCTTATTAAGATGGATTCAAATGAAGAAGTGCTCCACATGAAAAAGTTTTGTGCTGTTGACATGAACATTTTTTAAGTTTGGACCATCGCTGTCCGATCTCATCTTGAAGGCCAAAACTGTGTTCGAAGTGCTGAGATTTCATATTCAGAGTGTTCGGCCTATTAAGACAACAAGACAGCCTCATATGGAAAAATGTTCAACAAGAATTGTCTTCGCATCATCGAAATGATCGATTTTGATATAAAAACATGTCAATCTGGGATCATATACGAAAGTTAGAGCCATGAGAGTGTGATCCTACTACGAGGCCAAAAATGGCGCGCCTAATCAGACACATGTGTGATAGGTAGGGCCACAGTCAACTACATGAGCGAATCTGACTGAAAGTTGAAGATGACCTGGTGGAGTATTTAAGATGGCCTTATCCGAAAAATTGACCAACATAAGAATTGTTCGTCTCGTCAAGCCGATCAATTTTGATATATATTTTGTCTCAATCCGAGTTCATGTTCCACCTGAAGGGACAAAACAAGATCAGGCTGAAGTTTCACTCGGGGATCCGAGTGAAAAGTTTGCCATCCGAGTGAAAAGTTTACCATCCGAGTGGAGGTTGCCATCCGAGTGGAAAAGTTTGCCATCTGAGTGGAGTGCCATCCAAGTGGAAAGTTTGCCATCCGAGTGACGAATCCTAAACATCCGATTGAAAAGGTTTGAAGCCAAGTGACGTTGGCCAATATCCAATCAAACGATGAAAGATGAGCGCAAAGAGTTGTCTAGATGACTTTGTATGAAAAAGTGTTTAACATGAAAATTGTGTGTATCATCAAGGCGGTTAACTTTGGTTTTGGAGTTATCGTCATCCAAGATGGTATACAACCTATAGAAACGATACAAGATTCGGAGAGTACAATCAGCCGAGTGGCCGAATCCGACTAGGAGTTAAATATGATCTCGTGGAGTATCCAATATGACCTAATTTGGAAAAGTGATAAACATAAGAGTTGTTTGTATCGTTGAGATGGTCGATTTTGATATATAAATCGTCTCAATTGGAGGTCGTATCCAGATTCTGCGGCCCGTGCAAAGAGCGAGACAGGAGTTTGGCCCAGATTTGGGTTGAATTCGAGTTGGACTAGAATTAGGACTCTCGGAAGTGATTTGATGTAATTTTTCTTGTAGTGAAAGCCTAGATGAATCATTTACTTGTAAGGAAAGTCCATCTGCCTCTTATATATGTTGGAGGTGATGGCCGATTGAAACAATACACAATCGAACAAATCAATCTACTACTTTTTACCTTTACCTTTATCTCTCTCCTTTGATCTTCTTCTTTCTCGTTCTTCGTTTGGAGGGCAGCAATCCACGAGTCTCTAGGGGCGGTCAGTCCGACCTAGGGCAGCCCATAGCCGCTACACTCCATGACGGGGTCCCTCCCGGGCGTGTGGGGCTTCGGGTCTTCAAAAGCATCCGCCAACTGTCTTGCGTATCGCGCTGTCGGTCGGATCTCCTTCGACGTGAGCCGCGGTGCATCACCCCCAGCGTCGAGGGTACACGTGACGTGTTCATGTGTCAATAGGACCCCCTACACGCTAATACCACTCGGTATCTCCTCTTGGGCCACTACCGGCGCCCCGCAACAGTCTCTGGTTGCGGCACCAGTTCGGGAATCACCGCATACTGTGACCCCACCACCGGCCCATGCAGGGTCACAGATGCGATATGCTCCTGTGAAGCGCGCACATGCCCGATACCTCCATCCACCATGGTCTCAACTGCGCCAGCCCGGTTGGGCACGTGCGTCTCACGGGCCAGCGAACCGTCGTCGGGGCTGATCAGAATAGCTGGGATGTGCGCCTCAACTTCCTTCCCCTTGGCTAGTGTGGCAGTCTCTAGAACCGGCTCAATCATTGGGGATTCACTCCGATGGGAAGCATTTCCTGTTTGTTGTGATCTCGCCATGATCTCCTCCGTGATAAGACCACTTTCCAACTGCACCACTAAAGTAGCCCGTGTCGTTATCTGAATGCCCTCCTATTTCCCGGGCGCCGCATTGTCTCCACTTTGTCTGTCTGTGGTTGGCTGATTTGAATTTGGGGATCTTCCCGAACCACGCACCGGTCCATTGGAACTGGTAAAGCGGTTAAAACCATGTCACCACTGATTCTCCCGTCCAAAGACACACCACTCTAACCACTGTTTGACAAAAACCCCAAGAACATGGGCTCTTCCCACGCGCCATAGTTAGAGACCTTGTCAATGTGAATTAGAACCTTGTACTGCATAAGAGTAGGCTCGAACATAGGCGTAACCAAGCCCGGCTCTTGTATGGCTAGCCAACGGAGCGAAGGAATGCCGTTAGGATCCGCCATCCAAGCAGAAAGCTTGAAAGCCGAGAGATCATTCCCAGCGCAGGTATCCGGCGCCACCGTGTCAACCAGACATCAAGATCCCAGCAAGTCCTCGGCTACACTGCGATCCCAGGCATGCGGCGGGATCCCCTCAAGAACCAGTTCAACCTTGAAATTGATGCAGAGTGAACGGCTTGGGCCCGGCGATTCCACTGCTCGAAGAACATGCAGATGCCACGTTGCTCGATGGAAGGTCGTGCAGCGACAAGGTTGCGGTGATCCCGGCGGGCGAAGACGACCAGGAAATCCTCCAACCGGAAGGAGTGAACGGTAGTCCATTCAGGTTTGATTCCGACCACCACCGCTAATGCCTCCCTCACGAACTCCACCGCGATGTCATGTCGAGCACCACCCGCATAAGCCAGCATCGCAAATTGCAGTCTTTCCTCCAGGTACGCCATGGAACAGTGTGTCGGATGATGCAGAACTCAGAAGGAGCGAGTTCTTCATGCCCGCGCACTCCAGACACGGGATGCACAAGCGCGGAAATTCCTCAACCGCGGCCGATGCGGAGGCGGCGAAGGTGACAGGACAGGATCCCTGCCCACAGGGCGACTTGCCGACGCCTTGTCCTGGCCAGCCACTCGAGCCGCCACCTGGCGCCGAAGCTCTTCTTTTGGGGACGGGTGCGAGGCTGTTTGCATTGCTTGGAACCGTGTCCCGGGTTGCCGCAGCGGAAACACACCATGGGTTGGCACAGTCTCTGCGGAAGTGCCCTTCCCCGAAGCAACGGAAGTAGAGGCCCTCCATCTTCGATGAAACATCCTTCCACTGGCGAGCATGCGGAGCACCCTGCGCCGCAGACTCGCCAACACCGTGACGCCTCCTCCAAAACTCCTTCTTCGACGACGGCGGCTGTTTCCAGATCTGCAGCGCAGAGGCCACAACAGGCGGCGTAACATGGAATGGAGACACCACCGACGGGGGGGACACGGGCCTCCGAGCCATCGGAGCTCGAGACCACCGGGTGCTCCGCGAACCGGCGGAAGGAGGAGGTGACAGAACACGAGCTCGTCGCCATGAGCAGGACCGGGGGGGAGGACGGCTCGGAAGGTGAGGAGAGCCACCGGAAGCCAGGGGATTTGGGTGGATGCCGAGGTCGGAGTGACTAGCGACGGGAGGGCTATTTTCTAAAAACATTACTTTTTTATTCTTTTTGAAAAATATTGCACAATTAACCTTTCGGCCTAGCCAAGACCAATAAGTCCCTATCGGCCTTGGCTAGGCCGATAGGCCTGTCGGACAGGCATTTGGCAGCCTATCGGCCTTGGCTAAGCCAATAAGTTTCTGTCGGCCTTGGCTAGGCCAATAAGTCCCTTTCGGCCTTGGCTAGGCCAATAAGGACTAATTGGTGTTGGCTAGGCCAATAGGTGCATGGAATCAAGTTTTTTTGCATGTAATTTTTCCCGCCTTCATTTCCCTTAGACTTTTGCTCCATTTTTAGTTTAGTGAAGTAAGTAGTTTAAAAAAAATAGGTGCTCCTATAGATTGAAATATATTTAGTTAAGTGAAGTAAGTAGTTTAAAAAAAAATTAGGTGTTCCTGTAGATTAGGAGGCTTATAGTCACGCAAGGCGTGATTACGCAGGCATAAACCAGCAATGATCATAAAAGCTCATATATTTACTTTGCTGGAAAAATAGCTGGAAAAATATTTCTCTATTCGCTTCCCACCCGCTGGTCAGGCATATTCCTGGATGACAGTGTCTTTCGAGCATGCTTATGATAATCAACGACTGCATCTTAAAAAAAACAGAGAAAGCAAGGATGAGTACGATAAATCATGCCCAGCAAGAGATACTTCACTATTCAACAAGAGAAGAATATAAGAATATGAATACAATAACAACGGGATAACTGTATGGAAAGCAAGATAAATAACGTGACAATAGATGGAGCCAATTTCATTAGAAATAGCTCAAGGAACAACATAACTGAATATAACATGTTTAGAGTATCGGAGCACCTAATTTTTTTAAAACTGCTTAATTCACTAAAGTAAATATATACAAATCTATCGGAACACCTAAAAATATTTAAACTACTTAATTCACTAAACTAAATATATCCTAATCTACAGGAGCATCTAATTTTTTTTAAACTACTTACTTCACTTAACTAAATATATCCTAATCTACAGGAGCACCAAATTTTTGTAAACTACTTACTTCACTAAACTAAAAATGAAGTGAAAATGAAGTGAAAGTCTGCGGAAAATGAAGGCGAAAAAAATTACATGCAAAATAATTTGATCCATGCACCTATTAGCCTAGCCAACACCAATTAGTCATTATTGACCTAGCCAAGGCTGATACAGACTTATTGGCCTAGCCAAGGCCGACAGGAATTTATTGGCTTAGCCAAGCCCGATGGGCTGCCAAATGCTTCTCCGACACGCCTATCGGCCTAGCCAAGGCCGATAGCGACTTATTGGTCTTGACTAGGCCGAAAGTTTCCAATCGGCCTCACCTAGGCTGAGGCCACAATATTTTTAAATTTTTCTAAATTACGCAATATTTTTCAAAAAGAATAAAAACAATAATATTTAAAAAAATAGCCAATGGGAGGTGGACGCCGCAGTCGGAGTGGCAAGCGGCGGAAGGAACACACGCGCTATTCTTGCGAAAGAGAAAACGCTGCAAACAGCTAAACGGGCCTGGCCCATGTGATGTTTGTGCGAGCGCCGAGCAACAACTAGAATAGGGTTTGCCCGAACCGCCCTCGTGCGCCGACCCACTCGAATCCCCGACAATATCCCCACCCACCCTCGTCCCCTCTCCTCTGCAGAGCACCCACCCTCGTCTCCTCTCATCTGCAGAGGTTCCTCATCGATCGGTGGGTGTTGAGTAACGTGATTATTTAGGAAAGCATAGATAGACTAGGATTTGTTCCTGACTTGACTTGTACTCCTATATATATATGCCCACGAGGCTCAAGCAATACATCAACTATTTCAGCAATCCCTATTCTCCGGTTTAACATGGTATCTGTCGCAAGGTCCTTGACCTAGCCGCCGCCGCCGCTTCCGCACCGCGCGCCGCCCCCGCTTCCGCACCGTGTGCCGCCCCCGGGGAAGTCGGCCTTCATGACCGTCGCCGGGGGCCGCGCCGCCCGTACCTAGGGTTGTTTGCCGGTCATGTTGACCGGCTGCCCTAGAGAGTCTTTTTCCGATTTCTTAATCCAGGGTTTCTCTCCTCCGCCGGTCACTTTGATCGGCGTTTTCTTTTTGGTTTTTCCGATCTTAGATCTGATTCCGTCGCCCGTCGCCGCCGTCGACCACCGCGCCCCTACTCCGACATCGGCGTGACCCGGCTTCTCCTTCGACCCGGCGGCCTCGCGCAAACCTCGCGGTCCCTCAACACCGCCGTTCGCGCGCCGGCACGCTCGTCGATCTCCGCCGGTCGTCATCGCCCTGCTCTGATAGGGACTCCTGCATCGCCCCGACGCGACGGCCACGTGCCATGCGGCGGCCCATCACAGCTGCCGTTCGCGCGCCGCTTTCCCGTCGATCAACACCGTCGCCTCGTACGGTTGCGCCGCCGCCTGTCTCCGGGCCGTCTGCCGCCTCCGGCCGCACTGCCTGCCTCGGGCCGGTTGCGTCGGGCCGGCTCCCGGTTCCGACAGCATCGGCCTCGCCGCCTGCGTCGGGTCGACTGCCGTCTCCGGCCGCGCCGCTTGCCTTGGGCTGGCTACCTCGGGCCGGTTGTCGCCTCCGCCGCGCCACCTGCCTCGGGCCGACTGCCGGCTTCTCGGCCGCCACCACCCCGCCTCCACCGAGCGACGTCCACGACCTCGCGTGCGATCGGATTAATCACCCGCCCGCCCACGATTCGCCTCATCTATGTCGTGCGACCGACCTGGCCCGTTGGCTGCGTGCGCCTCTGCAGGCCCCATGAAGACTGTCCCGAGTGCAGCGCGCCCCTTCATCGATCGAGCATCGGGCAGCCGCTGCGTCGCCCATCGGGCCGCAACGCCGCCGCCCAGTGGTTCTCCCCGCGGTTGCCCGATCCGCGCGCTATAGCTGCGTCACTCCTTCGGACAGCAGTGTCGCAGCCCGCGGTATACTGCTGCCTCGAGGCCGTCCTTTGTAGGTTGTCCCCGTGGCTGCACTGACCCTCGCGCTGCCACTGCATCTCCCCACCGGGCCGTAGCGAGCGTGGCATGCGCTCCCCGTCGCCGCCCGAGACCGTCCCCGTGGAGGCACCGACCCGCGCACCGCCGGTGTGTCGCCCCTTCGGGCCGTAGCATTGCGGCACGTGGTCTGCGCCGCCACCCCGAGGTCTTCCATCGTCGCCCTGACCCGCGCGCTACCGCTCCATCGTCCCTTCGGGTCGTAGCGTCGCGGCACGTGGTCCACTCTGCCATCCCCGCACGTCGACTTCCTGTGGTATGCGTCACGCCGGTCTTCGTCATGTTGTCGGGCTCTTCCTCGCCTATTTCGAGCATCGCCGCCGCGCTCCTAACCAGCCGCCATCAGGCCGCCGCCACCGCTCTTCTTTGGCGCTGCTGCAGCTCGCTCACCCGAATCGCAACGCCCGTCCACCTCCTTCATCTTCGTCCAGCACCAGCCCATCGTCAGCGTCACCGTCGTCTTCCCCGACCGCTTCATCTACCCCGACCACCGCGGGCAACATCGGCCTCTGCCGATTTGCGCCACAACCGTCGTCGAGTCCTTCTCTGCTAGCCTCCTCGACATGGCATACAGGTTGTGTGCAGGTCCCCGTCTCCGCATGCCCGGTGCTAGCAACACCGACGTGTGGCTTCGTCCCCGGTGTGTTCTTAGGCCTAGCAAACCTGGAGCGACGCATCGTCAACATCGACTTCATCCGTCTACGCATGCGCGGTGCTGGCAACACCGATGTATGCCTTCGTCCATGATGTGTCCCCGGGCTTGGCAAACTCGGCGCGACGCGTCTCAACTACGTCTTCCTCCCGGCGCACCACTACTTCGACACCACTGCACCCATGATTAACTCGACGCCTCCTCGTGCCCACGTCGACTTCCTCGACACCGGCTACCCCGACTCGACATCGACCACGACGTTCTTCGCACGGCTACCTCGACCACGGCTACACCACCCTACGCTCTCGGCTATCTCGACCAACGCACAAAGGGCTACCGCCTTGTTTGAGCAACCTCGTCGGTTTCTACTCCAGCCACAACTTCCACAATGCATCGACCGTTATGACTGTGGGGGGATGACCGTCGGCTTACCTTCGGATTCTTCTCCAGTCTCACCGTCTGCGTCGTTGCCGTTGTGACTGCGGGGGATGTTGAGTGACGTGATTGTTTAGGAAAGCATAGATAGACTAGGATTTGTTTCTGCCTTGAGTTGTACTCCAAGATGATAATGTACTATATATATGCCCACAAGGCTCAAGCAATACACATTATTCCACCAATTCCTAATCTCCCGGTCAACATTGGCTATCATAGATACTCCCTCCGTTCCTAAATACAAGTCTTTCTAGAGATTTCACTAGTGGATTACATACGGATGTATATAGACATACTTTAAAGTGTAGATTCACTCATTTTGCTTCGTATGTAATTCCTTAGTGAAATATCTTAAAAGACTTATATTTAGGAACGGAGGGAGTAGATAGGATATGATAGGGGAGAGGATGAAGAATCATGGTGGCAAGCGGAAGAGGAAGATGATTGGCGGCGCAAGAAGCAGCGATGTTCCACCAAAGCTCGAGGAGCAGTCGGCCGAAAACAAACAGATCCGCACCGCCAGCGAGGGCGAGGGCGAGGGCCGGTCGATCTACTTCGCGGTGAACATCTTGATCGGCAGCAATCGCGTGGTGGCCTCCCTCTACAAGGTGCATTATCCCTACCCGTGCTCCCCGAGCCCGAGGCGGCTGCAACCGGTCGCCTCGATGGATGCCTCGTCCGGCCTCAACTACGTGCCCGTGCAGACACGCAGCCGCAGGTGGATCGTCGCGGTCAGCGCCCGCCACACCACCGTCTTCGACACCCACACCAAAGAGCTCATCGTTGGGCCGGATCTCCTCAGCGAAAAAAGATCTTCCGTGCTAGTGTCCGTGGAGGACAAGATCTATGCTCTCTCAAGCGTTCCCGAGATCAAGGGAGAACGAGATCTGGAGCCCTGGTTCGAAATCCTTGACCTCTCCACAGCTAGAGCCGTCGATGGACGCCTCCAGGGGCAAAATTGACAAAAATGACCCCTGGGGGGAAAGAACTCACGGAGTGACCCCTCGGGCAAAAATATGTCACCCGGCTGACCCTTTTGTGTGGCGCCCGACACCTAGGCGCCACACTACACTGTGTGACGCCTAGCCCTTCGGCGCCACACCCCCCGACCACCTGGCAGGGAGGGCCCACCCCCCAGGACGTGTGACGCCTAAGCCTCAAGCGTCACACATTGTAATGTGTGGCGCCGAACGCTTAGGCGCCACACATTGACTTAACTGCCCACGGGCCAGCCTCCCTCCCCACCCCTCCCCACCCCCTCCTCATTCCCCTCCCCCATCCCCCTCTCCCAGCCACTGGCCCCTCCCTCAAATCCTTCTCTAAATCACCAAATCTGAAGGTTTGGACCGGGCATTTGTTGTCCAATCACTCCCCTAAGGTAATCCCCACCTCTCCCCTCATTCTCATCCAAAGAAAAATCTTTTGTGGTCTTTTTTTGCAAATTTGAGGAAACCCTAGTTTTTCATGAAATGTGGGATGTATATGATATTGTTGTATTTGTTTGTATGTTAGGATAAGGGGTGTGATGGGGTTAGGATTAGGGTTGTTTGGATGTTTGCATTATGGTTGTTTTAGGGTTAGGCTAGGGTTAGGCTATGGTTAGGCTAGGGTTAGGGATGTTTGGTTGTGTTAGGGTTATGATGGGGTTAGGGTTATTTGGAAGTTAGGCTAGGGTTATTGTAATTGTATGATTGCTTATAAAAAAGGTTCTATGTTTTGTTGTTTAGGTATGGGAAGAACATGTGTTTATGTTCATCACGTGGACAAGGATGCCTTTTTAAAAGGCAATATTGATCCGGACTCGGATGAGCTTGACATGGTGTTCGATTTGTGTCCTAGCTATGGTGAATTGTTGGAACAAGTCCGAAAGGATTTGAATTGGATGGACCCTAGTGATGTGGTTGAGTTTGATGGTAGGCATAATGTGGGATTCGGAATGCACATTCGTTGGAAGACCATGCGTGTCAACTCCGAGCAACGTTGGCTTGCATACAAGGATCTTAGCCTTGCGGATGAAGCCATGGTTGACGGAGGCGAAGGCATATTGTTTGGAGTTAGGCCACCTTCTCATCGGGACACACATGGGAAGAATATTATTTTGCCGGGGTCAAAGTTTGAAACATTCTTTGAACTGAAGATGTGGTTGGATGAATATTCTGTTACGCATTATAGGCCACACAAAGTTGTTCATTCAAACATGAAGCTGCGTTACACGGTTGCATGTGAGGATAGAGGGTGTCCTTGGATTGTCCGTGCAAGACCATGGAAAGGAGGGCCAGGATGGAACATTGTCAGTTGTATGCCTCACATGTGTCGAGGCAAGAGGGTTGATGGTGCCCTTTCGTCACAAAGCCATAGACAACTCACCTCCGAGTTCATCGCTTATAGGCTTTCCAACTCCATCTCCTCTCTGGCGGACAATGCTGGCGGTACTGGGTTCGTCGTATGCTCGAAGCTGCGTGCACACTTTGCTCGAACATAATGACATAGCTCTTATGATGCTTATGCCAATCCTTGATCTTTCGCTGCCTCCTCCTATCCAACCTGCTTTTAACAAAACCCATCAGTAGCTCGCTCAACACTAAGAACAAAACTAATCAGTACTTCTTTTTTGTTACCTGTGAAGCTGTGTGTCCGCGTCCACCCACTCCGGCGGGTGTGGCTGAAAGAACCCAAATTGATGCATCACACGATGCGGGAGATGAAACTCAACCGCCCAATTGCATATAAGGGGACAACGCATTAGCCAAAGATGTTTTTCCTGCATGCATAGTGGATTGAGCTCGAACGTGTGTGCATCACCAAAGTTTGGTCCGACACCATATGGCTTCCATTCCACCTACAACACAACATAAAAGGCACAATTCATTTTACTCACAACATAAAAGCTGGAAGTCAACTCTGAAACCATCTTACCTGCTCGGGGGGTAAGCGAATCCATCTCGTTGGTGTATTGCTTGTACAATAGGTTCACTTCGCTTGCCACCTCCGATACCAAGTCCCACTTGTAAGACCATGTTGGTTGCCGTACAGGGTTGCAGTAGTCATCCCAGGTATTCCACTCTGAGCTTTTAGGGCGTCCAACAGGTAGGCGTTCCCAGCTCCATACTAAAAGTAGGAGCATACAACCACCAACTCCACCGTCCTTTGTGGTCGTGCGACAAGCATCGTCCAACTAGAAGTAACAACAAACATGCATCAGTTTAGCAGAAAAAGATAACAGAGAGTACTTAATACTAACAATTTATTACCTGCCGATACAAGTAAGCCAATGCGGCCGAGCCCCAGCTGAACTTGTTGTCGAAAACAGTCAACGCCTTCAGCCACATCCATGGAGCATTCTTGCCAGTGTCGTAAGCAAAGATAGTCCTAGAGATGACATACCACATGTACACGCGAGCATACCTCTGGATCACCTCGTCATCTGCGTCCTGAGGACACTGAGCAAAGTTCGCGGCAATCCAAGTGAAAGGAGCGCCGGCCGGGACTCTATCTTTCTTCCCTCCATCTTCTACCTCCGGCTCCAGCGGCGACATACCAATAAGAGCCTCCATTTGTTGCCGCCATTCCTCGGAATCAGTGCTCATACAAAGAGGCTTCCCCTCGATCGGAAGTGCGGTGATCATGGAAACATCTTGAAGAGTAACCGTCATCTTCCGGTCCGGAGGTGAAAACTATGTGTCTCCGGCCAACAACGATCAATAAGTGTTGTGACTGCCGCAGCGTTCAGATTGGGCGTTGACCGACTCACAAGCTGCACGAATGGAAGGAGTCCTGTCATCTTGATGTATGGGGTGTACCGCTCATCGTACTGCATTACAGAAGATGCCCCATGAGACCGGATCTTCAAGGTTTTAAGCTCCTGCAAACAGATAGGAGAAGAAGATATCAAGTGCTTATTACATTTTCAAAAAATTACTCATCTACTAATCATTTTCTACTTACCATTTTCTTCTCCGACATGAAATAGGCCCGGTGTTCAACGTCATAAACATTATTCAGAAGCCACACCATCCTATAAATCACAAAAAAATACTCATATTCAAAAAATTACTCATCTACTAATCCACTAATCTACATATCCTAACTACTCAAATCCTAAAAACTCATATGAACTACTACTACTCATATACTCATATACTAACTACTAATATGAACTACTACTACTCATAGACTCATATACTAACTACTAATACTAATTACTAATACTAACTATTAATACTAACTACTAATATGAACTACTACTACTCATATACTAACTACTAATACTAACTACTAATATACTAACTCCTAATACTCATATACTAACTACTAATATACTAACTACTCAAATCCTAAGAACTCATATCCTAACTAGTCAAATCAATCTACTCAACAAAAACCTATTCCACTTGGGTAGAAGGATGGGAAACGGAAGGAGATGGGGGAGGAGATTACCTTGGGAGATCAATCCAAGGAAGAAATCACCAGATCTGAAGGAGATGGGGGATGGGATTAGGGATTCGAAGAGAGCCAGCCGCCGCCGTTGTTGTTTCTGTTTGAATGAGGGAGGGGAATGGGGAGGGGGTGGGGAGGGGGGCTGGCCCGTGGGCAGTTAAGTCAATGTGTGGCGCCTAAGCGTTCGGCGCCACACATTACAATGTGTGACGCTTGAGGCTTAGGCGTCACACGTCCTAGGGGGTGGGCCCTCCCTGCCAGGTGGTCGGGGGGTGTGGAGCCGAAGGGCTAGGCGTCACACAGTGTAGTGTGGCGCCTAGGTGTCGGGCGCCACACAAAAGGGTCAGCCGGGTGACATATTTTCCCCGAGGGGTCACTCCGTGAGTTCTTTCCCCCCACGGGTCATTTTTGTCAATTTTGCCCGCCTCCACGGCTGCTCCTGGGAGGAGCTGCCCAGCCCGCCTTGCTTCCCGTCTCCGTCTCGGCTGACCCCCTATGAGTTGAGGCACCCGCCTATGGTCACCGTGCACTCCTATGTGCTCGTCGGCGACTACTTACTGCTGTCACTCAAGTCGCTGACCTGCCAAGCCACCCATGTGTTCCACACCGTCTCGGCCAAGTGGCAGACGGTTGATCATCGCAAGAGTCTGCCTTTTGTCGGCCGTGCCACCCCGCACGACGCCGCGGCCGGCGTATACCTTGGGATTTTTTCACTGTTTTGATCCTTAAGGCGTAAGTTCATCACATAACGAACTCGGTTCGAAACTATGTCACGTTTTGACCCTTTTGGAAACGCCATAGTCCGTGGCGTTGGAGGCCTTAGGCCAAACGCCAGTCTACTGGACGTTGCAGACCAAGCAGAAACGCCAAGAGGGCTGGCATTGCAGACCAAGCAGCATGCCGTGGGCTGGCTGGATGTCGTCGCTGCGTTCCATAGTGGGTCTGCAATGCCAGGACTGTTGGCGTTTCACAATCGGCCTGCAACGCCACATTAGACTGGCGTTGCAAGAAAGAAAACACGCCACGGTAGACAGGCGTGTCACTTAGGGCAGCAACGCCAGTACTGTTGGCGTTTCACAGTGGGTCTGCAACGCCACAGTAGGCTGGCGTTGCAGAAAATAGAAAACGCCACGGTAGACAGGCGTATCACTATAGGGCAGCAACGCCACGGTAGACTGGCGTTTCTATGTGCGTCTGCAACGCCACGGGCTCTGGCGTTTCAAAAAATGTCAGATCGTGAAATAGTTTCAGTCAGAGTTCATTCCGTGAAATACTTTCATCCCACGTATCAAAATCGTGAAAAAATCCTATACCTTGGCGAGTCATGTGGGCACGACCGATGGTGCTCTCTCTACCGTCAGGAACAGCCAGCCGTCCTAACTGCTTACAAAATCAAGCTCCTTCCTGCTGCAAGCCTGCCGAGCAGCAACCAGGCAAAATTGACAAAATTGACCCCTGGGGCGAAAGAACTCACGGATTGACCCCTCGGGGGAAATAATTCACCGGCCTGAGCCTTTTGTGTGGCGCCCGACACCTAGGCGCCACACTGTACTATGTGACGCCTAGAGGTTCGGCGCCACACCCCCGACCACGTGGCAGTGAGGGGCCCACCCCCAGGCAGTGTGACGCCTAAGCCTCAGGCGTCACACATTGTAATGTGTGGCGCCTGACCCTTAGGCGCCACACATTGAATTATACAGCCACAGGCCAGCCCCCCCTCCCCACCCCCTCCCTCATTCCCCTCCCCCAGCCCCTCTCCCAGCCACTGCCCCCTCCCTCGAATCCTTCTCTAAATCACCAAATCTGAAGGTTTGGACCGGGAATTTGTTGTCCAATCACTCCCCTAAGGTAATCCCCACCTCTCCCCTCATTCTCATCCAAAGGAAAATCTTTTGTTTTCTTTTTTTTTTGCAAATTTGAGGAAACCCTAGTTTTTCATGAAATGTGGGTTGTATATGATATTGTTGGTTTTGTTTGTATGTTAGGATAAGGGGTATGACGGGGTTAGGATTAGGGTTGTTTGGATGTGTGCATTATGATTGTTTTAGGGTTAGGCTATGGTTAGGCTAGGGTTAGGGATGTTTGGTTGTGTTAGGGTTATGATGGGGTTAGGGTTATTTGGAAGTTAGGCTATGGTTATTGTAATTGTATGATTGCTCATAAAAAAGGTTCTATGTTTTGTTGTTTAGGTATGGGAAGAACATGTGTTTATGTTCATCACGTGGACAAGGATGCCTTTTTAAAAGGAAATATTGATCCGGACCCGGATGAGCTTGACATGGTGTTCGATTTGTGTCCTAGCTATGGTGAATTGTTGGAACAAGTCCGAAAGGATTTGAATTGGATGGACCCTAGTGATGTAGTTGAGTTTGCTGGTAGGCATAATGTGGGATTCGGAATGCACATTCGTTGGAAGACCATGCGTGTCAACTCCGAGCAACGTTGGCTTGCATACAAGGATACGGTGGCCGAATCACTAGACAAGGCTCTAGAGTTATTTGCCATGAAAACAAATGTTCCTAACTTGTTGGATTTGAACCGGGTTGCCTCTTCGATTGTTGAAGCTATTCCTGCAGCCATCAACGAAGAGGCCAACATTGAACCTCTTTCTTGTGTCTATGAGGCTAACGAAGAGGTCAACATTGAACATGAACCATTGGTAGAGGCTAATTATGAGCACTATGATGATGGTAATGTTCTTCATGACAACAATCTTGGTGATTTGGACAAATATAATTTGCAGGAGACAATGGACCATTCCATTCCGTACTCACGTGGCTATGCCTCTGAGTCTGACGATGAGGGTCCCGATGAAGAACTTGATGAGGAAGGGTTCACGGCAAAGGAGGCTGAAGCTTTCACGAAGGTATTAAAGCATGATCACCGGACACCATTGTTCGAGGATCTTAGCCTTGCGGATGAAGCCGTGGTTGACGGAGGCGAAGGAATATTGTTTGGAGTTAGGCCACCTTCTCATCGGGACACACATGGGAAGAATATTATTTTGCCGGGGTCAAAGTTTGAAACATTCTTTGAACTGAAGATGTGGTTGGATGAATATTCTGTTACGCATTATAGGCCACACAAAGTTGTTCATTCAAACATGAAGCTGCGTTACACGGTTGCATGTGAGGATAGAGGTTGTCCTTGGATTGTCCGTGCAAGACCATGGAAAGGAGGGCCAGGATGGAACATTGTCAGTTGTATGCCTCACATGTGTCAAGGCAAGAGGGTTGATGGTGCCCTATCGTCGCAAAGCCATAGACAACTAACCTCCGAGTTCATCGCTTATAGGCTTTCCAACTCCATCTCCTCTCTTCCTACAATGAGCATAAAAAGCGTACAAGACCTTGTGAAAGCCCTGTTTCACTACGAGGTGAAATATGGTAAGGCATGGAAAGCAAAGCAAGCCGCATTCAAGATGTTGTATGGTGATTGGGAGGAAGCATACAACCGCATACCTAGGTTGTTGGGAGCTATTGCCCACACTAACCCGGGCATGGTTCATGTGGTCGAGCCGTATGGGGAGAAAACAAGGATTAAGAATGGAAATAGGGTTCGCGTATTTGGCCGTGCATTTTGGGCATTTGAGCAATGTGTGAGGGCTTTCCAGCATTGTCGTCATGTCATCTCCATCGATGGCACGTTTTTGACCGGACAATTCAAGGGCACTTTGTTGGTTGCAATAGCAAGTGATGCCAATAACCGGTTGATGCCTTTGGCTTTTGCTTTGGTTGAGGCAGAGAACAATGTTAACTGGGAATGGTTCTTGCATATTTTGAGAACCAAAGTATTACCGTTTGAGAGGGAAGTATGTGTCATATCGGATCGTCATCAAGGCATACTTAACGCGGTTGACATTGTCATTCCCGGCCATTCTCCTTTGCATCATCGATGGTGCATGAGGCATTTCTGTGCAAACTTCTACCGGGCATGTGGTAGCAATGAGTTGGCGGATGATCTTCAAGATTGTTGTCAAGCATTTTCTGACAAACGATTTGCAAGATTGTACAATGCTTTGCTTGTAAACAAAAAACTTGATGCAGGTGGGCTTGAGTTTCTTAACAGGCACATTGAACTTCGGGCCAAGTGGGCACGAGCTTATGACGAAGATGGCCGAAGATATGGTCAAATGACCAGTAACATGGCAGAATGCTTCAATCGGGTGTTGAAGGGTGTCCGTGCGTTGCCGGTGACGGCAATAGTTCAATACACATTCGACAAGTTGAGAGCATACTTTCTAAAGTACTCACAAGAAACAGATGATCAGATTGCGGGAGAGAACAAGAAAAAGTATAAGTACCAGTTTCCACCAAAGGTTGACAAATGGATGGTATTTCAATCACGGAAGGCTGACTCCCAAACGGCTACCGTCTACAACAACGAGGATTGGACATGCGAAGTGAATGAGCCCGGAGGAACGACAAACGATGGCCAGCAACACGGAAACAGGGCGTTCAAGGTTTCTTTATCCTTGTGTGATTGCTCTTGTGGGAGGCCAAGGTTGCTTCATCTCGCATGCTCGCATTTGTACATGGCAGCTCGCAGTAGGAATGTGGACATCAACCATCCACTAACCATGAGGGAGTCCGAGTTCTCGATCATGACCACGAAGCATACATGGGCTCCTAGATTTGAACCATACTTTGACCAATCACAATGGCTGGAGTATCATGGAGTACAACTATGGCCCGACCCAGAGTGGAAGGTTGTGAAACTGGGAAGACGAAAGTCAAAGCATTTTAGAGGAGACATGGACGGATGGGGCCATGGTGGTGGCAGAGAAATGGGGAACAACCAATTCCAAGAGCCTACTGAGAGATCATAATGTGGAGATTGCGGTGTAACAGGGCACAACAGAAGAAGGTGTACGGCGCGAAAGAAGAAGTCCAAAAACAATGATTCCAGGTCAAGCCAACCAAGTCCTAGCCAACCAAGTCCTAGCCAACCAAAAACAATGATGGAGAGGGCTGCAAAGAAGTTGAGAGAGGAGGATGCAGCGGAAGCGCGAAAGAAGAAGGATGAGGAGCATAAGGCAAAGAGGGATGAGGAGTGGCAAATGTTCCTTGAGCATAAGCGATATGAGGCTAGGATAAAGGAGAATGACAGGAAGACGCTAGAGAAACGTAAAAAAGAATATGAAGCTAACTTTAAGAAGATGTTGACAGAGGCCGCGGCAAAGAGAGAGCGGGAGCATCAGAGCTTCACGGAGAGGGTTAAGGAAGAGGCTTCAAAACTGCGCAAAAGGGAAGAGGAAGAGGAAGAAGAGAGGAAGAAGAAGAAGGGTAAGGGGCCTTGCTCGACCCAATAGAGCCGGATGCTTGTAATCTATGTGTTGTTGAACCTTGTTTGGTTCCACGCTTTATTACTATGAAACTCCACTATGTATGCACTTTTGGACGTATGTTAGTTCAAGAACCGTCTGTATGTTTGAACTCCACCACCACTACTATGCGCTTTGTGTTGTATGTTTTAACGTATGTATCTGAACTCCTCCACCACTACTATGTGTTGTATATTTGAACTCCTCCTCCATTAATATGCAGTTCTTGGCATGACAGAGTGTGTGGCGCCTAAGCCTTAGGCGCCACACATGTGTGGTGTGGCGCCTAAGGCTTAGGCGCCACACATGGACTTATACAGCCACGGCCCAGCCCCCTCCCCACCCCCCTCCCCACGAGAGCCCCCGGCCACCGGATCCTTTCCTTTCGCATAATCATCCGGTGAGTAGCGCTTAAATTCCTTCCTGGGCTTCAAATGCCTTTCTTGACCTCTTTGCGCTATAATCACAAGACAATGACAACAAATAAGTGCAAGTGAATAGGTCCACTAGAATTCATAATTTACATAGGGGAGCACACTTACCACAAAGTTCAGGACAGGGGCGAAGGAAGTTTGGTACCCTTCGCGAATCAACTTGCTGTAACCGCCTTGGGCAAGTTCATCGTACTCAGTGGGTTCTTCCAATATGTCCTCCTCGTAAGCCGGCGGACAAATCTCGACACGAGTACTCTCCTGAAACCATCTTAGGTAGTTGCTGAACGCAAGAGCACAATGCTGACGGTACTGGGTTCGTTGTATGCTCAAAGTTGCCTGCACACTTTGCTCGAACATAAGGACATAGCTCTTATGATGCTTCTGCCAATCCTTGATTTTTCGCTGCCTCCTCCTATCCAACCTGCTTTGAACAAAACACATCAGTAGCTCGCTCAACACTAATAACAAAACTAACCACTAATTATTTTTTGTTACCTGTGAAGCTGTGTGTCTGTGTCCACCCACTCCGGCGGGTGTGGCTGAAAGTAACCAAATTGACGCAGCACACGATGCGGGAGATGCCACTCAACCACCCAATTGCATATTAGGGGACAACGCATTAGCCAAAGATGTATTTCCTGCACGCATAGTGGATTCAGCTCGAACGTGTGTGCATCACCAAAGTTTGTCCCGACACCATATGGCTCCCATTCAACCTACAACACAAGATGGATACCACAATTCATTTCACTCACAACATAGAAGCTGGAAGTCAACTCTGAAACCATCTTACCTGCTCGGGGGTAAGCGAATCCATCTCGTTGGTGTATTGCTTATACAATAGGTTCACTTCGCTTGCCACCTCCGATACCAAGTCCCACTTGTAAGCCCATGTAGGTTGCCGTACAGGGTTGCCGTGGTCATTCCAGGTATTCCACTGTGAGCTTTTAGGGCGTCTAACAGGTAGGCGTTCCCAGCTCCATACTGAAAGTAGGAGCATACAACCACCAACTCCACCGTCCTTTGTCGTCCTGCGACAAGCATCGTCCAACTACAAGTAACAACAAACATGCATCAGTTTAGCAGAAAAAGATAACAGAGAGTACTTAATACTAACAATTTATTACCTGCCGATACAAGTAAGCCAGTGCGGCCGAGCCCCAGCTGAACTTGTTGTCCAAAACAGTCAACGCCTTCAGCCACATCCATGGAGCATTCTTGCATGTGCCGTCCGCAAAGATAGTCCTAGAGATGACGTACCACATGTAGACGCGAGCATACCTCTGGATCACCTCGTCATCTGCGTCCTCAGGACAATGAGCAAAGTTGGCGGCAATCCAAGTGAAAGTGGCGCCGGCACGGACTCTATCTTTCTTCCCTCCATCTTGCACCTCCGGCTCCTGCGGCGACATACCAATAAGAGCCTCCATTTGATGCCGCCATCCCTCAGAATCAGTGCTCATACATAGTGGCTTCCCCTCAATGGGAAGAGCGGTGATCATGGAAACATCTTGAAGAGTAACCGTCATCTCTCCGGTCCGGAGGTGAAAACTATGTGTCTCCGGCCTCCAACGATCAATGAGTGCTGTGACTGCCGCAGCGTTCAGATTGGGAGTTGACCGACTCACAAGCTGCACGAATGGAAGGAGTCCCGTCATCTCGATGTGTGGGGTGTACCGCTCATCGTAATGCATTACAGAGGATGCCCCATGAGACCGGATCTTCAAGGGCGTAAGCTCCTGCAAACATATAGGAGAAGAAGATATCAAGTGCTTATTACACATATACTCATATTCAAATAAGACTCATATACTCATATGAACTACTACTAATACTAACTACTACTACTAACTACAAACCAAAACCTAATGCAATTCCTAGACCTACTACTACTAACTACTACTACTACTAACTACTAACTAGTCATATACTCAACCAAATCCTAACTCATATACTAACTTGTCAAATCCTAACTCATATCCTAACTAGTCAAAACCTAATACAATTCATATACCTACCACTACTACTAACTACTACTAATACTAAGTACTACTACTAACTACTACTACTACTACTCATATACTCAACCAAATCCTAACTAGTCAAATCCTAAGAACCTACTCAAATCAATCTACTCAACCAAAACATAATAAAATTGGATAGAAGGATGGGAAAGGGAAGGGATGGGGAGGACATTACCTTGGGGGATCAATCCAAGAAAGAAATCCTCAGATCCGAAGGAGATGGGGGAGGGGATTAGGGAGGGGATGAGAGCCAGCCGCCGCTGCAGTGGCAGTTTCTGTTTGAATGAGGGAGGGGGTGGGGAGGGGGGCTGGCCCGTGGCTGTATAAGTCAATGTGTGGCGCCTAAGGGTCAGGCGCCACACATTACAATGTGTGACGCCTGAGGCTTAGGCGTCACACTGCCTGGGGGTGGGCCCCTCACTGCCACTTGGTAGGGGGTGTGGCGCCGAACCTCTAGACGTCACACAGTACAGTGTGGCGCCTAGGTGTCGGGCGCCACACAAAAGGGTCAGGCCGGTGAATTATTTCCCTCGAGGGGTCAATCCGTGAGTTCTTTCGCCCAGGGGTCATTTTTGCCAATTTTGCCCAGCAACCATGACAAGGATCCTGCCATGAAGTTATCCATCACTGGGGTTCTAGTAAAATCCTCTGAGACAGCGACCGCTAGTGCTGGCGGTGTCGTTAAGGGAATCTTCTGCTCTTCGCTGCGTAATGGTGGGAGCTTCTGTTCGTTGAACTGGAGATCTAGCAAGCGCATACGACGTTCTTGGGATGGTGATCTCCTTGCAGATGAGATTTACTTGCCAAGGAAGGCTTACATAACCTTGAAAACCTATCAAATGGATGAGGACAACTCTGTTCTAGAGCAGGGCAAGGCACTACCTGTTACAACACACAAGATCGCAATCCCTGAGCAACCGGAGCAGGACTTCAAGATTCGCACTAAATCTGGAGGGTTCGTTTACCCAGATTATCTCACTGTTTTTAATACCTTCAGTATGAATGAGTATGTCCCTGTGACACCTCCAGTAAATTTGTAGCAAGTTGCTTGAGAAATTTATGTTTGGGTTACTACTTTGGGAAACTTTGATAAATGGTGCGTCCAACTACATTAGAGTATAATATACTAGGGTATCAGTATGTAAATCAATTAACAGATTGTGTGAAAGAAAAATAAAAAATACTATTAACCATGTTCTTAAAATACAAGGACTAAACATTTACTGGAAGTAAAGGTTTGAAAAGCTTATAACAATATTATCAAGAACTTTGTGTAAGTATCTCCATTAAGGTTTTATTGAAAATGTTCACAATTCATACAGATAGAATAATAAATTGTGAATGACACATGCTCCTGCTCATCTGCCCATTATTCTATGTCAAGATGTTTCTTGGAGAAGAAGGGTAGGACATAACATAAATAATATGCCTAGAGATGAAAAAAAAAACCGGAGAGTTGTACATACACAGGAACATGATACGTAAAGACTTGAAAGTAGAAAGAAAAGGAAAAACCCAAGCATATTTGGTGATTAGCATTTCTTGGCGTTTCTTTTTTTTCCATTCATTAATCAGCGGTATCCATACTTGATGCTCTTACTTGACACCTGTACATTTTTTGTTTTAAAAATCAACAGCATCCAGTTTCTTGTTTTTATTCGGTTAGATTAGATAGGATGTAAGGGTCGTGCACATTTGTTGTATTTGGGCACAAAACACTTGTGTTATCTGTTTGCCAAGAATGAGTACGCTCAAGTGTCAGAACTTTTACCTGACCTGATAATTTTTGTCTCAGGCCAGCTGCTGCTACTGGAGATGTGGTTGCAGTTTGAGTAGATACTGGACTGGCCAGTGTGTCGAAGCGGAAGAACGCCTAGTACCTTTAAATCTGAACCCATAGAAGGTCCCATTTTATTTTTGAGCCTAACTTTGACCGCCGGTTTAACAAAGAAAATATGAGTTATATACACCCTAAACTGTACTGTTGGATTTTCATTGGAAAATGTTTCCAGCAGTATACTTTTTATAGAAGACAACTCATATTTTTGCGGTTAAATTTGTGGCCAAAGTTAGACTCAGTGTACAATTGGGGGCGTTTTAAACTGGTCCGGCTGGAGTATATTTCTTTTGCTTGGACAGGATGTTATATTTGTATGCCGAACGACTAGTATATTATCTGTTTAAATCGCTTGCTACTCATCTCTCCCTAATAATAAAGCAAATAGGATTTCTGGTCGTCCGTCATGAAAATTATCCCTAAAGTTTGCATTAATTACCCACCATGCCACCGGTAAGTAATAGAAAACGTTTCACAAAGCAAAAAATCTTGAACTGGCCGGTCTATATAAAAACCTCCTATATTACGCTCTGCATGCTGGGAGAATATCCAGCACACCGTATGGGCCGGCCCATGCACTTGCACCTGCTTTTAGTTTCGTTTATTTATTTATTTTCAGTTCCATTTTATTTTTTTATTTTAAATAATTTAGAACTTCAAATAATCTTTAAAATTTTAATAAACTGAAAATTATAAATCAATATATTTATAAAAAAAAATGTTTGTGACTTCAAAAACTGCCCGCAGTTTTGTATAAAATGCTCGCATATACAATAAAATGTTGCAATTTTAGAAAAAAAATTGTACAATAAGAAAAGTCCATGATTTCAAATACAATTCCATGTATTCAAAATTATTAAAGGCATTTAACAAAATGCTTTCTAATTGAAAATATGTTAATGCATTTAAGAAATATCCTAAAATTTTAAAAATAGCTAATGCCTGTTTTGATAGTTTCTTTTTTTATTTAAAATTTTCCATTCCATTTTTGTTTATTTCTAATTTAAATAATTTAGAACTACATAAACTTTTGCATATTAAAAATTAGGAATTTTGAAATAAAATGCTGAGGAAAACATAATGTCCATGAATTTAATAAATATATTACTGATTTATAACAATGTCCATGAATTTAATAAATATATTACTGATTTATAAAAATGTTTGTTTATTTAGAAAAAATTCATGTGTTTCAAAAAATGTTTGTGAATTTAAAATAAAATCCTCCAACATAAAAATTATGTTCGCTTTTTCTTGAATTGGTCGCCAATTCAAAAGAAAATGTTTAAACACGTTCGAAATATAAAAAATATTCATGATTTTTAGTAAATGTTTGTAAATTGTAAAAAAAAATTCTCGATTTTAAAATTGTTCCCATATTTGTAAAGTTGTTCACGAAAGATCTAATGTATGTAGTTAAACATTAATGCTTCTAAGTCTTTGTGACAATATAACTGTGTGAATTTTGAAGAATTAACTGTTGGATGGATCGAATTATTATTGTATGTTTTCTAAATTTTTTTATTGAAATTCAGAATAAATCTTTGAGTTACCAAGATTTTTGACAACCATGATATATATTTTTTGAAAATGTAAAGATTGCTTCAACTTGTGAATAAATTTAAAAGAAGAAACATTTTCTTACATTTGTGCATAAAATTTCAAAATCAAGCGATGATATGTGAACATAATGTGGTCACCATCATTGAAGATTTTTTTTCCGTGGCAACGCATGGGCCATTTTGCTAGTATCTGTTTAAATCGCTTGCTACTACTACTACCGTAGGACTCCTGGTCGGGCCTTAAAAAGCCTGCGGTACAAAACCCAGACCCGGCCTGCCCTGACCATATGGCCTAGTTTTTGGGCCCAAGCCTGAAGAAGCCTGGCCCGGCCTGACATAGGCATAAAAACGGGTTCCCATTGGTCCGAGCCTGGACTGGTCTGATGTTCGAGCTTGATTTCTAGGCCCGAGCCTATCTTGGCTGTGCTGGGTTTTTCATGGCCAAGTATATGTAGGAGTATCATCATCAAAATGTGCTGTATCGTTTCAATTTTATTGGATGTGCTGGAATGTGTGAATCTACAGCTATATTCTAAATCGTTAAGCCTCGCAACCCTTTCCTTTGTATCGGACCTTTCCCGCTTTCCTTACTTTCCTTCCTCACTCAAACTTCAAAAAGTCCTTCCATGAATCTAGGGAAGGAAAACCACCTCTGACTTCGCCAAGTCTCCCTTTCTTTGGTCGAAGGCTTCAGGTCAAGATCCTTTTTCCTATCTATTGAAGATGCAAAGAGAGATGCTTCTTCCTCTTCAAGTTGGAAGTGCAAGAAGAAATGCGGTAAATAGGAGTTCCATCTACCACGCACTCGCCCCACACTCCAGCTAACTTCAGCATCCATACTCAGCTAGGAGGAAGGTGCCGGGGACACTATGAACACACATGTACTTGGTTGACTTCACGTCCCGTCTCACAACCGGGTAAGATCAAATAAACAAACAGTCGCCTTCGAAAGGCCCTCTATGGGAAAAAAAGCAACCACCTCGTGCTTGGTTTGAGCGGTTCAGCTCTGTGGTTCAAGCTGCTGGTTTCTCTTCTAGTGAGCATGACCCTGCAATTTTCACTCATACATCTGACCGCGGTCGTACCTTGCTTCTTCTCTATGTTGATGATATGTTGATCACTGGAGATGAGTCAGCAGCCGTAAGCCCAGGATAGGGGAGACATGGCCTTTAGGCCGTATCGACCCGATGCCGAAGGACTGTTCCTAGCCTCGAGGAGTGAATCCGAGAGGCGTGACTGGAGCCACTGAGGGGTATTGTTCTCCGTAGAGACGAGGTGAGATCTACCGGAGAGGGGGAAACAAGATTACACTCAAACACGTCTCATTTCAGCGACAGTTAATTTTGTAGGGAGGGAGTGCTTGATTTGATTTAAACATTATTAGATAGTTGGTGCTGCTGTTTTCCTCTTAATCAAGGAGCTTGATAGCATCATCTCAAATAAAAAGGAGCTTGATAGCATAGTGGAGTTGTGGAGCCCCAGAGGTAGAGCTAGTCCTGGCTTACGTAGTAATTACATAGTCCTGGTTTATTTTGCTCCGTATGTACTTCTCTAGTGAATTTTCTAAAAAAAACTTATATTAAAAAACGGAGGGAGTATTTCATTACATTATTCTTCTGAACTGGAGCCCTTCAACGTCTGAAAATCTCTTGTACGGGTGTTGTGATTGTCGAATCTTTTTTGTTTTGTTTTGTTTTGCGGAGAGAAGATTTACATTACTCAATTAATAAGTTCTTACAATCATCGGAAACCAACTCACGGACCTTTTCAGGACCAGACCCTAGCCAAAGTCACCGTTCACTAGCTTTATTTTAACTATGAAGTTTCACGCAAGCTTTTCAAGTACTTGATCCCTTAACAATAGGAGCATACACCGAGCGTTCCACTCCGGTGTCTTGAATCATAGTCACCGCCATGGATGAGTCTAACTCAATAGCAATCGGAGAGTTGCATCTTTGTAAGGGAAAGACCCTCCATACATGCATATAGCTCCACTTCCAATGCATCACGACACGCGTGCAGATGTCAACACGCAGGAGACACTACTAGAAAAAACCCTACTAGTAGCACGGGACATTTAGCTACCAGCAGCGCTCTCAAGCACGTTACTGCTAAGACGCTATAGCTATTTTTTAACAGTAGCGCGCTTAGCGCTGTCAGCCCATCCGCGCTACTGATATGTGACTTTACCAGTAGCGTTATCTTTAACGCACGCCACTACTAATCCCGTATATTTATTTTGTATTTTTACACGGTTATACATACTAATATACAACAACAATAATAATTTTATAAAAAACAACATTTAGATAAAAGTGGATGGGTGCAAGTGATCAAGTTGGGTTAGAGAGAAAATATGATGTTACAAACTGCAACATCATATTTTCCTCTAATTCAGCTTGGTAACTTGCATCTATCCACTTTAATCTAATCTCTGTCATATAACTCATCATCCTCTTAATCATCTAACAACTCATCATCATCTTAATCATATAAGAACTCATCATCCTCTTAATCATCTAACAGTTTATTATCATCTTAATCATACCAAGTTAAAATTTAATAAAATAGAAAAACACCATAATAATCATAAACTAAAAAAGGTCATCTCTCTTGGCTAGAACATATTATTATCTCCTAGGTAGAACCTACTACCCTCTACTAGGTAAAATAGCGTAAAAAAGGTAAGCTCCACTCTCTTCATTGTGAAGAATAGAGATCCACCAATCTCTCACATGTGGCATGCGCAAATCCTTCACGTCTCCGTCAAGTAGTTGTCAGCGGCTTTTGATTAAATCTTCAAATCTTTTAAGTTTCAGGCTTCCATCCCTTCTATAAAGAGAGTATGCATTGTAGAAACATATAGGCCATCGTGGGCGTAAGCTGGTAACATTCAAATGACGATCTTCTATACTCATCAGATTAGGCACAACCTCTGGCGGGAATTTCTGTTGAAGAACATAATAATAACATAGTTAGCAATCTAGTTTTGCTAAAAAAATTATGTATGCAAAATATGGACTAATTAATGACACAATAGTAAAAAATAATCTTACCATGCTATCTACATGGAAATTATTAGGGTTCAACTCGTGCACTAGTGACATGTATTCAGAATAACTTTCGTCAATATCTTCATAATTGTTCTTATAAACATCAACATCATCAATAAATGAGATCAGATAGTTTTTCTCCAACCAAGTTAGATCGGAGCCAGGACTGTAGTATGTCCTGTCTACTGTCTTTTGAGTTTGTTTTTTAAGAAGAGAAATAAGCTTTCAATTAAAAGTAAACAAGTTAAGTAGGGATGAACGCCAACTATTTTTAAATAAACAATGCAAATCAGTTAACAAATATGGTTGTCAAACTCACATTGAGGTAAAATTGGAAGCATATTGACATTCAGCCAAATGTAGATATTACCTTCAATATCATCTTGAAGACGAATAGTGAAGGTTATTTACATAACCTCCTGAAATCCATATGCCTTGCCTAGAGCTTCTCAAGTTGAGCAACCAAAATGCGAGTGATTAATTGCATTATATTCTATAGTGTAACCAGAAATGTGAAATCATGTTTAGTTCTTAGGTTAGTTCTCTTCGTCTACATATTATACATTTCTTGGAAACCGAGCTTCTTCATGACATATGGTCTTACATGGCAGGGGAAGCACTAGTTGAATTGTAAAAAAAAGAAATTACATGTTGAAGCAAACAAACACAAAGCAAAGATGCAAAAATAATGGTCATCGTTGCATATCGTAAAAACATGAAAAGTTTCGTCAAACTTGATGGTGAAGAACGTGTCGTTTCACAGGTGAGGCTGGCAGTCGCACATACCCCAATCTTTGTTGCAATAATCACACTCAGTGATCCCCTCATCGTCAGACGCCATTTCTTGTGTTCGACCATCAATTGCATGTTTGAAAAATGGAGAAAATGAAGTTGTTTTCTCCATTTTCAAAACTACTCTCAAACGACAACGAATTTCTAACATCTGTCTACATGAAAAAGTTGCTCCGATTCAAAAGCTTTCCAAAGGTATATTATATGCTTCATTCCGATAAACCATTTAAATGTCTCATATATAACGTTAAAACACTTTTTTACGTATTCAAAAAATCTTTTAAACCGTTGCGAGTATGAAAAAAAGATTAACATGGAAAAGTTGCGTGTTTACATCAGCTTTCCATCCGTATATCATTTGCTCAATTCCGGTGAGTGGATGGTGAGTTATGAGCAAAAAACAGCACGTGAAAAACAGACTGAAGTACAAAGTAGACAATCCGAGAAGTTCAAGTTTTCCCCGCGGTACATTTTCGAAGGCTCTATTTCGCACTATAGGCAAAACGTGTGATCTCGGTGTTTTCGAGATTTCTTGAAAATGGCTAGAAATCAGAGAAAACTATCTACATGAAAGAGTTTCTCATTTTCCGTAGATTTTGAACGGTATATTATTTGCCCCATTCCGATAAAGTTTGTACAAATTATGGCCAAAAACTATTTTAGTCATTTTTCAATTCACTTAAAACGTTAAATAATTGGAAAAAAGAATCTACATAGAAAAGTTTCTCATTTGTTCAGGCTTTCTAAAAAGAATCTATTGTTGGAAATATGCCCTAGAGGCAATAATAAAGTGGTTATTATCATATTTCCAGTTCATGATAAATGTCTATTATTCATGCTATAAGTGTATTAACCGGAAACCATAATACATGTGTGAATACATAGATCACAATATGTCCCTAGTGAGCCTCTAGTTGGCTAGCTCGTTGATCAATGGATGGTCATGGTTTCCTGATCATGGACATTGGATGTCATTGATAACGGGAACACATCATTAGGAGAATGATGTGATGGACAAGACTCAATCCTAAGCATAGCACTAGATCGTGTTGTTCGTATGCTAAAGCTTTTCTAATGTCAAGTATCTTTTCCTTAGATCGTGAGATTGTACAACTCCCGGAAATCGTAGGAGTGCTTTGGATGTATCAAACGTCACAACATGACTGGGTGACTATAAAGGTGCACTACAGGTATCTCCAAAAGTGTCTCTTGGGTTAGTACGAATCGAGACCGCGATTTGTCACTCCGTGTTACGGAGAGGTATCTCTAGGCCCACTCGATAGAACATCATCATGAGCTCAATGTGACTAAGGAGTTAGCCACGGGATGATGTGCTACGGAACGAGTAAAGAGACTTGCCGGTAAAGAGACTGAACAAGGTATGGGGATACCGACGATCGAATCTTGGGCAAGTATCATACTGATAGACAAAGGGAATTGCATACGAGTTTGATTGAATCCTTGACATCGTGGAACATGTGGGAATCAATATGGATATCCAGACTCCGCTGTTGGTTATTGACCGGAGAGTGTCTCGGTCATGTCTGCATGCTTCCCGAACCCGTAGGGTCTACACACTTAAAGTTCGATGACGCTAGGGTTATATGGGAATAGTGTATGAGGTTACCGAAGGTTATTCGGAGTCCCGGATGAGATCCCAGACGTCACGAGGAGCTCCGCAATGGTACGGAGTTGAAGATTGATATATAGGATGAGGGGTTTTGGACACCGGAAATGTTTCGGGCGTCATTGATAACGTACCGGGATCACGGGAAGGGTTCCGGGGGTCCACCGGGAGGGGCCACCAGCCCCAAAGGCTAACATGGGCCAAAAGGTGGAAGGGAACCAGCCCAGAGTGGGTTGGTGCGCCTCCCACCAAGGCCCAAGGCGTAGGAAGAGAGGGAATGGGGGAAACCCTAGTGCAGGTGGGCCTTGGGCCCATCTTGGGTGCGCCTCCACCTCTCCGAGCGCTGGCCTCCACCTCCCTCACGAGAGATGGGCATGCCGCACCCCTTGGGGGTGGGAACCCTAAGGGGGCTTCCCCCTCCCTCTCCCCGCATATATATTGGAGGTTTTGGCCTTTGGAGAACACACAGAAATCGTTTTCTTCTCTCTCAGCCAACCCAGTTCTTCTTCATCCTCTTCCGCGCAGCTTGGAGAAGCTCTGTCGGAATACCTCATAGCTCCACCGCCGCCGCACCGTCGTGCTGCTGGAGCTCTCCCTCCTCCTTGCTGGATCAAGGCGCGGGAGACGTCACCGGGTTGTACGTGTGTTGAACACGGAGGTGCCGTGGTTCGGCACATAGATCGGAACCGACCGTGATCTGAATCGGTGCGAGTACGACTCCATCGACCGCGTTCTAGTAACGCTTCCGCTTAGCGATCTTCAAAGGTATGAAGATGATCTACCCCGTTACTCGTTGCTGGTCTCTCCATAGATAGATCCTTGTTTGGCGTAGGATTTTTTTAGAAATTACTACGTTCCCCAACAGTGTCATCCGAACCAAGGTTCTATGCGTAGATTCTATGCACGAGTAGAACACAAAAGTTGTGGGCACTGAATATGTCAATGGCTTGCCGTTACTAGTCTTATCTTGATTCAGCGACATCGTGGGATGAAGCGGCCTGGACCGACCTTACACGTACGCTTACGTGAGACAGGTTCCACCGACTAACATGCACTTGTTGCATAAGGTGGCTAGCGGGTGTCTGTGTCTCCCAAATTAGTCAGATCGGATTCGATGAAGAGGGTCCTTATGAAGGGTAAATAGCATTGTCATATCAACGTTGTGGCTGTCATGTAGGTAAGAAGAATTCTTGCTAGAAACCCAAATCAGCCACGTAAAACTTGCAACAACAATTAGAGGACATCTAACTTGTTTTTGCAGGGTATGCCATGTGATGTGATATGGCCAAAAGAATGTGATGTTACATGTGTGATGTATGATATTGATCATGTTCTTGTAATAGGATTCACGACTTGCATGTCGATGAATGTGACAATCGGCAGGAGCCATAGGAGCTGTCTTAATTTATTGTATGAGATGCAAACACCATGTGATTACTTTACTTTATTGCTAAATGTTAGCTATAGTAGTAGAAGTAATAGATTGGCGTGACGACTCCACGGAGACACAATTATGGAGATCGTGATGATGGAGATCATGGGGTGACATCGATGATCATGGTGCCCCGAAGATGGAGATCCGAGGAGCAAGATGATAATGGCCATATCATGTCACTATATGATTGCATGTGATGTTTATCATGTTTACATCTTATTGCTTAGAACGACGGTAGAAAAGATAAGATGACCCCTCATGAAAATTTCGAGAAAGTATTCCCCTAAGTGTGCACCATTGCGAAGGATTGTTGTTTCGAAGCACCACGTGATGATCGGTTGTGATAGATTCTAATGTTCGCATACAACGGGTGTAAGAAAGTTTACACACACATAACACTTAGGTTGAATCGATGAGCCCAACATGTACAGACATAGCCTCGAATACGGGAGACCGAAAGGTCGAACATGAGTCGTATGGTTGATACGATCAGCATCGAGATGCTCACCATTGATGACTAGTCCGTCTCACGTGATGATCGGACATGGGCTGGTCGATGTGGATCATGTAACACTTGGATGACTAGAGGGATGTCTATCTAATTGGGTGTTTATTAGTAATTTGATTAAATGAACTAAGTCTAAATATGTCTTTATTGGGGAACGTTGCATGGGAAACCAAATTGTTTCCTATGCACACGAAGACCTATCATGGTGATGATCATCTACGAGAGGGATATCGGATCCACATACCCTTGTAGATCGCTAAGCGGGAAGCATTAATAAACGCGGTTGATGTAGTGGTACGTCTTCGCGATTCAAATTGCCGTCCTACGATCCGTCCCGATCAAATACCGAACGGACGACACCTCCGCGCTCAACACACGTACAACTCGATGACGATCTCCGCCTTCTTGATCCAGCAAGAGAGACGGGGATGTAGATGAGTTCTCCGGCAGTGTGACGGCGTGCCGGTGGTGGTGGTGATCCATTCCTGGAGGGCTTCGCCTAAGCACCGCAGAAATCCGATCTAGAGGAAGAACTACGAACTAGAGGAGAGGGTTGCACGCGGCTGAATATTGTGTCTCAAAAGCCCTCAAACATCTAGTATATATAGGAGGAAGGAGGAGGCAGCCTTGCGCACCAAGGGAGAATTCCTTAGGGTCAGCCAAACCAAGGAGGGGAGGAGTCCTCCTCCAATCCTACTTGGATTAGGACTCCTTCCCAAATTGTCCAGCTCTTTTGGAATTTCCACCTTTTTACTCATGGGCTTTCTTTGGTTGACTAATCATCCCATCATAGGCTGTTGTGCCACCATCAAATCCATGTGCCCCCCTTGGGAAGTGGTGGGCCCACCTGGTGGGCCCCCAGAATCCATTCGTCACTCCCGGTACATTGTCGGTAATGCCCGAAATCCTTCCAGAATTCAAACACCAACTTCCTATATATCAATCTTTGTCTCCGGACCATTCCGGGACTCCTCGTGACGTACGGGATCTCATCCGGGACTCCAAACAAAACTTTTGTCACTAGCACCCATAACTCAACTATACAAAAACGTCATCGAACCTTAAGCATGCACACCGTGCGGGTTTGAGAAGTACGTAGACATGACCTGAGACACGCTCCGATTAATATCCAATAGCGGGACTTGGATGCCCATATTGGATCCCACATATTCTACGATGATCTTATCGGTTGAACCTCTATGTCAATGATTCATATAATCCCGTATACCATTCCCTTTGTCCTTCGGTATGTTACTTGCCCGAGATTCGATTGTCGGTATCCCAATACCTATTTCAATCTCATTACCGGTAAGTCTCTTTACTCGTTCCATAATACAAGACCCCGTGGCTAACTCTTTAGTCACATTGCTTGCAAGGCTTGTTTGTGATGTTGTATTACCGAGTGGGACCCGAGATACCTCTCCGTCCCACGGAGTGACAAATCCCAGTATTGATCCATGCTAACTCAACGGACACCTTTGGAGATACCTGTAACGCACCTTTATAGTCACCCAGTTACGTTGCGATGTTTGATACACACAAAGTATTCCTCCAGTTTCAGTGAGTTACATGATCTCATGGTCATAGGAATGTATACTTGACATGCAGAAAACAATAGCAACAAAATTACACGATCATATGCTACGTTCATAATTTGGGTCTTGTCCATCACATCATTCTCCTAATGATGTGATCCCGTTATCAAGTGACAACATTTGTCCATGGCTATGAAACACTAACCATCTTTGATCAACGAGCTAGTCAACTAGAGGCTTACTAGGGACAATATTTTGTCTATGTATCCACACATGTATTTGTGTTTCCTCTCAATACAATTATAGCATGGATAATAAAAGATTATCTTAAAACAAGAAATATAATAATAACTATTTATTATTGCCTCTAGTGCATATTTCCAACAGTCTCCCACTTGCACTAGAGTCAATAATCTAGCATCACATCACTATGTGATTTACAATGTAACAAACTTAACACCCATACAGTTCTAGTGTTGGTCATGTTTAGCTCGTGGAAGAGGTTTAGTCAGCGGATCTGTAACATTCAGATCCGTGTGCACTTTGTAAATATTTATGTATTCCTCCTCGACGTAGTCGCGGATGACGTTGAAGCGTCGTCTAATGTGTCTAGTCCTCTTGTGAAACCTTGGTTCCTTGGCTAGAGAAATGGCACCTGTGTTGTCACATAACAGATTTATTGGATCAAGTGTGCTCGGCACTACTCCAAGATCTGTCATGAACTGCTTCATCCACACACCCTCCTTAGCCGCCTCCGAGGCTGCTATGTACTCCGCTTCGCATGTAGAATCTGCTACGACGCTTTGCTTGGAATTGCACCAACTTACCGCTCCTCTATTCAGAATATACACGTATCCGGTTTGCGACTTAGAGTCATCCGGATCAGTATCGAAGCTTGCATCAATGTAACCCTTTACGACGAGCTCTTCGTCACCTCCATAAACGAGAAACATTTCTTTAGTCCTTTTCAGGTACTTCAGAATATTCTTGACCATTGTCTAGTGCTCCATTCCTGGATTAGTTTGAAACCTCCTTGCCATACTTATGGTGAGGCTGACATCCAGTCGTGTGCACAACATTTCATACATGATAGACCCTATGGCTGAGGCATAGGGGACGACACTCATCGATTCTCTATCTTCTGCACTTCCTGGGCATTGAGTCTTACTCAAATTTATACCTTGCAACACATGCAATAACCACTTCTTGGATTGTTCCATTTTGAACTTCTTCAAAATCTTATCAAGGTGTGTGCTTTGTGAAAGTCCTATTAGGCACTTTGATCTATCTCTATAGATCTTAATGCCTAATATGTAAGCAGCTTCTCCCAGGTTCTTCATTAAAAACTTTCATTCAAGTAATCCTTTACGCTATTCAACAATTCTATATTGTTTCCAATCAGCAATATGTCATCCACATATAATATTAGAAACGCTATAGAGCTCCCACTCACTTTCTTGTAAATACAAGCTTCTCCTACAACTTTATAAACCCAAACGCCTTGATCACCTCATCAAAGCGCTTATTCCAACTCTGAGATGCTTGCACCAGTCCATAAATGGATCGCTCGAGCTTGCACACTTTATTAGCATTCTCTGGATCGATAAAACCTTCGGGTTGCATCATATACAACTCTTCCTTAAGAAACCCGTTAAGGAACGCCGTTCTGACATCCATCTGCCGTATTTAATAATCGAAAAATGCAGCAATTGCTAACATGATTCGGACAGACTTAAGCATCGCTACGGGTGAGAATGTATCATCGTAGTCAACTCCTTGAACTTGTGAAAACCCCTTTGCCACAAGTCGAGCTTTATAGACGGACACATTACCGTCCACGTCCGTCTTTTTCTTAAAGATCCATTTTTCCTAAATAGCCTTTCGGCCTTCATGTAAAACTTCCAAAGTCCATACTTTGTTTTCGTACATAGATCCTATCTCGGATTTCATGGCCTCTAACCATTTTCTAGAATCTGGCCCACCATTTCTTCTTCATAATTCGGAGGCTCATTGTTGTCTAACAACAAGATTGACAAGACATGATTTCCGTACCACTCTGGAGCAGAACGTACTCTTGTCGAACCACGAGGTTCGATAGCAACTTGATCCGAAGCTTCATGATCACCATCATTAGCTTCCTCTTCAACTGGTGAAGCCTCGACAGAAACTTCTTTCTGCCCTGCGCCACCAACCTATTGAAGCAAAGGTTCGTCAACCTCATCAAGTTCTATCTTCCTACCACTCAATTCTTTTGAAAGAAACTCTTCCTCAAGAAAACCTCTGTTCTTAGCGACAAACAATTTGCCCTCGGTTTTGAGAGAGAAGGTATACCCAACTGTGTCTTTTGGGTATCCTATGAAGACACACTTTTCCGCTTTGGGTTCCAGCTTTTCAAGTTGAAGCTTTTTGACATAAGCATCACATCCTCAAACTTTAAGAAATGACAACTTTGGCTTCTTGCCATAGCACAGCTCATATGGTGTCGTCTCAACAGATTTTGGTGGTGCCCTATTTAAAGTGAATGCAGTTGTCTTTAATGCATAGGCCCAAAATGATAACAGCAAATCGGTAAGAGACATCATAGAACGCACCATATCTAATAAAGTACGATTACGACGTTCGGACACACCATTGTGCTGTGGTGTTCCAGGCGGTGTCAACTGTGAAATGATTCCACATTGTCTTAAGTGAGCACCAAACTCGAAACTCAGATATTCTCCTCCTCGATCAGATCACAGGAACTTGATCTTCTTGTTCCGATGATTTTCTACTTCACTCTGAAATTTCTTTAACTTTTCAAATGTTTCAGACTTGTGCTTCATTAAGTAAATATAGCCATATCTACTCAAATCATCAATGAAGGTGACAAAATAACGATATCCGCCGCACGCTTCTATGCTCATCGATCCGCACACATCAGTATGTATGATCTCCAACAAGTCACTTGCACGCTCCATTGTTCCGGAGAACGGAGTCTTAGTCATCTTGCCCATGAGGTATGGTTCGCACGTGTCAAGTTATTCAAAATCAAGTGACTCCAAAAGTCCATCAGCATGGAGTTTCTTCATGCGCTTTACACCAATATGACCTAAGCGGCAGTGCCACAAGAACGTGGCGCTATCATTATTAACTCGACATCTTTTGGTCTCAATGTTATGGACGTGAGTTTCATCACTGTCGAGATTCAATATGAACAAACCCATCACATTGGGTGCATGACCATAAAAGATCTCTCCCTAATAATAAAGCAAATAGGATTTCTGGTCGTCCGTCATGAAAATTACCCCTAAAGTTTGCATTAATTACCCACCATGCCACCGGTAAGTAATAGAAAACGTTTCACAAAGCAAAAAATCTTGGACTGGGCCGCCCCATGTAAAAACCTCCTATATTACGCTCTGCATGCTGGGAGAATATCCAGCACACCGTATGGGCCGGCCCATGCACATGCACCTGCTTTTAGTTCCGTTTATTTATTTATTTTCAGTTCCGTTTTATTTTTTATTTTAAATAATTTGGAACTTCAAATAATCGTTAAAATTTTAATAAACTGAAAACTATAAATCAATATATTTAAAAAATAAAATGTTTGTGACTTCAAAAACTGCCCACAGTTTTGTATAAAATGCTCGCATATACAATAAAATGTTGCAATTTTAGAAAAAAATTGTACAATAAGAAAAGTCCATGATTTCAAATACAATTCCATGTATTCAAAATTATTAAAGGCATTTAACAAAATGCTTTCTAATTGAAAATATGTTAATGCATTTAAGAAATGTCCTAAAATTTTAAAAATAGCTAATGCCTGTTTTGATAGTTTATTTTTTTTGTTTAAAGTTTTCCATTCCATTTTTGTTTATTTCTAATTTAAATAATTTAGAACTACATAAACTTTTGCATATTAAAAAAAAAGGATTTTTGAAATAAAATGCTGACAAAAACATAATGTCCATGAATTTAATAAATATATTACTGATTTATAACAATGTCCATGAATTTAATAAATATATTACTGATTTATAAAAATGTTTGTTTATTTAGAAAAAATTCATGCGTTTCAAAAAATGTTTGTGAATTTAAAATAAAATCCTCCAACATAAAAGTTATGTTCGTTTTTTCTTGAATTGGTCGCCAATTCAAAAGAAAATGTTTAAACCCGTTCGAAATATAAAAAATATTCACGATTTTTAGTAAATGTTTGTAAATTGTAAAAAAATGTTCTCGATTTTAAATATGTTCCCATATTTGTAAAATTGTTTACGAAAGATCTAATGTATGTAGTTAAACATTAATGCTTCTAAGTCTTTCTGACAATATAACTTTGTGAATTTTGAAGAATTAAATGTTGGATGGATCGAATCATTATTGTATGTTTTCTAATTTTTTTTATTGAAATTCAGAATAAATCTTTGAGTTACCAAGATTTTTGACAACCATGATATATATTTTTTGAAAATGTAAATATTGCTTCAACTTGTGAATAAATTTAAAAGAAGAAACATTTTCTTACATTTGTGCATAAAATTTCAAAATCAAGCGATGATATGTGAACATAATGTGGTCACCATCATTGAAGATTTTTTTTCCGTGGCAATGCACGGGCAATTTTGCTATATTACTCATAAAAATAGAACAACCATTATTCTTTGATGTAAATGAGTGACCGTCTCACAATAAACAAGATCCAAATATAATGTTCATGTTTAACACATGCACTAAATAACAATGATTTAAGTTCATCACTAATCCCGATGGTAACTGAAGTGAGACCGTACCGATGGCGATCGCATCAACCTTGGAACCATTCCCGACGCGCATCGTCACTTCATCCTTTGCTAGTCTTTGTTTATTCCGTAGTTCCTGTTTCGAGTTGCAAATGTGAGCAACAGAACCGGTATCAAATACCCATGCGCTACTACGAGAACCGGTGAGGTACACATCAATAAAATGTATATCAAATATACCTTGTTTGTTGTTGGCCGCCTTCTTATCGGCGAGATACTTGGGGCAGTTGCACTTCCAAGCCTTGGGTCTAGCCTTGTGTTTCTTCGTCGGAGGGGCAACAACTTTGCCTCTCTTCTTGGAGTTACCCTTCTTGTCTTTGCCGTTTTTCTTGGAACTAGTGGTCTTATTGACCATCAACACTTGATGCTCTTTCTGGATTTCTGACTCTGCGACTTTCAGTATCGCAAACAGCTCACCGGGTGACTTATTCATCCCTTGCATGTTATAGTTCAACATGAAGCCTTTATAGCTAGGCAACAATGATTGAAGAATTCTGTCAGTGATAGCTTCTTGCAGAAGAGCAATCCCCAGCTCAGCTAGACGGTTTGAGTACCTAGACATTCCGAGCACATGTTCACTGACACACGAATTCTCCTCCATTTTGCAAGCATAGAGCTTATCGGAGGTCTCATACCTCTCGATCCGGGCGTTCTTCTCAAAGATAAACTTCAACTCCTCGAACATCTCATATGCTCCATGACGTTCAAAACGTCTTCGAAGTCCTAGTTATAAGCCATACAAAACTGCACATTGAACTAGTGAGTAGTCATCCTTACATGCGTGCCAAGCCTTCAAAACGTCTTGGCGGGCCGTAGCGGGCGGTTCATCTCCTAGCGCTGCATGAAGGACATAATTCTTTTGGCCAGCAGAGAGGATAAGCCTCTGATTATGAGCCCAGTCAACAAAGTTGCTTCCATCATCTTTTAACTTAGCTTTCTCTAGGAACGTGTTAAAATTCAGGGTAGCTATTGCGCGAGCCATTGATCTACAACATAAAATTTTGCAAAGGTTACTTAGACTATGTTTCAGATAATTGAGTTTAGCTAATCATATTACTAATAAACTCCCACTCAAATTGATATCTCTCTAGTCATTCGAGTGTCGCATGATCCAAATTCACTAACTCAAGTCCGATCATCACGTGAGTTGAGTATAGTTTCAGTGGTGAACATCTCCATGTTGATCATATCAACTATATGATTCATGCTCGACCTTTCGGTCTCTTGTATTCCAAGGCCATGTCTGTACATGCTAGGCTCGTCAAGTTTAACCCGAGTGTTCCGCGTGTGCAACTGTTTTTCACCCGTTGTAGGTGAACGTTGAGTCTATCACACCCGATCATCACGTGGTGTCTCGAAACGACGAACTGTCGCGACGATGCACAGTCGGGCAGGACACAATTTATCCTGAAATTTTAGTGAGAGATCACCTTATAATGCTACCATCGTCTTTAGAAAAATAAGGTGCATAAAAGGATTAACATCACATGCAAATATAAGTGACATGATATGGCCATGAACTTGTGCTTCTTGATCTCCATCACCAAAGCACCGGCATGCTCTCCATCGTCACCGGTGCCGCACCATGATCTCCATCATTGTGCCACCATCGAGGTTGTTGTGCTATCTATGCTATTACTACTAAAGCTACCACCTAGCGATATAGTAAATGCATCTGCAAGCACAAACGTTAGTTTAAAGACAACCCTATGGCTCCTGCCGGTTGCCGTAGCATCGACATGCAAGTCGATATTTAACTATTACAACATGATCATCTCATACATCCAATATATCACATCATGTCGTTGCCATATCACATCACATGCATACCCTGCAAAAACAAGTTAGACGTCCTCTAATTTGTTATTACACATTTTGCATGGCTGCTATGGGCATCTAGTATGATTGCATCTTACTTACGCAAAAGCCACAACGGTGATATGCAAATTTCTATTTAACCTTCTCCAAGGACCGCCTCGGTCGATTCCGATTCAACTAAAGTTGAAGAAACAGGCACCCGCCAGTCATCTTTATGCAACAAATTGCACATAGTCGAAGAAACCGGTCTCTCGTAAGCGCACTAAAGTTGAAGAAACAGGCACCCGCCGCTTTAATTCAACAATACCGCCGAATCGAGAAAAGAATAAGGAGGTCAGCAAATTGAACATCAACACCCACAAACTCCTTTGTGTTCTACTTGATATATCATCTACGCATGAACCTAGCTCTAATACCACTATTGGGGAACGTTGCATGGGAAACAAAAAAATTCCTACGCACACGAAGACCTATCATGGTGATGATCACCTACGAGAGGGAGACCGGATCCACATACCCTTGTAGATCGCTAAGAGGGAAGCGTTAATAAACGCGGTTGATGTAGTGGTACGTCTTCGCGATTCAAATCGCCGTCCCACGATCCGTCCCGATCAAGTACCGAACGGACGACACCTCCGCGCTCAGCACACGTACAACTCGATGACGATCTTTGCCTTCTTGATCGAGCAAGAGAGACGGGGATGTAGATGAGTTCTCCGGCAGCGTGACGGCGCACTGGTGGTGGTGGTGATCTATTCTTGCAGGGCTTCACCTAAGCACCGTAGAAATCTGATCTAGAGGAAGAACTACAACATAGAGGAGAGGGTTGCACGTGGCTGAATATTGTGTCTCAAAAGTCCTCAAACCTCTAGTATATATAGGAGGAAGGAGGAGGCAGCCTTGCGCACCAAGGGAGAACCCCTTGGGGTCGGCCAAACCAAGGAGGGGAGGAGTGCTCGTGCAATCCTACTTGGATTAGGACTCCTTCCCAAATTGTCCACCTCTTTTGGAATTTCCACCTTTTTCCTCATGGGCTTTATTTGGTTGACTAATCATCCCATAATAGGCTATTGTGACACCATCAACTCCATGTGGCCCCCTTGGGGAGTGGTGGCCCACCTGGTGGGCCCCCGGAACCCATTCGTCACTCCCGGTACACTGCCGGTAATGCCCGAAATCCTTCCGGAATCCAAACACCAACTTCCTATATATAAATCTTCATCTCCGGACCATTCCGGAACTCCTCGTGACGTCCGGCATCTCATCCGAGACTCCGAACAAAACTTCGGTCACTAGCACCCATAACTCAACTATACAAAAACGTCACCGAACCTTAAGCGTGCAGACCCTGCGGGTTCGAGAACTATGTAGACATGACCTGAGACACTCCCCGGTCAATATCCAATAGCGCGACCTGGATGCCCATATTGGATCCTACATATTTTATGATGATCTGATCGGTTGAACCTCTATGTCAAGGATTCATATAATCCCGTATACCATTCCCTTTGTCCTTCGGTATGTTACTTGCCCAAGATTCGATCGTCAGTATCCCAATACCTATTTCAATCTTGTTACCGATAAGTATCTTTACTCATTCCGTAATACGAGATCCCGTGGCTAACTCTTTAGTCACATTGCTTGCAAGGCTTGTTTGTGATGTTGTATTACCGAGTGGGCCCCAAGATACCTGTCCGTCACACGGAGTGACAAATCCCAGTGTTGATCCATGCTAACTCAACGAACACCTTCGGAGATACCTGTAGCGCACCTTTACAGTCACCCAGTTACGTTGCGACGTTTGATACACACAAAGTATTCCCCGGTGTCACTGAGTTACATGATCTCATGGTTATAGGAATGCATACTTGACATGCAGAAAACAATAGCAACAAAATTACACGATCATATGCTACGTTCATAATTTGGGTCTTGTCCATCACATCATTCTCCTAATGATGTGATCCCGTTATCAAGTGACAACACTTGTCCATGGCTATGAAACACTAACCATCTTTGATCAACGAGCTAGTCAACTAGAGGCTTACAAGGGACACTATTTTGTCTATGTATCCACATATGTATTTGTGTTTCCTCTCAATATAATTATAGCATGGATAATAAACGATTATCTTAAAACATGAAATATAATAATAACTATTTATAATTGTCTCTAGGGCATATTTCCAACAGTCTTTACAAATATTGTAGATCCAATGGCCAATGCAAATGTCCCACTGAACTTCAATGCATTCCTAGAGAAACTAAGCTGAAAGATGATGGCAGCAACAATGCGGACTGGGTCCGTAACTGAAAGCTTATCCTAATGGCTTCCAAGAAGGCTTATGTCCTTGATGCGCCGCTAGGTGACCCTCCCGTACCCACAGAGACCCAACACGTTAGGAACGCCTGGCAGTCGCGGAGTCATGACTACTCGCTCGTTCAGTGCGGCATGCTTTACCGCTTAGAACCGGGGCTCCAAAGGCGTTTTGAGATATTCGAGGAGCTAAAAATAGTTTTTCAAGCTCATGCCCGGGTCGAGAGATATAAGGTCTCCGACAAGTTCTTAAGCTGCAAGATGGAGGAGAATAGTTCTGTCAGTGAGCACATACTCAGAATGTCTGGGTTGCACGGTCGTTTGACTCAATTGGGAGTTGAACTTCGAGATGATGCAGTCACTGAAAGAATCCTTGCTACCTCTTGAGCTTGCGTTGGTTTTCCACATGAAGAGGAAAGGGTGATGCAGTATAGTAGTAGTATGTATTTCCCTCAGTTTGAGAACCAAGGTATCAATCCAGTAGGAGTATCAAGGCAAGTCTCCAAAGTACCTACGCAAAAACAAACAAACTTGCACCCAACACTATAAAGGGGTTGTCAATCCCTTCACGATTAATTGCAAGGTGAGATCTGAAGGTGGAAAGCGCAACAAAGTGAATGTGTAGAGCTGAAAATATGAAGTGAAGTAGACCCGGGGGCCATAGTGTTCACTAGAGGCTTCTCTCATGATAGCAAGTATTACGGTCGGTGAACGAATTACTGTCGAGCAATTGATAGAACAGCGCAAAGTTATGATGATATCTAAGGCAATGATCATACATATAGGCATCACGTCCGAGACAAGTAGACCGATACTTTCTGCATCTACTACTATTACTCCACACATCGTCCGCTATCCAACATGCATCTAGTGAATTAAGTTCATGACAAACAGAGTAATGCCTTAAGCAAGATGACATGATGTAGAGGGATAAATTCATGCAATAGATATAAACCCCATCTTCTTACCCTTGATGGCAACAACACGATGCGTGCCTCGCTACCCCTTCTGTCACTGGATGAGGACACTGCACGGTATGAACCCAAAACCAAGCACGTCTCCCATTGCAAGAATTGTAGATCAAGTTGACCAAACGAAACCCACAACTCGAAGAGAATTACAAGGATACGAAATCATGCATATAAGAGATCAGAGGAAACTCAAATAACATTCATAGATAATCTGATCTTAAATCCACAATTCATCGGATCTCAACAAACACACCACAAAAGAAGATTACATCGGATAGATCTCCATGAAGATCATGGAGAACTTTGTATTGAAGATCCAAGAGAGAGAAGAAGCCATCTAGCTACTAGCTATGGACCCGAAGGTTTGTGGTGAACTACTCACGCATCATCAGAGAGGAAATGGTGTTGATGAAGAAGCCCTCCATGTCCGAATCCCCCCTCCGGGAGGGCACCAGAAGGTGCCCCAGATGGGATCTTGTGGAGATAGAAGCTTGCGGCGGCGGAAAAGTATTTTCGTGGCTCTCTCTCGTGGTTTCTGTTTTTTAGGGAATTTATAGGTGAAAGAAGTAGGGTAGCGGAGCCACAGGGGGGCCACAAGCCTACTAGGCCCGGTCCCCCTAGGCCGGGCTTGGGTGGCTTGTGACCTCCTCCGAGGTCCCCTACCTTGGTTCCCAAGTTTCTTGCGTGTCTTCTGTTATGGAAAAAATCATTTCGCAGGTTTTATTCCCTTTGGACTCCATTTAATATTCTCCTCTGAAAAAGGTCGAAAACACGGAAAAACAGGAACTGGCACTTGGCACTGAGTTAATAAGTTAGTCCCAAAAAATATATAAAATAGCATGTTCATGGATACAAAACATCTGAAGTTGACAAGATAATAGCATGGAACCATAAAAAATGATAGATATGTTGGAGACGTATGAAGCATCCCCAAGCCTAACTCCTGCTCGTCCTCGAGTAGGGAAGTGATAAAGACTGAATTTTTGATGTGGAATGCTACCTAACATATATGTCCTTTGTAACTTCTTTCTTGTGGCATGAATCTTCAGATCCGTAAGATTCAAAACAACAGTTTACTATTGATATGAAAACAATAATACTTCAAGCAAACTAGCAAAGTGATCATGAACTTTTGAAATAACAAGGCCAAAGAAAGTTATCCCTACAAAATCATATAGTATGGCTATGCTCCATCATCCCCACACAACGAATTTAAATCATGCACAACCCCAGTATTGTCCAAGTAATTGTTTCCGCACTCTTACTTTCTCAAACCTTTCTCAAACCTTACTGTCAATGGTCTTACTGGGATCGATCTGATCCGCTGGTGGGTAGAGTGGAGAATCCTGCCCTTAAGCCACTGAGATGGCTTGATGTGTGAATACACTGGCGACTTAAACCACCCCCAATGCTTTTACAATGTGAGGCTTTCGGAAGAAGACATTGTTGATATATTAAAGAAACTAAGTGGCGAGCCCATTGAGAATTGCTCCAAAATTGGGCTTAAACCTTTTTGCGTCTCCAACCCAGCTCCAGAGGTAAACAAACCGAGTCGCCCTTTTAGCTTTTCCATGTACTCATTCATGTTTCTGATCTTGAGCTTTTCATCATGTTAATCAGAGGGATTCGGAGTTTTGATCACGAAGACCCAAGACAATTGTCAAGAAAACAACCAAACCTGCCCCTAAGATGAAGAAGAAGAACAAAGGCAAAGCTGCAGCAAAAGAGTCATCCATCGTTGGCGAGTCTCGGGCCATCGAAGAACAATCAGAGGTAAAAACTCTCTTGTCTTTATTGCTTAATTCTCACTTGCACTTATGCTTCGCTACTTTTTTTATAGGATGATGACTTTGAGAGCCAAGATGAAGATGTCGAGGTAATTTACATTTCTTCCGACTCAACTTCTTCTCTCCCCAAGCCGGCCAGGCGAATTTGTAGGAAAGTTCCCATGTCTCACCCGGATGATCATCTGGATCCCAATTTCCTTTTGAAGAAGGCGAGTTATACACCTAAATGTGACACTTGAAGCCATTCTGGAGACCTAGTGTCCGGCTTGCGTGAGAGAACAACTGGTCGCAAACGGCAGAACGAGGTATGTTATCGCAAGCATCTTTTCCTTCTTGTGTAAGATATTCTCGTGATTTACCCAATCTATGAATCCTTATCCATCAGGTTTCACCTCCTTCATCTGGCGACTCAGCAATGTCGACTCTCTCCCCAATGATTCATCTTCAGGGGTAAGTTCCTTTACTAACATGTTCTTTCAAATGTCAATGTCTCTGTCTCAACATTGGTGCCATTGTTTCTCAGAGTGTAAGCAAAGAAAAGGAATACTGGCGACTCATCTTCTGCTCCTAAAGCGGCTGAAGCGTTTGGTATGGGTACCTCCGTCCCAGAGGCTCCAGAAGAACCAGTTGAAGTTCGCGATGATAGTTTTGCTGATGTTCCTGATATCCGGGTCAACCCTTCAAGCCCTCAAAAGGAGGTGACTGAAAACATCAACCCGCCCAGTCCTTCTAAGGCGCCTGAAGACCCAGATTCAGCCGTTGTTACTGGTACTGGCTATTCTAAGCCTGCAACCGCGGTGTTAACCAAACACACGCCAAAATATGCCCAAGTATTTGCAGAGAAGGATATCACCAAGCTGAAGCTTCCCCATTATGAAAAATTGGAGTTTGAGGAACTATACTCTTGTTTTGTGAACCGCCTGGAGAGAAGACACGAGATGGAAAAAAGCCCGGCCAACATGATGCAGATCAAACATGAGGTATGACATCTTTTATCCTTATTGATATATCCTCCCATTAGCCCTCCAAAGGTTGAGTTATCCATGACGAATCGTGCATTTGTATCATCTTTCAATGTGTAGCCCCCAAGGGCCGGGTCATCTTTGTAAAGATGAGCCGGAACTTTTTAATTTAACACTTGGAGTAAAATCTTCAACCTGTAGCCCCCAAGGGCCGGGTCATCTTTTGTAAAGATGAGCCGGATCTTTAACTTGCATTTGAACAAAAGCTTGAACCAGTAGCCTCCAAGGGTTGGGTCATCTTTTGTAAAGATGAGCCGGGTCTTTAACTTGTATTTGAACAAAAGTCTGAACCTGTAGCCCCCAAGGGCCGATCATCTTTTGTAAAGATGAGCCAGGTCTTTAACTTGTATTTGAACAAAAGTCTGAACCTGTAGCCCCCAATGGCCGGGTCATCCTTGTAAAGATGAGTCGGGTCTTGATCTTGTATGTGAACAAAAGTCTGAACCTATAGCCCCCAAGGGCTGGGTCATCTTTGTAAAGACGAGTTGAGTCTTGTTCGAAGGTATGACCTTAGAAGAATTGAGTCATACATTAGACCCCAAGTGTCAGGGATGTTACTTGCAATGGTCCTGAAACTTGTTTTCCCGATGTTTGTTGCAGGAATCCTTGACTCGGGCCGACTCAACCATGGCCAGTTTGAAACAAAGCTTAGCAGAGCAGTAGGACGCTCGAGCTAAGTTTGAAGAGAAATTTGTCCTTGCCCTAACTGACATGGAAAAAATGAAAACAAAGCACAAATGGTTTGAAGACAAGGCCCATGTTGAGCAAGCCGCCATTTTGAAAAAGGCGGAACAAGCCGAAGAGAAATTGAAAGCCGCTGTACAAGAACTCTCCGGCTTGAGGCATCACATCTCCAAAATGACCCAGGCCATATTTGGTAAGGGTCAATTACCTCCTTCTGAAAGTACTTTATACAGCCTTGCAACCACTTATGATATTGCGTTGTCATTTGTAGGTCCGCGAGCCGCCACCCTGCAGAATGATTGCATTCTGAAGTTGAAGGAGATCTATACCTTGATAGAGCAGCTGTATACTGGTGGTGTGATGACCATGAAGGCTGTTATGGACAACAGGGAGCCCATAAAATCCATCAAGCATATGCTTGGTTGCTTGCAACATTGCAACCCCTGATAGAAGAGCTAAAGAGGTCAGTCGCTCGCAAGGGAGCAATAACTGCTCTGAGCCGGTGTTTGGCCTATGCTCCAGAACTAAAGCTGGAAGAGGTGACTAGTGGATTTCTAGAGCCGAAGGATGATGGGTCTGATTTCACTAAGGAGGACTACCACCACTGTGTAAAAGAGTCTCGCTTCACGGCGACTCAGCTAGCGGCCAGCCTGGATTTAGGCAAGTACCAGGCGGCTTATGATGAATACATCAAAGGAGTGACTCCTCCTTCATATGAAATCACCAGCCCGACTCCGCGACGCCGTAAGAATCCTTTTGATTTTGATGTTGATCTGTCCACCGTCTTGACTGATGAAGACGACTTCCTCGCCTTGACCAATTGCAATTGGAAATTGGGTGACTTACAGATCGAAGATGGCGAAAGCTCGAGGCAGGATAACCTGGAGGCGGCTTGAGCCAAACTAACATGAAGTTGATCCGCAAAGAATACTTTGATCCTTTATGGTCGGGTTATGTTTCCTGGTATGGCATGCTGAGCCATGTAATAGTCTAGGATTTTTGAATACAGTATGATAACTGTACCTCATGATGGTGTTGAAAGTTTCAACCTTCATTAATATGAATCACCTTTTCTAATGCTTTGTCATGTTTGACAAGAAAGATCTTTGCCCTGTTTATCAGAGAAAAACAATAGGATGGCTCAATGAGTCGCGACGGGTTATAATAGAGTTTTATGAGACCCTTGGGCTGTGCCACAAAGATAGTCATAAAGTTCGTCGGCTCAATGAGTTACGACAGGATAGGACGAGTTTGCAAAACTGTAGTGCTACCCCAAGAAGGCTTTTGCAACAGCCTAAGATGTTTAGGCCGGCTGATAAACCGCGAGTCAAGCTTCACTGAAGCAGGTTCAGTGAACCCATGGTTTGTCTATTTTCCATGTGCCGGCTCCCGCTAGCACCCTTCATGTTTTAACCTAGGCAAGTTCAGGGTCCAAAAAGTGGATTGACTCACCAAGAGTACATGGGACCATAGGATGAGTCGCCAAACACACAGTCCAGTATAACCATTGTAATGCGTTAATTTTTCGCTAGCCAAGAGGGTATTCAAGCTGAACTCAATGAGAAGAAGCCCCCAAGAGACCTATGATTAGGGAAAAGCAAGACATAGGATTGCAGAAGCGTGTACGCTCTTGTTGCAAAACGACTTGGGAGCTAGTAGCCCCCAAGTAAGCCGGCTTAAGTCTCAAAACCATATAGGGTGCCCATGTTTGAACCGTGCAACGTGGCAACTTTGGTCTTCTTTGGCGTACCAACATCCAGTTTTGAAATAAGCGCAGCGTGGCGACTTATGCTCTTTGATGCTGATAGCGTCCATGGTTGGACGACTTATGGGACAATAAAGACTCATGCTTTCAAGAAGCTGAAACGGCAAAAACCCCGAAGTTCGTGGGCGCCGACTTTATTGCTTTATATATAAAAGGAGAGATTACGAAGACTAAATTTTAGACATAGATAAGGAGCCAATAGCCAATAACAGAACAACACTCTCCACCGCAGGGGAGAGCTCCGCCGGCGGCCGGACCAGAAGGAGCTGGCGGCGCCACTCCCGGCTGCCACCGGCAGGGGGGGGGGGCTATCGGCGGGGGACACGGGATCCCTAGGGGTCCCATTCCCGCCCTGAGCACGGGAAAAGACCTCCGCTTGGCTGCCGGAACTGCATCGGCGACAGAGAACCTGACGGGCCTCCCTACCGGCGTTGCTGAGCTGCGCTACCGACGACGAGGGGGTTCCTCTGGACACGGCGCTGCTGCTGAGAGAGGGGAGGAAGCCCTCCTCCTACTACCACTAGACTATCCACGAGCTGAACTAACAGGAACCCACGAAAGCTGCAGGCCTGGGGTTCCAACGGGCAGTAGCTTCCGCCAGAGAAGGGGGCGCACGCCCTCCCGACGCGGCGGATCCTCGCGCTGGGAGGAGGCGCTGCTGCTGCTACTGCTAACTCTACCAACCCGCAGCAAGGCGACACCACATCACCTCTTACCCTTCGCCCGCTAGCTAGACGACGTACAACAGCAGAGAAGGAACGAAGCTTCTACTGCAGAACATGACCGAACCGCGGAGGAGGAGGCACGGGGCGATGAACCTCACCTTGGGGAGAAGAGGGGGCGCCGAACGGGGAGGAGGAGCACCGGAGAGGAAGAAGACGAGCCGACAAAGTCGTCCCGCCATAGACCGAAGCAGGGGAAGGCGAAGTCACCGCGAGCACGTCCTAGACGGGCTCGGGGTCGTCGGCGTGGCCGTCCTCCGGGGCTGCTAGCGCCGGGAATGGATCAAAGGGATCCACCCCGAGCTCCTGGACATGGCGACGGCGGCGAACGGAGGCAGGGCGCGACGGTCACCGGCGATGCCTACTGCTCTCTGTCTACTGCTCTCTGCTATCTCATCTGACAGAGAAGAAGGAAGAGAGATGGGAACGAGATGGGTTTGGGAGAGGTGGCGGCGGCGGCTGAGGGGAGGAGAGGAACCCTAGGCTTCGGGCACGGACGCCAACGCATCTTATAGGGGGACCTCGACGAGCTGCTCACGTTGCCGTCAGCTCTCTCTCTCTCACACGTGCTGACGGAAAGTAGACAGCGAGGGGAGGAGGAGGACGCCGTCAGGAAAGGAGGAAAGGAGAGGCCTCGCGTGGGCTCTCTCTGGAGGGAGCAGCTGGGCCGGGATGAGAAGGAGGCCCATGCTGCTCAGGGCAAAGAAAAAAAAGGCTGGGAGGGGAATTCTTATTTAGCTTTAAAACACCCACAGAGAAAATAACCCACAAAATAAACTGTTGTGGCAAAATTCAAAAGGAAAAATCTGCTGGACTTAAGAAATTATGGCCCAATAGGGAAAAATAGGAATGCAATATTTGGAGATGTTTGAAATAAAGGCAAAAACAGTAATTAACCTACTGTTTTGAGTTTATTTGCACCTCTAAAAACCTAAGAACAAACCAGAAAAATTGCACCCCCTCCTAAGCATATTTTTATCTAACCACCAGACATTTTAGAATCATCTTTGGGAAGAAGGAATTTTGACAAGAATAAAAATAGGAGGGAAAAGGAGTTTAAAAGGCAAGAGATTAAAAAGACTAGCACACCCTCTTACATCACACACACCATTATCACATGCATCACAAGGTAGTGCAAAACCACCACTTAATCCTAGCAAGATCACATGCACTCACAACACCACAACACTACTCCTATTAAACTCAAATGCAACATGATCATGGCATGCAATCATAAGTATGGTAAGGAATGATATGTAATTCATGCATGCAAGGGAAGTAAGCACTAGGGAACACACATGAATTCATGGCACAAAATGATATCATCAAGATCTCTGACAAGGTGGCCCCACATGGAAGGTTACAAGAAGGGAAAGTTCTACACTTGGGGCATTACAATCACCATCATTGCTTACACCTCCATCATTTACTGCTTTCATTTACTTTTCTGTTGCAATCACTGTTACTATTCCCGCTTGTGTTTTGATCCTTTGCAAACTACAAGGCCAGAGAGATTGGCAACCTCTCTGTACTCGTTGGGAGCAAAGTTATTTCTTGTGTGTGCAGGTCCACGTCTTTTGCTAGCCAGGACAACAGACACCTACTTGTTGATCCTAGGAGTCCTCTTGGTTCGATAAACCTTATAGTCTTCGTGTAAGGGAAAACTTGCTGCTGACTACATCTCAACCTTCCACTTGGGGTAACCAATGGGGTGCGGGAAGTATATACATCATCTCCTCATCAAGCAAAGTTTGTTGGCGCCGTTGCCGGGGACTCCAGTCTTCAAGATAGGGGAGTTGCATGCTATATTTTACTTTTGCTTTTTAGTCTTGTTAGTTTGCTTTCTAGTTTTTGCTTTAGAGTCTTATACCAAAAACCACAAAAAAATAGTTGCTTTGTTCTTGCTTGTTGCTGCTTCTATGGGTTCCACTGAGAACACCAAGTTGTGTGACTTCACTAGTTAGGCTTATGGAAAACTTCACTCTTAGTTCGCTGCTTGGGAAAGGTCGCTTTACCAGACCCATGGTAGAGAAGTCTCCTCCACCTACTGAATGTATCCCATTCAAAATACCACTTGGGATAATTTAAATAATTAGGAAAGATTGTTATGCAGGAGATGGAACAGTCAATCCTAGTATTCATTTGTTGGAACTTACAGAACTTTGTGAGTTGTTTAAGATTTCAGGTTTGCAAGAGATGGAGTCATGAGGAAATTATTTGCCTTGTCACTGAAAGGAAAATCATGGTAATGGTATAGGCTACTAGATGATTCTCACCTACGGGATTGGGAAGAGATCCAGTCTCTCTTTCACTCCAAGTTTTATCCTCTTCATGAACTCCATGAGAATAGGAATTATGTTTATAATTTCTATCCTTATGACGGAGAGAGCATAGCTCAAGCTTGGGGGAGACTGAAAACTTTAATGCTAAAATGTCCTAACCATGGGCTCCCCAAAGGTTATGCTTATGTGGAGAGTAAGAGTACCTTTTTGCATGTGGATCATCGTAATAATGATTTATGTGATACTTATATTGTTGAGTTTACTCATGATCTCATTGAAAATTATTATGATAAGGGAACTTATGCTTATAGATATTTCAATAATATCAAGTTCCCCCTCTTTATGTCGAAGGTTTTGAAGCTGCACTTGTTTTGCCTTCCAATGCTTATTGCTTTGTGCTTCAATGAATTATTCTATTGCAATATTCCTATGCATAGTAAGCATGTTAGACTTAAATGTGTTTGGTATTTGCTTCTTGATGCTCTATTTTGTTCTACAACTCTTATTCCTACGAGAGCATCATTAAAATCTTAAGCCTATCTTTATGGCTATAAAGAAAGAACTCTAGGGAGACAACCCTTGTTATCTTTACTTTGAGTTTTTTACTTTCAGTTTTTAGTGGTCTTGATGCTTGTTACTACTGTAGAAACATCATTGTATCTTTATTTTCAACCTTCGTGCCAAGTTTTAGCCTCCGATTGCAAGAAAGTTCAAAAATTGTGACATGTTGTGTAGAAACAGATTCTGTTTGCCTGACGGAACAATTCGCCAAAACTCACGAGATCATCTTTTTGATCTGATTTTTTTTACAATATGCTCTATATAATTGCCTTTCTGGCATATGTTCCGAGTTTTTTTATTTGAGTTGTGGAAGTGTCCCGAATAAATTAATTACTACCTACTGTTCTATCTTCAACATTATTTAGGTATTCGAAACACCTCGGTACGTGTCAACACTCTCCTGATGAAGCCCGGGGGGAGGGTGTGATGAAGCATTTACTATGCACTGACTACGCAGTAACACTGTAACCAGACAGTGAACCCTTTTCACCGTGCCACTCGTGAACCAACTATTCAGCCACTGTTGGTGATCCTTTTTGCCTATAAAAGGAGGCTCAAGGCTCAGTTCTAGGGGTTAGACAAGGAGGGTAAGAGACAGGCCTACAGTAAACATCCAACACATTTTAATACACAAAGCAGGAGTAGGGTTTTACGGTCAGGTGGCCCGAACCTGGGTAAAAACGTCTTCCCGGTGCCGATAGCTAGCTCTGCTCTTGGCGCAACCCCTTAGTACTTCTCAAACAACAGCGCCAGAATTTGACACGTTGACGGAGACTTGCTTGCGTTGGTTTTTCCCTTGAAGAGGAAAGAGTTTGAGAACCAAGGTATCAATCCAGTAGGAGAATCTCGTCAAGTCCAGAGTACCTGCGCAAACACAAAAGAGCTTGCACCCAACACTATAAAGGGGTTGTCAATCCCTTCAAGATTGATTGCAAAGTGAGATCTAAAGGCGGAAAGTGCAACGAAGAAAAAGAGTAAGGCTGAAAATATGGTGTGGAGTAGACCCGGGGGCCATAGTGTTCACTAGAGGCTTCTCTCAAAATAGCAAATATTACGGTTGGTGAACAAATTACTGTCGAGCAATTGATAGAACCGCGCAAAGTCATGACGATATCTAAGGCAATGATCATACATATAGGCATCACGCCTGAGACAAGTAGACCGATACTTTCTGCATCTACTACTATCACTCCACACATCGACCGCTATCCAGCATGCATCTAGTGTATTGAGTTCATGACGAACAGAGTAACGCCTTAAGCAAGATGACATGATGTACACGGATAAACTCAAACTAATGATGAAAACCCCATCTTTTTACCCTTGATGGCAACAACACGATGCGTGCCTTGCTACCCGTTCTGTCACTGGGTGAGGTCACCGCACGGTATTAACCCAAAACCAAGCACTTCTCCCATTGCAAGAATCATAGATCAAGCTGGCCAAACAAAACCCACAACTCGAAGAGAATTACAAGGATATGAAATCATGCATAAGAGAGATCAGAAGAAACTCAAATAAGATTCATAGATAATCTGATCATAAATCCACAATTCATCGGATCTCAACAAACACACCGCAAAAGAAGATTACATCGGATAGATCTCCATGAAGATCATGGAGACCTTTGTATTGAAGATCCAAGAGAGAGAAGAAGCCATCTAGATACTAGCTATGGACCCGTAGGTCTATGGTGAACTACTTACGCATCAGCGGAGAGGTCATGGTGTTGATGAAGAAGCCCTCCGTATCCGAATCCCCCCTCCGGCAGGGCACCACAACGTGCCCCAGATGGGATCTTGCGGAGACAGAAGCTTGCGGCGGCGGAAAAGTACTTTCGATGATCTCCTGATTTTTTCTAGGATTTTCGGGAATATATAGGCGAAAGACCTAGGGAAGAGATGGCCCAGGGATCCCACAAGCCTGGGATGCGCGGGCCCCCCTGGCTGCGGCTAGGGGGCTTGTGGTGTCCCTGGTGGCCCCCTGCCCTGATTCTCAGGCTTCCCGATTGTTGGGGATATTGCTTATTAAGTGACCCGCCCAATATGGGCCGGGTTACTAGTAAGGCGATTCATCATTTGGGCTAGTTGGGCCTCAGCCTGGGCGGTTCAAGGCCGCGGGATGGTTATGATTTATGGAAGGTCTTTGGGTTTTGCAAGACGGCGACTCAGAGACCGCGGTGGTCACGATTTGTAAAGAGGAAGGGACTCTTGTAAAACCCTAAAGCCTCGACCTCTATATAAAGGCGAGCCTGAAGGGGGATAGATAGGTTAGAAATCATCGAGTGCTAGGTTAGGCGAGTTACACCTTTCTTGTAATCGAATCCACATCAATACACGCCAAGCAGGACGTAGGCTATTACCTCCACACGAGGGGCCGAACCTGGGTAACCCGCCCCGTTCCTCCTGTTCAACCCCTTTGAGTCGCCACCAAAGTGCGATGGCTCCCCTACTAAGTCCTTTCACGAGGACATCTGCCGTGACAAAACCACGACAGTTGGCGCCCACCGTGGGCCTACGCACGGTGGAGTTGAGTTCTCAAAGGGAGCCCTACCAGGGTTTGGGAGTTATGCGACGACGCTCATGACTTGGAGCCGACGCGGCATAGCCTACATCGACAACCAACGATGGGGACCTGGAGCGAATTCTCTCGAATCAGGCTACAGGGTCCCCTTCGGCAAGATCAACGTCTTCATCGGCATGATCGGGTCATCTGTTCCTGAGCCGGACATCTCCTCCGACATCGTCGAGCCGGCCAGGTACGTCCATCCAGTCATAACATGGAATCTGACCCACCCGGTCTTTGTGGGGTTCACGCAGGGGTCGGAGGAGCCAGAGCACGCGGCGGCTCAGGACGTTACCCCGGTCAACTCTGACGATGAATCATCCATGGGCGATTCAGATTCCATCCAGTCCCTCCACGGAGATGGTCTCGAAGGCTTTTCATTGGCCATGGATCCGGAAATCTTCGATCGAACCCGCCGCCAGATCGCCATCTACATGGCCGGGGCGACTCAACCCGCACAGAACCCCGCGGGAGGCGATGGGACCGGCGGGACATCCAGAAGTGCGTCAGCAGTCCTGGTGGATTTAGCGGCGGAAATCACGAGACTAATGTCAACCCCCCTCACGCCAGAAAACCAAGAAGAGATAAACACAGAGTTAGCAAAGCTGAGGGAGGCGGTGGCAAAGGCCCATCAGGATGCTGAGACGGAGTCCTCCAGGATGGAAACTCGACAAGCCCAGATCACGGCCGAAAGGATGCGATTGAACACCGACAACTGGCGGCTCGAAAGACAGCAGCGCGCGTCCGACGCCGTCCATCAGTGGAGACACCAGGGTCGCCTGCCCCATAACCTCAACCCGATTCGCCTGTTCGACACTCCCCAAACACCCGGGATTGGAGCCGCCCCAGCAGGAGGATCGGGCCGCCCGCCTAACCCGCCGATTCAGCCGACTGAGGGTCAAATTCCTCGTTTCCGTACCCCTCGAGGCCACTTCTCCAACCCGGTGGATAACGTGCTTTCCGCAACTCGCCATCTGGAGTCTCTTCCGATCCACGGCAACACCCCAGCTAAGATTGAAGCAAGGAACGCCATCGAGATGTTGAAAACGGCGGTGGTCCAAAACGCGCAGTTCTCGCACAGCCCTGAGAGATTGCACTCCACCCCCTAGGCGAGCTACACCAGGAGTAGGCCGGAGGATCAGCCAGCCGTAAACAGTGCCCCGCGACACTTCCCGCAGGACAACCCGCCCGAGCGGAACCCGCCGGGCAGGGATCCACCCAACATTCAAGAGGCCCAGACTCCCCTCGTGGGGACCGGAGGGCGAGTTGGGGTGCCCTGCTTGTCCCTAGCCCTTCGGAACGAAAGAATGCCCAAGGATTTCAAAGGACCAAGAAAGGTGCCTAATTACACACCAGATCTCGAACCAATATCATGGATCGAGGGCTATGAGATCGGCATGGACATGCTCGACGTAAACGAGGCGGTTTGCGCCAGATACTTCACCATAATGCTCGAGGGATCGGCGCACACTTGGTTGAAAAACTTACCCCCCAATTCTATCCAGTCCTGGGCCGAGCTAAAAGAGCGTTTCATCAAAAACTTCCGGGGAACCTGCAAGCGGCCGATGACGATCGTCGACTTACAACACTGCGTACAACGCCCGGATGAGTCGACGCACCATTGGTCGCGGCGAGTCGCGGAAATTATCCATTCATCGGATGGCATCACAACAGCGCAAGCTGTGCTTATTCTTGAGCACAACTGCCACTATGAACCGCTGGTCCAGAAATTGGGGCGACTCAAACGGAAAGTTCAGGATATGGGCGAACTGATGGACACCCTCACTAGGTACGCCGAGGCCGATGATACCAAGGATCCCGACGAGGATGGTAAGGGTAACTCGCCTAAGAAGGGCGACTCAACCAAAAACCACACCCGCCACCAAGGCCGCAACCGTCACAACCAGGGGACCAACGGCAAGCGTAGGTCACAAGAGGAGCCTTTGGATTTGGTTGTCAACACCAACGCCAACGACGGCAAAAAGAAGAATCGAGGCTTCAGTGGGAAAAGGCCGCGTAATTATGAAGAGCTACTCAAAGGCCCTTGCCCGCACCACGCCACGGCCGACGGCCCGGCGGGCCTCTCGTGGGAGAACTATTTCGTGATGCGAGAATTTCGGGCCGAGGCAATCAAGAAGAGCCAAAGCGAAGATCCGAACCGTCGCCAGGACCAACTCGCCGCGCCCAACCAAAGGCACAACCCCTTCGGCGGCTTTCCCAACAGGAGGCTCAGGGAGGCCCGCACCCGGGCGGCGGCCAGTACCCGGTGCACCACCAGCGGCGGTACAACCCGCCGGGAGTTTTCCAACAGCCGCCCCCACAGGGGGCTCCACAGGACCAGGATGACAACGGGGGCTTCCGCAGCAATCTCAAACAGCTAAGTAATGGGCAGTACCACGTTTTCACCACTAATGCTTGCAGGCATGATAAAAAGGTAAATCACCGGGCGTACAGCGTAACCGAGCCGGCGATTCCCAGGTATCTCCATTGGTCCGAGCAGACCATATCGTGGAGCAGAGAGGATCACACGCCAAGAATAGATAACCCGGGCGACCTGGCATTAGTCGTGGCTCCCCAAGTGGGGGGTTACACCTTGTCAAAGGTATTAATGGATGGTGGAAGCAGCATTAATATCCTATACTTCGACACCTTTCGGAGGATGAATCTATCGGAAAAAGACTTGATGCCTTCAACCACGGTTTTCCATGGCATTGTCCCGGGCAAGTCGGCTTATCCCATAGGCTGGGTCAGGCTCTCAGTGGCATTTGGGACTGCGCAGAATTACAGGTCTGAATCCCTAATCTTCGAGGTGGTCAAACTGAAAAGCCCATACCACGCGATGTTCGGGCGACCGGCTTACGCCCGTTTCATGGCCCGCCCATGCTACGTCTACCTCAAACTAAAAATGTCGGGTCCCAAAGGACCCATCACGATCGATGGAGATAGAAGAATCGCAAAGGAGTGCGAGGAAGGGGACGCGGCTTATGCGGAGGTCGCCTGTGCGGCGGAAGAGCTCAAACACCATCGGGCCAATGTTGACCCGGCAGACACGTCACCACTCAAGAAGCCGACTACAGATTCTGAGTCGCCCCTCAAATTCAAGCCGACGAAGGATACTAAGACAATCGACTTCATTCCTGGCGATTCATCCAAGCAGTTCACCATTGGGACGGGTCTGGATCCCAAATAGGAAAGCGCGCTCATCGAATTCATCCGTGAGAATCGGGACATCTTCGCATGGAAACCCTCTAACATGCCGGGTGTACCAAGAGAGTTCGCTGAGCACCATCTTAATATTGACCCAAAAAGCAAACCTGTCCAACAATACCTTCGCAGGTTTAACGAGGCGCGACGGAAGGCAATTGGAGAGGAAGTCACCCGTCTTTTAGCCGTCGGGTTCATCGTGGAAGTCTTTCATCCCAAATGGCTGGCTAACCCGGTGTTAGTACTCAAGAAGAATGGCACGTTCCGTATGTGTATTGACTATACGGACCTCAACAGAGCTTGTCCCAAGGATCCTTTCGCTCTTCCCCGCATCGACCAAATCATTGACTCGGTGGCGGGATGCGAACGATTGTGCTTTTTGGACGCCTATTCAGGTTATCATTAGATTAAAATGGCTGTGGAAGATCATGAGAAGACGGCCTTCATAACCCCCTTCGGGGCCTTTTGCTATGTGTCCATGCCGTTCGGGCTCAAGAGCGCAGGGGCGACTTATCAACGCTGCATCCAGAATTGTCTTCATAACCAAATCGACCGCAACGTCCATGCTTATGTTGACGACATTGTGATCAAGACCCGCCGGGAGGAGACACTTCTGGAAGACCTTAAGGAAACCTTTGATAATTTACGGGTATATCAGATGAAGCTAAATCCTACCAAATGCGTTTTCGGCGTACCTGCGGGAAAACTACTGGGTTTCTTGGTATCGGAGCGCGGCATCGAGGCTAACCCGGACAAAATTGAAGCGGTTACTTCCCTCGGCAAGTCGACGAATGTTAATCAAGTTCAGCGATTGGCGGGTCGCATTGCGGCTCTAAGTCGTTTCGTGAGCCGCCTCGGAGAAAAGGCGATTCCTCTTTATCAATTGTTGAGAAAGTCCGACCGATTCGTATGGACAGAGGAGGCAGACGAGGCGCTTCAGGCCTTGAAGCATCAATTGGTTAACCCGCCGGTCCTGGCAGCCCCGACTGAAAAGGAGCCTATGCTCCTGTATATCGCCGCGAATTCCAAAGCGGTCAGCGTGGTTGTGGTCGTCGAAAGAAAGGAGGAAGGAAAGGAATACCTGGTGCAACGCCCGGTGTACTTTATCAGTGAGGTGTTAACTCTTTCCAAACAGCGATACCCACATTGACAGAAACTGGTCTATGGGGTGTTCATGGCGAGTCGAAAGCTTAAACATTATTTCCAGGAGCACCCGATCACCGTGGTCAGTTCCGCGCCTCTCGGTGACGTCATCCAAAATCGGGAGGCAACAGGGCGAATCGCCAAATGGGCGATAGAGCTTGGGTCGCATCACATACAATATGCCCCCCGCACGGCCATCAAGTCCCAGGCACTAGTTGATTTCGTTATAGATTGGACAGAGCTTCAGGCTCCGGAAGATCGGCCTGACCTTACCTATTGGACTATTTACTTTGATGGATCCAGGCAGTTGGAGGGCTCGGGGGCTGGTGTGGTGTTGATATCCCCTCAAGGAGATAAGTTCTGCTATGTTCTCCACCTCATGTTCCCCTGCACGAATAATGCGGCGGAATATGAAGCTCTGCTTCACGGTTTGCGACAGGCAAAAGAGATGAACCTAACCCGAGTCAGATGCTTTGGGGATTCAGATTTGCTGGCGCAACAGGTTTCGGGTACGTGGGACTCTCGGGATCCTATGATGGCGGCTTACAGGCGAGCTGTATCTGACGTGGCGGGTTATTTTCATGGGTACCAGGTTGATCATGTTGATCGGCGACTCAACGAAGCAGCTGATGCCCTCTCGCGACTCGGCTCACAGAGAAAGCCGGTCCCCCCTAATGTTTTCTTGGATGTCTTGCATAAACCATTTGTGACTATACCCACGGAGGAGGAATTGGCGATACCAGATCCCGAGTCTCAGCTTGTGGCGGCTCTCCATGCCACTCCGGATTGGGCTCTTCCTTATCTGGCTTATCTCGCTCGTGGCGAGTTACCCACCGACGAAGTTTTGGCTCACCAGATCGTTCGACGTAGCAAGTCCATGGTCGTCATTAATGGCGAGCTATATAAACGGAGTGCTTCAGGGGTCTTTCAGCGGTGCGTTTCTTCCGAGGAAGGATGCGTAATCCTAAATGACATCCATTCTGGAGACTGCGGGCATCACGCCGGGTCACGTTCTTTGGTATCAAAAGCTTTTCGACATGGTTTCTTCTGGTTGACGGCTCATGCAGATGCAGAAGATATAGTACGGCGGTGTGAGGGGTGCCAACGATATGGGAGACAGGCTCATGTGCCGGCTCAAGAATTGAGGATGATTCCCATTACTTGGTCTTTCGCGGTCTGGGGGCTGGACATGGTCGGTCCCTTTAAGATGTCCTCTAACAAGAAAACTCACTTATTGGTGGCGGTTGATAAGTTCACTAAATGGGTTGAGGCGGAACCTGTTGGAGCTTGCGATGCGGAGACTGCGGTCAAATTTCTGAAAAAGCTGATTTTCCGTTTTGGATACCCACACAGTATTATCACGGACAATGGTACTAACTTGTCCCAAGGAGCGATGCTGGATTTCTGTCGCCGTGAACATATCCGGCTTGATATTTCAGCAGTTGCTCACCCGCAGTCAAACGGGCAAGCAGAGCGGGCGAATCAGGAAGTCCTACGAGGGATTAAACCTTGCCTCATGGTTCCCCTGGAAAGGACCCCAGGGTGTTGGGTTGAAGAACTACCTTCGGTATTATGGAGCATCCGGACCACCCCGAATCGGTCCACGGGGTTCACCCCTTTCTTTTTGGTCTATGGAGCAGAAGCTGTCCTTCCTACCGACATAAGACATGATTCTCTTAGAGTCGCCGCATATGCGGAGCAAGATAACAAGTTGGCGCGTCAGGACTCCTTGGATGCCTTGGAAGAGGCGCGTGACTTAGCGGCGGCTCGATCGGCCATCTATGAGCAAGATCTGCGGCGTTATCATAGTCGTCGGGTTAAGAGTCAGGCTTTCCAGGAGGGCGACTTGGTACTTCGTCTGATACAAGATCGGGCAGGCATGCACAAGCTCTCGCCCCCTTGGGAAGGGCCTTTCGTCGTCAGCAAGAACCTCCGCAATGGCTCTTACTACTTGATGGATCTTCGGCCTGATCGACCGACTAAGGAGGCTGAGTCAACTCGCCCTTGGAATATTGCCCATTTGCGGCCTTACTACACTTGAGTTCTTAAAAACTCCATGCTTTGTAACTTTTTCAGTTTCATTATGAAGTAATAAAATGTTCCCCGACTTGGGGGCTTCTTCCTTAAAAAGAGTAATTTGTGTCATCCTGTTGCGACCTTATGAGCCGACAGAACATGCATTAGGGTGGGTGCACGAGCTTTCTGACTCGCCTCCCCCTGTCGCGACCGTATGAGCCGACGAAACCTGCATTTAGGGTGGGTGCGCGAGCTTTCTGACTCGCCTCCCCCTGTCGCGACCGTATGAGCCGACGAAACCTGCATTTAGGGTGGGTGCACGAGCTTTCTGACTCGCCTCCCCCTGTCGCGACCGTATGAGCCGACGAAACCTGCATTTAGGGTGGGTGCACGAGCCTTCTGACTCGCCTCCCCCTGTCGCGACCGTATGAGCCGGCGAAACCTGCATTTAGGGTGGGTGCACGAGCTTTCTGACTCGCCTCCCCCTGTCGCGACCGTATGAGCCGACGAAACCTGCATTTAGGGTGGGTGCACGAGCTTTCTGACTCGCCTCCCCCTGTCGCGACCGTATGAGTCGACGAAACCTGCATTTAGGGTGGGTGCACGAGCTTTCTGACTCGCCTCCACCTGTCGCGACCGTATGAGCCGACGAAACCTGCATTTAGGGTGGGTGCACGAGCTTTCTGACTCGCCTCCCCCTGTTGCGACCGTATGAGCCGACGAAACCTGCATTTAGGGTGGGTGCACGAGCTTTCTGACTCGCCTCCCCCTGTCGCGACCGTATGAGCCGACGAAACCTGCATTTAGGGTGGGTGCACGAGCCTTCTGACTCGCCTCCCCCTGTCGCGACCGTATGAGCCGACAAAATTACTCGTGTTATGGTTTAATCTTGGAGGTTTTTATCCTTTCTGCATGTTTGCTGAAACTATTTGTAGTTCTTTTGTTTTCACAGATGATGTGTTCAAGGTTTCATCCTTGGCGGATTAAGCATTGCAGAAGATTCTTATAAGGGCGGACCAAATATTTCAAACCGCCTCGAAAGCGGTATAAGTGTTTTTTTTGCAGAAGATGTCATCAAAAGATAGTACTGACTATTACATGGCTCGCGGGCCAAATTCAAGAAAAGTCTACTCCGCTAAGTCCTGGCGTGAGCTCTGACCAGCTTCGATTTGTAAATTGCCCAAGACCCAATTGCACCTGGACAAAGAAGCAAAATCGTCTTCATCGGTCAAGATTGATGCCAGGTCTGCTTCCCAGTCGAAGGGATTCTTGGGTCGCCGAGGAATTAGGTTGGTCACCACGAAGGTTGGCGGGCTGATTTTCTTATTCTTACCGTCATAAGCCGCCTGATACTTCGTTAAATCAAGACTGGCGGCGAGTTGAGTTGCAGCCAACCGAGAATCCTTGACAACTTTTTGGTAATCCTCTTCCACGAATTCCGAGACATCGTCTTTGAGCTGAGGGAAGCCGGCGGCTACTTCTTCCAAATTAATCTCCGGAGCATACGCTAAGCAGCGACTCAGGGCTGTCAGGACGCCTTTCTAGGCGGCTGACCGAGTTAACTCGCCAATCTGGGGAGGAAGTGTGGACAGACATCCAAGTACTTTCTTGATGGAAGTAATCGGCTCTTTTGCGCCCATTACAGCTTTGACGGTCAACACACTGCCTATGTACAGTTGCTCTGTCAGCGTATAGATCGCCTTCAGCATCAACACACAGTCTTCCTGCAGGTTGGCGACTCTTGGACCTGGAATTTGATAAACCGGTAACTTAACGTCAGGAATTTGGCCCAAAGGAGGGGATAAGGTTGGAGATTTAGGTAAGGCTTACCAAAGATGGCTTGCGTCATGTTAGAGATATGACGTTTTAAGCCGGACAACTCCTGTTGGACAGTCGCCAGCTTTGCTTCAGCTTTTTCTGCTCTCTTCAAAGCCGCGTTTTGGTCAGCTTGAGTTTTTTCTAACTCGGCTTTGAGCTTTTCCAGTTCAACCAGAGCCAATTTATACTTATCTTCCGACTGAGTTCGGGCATCTTGTTGATCAGCTAAGTTTTTCCTTAAGTCGCCCAGCGCTAGTTCGGTCTGGGCAAGGTTTTCCTATTTAAAATTTTTAAAACAAAGACAAGTCTCAGAATTATGGCAAGGCAATACCCCTGACACTTGGGGGCTAATGTATAATTTCTCAAGAAAAATTATACAGAAATCGAGACCCGGCTCATCATTTTACTGATGACCCGGCCCTTGGGGGTTACTGGTCGCGAAGTTTTTTTTAAAGACCCAGCTCATCTTTTACTGATGACCCGGCCCTTGGGGGTTACTGGGAATAATATAGAGTATAAAGTTTACCTCATGTTTGTCGTTTAACATCTTCAGCAGATTTTTCTCCATCTCATAACTCGCTTCCAGGCGACTTGCGAAGCCAGAACAGAGTTCTTTAAACTCCAGATTTGCATAGTCGGAAAGCTTCGCCTTGGAGAACCCAGACTCGGGGATTGCTTGAGAGGAAGATGCTACGTGTTTGGACAGAACTGTCGCCGCCGGCTTGGAAAAACCGGAACCAGTAATAACTACAGCGTCTGGGTCATCCGCTGTTGCCAATATGTTTGGCGATTCAGGGGCGTCCGCTGTTTCTTTCGGCGACTCAGGAAGATCCACTTGCATGGCCGGCTCAGCTTGACCCGGATCCTCTTGAGTCGGAGTTGATTTCCTTGGAAGTTCGGAAGTTGCGTCAGGGATTGATCCACTGGTTTTCCTTTTTTTGGCTTGTGCCCTAACCAAAGGAGATAAGCGAGTTAAGGAATTGAAAAAGATCATTACTCTCAAAAAGTCAAGGCAAAAGACTTACCCCGGAACTCGAATCATTGGTGGAAGTGTTGACATTGCTGAGTCGCCGGAAGAGGGGGGAGAATTCTGCAGGAATTATACATTAATAATGCAGGCGGGTTGCAGATGTAATCCAAAGCAGCACGAACAATGGTTGTTCTTATATAAAAAAGGTACCTCGCTTGGTTTTCTTTTGTTTGTTGCTGGCAAGCCAGATATTAGATCGCCGGAGTGACTTCGTGTCTTCCGGTTTGAGGCGTGCTGTGTTCTCTTCAATAAGAAATTTGGGTCCAAATGGGCATCTGGATGTGAGAAGGGGACTTTCCCACATATTCGCCGGGCCGGCTTAGGCGGGGAAGGAGATGAATCGGAGGAAACAGAAATTACCTCAACGGAGTCCTCTTGGCTTTCGTTATCTTCATTCTGTTACAAGAAGAATGAGAGATATGGATAAGAGGTCAAAAGTAATAGGTGGCGAGTGAACAGGGGACGGATTTGTACCTCTGAAAGTGCGTCGCCGGCTTGAGATTCGTCGACTTCAGATGGCTCGGCCGCAGCAGATTTACCTTTGCCCTTGTTTTTCTTGGAGGGCGGCTTAGCAGTCTTCATGGCTTGCTTTTTAGGTCTCCTAGACCAGAACTTGTCGCCTTTCTGGAAAGATATATGGCATGAAGTTATAATGGCAATAAAACAGAAGGAATAAAATTCAAGGGCGGGTCAGCTTTGGTTACCTTGGGCGCCGGGTTGATCTTGCAGAAGGGCTTAAGGCCGATTTGGCCGCACTTTCCTGCGGGCTCGCCGGTCAGTTTTTTGATGATGGCGACGATGTCTTTCTCCGTTAATGCTGTGTGAAAGTAGCATTGGGGATGATCCAGAGTGCCGTCAAATTCACACATTAGACCATCTCGGCGGCTCAGAGGAAGAATCCGCCATTCGACCCAGCAGCGGATCAGGTCAACCCCGGTAAGACCATTGTTCGTCAAGGATCTCAGTTCAGACAAAATTGGGATGAACTCCGACTCTTCTTCCTCGGTGAGCTTGTCGGGGAGCTTGAAGTTAACCGGAAGGCGGGTTGGCCTGTAGCCCAGAAGTTTGTTCTCACCAACATGGGACGTTTCTTTACAATAAAACCAAGATTCACCCCAGCCCTTGGGATGGCTAGGCATGGTGAGTGAAGGAAACGGACTGTCCCTACGGTGCTGGACGTTGACACCGCCGAGTTCCAAACTGGGGCCATTGTGGAATTCCGTCTGGCGATTCAGATGGAAAAAGTGCCAGAATAGATGAACGGAAGGCTCGATCCGCAGATAAGCTTCGCAAAGGACTTCGAACTGACTCAAGTTGCTTATGGAATTAGGTCCCAAATCCTGGAGTCGGACATTCATGAAGGTCAAAGCGTCCCTAAGAAATTTGGATCCGGGCTTCTTAAAACCCCATTCCAAGTGTTCCACAAAGACTACTATTTCCCCTTCTTTGGGGTTGGGGAGATCTTCTCCCAACCCGGTGCGCCATCCAATGACATCTTGAGGATCCAAACAGCCGGCTTTCACGTAATTAGCTAGAACAGCATCATCAACTTTGGTAGGAAGCCAATCGCTCTTGAAAACGACACCCATGCTACAAGTAGGTAGAAGTATGGTATTACATGTCTCGAACATCTACTGTGTGAATCGAGATCAGTTCATATTAGCCCGCCAGACTAAGAGGCCGGGTTGGGTTGATGTGGCGACTTATCGAAGCAGGGCTATTTCCAAAGGAAATATTACTGTGGATGGTAAGGTCTATTCGTTCCGAAGCACTAAGGGGGGGGAAGAAGGTTACAAACAGTTTTTTACAAACAGTGAATGAGGAATGGATCTGCCGAACAGATATAAGACCTACGAATATGGCTGAGCATGAACAATATGTTATCAGGTAATGCCCCTCGTTTGGAGAAGGTATTGTATTCACAAAATCGCAAGAACAGCGAATGGTTGAAATTATTCGAAGCACTGGCTACCCTAGCGGCGCTCGGACTCATCGATTCGAGGGAGATAAATGACTACGAGCGGAAAGCTTCAAAGCTACGGCAATGGCGAAGATACGGGCAAAGAATAAACCTACTCCTAAGAGGGGGAACGAGGACCTAACCTGATGCTCTCGGTCGAAGAAGACCGGCGGTGACGGAGATCGCCGGGAAGCGCGGGGGTCCCGACGAACGAAGAGGCCTTCGGCGGCGGCGGAGCTCGGGGCAAGCGGCGAGTTTGTCGATGATGGTGCGATGGACAATAACGGCGGACGGATTGACCGAGGTGCGAACCTTGACGATGGCGACGGCTTGCGGGCGGCGCTGGAGCTCCTCAAACGGGGGCGGAAGTTGCGGCCGGCGGCGAAACCCTCGGGAAGCGGTGCGGTCTTCTGTCGCGATAATGGGGGGGGGGACTGACGAGACTGGTAGGTGGCCAGCGCCAGCCCTGTCCCTTCCGCCTATTTATCAGGACGGGTGCTGGAATCGAGGCGTCGTGAGCGGGAACCGTTTGGGAATAAAAGATTCGCCATGATGACGTCCGAAAATTTTGGGATAATAATGCACTAACAGATCCGTTGGGATGGTGGTAAATTTCCCGAAGATCGAGGGCTAAGGAAGGTGCTGACGGGAAATGCATTGGCGATTCAAAGATTTTTCCGGTACCGGTTGGCGAGTTAAAATTTCTGGCGTATGGAGGAACACAAAGGAGTGAATCACCTTCAACTAAAGCAGAAGCATTGGCATGAAGATTCAAGTCAATTTGGGGCCTAATGTTGGGGATATTGCTTATTAAGTGACCCGCCCAATATGGGCCGGGTTACTAGTAAGGCGATTCATCATTTGGGCTAGTTGGGCCTCAGCCTGGGTGGTTCAAGGCCGCGGGATGGTTACGATTTATGGAAGGTCTTTGGGTTTTGCAAGACGGCGACTCAGAGACCGCGGTGGTCACGATTTGTAAAGAGGAAGGTACTCTTGTAAAACCCTAAAGCCTCGACCTCTATATAAAGGCGAGCCTGAAGGGGGATAGATAGGTTAGAAATCATCGAGTGCTAGGTTAGGCGAGTTACGCCTTTCTTGTAATCGAATCCACATCAATACACGCCAAGCAGGACGTAGGCTATTACCTCCACAGGAGGGGCCGAACCTGGGTAACCCGCCGCGTTCCTCCTGTTCAACCCCTTTGAGTCACCACCAAAGTGCGATGGCTCCCCTACTAAGTCCTTTCACGAGGACATCTGCCGTGACAAAACCACGACACCGATCTTCTTCTGTTTCGGAAAAAATATTTTTGGAGGTTTCGTTCCGTTTGGAATCCGTTTAAAATCCTCCTCTGAAAGGGGTCAAAAACATGGAAAAAACAGGAACTGGCACTTGGCACTGAGTTAATAAGTTAGTCCCAAAAAAGATATAAAAGGCATACAAAACATCCAAAGTTTGACAAGATAATAGCATGAAACCATCAAAAATTATAGATACGTTGGAGACGTATCAAGCATCCCCAAGCTTAACTCCTGCTCGTCCTCGAGTAGGGAAGTGATAAAGACTGAATTTTTGATGTGGAATGCTACCTAGAATAGTTCTCGTTTGCAACTTCTTTCGTGTGACATGAATGTTCAGATCCGTAAGATTCAAAACAATAGTTTGCTATTGGCATGAAAACAATAATACTTCAAGCAAACTAGCAAGGTAATCATGAACTTTCAAAATAACAAGGCCAAGGAAAGTTATCCCTACAAAATCATATAGTCTGGCTATGCTCCATCATCCTCACACAACTAATGTAAATCATGCACAACCCCGGTATTGGCCAAGTAATTGTTTTCGCACTCTTACTTTCTCAAACCTTTTATAACTATCACGCAATACATGAACGTGAGCCATGGATATAGCACTGTAGGTGGAATAGAGTGTGGTGGTGGTTGTGAGACAAAAAGGAGGAGATGGTCACATTGACTCGGCGTATCAAAGGGCTATGGAGATGCCCATTAATAGATATCAATGTGAATGAGTAGGTATTGCCATACAAAGGATGCACTAGAGCTATAAGTATGTGTAAGCTCAAAAGGAGAACTAGTGGGTGTGCATCCAACTTGCTTGCTCACGAAGACCTAGGGCAATTTTGAGGAAGCCCATCATTGGAATGTACAAGCCAAGTTATATAATGAAGATTCCCACTAGCATATGGTGATGACGAAACGAGAGGCTCTCAATCATGAAGAACATGGTGCTTTTATGAAGCACAAGTGTGGAAAAAGATAGTAGCATTGTCCCTTCTCTCTTTTTCTCTCTTTTTTTCATTTGGGCTCTTGGGCCTCTTTTTTTTATTTGGGCTCTTTGGCCTTTTTTTTATTACCTCACATGGGACAATGCTCTAATAATGATGATCATCACACTTTTATTTACTCACAGCTCAAAGCTCAGAACGATGATGACTCTATAGGAAATGCCTCCGGCAGTGTACCGAGATGTGCAACGATCTAGCTTGGCGTATGACGTTGAAACATCTCGCTAGCTATCTTACGATCATGCAATGGAAATATGAGAGTGACGACACAAGTCATGAGATGGGACATTGGGAGTTGCATGGCAATATATCTCGGAATGGCTATGAAAATGCCATAGTAGGTAGGTATGGTGGCTGTTTTGAGGAAGGCATATGGTGGGTTTGTGCACCGGTGGAAGTTGCGCGGCACTAGAGAGGCTAGCAATGGTGGAAGGTGAAAGTGCATATATACCATGGACTCACATTAGTCCTGAAGAACTCACATACTTGTTGCGAAAGTTATTATTAGTAAACGAAACAAAGTGCTAAACGCATACTCCTAGGGGAAGGGTTGGTAGGTGTTAACCATCGCGCGATCCCGACCTCAACACAAAGGATGACAATCAATAGATCAATTATGCTCCGACTTCCTAACATAGCAGTTTACCATACGTGCATCCTACGGGAATCACTAACTTCAACACAAGCATTTCTAGATTCAGAACACCCTACTAACATGACTCTTAATATTACCAAATCCACGTCTCAAAACTAATTGAGAGGAATCAAGGCTTCTCTTTCTACTCAATGCACATGAAGATGGAGGTTTTGTATCCTCTTTGGGTACCTATCACCTTTGGGACCACTTTCATAGCATAATCCAACTACCAAGTCACGCACCGCCGTGCTATAAAATATATAAGCGAAGCACATAGAGAAAAATTATCTAGCTCAAAAGATATAAGTGAAGCACTATGAGCATTCTAGCAAAATCACGATGAGTGCATGTCTCTCTAAAGGTGTGCAGCATGGATGATTGTGACACAACAAAAAGAAAATACTCCTACGATACAAGACGCTCCAAGAAAAACACATATCATGTGGTGAATAAAAATATAGCTCCAAGTAATGTTACCGATGGATTGAAGACGAAAGAGGGGATGCCTTCCCAGGGCATCCCCAAGCTTAGGCTTTTTGGTCTCCTTGAATTTGTCTTGGGATGCCTTGGGCATCCCCAAGCTTGAGATCTTTCCACTCCTTATCTCTTTGTCCATGAGAACATCACCCAAAACTTGAAAACTTCACCACACAAAACTTAAACAGAAACTCGTGATAACATTAGCACAAGAAAACAAACTACCAATACCTTAGGTACTGTAGCAATCTTGATTCCTTTTTATATTGGTGTTAGATTATTGTATTATCACTTTTCCATGGCTAGTACCCCCGATACTATCCATAGTTTCATCAGAACAAGCAACCAACTCAACAAAAACAAAATCTGTCAAAAACAGACCAGTCTGTAGAAATCTGTATACTTCCTATACTTCTGGTACCTCAAAACTTCTGAACAATTACGACTGCGTGGGAAAAAGGCATATCAACCAGCAGAATAAGGAATCAACTCAAAATATCTTTCTGAATAAAAATTAAAAATCATATCGTGATCCAAAAGTTTCTGTCTTTTTCCAGCAGGATCAAACAATCATCACCAAGACTAGTCATAAAGGTTTTGCTTGGATCAAACACAAAAAGAAACACAAAAGACACAATCATAACAGAACTATGATGGTGTGGACGCAACAAAACAGAAAGAAAAAGAAATAATGTCATTGGGTTGCCTCCCAACAAGCGCTATTGTTTAACGCCCTTAGCTAGGCATAAGGCGATAGAATCATGTATCGTCGTCTTTGGTGCTCAAACCATAAGTAGCCCTCATCATGGATTCATAAGGCAATCTTATTTTCTTTCTAGGATAGTTCTCCATGCCCTTCTTTAAAGGAAATTGAAATCTAATATTCCCTTCCTTCATATCGATGATATCACCGATAGTCCTTAGGAAAGGTCTACCAAGAATAATAGGGCATGTAGGATTGAAATCAATGTCAAGCACAATGAAATCCACGGGTACATAGTTCCTATTTGCCATAATAAGAACATCATTGATCCTTCCCATGGGTTTCTTGACAGTAGAATCGGCAAGATGCAAATTAAGAAAACACTCTTCAATCTCATTAAAACCCAGAACATCACATAAAGACTTTGGAATCGCGGAAACACTAGCACCCAAATCACACAAAGCATTGCATTCATAGTTTTTGATTTTGATTTTGATAGTAGGTTCCCACTCATCATGAAGCGTTCTAGGGATAGATACTTCCAATTCAAGTTTCTCTTCAAGAGATTTTATCATAGCTTCGACGATATGATCGGTAAAGGCTTTGCTTTGGCTATAACCGTGTGGAGAGTTTAGCATGGATTGCATCAAGGAAATGCAATCAATCAAGGAGCAACTATCATAATTGAATTCCTTGAAATCCAAAGTAGTAATTTTATTACTACTCAAAGTTTTAATATTTTCTACTCCACTTTCAGTGCTTTTAGCATCAAGATAGATGGACACCGAATCATTGGGGTGTTTTTCAACCAAAGTGAATTCATATCCAGCCCCATCATCATTAGGTTTGACACAAGAAAACAAAGATTCAATGGGAGTCACACCAAGCACTTTAAGATCTTCGTGATTCTTATCACGAGAACACGCCTTTTTAAGCCATTCATGTCTAGCACGAATTTGGGCGGTTCTTTTTTTACTCCCACTCATGGAAACACGCATAGCTTTCAAAGTTTCATACATATTGATCTTGGGAGGAGCACATCTAACTTTCAAAGCATCAATATCACTAGACATTCTATCAACGCTCTTAGCCAAATCGACAATTTTGAGTAGTTTTTCCTCTATGGACACATTGAAAATCTTTTGCGAGTTGATAAACTCTTTGATATTACTCTCTAGATCACAGGGTAATCTATTGTAATTTCCATGAGTATTGTTGTAGGAGTTGCCAAAGTTATTAGAGGAGTTACTAGGAAAAGGCCTAGGAACATAGTTTCCTTTAAAAGCATTGTTGTTGCCAAAATTATTCCTACCAACAAAATTAACGTCCAAGCTAGCGTTGCTAATCTCAATCAAGGAAGACAAGGGCATATCATTAGGATCTAAAGGAGCACTTCTATTGGCAACCAAATTCATTAACTCATCCATCTTAGAACTCAACGAGTTAATTTCTTCTATAGCGTGTACCTTGTTACTAGTAGGTGACCTTTTAGTGTGCCACTGAGAGTAGTTCGTCATGATATTGTCTAGGAGTTTCGTGGCTTCTCCTAACGTGATTTCCATGAACGTTCCACCTGAGGCGGAGTCCAAGATATTTCTAGAAGAGAAATTCAAGCCAGCGTAGAAGATTTGTATAATCATCCAAAGACTCAAGCCATGAGCGGGACAATTTCTAATCATCAATTTCATTCTATCCCAAGATTGTGCAACATGTTCATGATCAAGTTGCTTAAAATTCATGATATCATTACGGATGGAGATAATCTTAGCCGGCGGAAAATACTTGGATATATAAGCATCTTTGCACTTATCCCAAGAATCGATACTATTTTTGGGCAAAGACGAAAACCAAGTTTTTGCTCGATCTCGCAACGAGAAAGGAAAAAGCTTCAATTTAATCACATCATTATCCACATCTTTCTTCTTTTGCATATTGCAAAGCTCTATGAAGGTATGAAGATGGGATGCGGCATCTTCACTAGGAAGGCCGGAAAATTGCTCTTTCATAACAAGATTCACCAAAGCGGCATTGATTTCGTATGACTCCGCACTAGTGGCGGGAGCAAGCAGAGTACTAATAAAATCATTATTATTAGTATTCGAGAAGTCACAAAGTTTGGTGTTTTCAGTCATGGTGACTTCGGCAAGCAAGCAAGCACACAAGCGAACAAAGAGCAAGCGAGAGAAAAGGGCGAACGAAAAGGCAAAAGAAAAAGGCAAATATTTTTTTGTAAATTTTTGTTTTTCAGAAGTGGGGGAGAGGAAAACGAGAGGCAAAAAAGTAAATGCAAGAGAATAGTTTGCGACACTTACTTGGATGAGTTCTTGACTTGATCCTCCCCGGCAACGGCGCCAGAAATCCTTCTGCTACTTCTCAAACAACAGCGCCAGAATTTGACACGTTGACGGAGACTTGCTTGTGTTGGTTTTTCCCTTGAAGAGGAAATGGTGATGCAGCACCGGAGTAGTAAGTATTTCCCTCAGTTTGAGAACCAAGGTATCAATCCAGTAGGAGAATCTCATCAATTCCAAAGTACCTGCGCAAACCCAAAAGAGCTTGCACCCAACGCTGTAAAGGGGTTATCAATCCCTTCAAGATTGATTGCAAAGTGAGATCTGAAGGCGGAAAGTGCAACGAAGAAAAAGAGTAAGGCTGAAAATATGGTGCGGAGTAGACCCGGGGGCCATAGTGTTCACTAGAGGCTTCTCTCAAAATAGCAAATATTACGGTGGGTGAACAAATTACCGTCGAGCAATTGATAGAACCGCGCAAAGTCATGATGATATCTAAGGTAATGATCATACATATAGGCATCACATCTGAGACAAGTAGACCGATACTTTCTACATCTACTACTATTACTCCACACATCGACCGCTATCCAGCATGCATCTAGTGTATTGAGTTCATGACGAACAGAGTAACGCCTTAAGCAGGATGACATGATGTAGAGGGATAAACTCAAACCAATGATGAAAACCCCATCTTTTTACCCTTGATGGCAACAACATGATGCGTGCCTCGCTACCCCTTCTGTCACTGGGCGAGGTCACCGCACAGTATGAACCCAAAACCAATCACTTCTCCCATTGCAAGAATCATAGATCAAGCTGGCCAAACAAAACCCACAACTCGAAGAGAACTACATGGATATGAAATCATGGATAAGAGAGATCAGAAGAAACTCAAATAATATTCATAGATAATCTGATCATAAATTAACAATTCATCGGATCTCTACAAACACACCGCAAAACAAGATTACATCGGATAGATCTCCATGAAGATCATGGAGAACTTTGTATTGAAGATCCAAGAGAGAGAAGAAGCCATCTAGCTACTAGCTATGGACCCGTAGGTCTATGGTGAACTACTCACGCATCATCGGAGAGGTCATGGTGTTGATGAAGAAGCCCTCCGTATCCGAATCCCCCCTCCAGCAGGGCACCAGAACATGCCCCAGATGGGATCTTGCGGAGATAGAAGCTTGCGGCGGCGGAAAAGTACTTTCGATGATCTCCTGATTTTTTCTGGGATTTTAGGGAATATATAGGCAAAAGACTTAGGGCAGAGGTGGCCCAGTGAGCCCACAAGCCTGGGAGGCGCGGGCCCCCTGTCCGTGGCTAGGGGGCTTGTGGGGTCCCTGGTGGCCCCCTGCCCTAATTCTCAGGCTTCCCGATCTTCTTCTGTTTCGTAAAAAATCTTTTTGGAAGTTTTGTTCCGTTGGGACTGCGTTTAAAATTCTTCTCTGAAAGGGATCAAGATTGGGATTTTTCACTCTGTATGACAGAGAGGTATCTTGGGGCTCACTCGATAATACAACATCTCAACAAGCCTTGCAAGCAATGTGACTAAAGAGTTAGCCACAGGATTTTGTATTACAGAACGAGTAAAGAGACTTGTCGGTAACGAGATTCAAATAGGTATAGAGATACCGACGATCTAATCTCGGGCAAGTAACATACCGAAGGACAAAGAAAATGTTATACGGGATTAACTAAATCCCTGACATAGAGTTTTAGCCGATAAAGATCTTCATAGAATATGTATGAACCAATATGGGCATCCAGGTCCCGCTATAGGATATTGACCGGAGAGTGTCTCGTCCATGTATACATAGTTCTCGAACCCGCAAGGTCTACACACTTAAGATTCTTTTTTCCTTGTAGATTCTTTTTTCCATGTAGACGTTGGAGGACGTAGTAATTTCAAAAAAATTCCTATGGAAAACAAGGATCTATATATGGAGAGACCAGCAATGAGTAATTGGGTAGAGCATCTTCATACCTTTGAAGATCACAAAGCGGAAGCATTACTAGAATGCGGTCGATGGAGTCGTACTCGCAGTGATTCAGATCACGGTCGGTTCCGATCTATGTGCCGAACCACGGCACCTCCGTGTTCAACACATGTACAGCCTGGTGACGTCTCCCGGGCCTTGATCCAGCAAGGAGGAGGGAGAGGTTGAGGGAGAGCTTCGACAGCGCGACGGCGCGGTGGCGGTGGAGCTACGAGGTATTCCGACGGAGCTTCTCCAAGCTGCGCAGAAGAGGAGGAAGAAGAACTGGGCTGCATGAGAGAGAGGAAAACAATTTTTGTGTGTTCTCCAAAGGCCAAAACCTCCAATATATATAGGGGGGGGAGGGAGGGGGAAGCACCCCTTAGGGTTCCCACCCCCAATGGGTGCGGCAGCCCCATCTCTCATGAGGGAGGTGCGGCCAGCGCTGGGAGAGGTGGAGGTGCACCCCAGATGGGTCCAAGGCCCACCTCCACTAGGGTCCCCCCTTCCCTCTCTTCTTGCACCTTGGGCCTTGGTGGGAGGCGCACCAGACCACTCTGGGTTGGTTCCCTTCCACCTTTTGGCCCATGTTAGCTTTGGGGCTGGTGGCCCCTCCCGGTGGACCCCCGGAACCCTTCCGGTGGTCCTGGTACGTTACCAGTGACGCCCGAAACATTTCCAGTGTCCAAAACTCCTCATCCTATATATCAATATTCACCTCCAGACCATTCCGGAGCTCCTCGTGACGTCCGGGATCTCATCCGGGAATCTGAACAACCTTCGGCAACCTCGTACACTATTCTCATCTAACCCTAGCGTCATCGAGCCTTAAGTGTGTAGACCCTATGGGTTCGGGAAGCATGCAAACATGACCGAGACACTTGATACGTCTCCGTCGTATGTACTTTTCCTAACTCTTCTGTCCTTGTTTTGGACTCTAATTTGCATGATTTGAGTGGAACTAACCCGGACTAACGCTGTTTTCAGCAGAATTGCCATGGTGTTGTTTTTGCGCAGAAATAAAAGTTCTCGGAATGACCTGAAAATTTACGGAGAATTATTCTAGAATTTATGAAAAATACTGGCGCAAGAATCAGCGGAGGATGTGGAGCGTGGAGCCCACAAGCCCACCAGGCGCGGGGCCCCCTGGCCGTGTGTGGCAGGCTTGTGGAGCCCACGACGCTCCGCCGCCTCCAATCTCAGCTCTATTTAGTCCGTCTCGCCCGGAAAAAAAAATCAGGGAGAAGAGTTCATCGCGTTTTAGGATACGGAGGCGCCGCCACCTCCTGTTCTTCATCTGGAGGGCAGATCTGAACTCAGTTTTGGGCTCCGGAGAGGGGAGATCATCGCCATCGTCATCACCAACCTTCCTTCATCGCCAATTCCATGATGCTCTTGATCGTTCATAAGTAATCTCATCGTAGGCTTGCTGGACGGTGATGGGTTGGATGAGATCTATCATGTAATCGAGTTAGTTTTGACGGGGATTGATCCCTAGTATCCACTATGTTCTGAGATTGATGTTGCTACTACTTTGCCATGCTTAATGCTTGTCACTAGGGCCCGAGTACCATGATTTCAGATCTGAACCTATTATGTTGTTGCCAATATATGTGTGTTTTCACTCCTATCTTGCAAGTTGTAGTCACCTACTATGTGTTATGCCCCGGCAACCCCGGAGTGACAATAGCTAGAACCACTCCCGGAGCTGACCATAGTATGAGGAGTTCATGTATTCACCAAGTGTTAATGCGTTGGTCCGGTTCTTTATTAAAAGGAGAACCTTAATATCCCGTAGTTTCCATTAGGACCCCGCTGCCACAGGAGGGATGGACAATAGATGTCATGCAAGTTCTTTTTCCTAAGCACGTATGACTACATACGGAATACATGCCTACATTAGATTGACGAACGGTAGCTACTTACTTATCTCTCTGTGTTATAACTGTTACATGATGAATCACATCCGGCATGATCATCCATCACCAATCCGATGCCTACGAGTCTTTTCCTACTGGTCCTTTCTACGTTACTTTGCTGCTACTACTGTCACTGCAGCTACTGTTACTTTGCCGTTACTGCTGTTACTCTGCTGCTACTGGTTACTGTTGCTACTGATACTTTGCTGCAGATACTAAATCTTTCAGGTGTGGTTGAATTGACAACTCAAGTGCTATTATTTGAGAATATTATTTGGCTTCCCCTTGAGTCGAATCAATAAATTTGGGTTGAATACTGTACCCTCGAAAACTGTTGCGATCCCCTATACTTGTGGGTTATCAAGACCATTTTCTAGCGCCGTTGCCGGGGAAGCACAACTATATTCTCTGAGTCACTTGGGATTTACGTCTGCTGGTTACTATGAAGAATCTGAGAGATCCAAGAACTAAAGTCTTGCCCTCATCTACGAGGACAGGTAAGGAACTGCCATCTAGCTCTGCACTTGATTCACCTTCAGTTATGAGTAAGTTTGCGACATCACCTCCTGCTAGAAATCTTGATATGTCGCCTGTGCTTGATGATGCTATTTCTGCTACCCATGATGCTTATGATGATGCTATGCTTGATACTGCTTTGCCACTAGGTGCATTCCTTGATGCACAAATTGCTAGAGTTGCTGCTAGATGTGATGATACTTTTGAAACTGCTGATACTATTGAAGTAGAACCTGTTATTTTGCCTACTAGAACTAGCACTCCTAGAAATGAATTGCCTGATATGCCCGAGCATTATGTTATGGAGGGAGAGATAGCTGAGGACTTTCTTGCGTGTAAGGATAGCTATGATGTTGAGAAATTACTCCTCAAGTGGAAAGAAAAATCTCTGAACGCTAGGATGAGCTACGACCCGAAGTTTGCCACTTTGCCTATATTTGTGACCGATAAGGATTATGAATTCTCTGTTGACCCTGAGTTAATCACTCTGGTCGAATCTGAACCTTTTCACGGTTATGATTCTCAAACGGTTGTAGCCCATCTCACCAAACTACACGATATAGCCACCCTATTCACTAGTGAGGAAAAGATCCGCCACTACTATATCCTCAAGTTGTTTCCTTTCTGGCTAAAGGATGATGCTAAGACTTGGTTCACTTCCCTTGCTCCTGGTTGTGTGCGTAGCCCCCAGGATATGGTCTACTACTTCTCTGAAAAATATTTCCCTGCACATAAGAAGCAAGCTGCCTTGCAGGAAATTTACAACTTTGCTCAAGCTGAAGAAGAGAGTCTCCCACAAGCTTGGGGGAGGCTCGTCTAGCTACTAAATGCTTTGCCTGATCACCCTCTTGAGAAGAATGAAATACTTGATATCTTCTATAATAGACTTACCAATGCTTCCAGAGACTACCTAGATAGTTGCGCGGGTTGTGTTTTTAGGGAACGAACCGTAGAACAAGCTGAGATTCTACTGAATATTATCTTGTGCAACGAGAATGCTTGGACTATTCCCGAACCACCTCCTAAGACAACTCCAAAGAAAAGAGGTATTCTATTCCTCAGTCCTGAAGGTATGCAAGAACCTAATAAATCTATGCGAGAGAAAGGCATTAAATCTGAAGATGTCAAAAATCTACCACCTATCGAAGAGATCCATGGTCTTGATAACCCGATACAGGTTGTAGAAGTAAATTCTCTGCGTAGGTTTGATGAGAGTGATATTCCTTTTGATAAACCTGCTAGCTTATGCCTGGATGAATTTGATAACTTTGTTGCCAAACAACATAGTTTCAATGATTATGTTAGCAGACAATTGGAGTAGAATGCTCGTATGCTTAGTCGTTTAAGTGCTTGTGTGGACAGAAATGTCAATGATCTTAAGCTTCTGAGTAAACATGCCTCTATGGTTACTACTCAGGTAGAACAAGTACTTAAGGCTCAGAATGACTTGCTCAATGAGTTGAATGAAAATTCTGTCAGAGTCTTCACTAGAGGCGGTAGAATGACCAAGGAACCTTTGTATCCTGAGGGTCATCCGAAGAGAATTGAACAAGATTCTCAAGGAGTTAGCACTGATGCACCTAGTCATCCTAGAAAGAAGTAGAAAGATGATAGGAACTTGCACGCTAGCAACCCTGTTGCTGCTACACCTGAGAGTCCAAATGATGTCTCTGTCTCTGATGCTGAAACACAATCTAGTGATGAACATGAGCTTAATGATAATATCAATAGTGATGTTCATGATGATGCTCAACCTAGCAATGATAAGGATGTGGAGATTGAACCAGTTGATCTTGATAACCCACAGCCTAGGAATAGAAGATACGATAAGAATGACTTCGCTGCTAGGAAGCATGGTAAAGAAAGGGAGCCATGGGTTCAGAAACCCATGCCCTTTCCTCCCAAACCATCCAAGAAAAAGGATGATGAGGATTTTGAGTGATTCGTTGAAATGATTAGACCTGTCTTTCTGCAAATGCGTTTGACACATATGCTAAAAATGTCTCCGTATGCTAAGTACATGAAGGATATTGTGACTAATAAGAGGAGGATACCTGAGGTTGAGATTTCCACCTTGCTCGCTAATTATACCTTCAAGGGTGGAACTCCTAAGAAACCAGGTGATCCCAGAGTGCCCAGTATACCTTGCTCCATTAAAGGCAACTATGTTATGCGACCTTGGAGCCGGTGTTAGTGTTATGCCTCTCTCTCTTTATCGTAGACTTGAACTAGATAAGTTGACACCAACTAAAATCTCTCTGCAAATGGAAGACAAATCAACTGCTTTCCCTATCGGCATTTGCGAGGATGTGCCTGTTGTGGTTGCTAACGTCACTATCTTAACAAACTTTGTTATCTTGGATATTCCCGAGGACGATGCCATGGCGGTCATCCTCCGAAGACCCTTTCTAAACACTGCAGGGTCTGTTATAGATTGCAACAAAGGCAATGTCACTTTCCATCAACAGTAATGAGCATACGGTGCACTTTCCGAAGAAACAATATCGAGTACATCACATCAATGCTATCGAAAAGACTTCATCAATTCTTATTGGGAGCTTTGAATGCCCTATACCTCCTGTTAAGATGAAGTATGATTTACTTGTTGGGGAGATACACATCCCCATTGAGGTGACCTAGTGGTTATTCGAAAATTCTCCGTCTTCTTTTGCGATACGAAAAAGTTTGTCAAGGAGACTTGATCAACCTCATTGACGGATTTCTTTCGATGACCATGCGATCGATGAATCGAGGAGTCACAAACCTCTGTTCCAAGTTTTCACCTTCGGTTGCTTAGAAGAAAAATGATAGATTTAGTTTAGTTTTCCCTCTTTTCTGTTTTAGCGTCCTGTGGAAAAGTACCCCGAAAATAAAAGTTCTCCGAACGTCCTGAAAATCAAGTATGATTTTTCCTGGAATTTTTGAAAAATATTGGGACGAAGAGCTAGTCTGGGGGCTGCACCAGTGGGCCACAAGCCCTGGAGGCGCGGGTACCCCCTGGCCGCGCCTACCTGGCTTGTGGGGCCCACGTGCACCCCTCCACTCATTCTAGCTCCCATCTGCTTCTCCTACCTCCAGAAAAAATCGTTTCGCAGCTCAAACCCGTGTTCTTGCTCCTCTTGCTGGGATTTTTGATCTCTTTGCTCAAAGCACCATTCTCCAAACTGTTTTGGGGAAATTACTCCTCGGTAAGTGACTCCTCCATTGGTCCAATTAGTTTTTACTCTAGTGCCTTATACTTCGCTTTTTTCTGCCTTGGTGACCATGTTCTTGAGCTTTGCATGCTAATTTTAGCTGGTCCCAAGTAGTTTTGATGCGTAATATGGCCTCTAGGCACTTGTTGGAGTAGTTGCTACAAGTTTAGTTGAGCCTTGTTCACTTTTCCTTAGAGTCACTAAAAATGTCAGAAATTTTCAGAGATAGAAAAGAGAAAATATGAGGAGGTTCTTAAGAGGCTATTCAAGCCGTGACCCCAAGGATGATGGAAGTGAGAAGAAGCCTAAGTATCCGGTCCCTCGAGTCGCAGAAGTTCGAGCGTGCGAGTGGCCAAGCGATGTGTTCTTACACGCCGCCGGACTTTATGAGGACTTCTACTACTTGGTGGAGAATGCAGGCCTTACCGCCTTCGTTGAAGATAAGTGTCTGCAATACCTCCTCCTCACTAATATCTTCGTACAAAGCTTTAACTTCTATCCGAGGAAGAATCCTCCTATGGTTGAGTTAAAGCTTTATGATATCCCCCAGCGCATGTCACTTCAGGATTTTTGCAATGTTTGCAAATTACCTTACGTTAGGGATATTCATGAACCTCGTCCACGGACTTGGAGGATTTCATCGATACAATTATTGTAGGAGAGGAGAGAGGAGTGTCTTGCGCTAGAGCTGCTAGCATTCATTTCCCCATGCTACGATACTTCTCATTAATTATGGGAAAATGTTTGATTGGCCATGGGAAATCTGGGTCACTTAGTTCCCCAGATCTTGCGGTCTTGCGCGAAGCCCTTTATAATGATAAAACTTATAGCTTGGGCGCTATAGTAGCTCAACGGTTGAACATGACCCGTTCTAAAGGCGTTGTCTATGGAGGTATCTATGCTACCCGTCTTGGCAGACACTTTGAGATACCTATTAGACTGGACGAGGAAGAAGAAATTCTTCTTCCCGAGAGATATCTAGATTACGATAGCATGGCCCGCCATGACTTTCTTGATAGAGCTATAAATAGAAGGATGATTTATAACCTGGTATTTAGTCAGGGTACTCGTGTGACTATTACTTTGCCTGCTCATTCTTTCCTCAATATTCATGCAGCCAGGTACATTATTATGCCCTCGGACATCTATGCATATTGGGGCTTGGCCCAACCACAGGTGCCCGTGCCCGAGCCACCAGTCAAGTACCAGACGCCAGTTTATCAGTGGGAGCCAGAGGAGCTCACACATCAGTGGCATCCTCAGTCCACTCCGGAGTACCCCCGAGCTAGTTATTTCCCTCCGTGGGAGTAGACCAACTTAGGGAAAAAGCCTAATCTTGGGGGAGTACGTGTTTCTCACCGACTTTACATTCTTGCTTATGCTTTCACTTTGTTCGTCGGTGTTCACACTTTGCCACTGTATCTTCCATGCTAGTTTATTTCTTTTTCTCGTTTTCTTTCCGTGTGTCTGTCTAGTTCGAGAAAAAACAAAAAAGATTTTCTTTTTCTTCTTTTGCCTGTTGGGAGCTTTCCCGTGTAAATAGTTTTCTTCTTTTGCCTGCAGATTCTAGCGTAGTCCAATGCACGAGCACACTTATTATTGTTCACATCATTCGGTCATGCAAGTGAAAGGCAATAATGACGATATATGATGAAGTGACTGAGCCTGGAAAAGCTGGTATGAACTCGATCTATTTTGTTTTTGTAAATATGACTAGCTCACTGTTCCTAGTTCAGCTTTGTTGTGAGAGAAACATGTTTGCAATGACAACTTAGAGATCATAGTTTCTGATGCCATGCTTAATTAGCTAGGAGCTTATAATGGTTTGCCTTGGATGCCAACATGAATTTTGAGATGACTATGATGTAGTATGATAGGATGGTATCCTCCTTTGAATGATTCAAGTGGCTTGACTTTGCGCATGTTCACGCATGTAGTTGAAACAATATCAACATAGCCTCTATGATATTCATGTTCATGGTGATTTATGTCCTACTCATGCTTGCACTCAATGTTAGTTAATCTCAATGCATTTTGATGACTGTTGTCGCTCTCTAGTTGGTCGCTTCCCAGTCTTTTGCCAGCCTTCACTTGTACTAAGCGGGAATACTGCTTGTGCATCCACTTCCATAAACCCAAAGTTGTTCCATATGAGTCCACCATACCTACCTATATGCGGTATCTACCTGCCGTTCCAAGTAAATTTACATGTGCCACTCTCTAAACCTTCACGAAATAATGTGTTTTGCATGCCCGAACCGCTCATGTGGTGACAGGGGGCTATCGGCATCTTCCATGCTAGGCGTGTTATCCTCGATATGTGGTTATTCACTATCATTCACGAGTAAGGGGACGGTAATTGGAATTCCCAGTTCCATGCTCAAATCGAAAAGATAATTGCAAACAAAACTCCCCCAGGATTGATGTTGGTATGGACGGTACCCGAGGATTCGGCTAGCCGTGGAGTATGATTGATTGGTGGTGGGGGAGTCAAAACTTTACTTTTCTGTTAGGGAACCGCCTATAACATGTGTAGCGTGGAAGATGGTGAGAACTCTTAGTCATTGCGTTGACAATGAAAGCATGCCACCCAAAATTATTATCTCTGTTTTCAAAGCTTGAGCTCTGGCACCTTTTCAAATCAATGATTCCCTCTGTGAAGGGCTTGTCTATTTATGTCCCTGTTGAGTCACCCTCCTCTTGTAAAAGCACCAATTAGAGAGCACCTCTGTCCTTTTTATGCTTTTCTTTTAACTGTGTTGAGTATGTCTGTGACTGGATCTTCTTTGCCATGAATTACAATGTTTAGTCAGCCCTTGGTCTTTGAAGGTGCTCTGCATTTATGTTTTGCTGTCTCAGAAAGAGCTAGTGAGATACCATCTGTTCATTAGATTGTTTTGATTGAACTGTTGACGTTTGAGACTTATTATTATTTGCTCGCTAGTTGATTATGCCATTGATATGAGTTTACCGTGAGACCTTGATGTCATTTGCTTATGTGGTTAGCTTGTGATCTTGCTGAAATTCTGGTTATGAGTTAAACATAGTTGCAACAACAAGATCAAACAGAGTTCGTCAAAGTTTTTCTTTTGCCTCTTTCAGTTTGTCAACTGAATTGCTTGAGGACAAGCAAGGCTTTAAGCTTGGGGGAGTTGATACGTCTCCGTCGTATCTACTTTTCCTAACTCTTTTGCCCTTGTTTTGGACTCTAATTTGCATGATTTGAATGGAACTAACCCGGACTAACGCTGTTTTCAGCAGAATTGCCATGGTGTTGTTTTTGCGCAGAAATAAAAGTTCTAGGAATGACCTGAAAATTTACGGAGAATTTTTCTGGAATTTATGAAAAATACTGGCGCAAGAATCAGCGGAGGATGTGGAGCATGGAGTCCACAAGCCCACCAGGCGCGGGCTCCCCCTGCCGCGCTTGGCAGGCTTGTGGAGTCCACGACGCTCCACCGCCTCCACTCTCAGCTCTATTTAGTCCGTCTCGCCTGGAAAAAAATCAGGGAGAAGAGTTCATCGCGTTTTACGATACAGAGGCGCCGCCACCTCATGTTCTTCATGTGGAGGGCAGATCTCGAGTCCGTTTTGGGCTCCGGAGAGGGGAGATCGTCGCCATCGTCATCACCAACCTTCCTTCATCGCCAATTCCATGATGCTCTTCACCGTTCGTGAGTAATATCATCGTAGGCTTGCTGGACGGTGATGGGTTGGATGAGATCTATCATGTAATCGAGTTAGTTTTGACGGGGATTGATCCCTAGTATCCACTATGTTCTGAGATTGATGTTGCTACTACTTTGCCGTGCTTAATGCTTGTCACTAGGGCCCAAGTGCCATGATTTCAGATCTGAACCTGTTATGTTGTCGCCAATATATGTGTGTTTTAGATCCTATCTTGCAAGTTGTAGTCACCTACTATGTGTTATGACCCGGCAACCACGGAGTGACAATAGCCGGAACCACTCCCGGAGATGACCATAGTTTGAGGAGTTCATGTATTCTCCAAGTGTTAATGCGTTGGTTCGGTTCTTTATTAAAAGGATAACCTCAATATCCCGTAGTTTCCATTAGGACCCCGCTGCCACGGGAGGGATGGACAATAGATGTCATGCAAGTTCTTTTCCCTAAGGACGTATGACTACATACGGAATACATGCCTACATTAGATTGACGAACGGGAGTTAGTTACTTATCTCTCCGTGTTATAACTATTACATGATGAATTACATCTGGCATAATCATCCATCAATGAGCCAATGCCTACGAGTCTTTTCCTAATGGTCCTTGCTACGTTACTTTGCTGCTACTGCTGTCACTGCAGCTACTGTTACTTTGCCGCTACTACTGTTACTCTGCTGCTACTGGTTACTGTTGCTACTACTGCTATCACCCTACTTTTCTACTCATACTTTGCTGCAGATACTAAATCTTTCAGGTGTGGTTGAATTGACAACTGAACTGCTAATACTTGAGAATATTCTTTGGCTTCCCCTTGAGTCGAATCAATAAATTTGGGTTGAATACTCTACCCTCGAAAACTGTTGCGATCCCCTATACTTGTGGGTTATCAACACTCTCCGGTCAATAACAAATAGCGGGGTATGGATATCCATATTGGTTCCCACATGTTCCAAGATGATCTCATCGGATGAACCACGTTGTAAGGATTTAATCAATCCTGTATGCAATTCCCTTTGTCTATCGGTATGATACTTGCCCGAGATTCGATCGCCGGTATCCCCATACCTTATTCAATCTCGTTACCGGCAAGTCTCTTTACTCGTTCCGTAGCACATCATCCCATGGCTAACTCCTTAGTCACATTGAGCTCATGATCATGTTCTACCGAGTGGGCCTAGAGGTACCTCTCCGTAACACAGAGTGAAAAATCCCGGTCTAGATTCATACCAACCCAACATACACTTTCGGAGATACCCGTAGTGCACCTTTATAGTCACCCGTTGTGATGTTTGATACACCCAAAGCACTCCTATGGTATCCGGGAGTTTTACAATCTCATGGTCTAAGGAAAAGATACTTGACATTAGAAAAGCTTTAGAATACGAACAACACGATCTAGTGCTATGCTTAGGATTGGGTCTTGTCCATCACATCATTCTCCTAATGATGATATCCCGTTATCAATGACATCTAATGTCCATGATTAGGAAACCATGATCATCCATTGATCAACGAGCTAGCCGACTAGATGCTCACTAGGGACATATTGTGATCTATGTATTCACACATGTATTACGGTTTCTGGTTAATACACTTATAGCATGAATAATAGACATTTATCATGAACTGGAAATATAATAATAACCACTTTATTATTGCCTCTAGGGCATATTTCCAACAGTCTCCCACTTGCACTAGAGTCAATAATCTAGTTACATTGTGATGAATCGAACACCTATAGAATTCTGGTGTTGATCATGTTTTGCCCCTGGAAGAGGTTTAGTCAACGGATCTGCGACATTCAGATCCGTATGTACTTTACAAATATCTATGTCTCCTTCGTGAATGTAATTTCAGATGGAGTTGAAGCGGCGCTTGATGTGCTTGGTCTTTGTGTGAAACTTGTGCTCCTTAGCTATGCAAATAGCTCTAGTGTTCTGACAGGAGAGGGTCATCGGGCCCGACGCACTTGGAATCACTCCTAGGTCGGTGATGAACTCCTTCATCCAGATTCCCTCCTCAGCTGCTTCCAAAGCAGCTATGTACTCCACTTCACATGTAGATGCCGCCACAACGCTTTGCTTCCAACTGCACCAGCTTACTGCCCCATCATTCAAAACATACACGTATCCGGTCCGCGACTTAGAGTCGTCCGGATCTGTGTTTAAGCTAGCATTGGTGTAACCCCTTACGACGAGCTCTTCGGCACCTCCATAAATGAGAAACATATCCTTAGTCCTTTTCAGGTATTTCAGGATATTCTTGACCGCTGTCCAGTGTTCCATAACGGGATCACTTTGGTACCTCCCTACCAAACTTATTGCAAGGTTCACATGAGGTCTGGTACACAACATGGCATACATAAGAGTGCCTATGACCGAAGCATAGGGGATGACACTCATCTTTTCTCTATCTTTTGCTGTGGTCGGGCATTGAGTCTTACTAAATCTCACACCCTGCAATACTGGCAAGAACCCCTTCTTCTCCTTGTCCATATTGAACTTCCTCAATATCTTGTCAAGGTATGTACTTTGTCAAAGACCTATGAGGCATTTGATCTATCTCTACAGATATTAAGGCCTAATATGTATGTAGCTTCTCCAAGGTCCTTCATTGAAAAACTCTTATTCAAATAGGCCTTTATGCTTTCCAAGAGTTCTATATTATTTCCCATCAACAATATGTCATCCACATATAATATGAGAAATGCTACAGAGCTCCCACCAACTTTCTTGAAAATACATGCTTCTCCATAAGTCTGTATAAACCCAAACTCTTTAATCACCTCATTAAAGCGAATGTTCCAACTCTGAGATGCTTGCACCAGCCCATAGATGGAGTGTTGGAGCTTGCATACTTTGTCAGCACCTTTAGGATCGGAAAAACCTTCTGACTGCATCATATACAGTTCTTCCTTAAGGAGACCATTAAGGAATGCGTTTTGATGTCCATTTGCCAGATTTCATAGTCATAAAATGTGCCAATTGCTAACATGATTCGGATAGACTTCAGCATCGCTACGGGTGAGAAAGTCTCATCGTAGTCAACTCCTTGAACTTGTCGATAACCCTTAGCGACAAGTCGAGCCTTATAGATGGTCACATTACCATCTGCGTCTGTCTTCTTCTTGAAGATCCATTTATTTTCTATGGCTCGCCGATCATCGGCAACTCCACCAAATTCCATACTTTGTTCTCATACATGGATCCTATTGGGGATATTACTTGCGGTATGACCCACCCTGTCGGGCCGGGTCAAGAAAGCGGCAACTCATACATACATGGTCAGTGTAAGCCTTGGACCAAGCCTGAGGCGTGCACGGAGATCTTCGTCAGAAGGCCGCCAGGGCCCATGAGCCAGATAGCGGTTCAGGATAGATGGATAAGATAAGTCGCCAAGGAGGTTTCCTGGCTTGGCAAACACGACGACTTAGAGATATGGAAGGCCACGATTTGTAATGAGGCCAGGACCTTGTAACCCCTAGAGCCTCGACGTGTATATAAAGGCGAGTCTCTAGGACATATAGATTAAGTTAGAAATCATCAAGAGCTAGGTCAGGCAAGTTACGCCCTCCTTGTAATCGAATCCACCATCAATATACACAAAGCAGGGCGTAGGCTTTTACCTCCATAGGAGGGGCCGAACCTGGGTAAACCCGAGTCTCGTTTCCGCTCACCCTCTTTGAGTCGCCACCAAGGTGCGATGGATCCATCACTAAGTCCTTTCACCAGGACATCTGCCATGACAAAACCATGACAGTTGGCACCCACCATGGGGCCTGCGCACGGTGGAGTTGAGTTCTCAAAGGGATCCTTTCTAGGGTTAGGAAACTACGCGGTCGGTATCATGACGTAGAGCAGCCGTGGGAGGTACTACATCGACAACTCTCAGTGGGGGCCTGAGGCCGATTCAATCGAATATGGATACAGGGTCCCCTTCGGGAAGATTCACGTCTTCATTGGCAAGATTGGATCTCCCGTGCCTGAGTCGGACACCTTCACCGACATCGTCGAGTCGGCCTAGTACACCCATCCCGCCAACCATGAGGTCAGGAAACACCATGCTTTCGTTGGTTTTACACAAGGAAACGACCTACCGGACGAGCCGGTGATCCAGGAAATCACCCCCATCAATTCAGACGATGAGTCGTCCATTGGCAACACAGATTCGATCTATCCTCTCAACGAAAGACAGCTCGGGGGGTTTCCCAAAGCAGCAATCTCTATGGATGTTGAAGGCCCCCACCGTCAAGTCGCCATCTACATGGCGGGAGCAGCGCCGCCTCAGCCAAGCGCGGTGGGTAACAATGAAGCCAACAGATAAGGGAAGACTCCGGCTCAGGCTATGGCGGATCTGGTAGCAGAGATGGGCAAACTCATGGCGATCGCTATGACGACGGATAACCAGGAAGTGGTCAACGCCGAGTTAACAAAACGAAGGGAAGAGATGGCCAAATCCAATGCGAGATAGAAGGAGAGGCCGCAAGGATGGCAACGCAGCGGGCCCAGATCACCGCAGAGACAGAACGACTGAATGCTGAGGGATGGCGGCTTGAGCAACATCAACGCGCCTCTGATGCGGTCCACCAGAGGAGGCATTGTAACCGTCTGCCCGCTGATTTACACCCAACTCGGCTCTTCGATAGCCCGCATACCCCTGGGATGGAGTCCAATCGGCCATGGCAGGTCGCCCCAGGAGGCGATCCCGCTCGGCCACCGCTTAACCCACAGCCGCCCCAGCCAACGGTGGCTCATGCACCCCATTTCCAGACACCGCGGGGCCACTTCTCGAACCCCGTCGACAACATGCTAGCAGCAACCCACCACCTTGAATCTCTCCCCATTAACGGAAACTCTCCGGCTGAGGTGGAGGCAAGAAACGCCATCGAGATGTTGAAAATAGCGGTAGTGCAACATGTGCAATATTCATATAGCCGCGAGTGGCTACACTCCACGCCCCAGGCAAGTCACACGAGGAGTCTCCATGATGATTCGCCCATAGTGTCCACCGAACAATGACGTTTGCCGCAGATCAATCCACCCAGGATGCCCGACACACGGGCTCAGGATGTAGTGGATGCGGCGTGAGCTGCCCGCCTAATGGAAACAGCGACCGCGACGGGTTAGGGTTATCAGGCTTACACGTTGCCTTCCCCCGTGCTAGCCGAAACAGGTGGCAGGCACGTCGGGGTGCCTTGTCTAGCACCCGCCCTTCGCAACGACTGTATGCCGAAAGATTGCAAAGGTCCACGGAAGGTACCCAATTACACGCCGGACCTAGAGCCAGGTGCATGGACCGAGAGTTACGAGCTTGCAATGGATATGCTCGATGTGAGTGAGGCGGTCGGTGCTAAGTATTTCACCATGATGCTTGAAGGAACATCGCGCACGTGGCTGAAGAATCTGCCGCCCAACTCCATCAACACCTGGTCCGAGTTGAAGGAACATTTCTTCAAAAATTTCGGAGGAACTTGCAAGCGTCCGATGAGCACCGTCGACCTACAACACTGTGTCCATCGTCCAGATGAGTCGGCCCATCACTAGACGCGGCGAGTTACACAAGTGATCCATTCATTGGATGGCATCTCGGCGGCTCAGGCCGTGCTGATCCTGGAGAATTTTTTTCACTACGAGCCTTTGGTGCTGAAGATTGGGCGACTCAAACGTAAGGTGCAGGACATGGGAGAATTGATGGACACCCTGCCTAGGTATGCCGAATCAGACGACACTAAAGACCCCGGGGAGGATGACGACAAAGTAAGCACCGCCAGGAGAAGCGAGTCGTCAAAAGGCCACCCTCAGTTCCACGGGAGAGGCAACCACAACCCCACAGGACAAGGGAAAAGGAGGCAGCAGGAAGGCGTCACAGATTTCATTGCTAGTACTAACACTGGCAACGGGAACCAACGTGAGAAGAAAAGGGGCTTCAGTGGGCAGAAACCACGCAATTATCATGAGATGCTCAAGGGCCCCTGCCGGCAACACGCCACTGCGGAAGGTCCTTCTACCCACTCTTGGGAGGATTGTTATGTGATGCAGGAGTTCCGCGCTAAAGCACTCAAAAATGAGCAAGGAGGCAACCATGGAGGGCACCAAGAACAATTTGGCATGGCCGGATCAGACAGAAACCGGTTTGGTGGATTTCCCAACCCGGGCCCGCAGGGCGGGTCACACGCTAATGCTCGGCAGTATCAGGTTTAGAACAGTCAACAGTACAATGCGCGTGGTGTTTTTTAGCAACCGCCTCCGCAAGGCGGCTCCCAGCGGCAGGACGACAACAACGGCTTCAGAATAATCCTAAGGAGTTAAACAACGGGCAATATCATGTGTTTACCACCAACACTTGCAAAAGGGACCGGAAGGTGAAACACAAAGGCTTCAGTGTGATTGAGAAGGCGCTCCCCAGGTACCTCAATTGGTCTGAGCAACCCATTGTTTGGAGTAGGGAGGATCACCCGCCTCGGGTTGATAACCACGACGTCTTGGCTTTGGTCGTGGCGCCCCAGGTTGGGGGCTATGATGACCCACAAGTATAGGGGATCAATTGTAGTCCTTTCGATAAGTAAGAGTGTCGAACCCAACGAGGAGGAGAATGCTCTGATAAAAGGTTTTCAGCAAGGTAATAACTGCAAGCACTGAAAGTAGCGGTAACAAGTGATGGTGTAGTGAGGTGAAACGTAGCAAGCGAAAAGTAACAAGTAACAAGTAGTAGCAATGGTGCAACAAGTGGCCCAATCCCTTTTGTAGCAAGGGACAAGCCTGAACAAAGTCTTATAAGAGGAAAAGCGCTCACGAGGACACACGGGAATTTCTGTCATGCTAGTTTCATCATGTTCATGTGATTCGCATTCATTACTTTGATAGTTTGATATGTGGGTGGACCGGCGCTTGGGTACTGACCTTACTTGGACAAGCATCCCACTTATGATTAACCCCTCTCGCAAGCATCCACAACTACAAAAGAAGAATTAAGACAACGTCTAACCATAGCATTAAACTAGTGGATCCAAATCAGCCCCTTACGAAGCAACGCATAGACTGGGGTTTAAGCTTCTGTCACTCCAGCAACCCATCATCTACTTAATACTCCTCAATGCCTTCCTCTAGGCCCAAATATGGTGAAGTGTTATGTAGTCGACGTTCACATAACACCACTAGAGGAAAAACAACATACAACATATCAAAATACCGAACGAATACCAAACTCACATGACTATTATTAGCATGACTTATCCCATGTCCTGAGGAACAAAAGTAACTACTCACAAAGCATACTCATAATCATGATCAGAGGTCTAATGAATAGCATCAAGGATCTGAACATAAACTCTTCCACCAAGTAATCCAACTAGCATCAACTACAAATAGTAATCAACACTACTAGCAACCTTACAAGTACCAATCGGAGTCGCGAGACGGAGATTGGTTACTAGAGATAAACTAGGGATTGGAGAGGAGATGGTGCTGATGAAGATGTTGATGAAGATGCCTCCCCTCTGACGAGAGAAGTGTTGGTGATGACGAAGGAGACGATTTCCCCTTCGGGAGGGAAGTTTCCCCGGCAAGATCGTCCTGTCGGAGCTCTAGATTGGATCTACTAAAGTTCCGCCTCGTGGCGGCGGCGAAACCACGAAAAAGCTCCCAAATGATTTTTTTTGGAACGAAACCCTTCATATAGAAAAATAGGGGGGCCAGTGGGCCGCGAGGGTGCCCACAAGCCCTCTTGCCGCGGCCAGGGGGTAGTCCGCGACAACCAGGCTTGTGGGCCCCTGGTTTCTCCCTTTGACACTTCTTTCGCCCAGTATTTTTATAAAATCCAAAAAAATCCACATTGATTTTCAGGACATTTGGAGTTGCGCAGAATAGAGCACTCAGACTTGCTCCTTTTCCAGTCCAGAATTCCAGCTGCCGGTATTCTCCCTCTTCAAATAAACCTTGCAAAATAAGAGAGAAAAGGCATAAGTAAGGTTCCACAAAGTATAATAACAGTCCATGAAGCGATAAATATCAACATGAAAGCATGATGCAAAATGGACATATCAGGCTACACCCTTTCCAAGGTCCTTATGGATGGTGGCAGCAGCATTACCATCTTATATTTCGATACCTTTCGGCGGATGAATTTCTCAGAGGGCGATTTGATTCCATCCTCCACGGTCTTCCACGACATTGTTCCGGGTAACTCGGCATACCCTGTTGGACGGATCAAGCTTAATGTAGCTTTTGGCACATAGTCTAATTACAGGAGCGAGTCCCTCATGTTTGAGGTGGTCAAAATCAAGAGTCCTTACCACGCACTGTTCGGAAGGCCATCTTACGCTCGTTTCATGGCCCGCCCATGCTATGTCTACCTCAACCTCAAAATGTCGGGCCCTAAGGGAACTATCACGATCAACTGGGACAGAAAAATAGCTCAAGAATGCGAGGAAGGAGACGCGGCTTACGTTGAGTCAGCTTGCGCAGCTGAGGAACTCAAGTTTCATCAAGCTAATGTTGACCCGGCAGATATGACACCGCTCAAGAGACCCACAATCGATTCAGAGCCACCCTCAAGTTTAAGCTGACATATGACACAAAGTTGATAGGTTTAAGGCCTGGCGACTCATCCAAGCAGTTCACCATTGGGACGCGTCTGGATCCCAAATCGGAAAGCGCGCTCATCGAATTCATTCGTGAGAATCGAGACATCTTTGCATGGAAGCCTTCTGACATGCCAGGTGTACCGAGAGAATTCGCTGAGCACCACCTTAACATTGACCCTAAGTATCCCATCTGTCCTTGGGAGCGCTTCCTTTATATAAGAGAACTTTCAGGCCCGTCCTTTGCTATAAGAAGGATTGGGCTACCTTGCTGCACCTTTGCTACTATTATGACCTGTAACTTGTTATGAATTATCTTGCTACAAAACTCTCTATCACTCTTACTTACAGCACTTGCAGAGAATTCCTTGCTGAAAACTACTTATCATTTCTTTCTCCTCCTCGTTGGGTTCTCCACACTTACTTATTGAAAGGACTATGATTGATCCCCTATACTTGTGGGTCATCAAGACTTTTTTGGCAGCATTTTCGGGGAGTGAAGCGCCTTTGATAAGTGTAAATAGGTAAGGAAATATTTTATGTACATGCTGAAATTTACTATTGCTTATCACTATGAATGGTCACCCTTTGAGTGGCTTGTTCGGGGCATCTTCGCCTTGAACGGAAGTTGAAGAAATTGTTTCTCAACCTGTTGAACCAACTGAAAATATTTATTATGAGATTCCTTCGGGTATGGTAGAGAAATTGCTAGCTAATCCTTATAACGGTTCAACTCATCCTTATTACCATTTGATATATGTCGATGAGATTTGTGGATTGTTTAAGCTTTCAAGTTTACCAGGAGACAAAGTTAAGAAGAAAGTTTTCCCTTTATATTTCGAGGGAAAAGCACTAATGTGGTACACGGTATTGGATGATATTTTATCATGTGATTGGAATGCTTGAAGCTGGAATTTCATCAGAAGTTTTATCCTATGCATATAATCCATCATGATCAGAATTTTATTTGTAATTGCTGGCCTCGTGGAGGAGAAAGCATATCTCAAGCTTGGAGGAGGCTTAAATCTATGATGCACACTTGCCCCAACCATGAGCTCTCAAACGAATTGATTATACATAATTTTTATTCTCGTCTTTCTCACGATGATCAAACATTACTAGATGCTTGTGTTGTCGGTGTTGGAAATATGCCCTAGGGGCAATAATAAATTGGTTATTATTATATTTCCTTGTTCATAATAATAATTTATTATCCATGCTAGAATTGTATTGATTGGAAACTCAAATACATGTGTGGATACATAGACAACACAATGTCCCTGGTGAGCGTCTAAAGGACTAGATCGTTGATCAAAGATGGTCAAGGTTTCCTGGCCATAGACATGAGATGTCGTTTGATAACGGGATCATATCATTAGGATAATGATGTGATGGATAAGACCCAAACTACGAACTGTTTTCTGCATATCAATGTATCTGTTCCTGTGAACATGAGATCATGCAACTCCCAAACACCGGAGGAATACGTGTATCAAACGTCACAATGTAGCTAGGTGACTATAAAGGTTCTCTACAGGTATATCCGGAGGTGTGTGTTGGGTTGGCTTGGATCAAGACTGGGATTTATCACTCCGTGAAATGGAGAGGTATCTCGGGGCCCATTCGGTAATACAACATCACAACAAGCCTTGCAAGCAATGTGACTAAGGAGTTAGTCACGGGATCTTGTATTACAGAACGTGTAAAGAGACTTGCTAGTAACGAGATTGAACTAGGTATAAAGATACCGACGATCAAATCTCGGGCAAGCAACATACCGATGGACAATGAGATTAGTATACGAGATTGAGTGAATCCTTGACATAGAGGTTCGACCGATAGAGATCTTCGTAGAATATGCAGGAGCCAATATGGGCATCCAGATCCCGCTATTGATTATTTACCGGAGAGTGTCTCACGTCATGTGTGCATAGTTCTTGAACCCGTAGGGTCCGCACACTTAAGGTTCGGTGACGTTTCGGTTCTATTGTGTTATGAGTGTTGGTGACCAAAAGTTGTTCGAAGTCCTAGATGAAACCCCGGACGTCACGAGGAGCTCCAGAATGGTTCGGAGGTAAAGATTGATATATTGGAAAGTTGCATTTGGCTTCCGGAAAGATTTCGGGCATTACCGGTAAAGTACGGGGAGTGACGAATGGGTTCCGACACTAGTAGGAGAAATGCTTGCAGTAGCGCTGGTTTTGAGCCTACTAGTAGCGCTTCTGCCAGCGCTACTGCAATTGCGCTACAACTAATCTGTTAGCAGTAGCGCTGGAACTATAAGCGCTACTGGTATACAAATTAGCAATAGCGCTAGAGGAAATAAAGCGCTAGTGCTAATTTTCCAGCGCTACTGCTAATGAATTAGCCATAGCGCTGAAAATAAAAGCGCTACTGCTAATATTCCAGCGCTACTGCTAATATTCCTGCTTTCAATATTTAATTCGCGTCGTATTTATGTCCGTATTTGTGCATGCTCTATACAGTGGTTTCATCATATCATAATAAACATGCATAATTTTCATCACATCATACACATAAAGTAGTCTCTTCATTTATTGCATCATCATTATCGAACACAAATATCATCAAATCTCGAAAATAGCGATGGACACCCACTAGTCATGTCACACCTACAAGTTTCAGCATCCCTAGCTATCTAAACCATCACGCAGAAGAGAAGGGCGATCAACAAGACCAAGAGCGCGACTATGTAGTACTTCTCGAGGCACCAGTTTCGCTCCGTCTCTTGCCGTAGCGTCCACCTCAAGTAACTCATTTCCGCTTCGGCTCTGCTGTCGAACCTTCTCTGACTAGCACCCGGGTACCTATCCACCTGGGCCTGAGCGGCTGGCCAGTGGTCGTACATGCCTGGAACCTTTCCCAATGAATACGACATAGCATTTCTTCGCCATCTCCGATCTATGTACCTGCATCGTAAGTTGATTAATTGAACGATATATCATATGCAACATAATGTACTTGAGAAACACAAAGAGGCATAGCAGAATACAAGCAGTAAACATATATAAATAACAAAGTTCTTCATACACAAACTAATTAACTAGAGCGATGTACGGTAGTTCATATAAAGTCTAGTAGTATTAATTATAATTGAGCACACACATTGTCATTGTCAATCACTGTTCCTCATCGAAGTTCCAATCTTCATAGTCAGGGATGAAGCACTCGAGCTTCTTGAAAGGATTCATGTCCAAATCCTGAGCGACTAGCACATCTCGGACAGTCTCCTGCCTCATTGTCCCATGGTAGAACATCCCTCCTTGTTCGACGACCTGCTTCATGATCACCTGGGCAAGTTCACACTGGATGTGATAAAACTCAGCTCGGATTCGATGATCTGGTGTGCTTCCTATGTTTGTGGCCCAGCTGAGAATCTCAGCATCACCGGAATTAGATGACATGCGAAGGCATTGTCTATCCCTTATGAACTCGATCATGTGATGCATGATGTAGAATCCATCAGCCCTACTACTGTTTGGTTGATAGATGCACCCGAAGTTGGTCTTATGGTCGAAAGCCGGCGCTTTTTTCCTGTACTTTTTCACCTTGATAAATACACTAGTAAGGTTGTACGTGAAAATGGCAATATCAAGAACATTCTTAATGTGCGTGTAATACTTCTTCTTGATGTTCAGCGATGAGTCCAAGTACAGAGCATAGGAGTATTGAGGTTACAAACAGATGAGGACACCCCCCCTGTGCAAAATAAGCAGAGCTCAAATTAGCCTCCATGCTTACAAAGGAATGATCAAAACTAACAAAAGGATATCCGTGGATAACTTATGTGGGATGATAAGGTAGGAGAATCATTTCCTTGTCATTATTAGCGAGCATGAAGTCGTTGATGTACTTTCTCGCAGAGTCCTCGTGCTCTTGGCACTCCGCCAACAATCTCTCGTGCATATAGTACCGGTCCGCGACACATATATATTATATGTTCTCCGGCGTAATGATGTAGTTGAGATACATCGCATACATGCGGATGAACTAAAAATCCATCTTGATGATGTGGAACATGTCGTGGATGTAGTCAAATCGCACGATGAACTCGTCTGCGGGCCATGTGTCGATGTATCCACTCGCACCCGGAACCTGAACTGGGTAAAGCTGGTATCCTGGTTTTTCCGAGCTGAGAAGTCTCTTCTCTGTGGCCAGCACATCATGATGAAGTCTCCTTAGATCATTTTCATTATGCTCTCTACCGCTTTGTAAGGTAGGATCGGGTGGCCGGCGACATGGAAACGCTCCGCACCTTGTAACAACCTTTCTTTTCCGGTCTCCTCCTTTTATTCTTGGCGGGTGGAGGTAGTGAGCCCGCCATACCTTGCCTAACCACATCCCCCAGCATTGCCAGGCTAATTATTAGTGGACGGCCCCTATGTTGTTATTGCTGGGTAGAGGCGGCATCTAGAGGCATCTCATGCGAGGATCACATGAAGAGAGACTTTTTGCAATCAGCTGTCGGACGTTCCGGCTCCCGCAAATCAGGCATCATCAAGTCATCTGCACGCTCATAGTCTGTGTCATATTGCTGAGCATCGTCACAACCGATATTGATATACCGGTTAGGGTCGTCATCATCCTCCTCCTCCATGACATCATCAACATTTGCTTCTTCGATGGGAGTGATGTCATCTCGCACTAATGGAGGCTCTCCCTCATCGTGTCGTCCGCTATCTCCCCCCACGCTAGGTGCATGTAATTGGGTAGGTGGGGTGGTGTTCATACCTTGTTGATGAGTTTCCGTTGGTATGCTACCGGGCGCCTCGACACGAAGGTGAGTCTTCAGCCAAGGCAAGAACCAGTTCTTGCATGCGCTAATTAGTGGAGGGGTCTCGTCATTACTGACTGGTGCCAGAAGAGCCAAATTCTCGAAACCCGCTTTGACACTGGCCATGCAAACGTTGAAGACACCATGGGACATCTATTTATTGTGGAGCAGCGGTACTTCGGCTTGATGATTGTTTCCTTTCCCACATTCACCATCTGGCCGTTGATATCATACAGTAGGGTGCATGGGGTTTCGTTGGCCTGCGAAGACATGACTACGAGGTCAGACATCCGAAAGGCAACTGAAACGGAAGACTATATAGATATGCTTGTGACTAGTGTATGACGCATAATTACCGTGATGGTGTCGAGCTCAGCCAAAGATGAAGCCCCGCCGAGCATGCCAGAGGCAGAGGACGGTCTGCTATGAACCTTTTCGAGACCAGGTATGGGAGCATTTGTGGTTGCGTGAGCAGGTGCTGGTGGTGCGATGCTTGTCGAATTGCTCCCGACAAAGCTGAGTAGTGGAAAGTCCTCTGCCCGTGCTTCTGGATTTCTCCTCGCATACTCAAAAACTGCCGGAACCAATTGGCCCAAGGAAACTGCCAGAGCTGCTTTGACCTTACCGTCGACTACCTAGGCCAACTCTTCTTTGCTCCGATCGACCGCCCGCGCGACCTTCTCGTCGATGGTCAGTTGAGTATGCTCCGGTCACCTCTTTCTTTCCTCAGGACTCTCGTTGTAGCATTTCTTCCACGAGGCGCCATCTCCGATGCCGTGCACACGTCCACCCGACGGAGGTTTGTCCACTAAGACATTTTTAAGGATGTTTAGGGCCCGGTTGAACGGGTTGTCCCACTTGGGCCTTGCTGATGACTAAGACGACTCATTGCTTTTGCCTGCCTTTTGGTGCTGCTCTTTCTGCAAAAGGAACGTGGATGGTTTACAAATGTGAAAACACTAGTTGTCGAATTAATTAGAAGCTAATTAATATAATTAAGGTGGTAATACAACAATTACGAGTAGTCTCATGAACTCCCTCGTGTTCGTGTCCATGTAAAAGCTCTTCTTGACGGGGTCCCACTTGTGCGTGGCCCTGATCCAGTCACGCTCCATCGGGTCAGTGAACTCCACCAAGGGGTTTGGAATTCCGTGACTTTCATGTTCGGTGTCCTCCTTGCCCCATGTGCTCCTCTTCCCCTCGTAACCACGGCTTCCGAGGCAGTGGGCAGGCGTGTTCTTGGCTTAGAGCCCCTTCATTTTCTCTGACTTTTGCTGGGCTTCTTCTGTAGCGCAAGTCTCTTTGAATTTTTCAAAGTCCTCTTCCGTTATTAACGGACTGTCAACATGATTCTTCGACCACGGTTCATTCCTCAGAATGGCTTTTTCACCCGTACTTTCCAGGCGGACAAGGCGTTGGTGAACGTCACCATTGCCTTGCTGTTTATCTTTGTCATGTTTTTGTCATTCCATGGATGTTCTTTCTCTTCATCCCTGCCGAGGAACATGAACCTTTTGTGCAACTTCCTTAGGAGCCTCTGCTCCATATGTGGTATCTACTTCAACTTTTCATCGTTGATGTTAGGGGTTTCCCTGAGGATGCATCCTAGTTGATTGCCATAGCACTTGCACGCTTTATCCAGCTCCGTTGGCTCTAATTTTGTTGGGTGCATCGCCGTGACCACAATTTGTCCGGTGCCGAGCTCGTTAGTTTTTCTTTCCCTCTTCGGTTTCGGTTCAACGTCGGTGTCGGTGCCGGTGCCGGTGCCGGCGACAAAGTCAGCAGCATCGCCGGACTTGGGGGCGGTGTCGTTGCCACTGTTGGTGGCGGTGCCAGCGTCGGTTTTGGGGTTGGTCTCACTGCCACCCCGTGTACCCGGCGTGCATTGGTCCAGGTACTTGAAATATTCATCAGCATAATCAAACTTGTCATCTTTGGCACGACCAAAACCCCCGACTTCGTTGTGGCTAGACATATTAATTTCCTACAAGTATTCTAAAACAGAATTAACATAAATAATTCTAGAACAAAATTAACCTAAATAATTCTGAAACAGAATTAACCTATATAATTCTAAAACAGAATTAACCTAAATAATTCTAAAACAGAATTAACCTAAATAATTTTCCCTCTACTTCTCCTCTTCTTCTATTTTTCTTCTACTTCTCCTCTTGTTCTATTTTTCTTCTACTTCTCCTCTTCTTCTATTTTTCTTCTACTTCTTCTATTTTTCTATATTTTTTCCACTTCTCCTTTTTTCTTCTTCTACTTATCCTCTTTTTCTTCTACTTCTCCTCTTTTTCTATTTTTCTTCTACTTCTCGTGTTTTTCCTCTCCTTCCTCTTCTACTTCTCCTCTTTTTCTATTTTTCTTCTACTTCTCCTCTTTTTCTTCTACTTATCCTCTTCTTCTATTTTCCTTATACTTCTCCTCTTCTTCTATTTTTCTTCTACTTCTCCTCTTCTTCTATTTTTCCTCTACTTCTCGTCTTCATTCACATTTCCGGCAATTCCATGGCATGCACTCCATATGTCCTAGTTTCTAGCACTAGTCATGCCGAAATTCACGGAAAATATCGGCATGACCTTTAATAAGAAGTGGACATATGGAGCGCTTGAAATTTGCCGGAACAGAAATGAATCAACATTCCGGCAAAACATAGGCCACTCGAAAATTTTGAGAATAAACAAAAGCATGGATATAGAAGGCAAAGCATTTGCCCATGATAGAATAAACATCACCGTACTGTAAAATCCATCTTATTTGATGTAAATCAAGTATATAAGAGAACTTGCATATTTAACAAAGACCCCACAGGCCATAAGAACATTAAATTAATCAAAAGTACTGAAGAATCAAGTGTAGTGATAATACACAAAAATATGCAGACTGTCTTAACCTAAACTACTAAGACCCTAAGCCCTAACCTAAACTACTAACACCCTAAGCTCTAACCTAAACTACTAACACCCTAAGCCCTAACCTAAATTACCAACACCCTAAGCCCTAACCTAAACTACTAACACCCTAAGCTCTAACCTAAACTACTAACACCCTAAGCCCTAACCTAAACTACTAACACCGTAAGCCCTAACCTAAACTACTAAGACCCTAAGCCCTAACCTAAACTACTAACACCCTAAGCCCTAACCTAAACTACTAACACCCTAAGCCCTAACCTAAACTACTAGGCAGTGCCGAGGCACGGAAATGAAGGGGGAGGAAGGGGAAAGAGGGGAGGAGCGGTGGGGCCTCACCAGCTGTGAAGTGAAGGGGGCCACGAGGGTCGGTCAGGCGTTGAGGGGGATGACGGGGTCGGGGAGGTGAGGCCGACGACGGAGTCGGGGATGACGGGGTCGTGGTCGGCGACGGCGGCACCGGCCGGTGCGGGTCGCGGAGGCGAGTAGGGCTCCGGCGGTGGCAGCGCTGGCGATTGAGAGCGAAGGGGAGAGCGAGGGGGAGAGAGGCAGGGGTGGAGGGAGAGGGAGAGGGGGAGGTGCTGGAGTGAACAGTTAAGTGCACTTAGCAGTAGCGCTAGAACTGTACCAGCACTGCTGCTAAGTTAAATAGTAGTAGCGCTGGATTATACCCAGTGCTACGGCTAACTTAGCAGCAACGCTGGTACAGTTCGAGCGCTACAGCTAAGTGTATGTTCTTTTTCTTTTCTTTTTATTATTTTTCTTTTTTTTTTACTTTCCTTTCTGTTTAATTTTCTTTTTCTTTTGTATTTCTCTCTCCCTTTTGTTTTTGTTTTTTGGGTTTTTATCCCGACGGCCTCGCACGCACTCAACGAATGTTACCGGAACCATATAATACTAGAACCATATATATTGAACACATGGGATCGTCTTCCATGTGTTGTTTCGAACACAAAATACATACATACATATATATATATATACATATATATATACACACACATATATATATATATATATATGATTGTTTCTCACATGCATCGAAGGCGTTTCACATTGAGCTTCTTCCCATTCTTTTTCGTTGTCTTGATTTTTCTTTTTTGGCACCATGGAGTACGATCTTTCTTAGGTAATGTAGTCTTGATTCTTCTTTTCAACTATGCTTCATTGCCATTGTCATCTGACCTCATCGGGTTTCCATATTGGTCGAAGTCTTCCTCGTTGGCGACTCCATCCATTCCAACAATGTTCCCTTTGCCTCTCCTCACGACAACACGGCTGGGATTGGTCGGGTCAGTTATGAAGAAGCATTGTGTCACGTGCTTAGCGTGTATCCATGGCTCAGTTTTGGCGATGATGTTAATGTTCACGGTAGCGCTCTTTGCATCGGGTATAGACATGGTAGGGAAATACTTGTTTTCTCTTACGATGGCTTTAGCCCACCTGACACGGAACATCGTCGCATCATGCTCTCCAGCATAGTTAAGCTCCCAGATCTCTTCGATCCTTTCATACAATATTTCTGTTGTGCCGTTGGAGTGAGTCACGCATTCAGTCGTCACCCCTGAGTTCTGGTAATCACTGTCCATGTCTTTGGCCTGAGTGTAGAACGTGTACCCATTGATATCCTATGCCTCATAGGACACGAGTTTGGGCGCGGGGCCTTGTGCTAAGACCTGTATGAGAAACACGTCCACGCTGCCGTCTTCTGGGGGATTAGCACGAACCTGCTCTTTGAACCAACGCAAGAAAGTGGCGTTGTGCTCTATAGTAACTTTGTTGTCCGTCTTGCGCATCCCCTGATCATGGTACTTCTTTGCGATGATCTCTTTGTGCACTGTTACATAATCATCTACCACATCTAGGTGTTGTAGCACTACTAAGTTAGCCCTGTCAAAGTCGTCCCGTCGATTCTTGTAGTCCACGTGCAATTCCCTCCGGCCATTGTTGTGACCTTCTCCTTCGAGCCTCCCATGGTGTTGTTGACGCGCAAACCAACAACAGGGTCTTCTTTGCTCATATAATTCTCGCAAAAGGAGATGCACTCTTGGATTAGATATCCCTAGACAATGCTCCCCTCGGGACGGGCCATGTTACGAACGAGTCCTTTGATCACCCCACTCATCCTCTCCAACGACATCATGATGTGAAGGAATGTCGGCCCGAGGTCGACGATGTCGTCCACGATGTGGACACACAAATGCACCATGATGTCAAATAATGCGGGTGGGAAGTACATCTCAAGCTCACATAGTATGACAACGATCTCTTCCTATAGCCTTCAGAGCTGCTTCACACTGATCGACTTTCGAGAGATAACATCGAAGAAGTTGCAGAGACCAGTAAGTGTCTCACGGACGTGCTTGTCCATTATCCATCTAATGGAAACCGGGAGTATCTGCATCACCATCACGTGATAGTCATGAGACTTCATCTCGCTGAACCTTTTCTTCTTGGTGTCTAGAAATATGCTTATGTTCCCACAGTAACCGGAACTAAATTTGATTCCCGTAAGGCACTTGAGGAATTGATCGATCTCCTTCGGACATAAGGTGAAGGAAGAAGGGGGGCAACAATTCTGCTCCTTCTTGTTGACTTTTCTTCCCCTTGGTCCCGTCATCATCTCCGTCTCTGTCTCCTCTGTCAACTTTTTATGGGGCATGCAGAGATCCCCCTGATCTCCAAATCCTCCAAGTCTTTCCTTGCCTTTGGCCCATCCTTGGTCTTCTCCGGCATGTTCATCAATGTGCCAAGCAAGCTCTCGAGGACATTCTTTGTTATATGACATGTTCTTCCTTATCTCTATCAGCTTCAGGTGGTGCCCGCTCGTAGTCATGGCTAGGGGAAGAGGGCGGCCACCATCCACCACTAGAGCGGCAAGGGGATCCCATTCAGATCATGTCGCAGCTTCACGTGCCGCAGCCAGCGGCAGCTCCGTCGACCGTGGCGGGAGAGCCTCGAGGGGCCGGGGACGTCGTGGAGGTCGTGGCCGGGGAAGGAGAGGTGTTGCCTCGCTTTTTGCCCGGTGCCAACTTCTTCTTCATGGGGAGGCCATTCGGAGGCGACGACGTTGGAGTTCGTGGTAGAGCTGCACGGCCCTCCCCGAGGTCACCTGCACTTCCCTTTCCCCTTTGCCAGGGCAATGGAGGTTGATAAGTCTCCCGTATTTGGGCTGCAGGTGCACAACTGCTCCCACGGTGCCATGCAGGCAAACGTGGAGTATCCGGAGCGCCATTCCATGTTGCTCGAGCGTGGCTGGAAAGCCTTCGCCCGTGCCCATGGTCTCGAGGACGGGTATGTCCTCTACTTCAAACTGGTAGATGCCAACATGCTCTCCGTCAAGTTTTACGGGCGCTCAGGTGTGCATCCTGGCTGCTGTGAAGAGAGCTCGAGGGCGTCGAATGCTCCTACTCAAGCGATGGTGACGAGGAGGACAGTGATGGCGACAGCGGCACCGTCGGGTCAGGCTCTCAGGGCATCAAGTCGGAGTACGATGCCCTGAGTTCATGAGGAGGCGCGCTCGGGGGCTTTGGCTTCTTCATCCCTTCCGGTCATCCTATCCTCTACCATTGAGGCAGAGAGACCGGGCTACGACTATTGGGGGTTTTCCCTCTTTTTATCTTCTTGAACTTCCGTCCCTTTGCACACATCGTCCCTCGCCAAAGATAGTTTCTTAGGTTAGAACAATGGTGCTCGTTTATGTAATATACTCAAATGTGTCTCAAACGAATGAATGAAATATTGTATCCCTTATTTGATTCCCTTTTTGCCAGTCTAACGTGTCCTGCCGTGAGCGCTTTGAGGAACATATCCTCAGCAACCCGCCAGAGGAAGTCATTACTGGCAAGACGCCTTGCCGCACTGAGTGAAACCGTCTAAATCGTCGAGTGCGGCTTGAAACGAGATAAGGTGCTGCGTAGCTGCCTAAACTGTTGAACAAGTTTGAAACAAGATAAGGGCACTCTGCAGCCGCTCAAATCGTTGAACCAATTCGAAACAGAGTCAGGGTGCACTGATCCTAGCAAGGTTCCTCTGTGCGCAGATTTCTCATACAAAAATCGGAATCTCTAAGTGTGACAACTCGAGGCCGACGCTCCAGAAGATTCCCCTTTCATTTCATTGCCGCCATGTTATTAGATTGTGTATCGCATTCATCATCGCATCATGCGCATCATCTACATTGCATGGACACTTCGTTGCCACCAGTTTTCAAAACTTGCATCCGTTATTAGTTGTCGTTTCTCTCCGTGTTTGTCGTTGACCGTGTTGAGCCCAACCACACACGCACGCGCCAGCGACATCGGTAAAATAATGTTTTTAAAAGTGTATATAAAATATTCTCAGATTGGGTTGAAACTTGACGTGCGGTCTTATTTTATTGTAGGTAGGCCTCCTACCAATTTTCATCGCAATCGGAGTCCGTTTGATACCCGAACGGTTGACCATAGTGGCACCGTCATCGGTTCATCGTCGGACGTTTTTGGGTGTTTTAAAATCTCGTGCTGGGCCGCAAACTCCTTTCTTCTCTTAGCCCGTCTTGGTTTACACAGCCCACCTAGCCCATCTATTCCATCCCCACGTCTGGGGCATTCCGATCGCGATCCCGTGGTCGAAATCGGATGGCAATTCAGCTAACCCTAGACATCTTTCCTATTTAAACACCCACTCCTCTAATTTCGGCAGCCAACCCCCTAATCCCCCTCGTTTCCCGTGCCAAACCTTAACCCTAGCCGCCACCACAGCCTCCTCCCACCTCCTCAGTTGCCGCAGACCGGCAGGCCCGATCCAGGCCCGGCTGGGTGATAACCCACAAGTATAGGGGATCGCAACAGTTTTCGAGGGTAGAGTATTCAACCCAAATTTGTTGATTCGAGACAAGGGGAAGCCAAAGTATATTCTCGAGTATTAGCAGTTGAGTTGTCAATTGAACCACGCCTGAAAGACTTAGTATCTGCAGCAAAGTATCAGTAGCAAAGTAGTGTGATAGCAACAGTAGCAACAGTAATAGTAGCAGCAGTGATAGCAGTAGCGACAGAGTAACAGTAGCAGCAGTGACAGCAGTAGTGACAGAGTAACAGTAGCAAGCACCAGTAGGAAAAACTCGTAGGCACTGGATCGGTGATGGATAATTATGCCGGATGATATTCATCATGCAACAGTTATAACACAGAGAGATATGTAACTAGCTCCAGTTCCTCAATGTAATGTAGGCATGTATTCCGAATGTAGTCATACGTGCTTAGGGAAAAGAACTTGCATGCCATCTATTGTCCATCCCTCCCGTGGCAGCGGGGTCCTAATGGAAACTACGGGATATTAAGGTTCTCCTTTTAATAGAGAACCGGAACAAAGCATCAGTTGTGCTTCCCTGGCAATGGCACCAGAAAAGTGTTGATCCTGCAATCTCTGGCGTTAGCTAGATGAATGCTTATGACAACAAACCTTCTCTTGCAATGGCACTAGAAGAATGCTGCTAGCACTCCCCGGCAATGAAACTGGAAGAATGTTGTTGATGGCCCACCAGCGCGTGGGTTCGCAGCAGTTTTTGAGGGTAGAGTATTCGACCCAATTTGTTGATAAGCCCGTCAGGAGGTGAGAGTATACTCTCAAGTATTAGCAGCTGAATTTGTCGGATTCAACCACACCTGAAAGATTAGTATCTGCGAGCACAGTAGTAACAGCAAAGTAATATGATAACAATGGTGTCAGAAGCGATCTGTTGATGGCAGACTATTCCTAACGATTGTATCAATGGCGCCTTCGTTGCCGCGTCGACGGAAGTTGTCAATTCCCGTCAACGGTAGGTGAATCAATAGTGTAGCAGGTAGCAGCAGTGTAACAAGCAATAGCAGTGGCAAGGAACATCAGTAGCAAGAGTAGTAGCAGCAGAGAAAGACAAGTAACAACAGTAGCAACAGTAGTAGCAGCAGAGCAACACAAGTGACAACAGTAGCAACAGTAGTAGCAGCAGAGCAAGACAAGTAACAGCAGTAGCAACAGTAGGACAAACTCGTAGGAATGGGTCGGTGATTTGTTTGGATGATATTCATCATGCAACAGCTATAACACGGAGAGATATGTGGCTAGCTCCCGTTCGTCAATGTGATGTAGGCATGCATTCCGTGTGTCGTCATACGTGCTTAGGGAAAATAACTTGCATGACATCTATTGTCCATACCTCCCGTGGCAGCGGGGTCCAAAAGGAAACTACGGGATATTAAGGTTCTCCTTTTAATAAAGAACCGGACCCACGCATTAGCACTTGGTGAACACATGAACTCCTCAAACTATGGTCATCACCGGGAGTGGTTCCGGTTATTGTCACTCACGGGTTGCCGGATCATAACACATAGTAGGTAACTACAACTTGCAAGATCGGATCTAAAACACACATATATTGGTGACAACATAATAACTTCAGATCTGAAATCATGGCACTCGGGCCCTAGTGACAAGCATTAAGCATGGCAAAGTAGTAGCAACATCAATCTCAGAACATAGTGGATACTAGGGATCAATCCCCATCAAAACTAACTTGATTACATGATAGATCTCATCCTACTCATCACCGCCCAGCGAGCCTACGAATAGATTACTAACGAACGACGAAGAGCTTCATGGAATTGGAGAGGGAAGAAGGTTGATGATGACGATGGCGACGATTTCCCCTCTCCGGAGCCCAAGACGGACTCCAGATCTGCCCTCCAGAAGAAGAACAGGTGCTAGAAATCTTGATATGTCGCCTGTGCTTGATGATGCTTATGATGCTACTACTAGAGATTCTATGCTTGATACTATACCTGATGCTGCTAGAGATGCTATGCTTGATACTGTTGTGCCTAATGATGCTAGAGATGCTATTTTGCCTGATGATGCTATGCTTGATACTGCTAGAGATGCTACTTTGCCTGATGTTCCACTAGGAGTCTTCCTTGATGCTCATATTGCTAGAGTTACTGCCAATGCTCGTGATGCTTTTGAAACTATCGATACTATTGAGATAGAACCTGCTTTTGCTCTAGCTAGATCTAGCTCTCCTAGATATGAATTGCCTGATATACCTGAGGGTTACGTTATGGAGGGAGAGATAGCTGAGGATTTCCTTGCGTGTAAGGATGCCTATGACGCTGAGAAATTACTTCTCAAGTGGAAGGAAAAATCTTGGGAAGCTAAGATGAAATATGACCCGAAGTTTGCCACTTCGCCTATCTTTATCACCGATGAGGATTATGAATTCTCTGTCGATCCTAAGTTCTTAGACGGTCATAGCCCATCTTGCCAAACTACACGATATAGCCAACCTTTTCACTAATGAGGAGAAGATCCGCCACTACTATATCCTTAAGCTTTTTTCCTTTCTCTCTAAAGGATGACGCTAAAGTCTGCTTCACCTCTCTTGCTCCTGGATGTGTGCGTAGTCCCCAGGAGATGGTCTATTACTTATGTGAGAAATATTTCCCTGCCCATAAGAAGCAAGCTGCCTTGCAGGAAATATACAACTTTGCTCAACTCCAAGAAGAGAGTGTTCCGCAATCTTGGGGGAGGTTCGTCCAGCTACAAAATGCTTTGCCTGATCACCCTCTTAAGAAGAACGAGATACTTGATATCTTCTATACCGGACTTACCGATGCTTTTAGAGACCACCTAGATAGTTGTGCCGGTTGTGTTTTTAGGGAATGAACTGTAGAACAAGCTAAGACCCTACTGAATAACATCCTGATCAACGATAATGCTTGGACTATTCCCGAACCACCTCCTAAGCCAACTCTGAAGAAAAGAGGTATTATATTCCTTAGTCCCGAAGATATGCAAGAAGCCAAGAAATCCATGCAAGAGAAAGGCATTAGATCTGAAGATGTCAAAAATCTACCACCTATCGAAGAGATCCATGGTCTCGATAACCCGATACAAGTAGTAGAAGTGAATTCTCTGTGTAGGTTTGATGAGAGTGATATTCCTTTTGATAAACCTGCTAGCCTATGTTTGATGAATTTGACAACTTTGTTGCCAAACAATAGAGTTTCAATGATTATGTAAGCAGACATTTGGAACAAAGTACTCGTACGCTTAGCCAATTAAGTGCTTGTGTAGAGACAAATATCAATAATCTGAAGCTTCTGAGTAAACATGCCTCTATGATTACTACTCAGGTAGAACAAGTACTTAAAGCTCAGAATGGCATGCTCAATGAATTAAATGATAACTCTGTTAGAGTCATTACTAGAGGAGGCAAAATGACCCAGGAACCTTTGTATCCTGAAGGTCACCCTAAGAGAATTGATCAAGATTCTCAAGGAATCAATGCTGATACACCTACTCATCCTAAGGAGAAGAAGAAGGATGATAGAAACCTGCACGCCAGTTCACCAAATACTGTCACACCTGAAGAACCTAATGATATTTCTGCATCTGATGCATAAACACAATCTGGTGATGAACATGAACCTGGTGACAATATGGATAGTGATGTTCATAATAATGCTCAACCTAGCAATGATGAGGATGTGGAGATTGAACCTATGGTTAATTGTGATAATCCACAACCTAAGAAATACGATAAGAATGACTTCACTGCTAGGAAGCATGGTAAAGAGAGGGAGCCATGGCTTCAGAGACCTATGCCCTTTCCTCCTAAGCCATCCAAGAAAAAGGATGATGAGGATTTTGAGCGCTTCGTTGAGATGATAAGACCCGTCTTTCTGCAGATGCGGTTAACAGATATGCTCAAGATGTCTCCGTATGCCAAGTACATGAAAGATATCGTGACTAATAAACGGAAGATACCAGATCTTGAGATCTCCACCATGCTTGCCAACTACACTTTCAAAGGTGGAACTCCTAAGAAACTTGGTGATCCCGGAGTGCCCACTATACCTTGCTCCATTAAAGGAAACTATGTAAGAACTTCCTTATGTGACCTTGGAGCCGGTTTTTGTGTTATGCTGCTCTCTCTTTATCGTAGACTTGAATTGGACAAGTTGACACCCACTAAAATTTCTCTACAAATGGCCGACAAATCAACTGCTTTCCCTATCGGCATTTGCGAGGATGTGCCTGTTGTGGTTGCTAATACCACTATCTTAACAGACTTTGTTATCTTGGATATTCCCGAGGACGATGCCATGGCTGTCATTCTCGGAAGACCCTTTTTAAACACTGTAGGGGCTGTTGTAGATTGCAACAAAGGCAATCTCACTTTCCATGTCAACGGTAATGAGCACACAGTGCACTTTCCGAAGAAACGATATCAAGTACATTGCATCAATGCTATCGAAAAGAATTCATCGATTCTTATTGGGAGCTTTGAATGCCCTATTCGTCGTGTCAAGATGAAGTATGATTTGCTTGTTGGGGAAATACATATCCCCATTGAGGTGACTTACTGGCTATTCGATAATTCTGCATTCTCTCTTGCGATTTGAGAAGGTTTTGTCATAAGGACTTGATCAATCCCATTGACGGATTTCTTTCGATGACGATGAAACGGATGAATCAAAGAGTCACATACCTCTGTTTTGAGCTTTCATTTTCTTTTGCTTAGAAGAAAAATGATAGAATTAGTTTAGTTTTTCCTGTTTTTTGTTTTAGCGTCCCAGAGAAAAATACCTCGAAAATAAAAGTTCTCCGATGTTTCTGAAAATTTAGTATGATTTTTCCTGGAATTTTTGAAAATTTCTGGGCCTGTGAGCTGGCCTTGGGGCCTTACCAGTGGGCCACAAGCCCTACCACCGCCACCTACCCCCTGGTGGCTGGGTCCAAGCTTGTGGGGCCCACATGCACCCCCTCCACTCATTCCATCTCTCAGCCTCTTCTTCCAGCTCCAGAAAAAATTGTTTCGCAGCTCAAACCCGCGTTCTTGCTCATTTCGCTGTGATTTTCGATCTCCTTGCACAAAGCACCATTCTCCGAACCGTTTTGGGGAAATTACTCCTTGGTAAGTGACTCCTCCATTGGTCCAATTAGTTTTTTGCTCTAGTGCTTTATCCTTCGCGAATTCATGCTACCTTGGTGACCCTGTTCTTGAGATTGAAAAGTTGATTTTAGCTGGCCCAAGTAGTTTTAGCGCGTGATACGGTCACTAGGCACTAGTAGGAGTAGTTGCTACAAGTTGGGTTAATCCTTATTCACTTTTCTTTCGAAGTCTCTAAAAATTTCATAATTTTTCACAGCTAGAAAAAGGAAAAGATGAGGAGGTTCTTGAGAGGCTCTTCAAGCCGTAACCCCAAGGAGGACGAGAAGAACCACCCCAAGTACGTAGTTCCTCGAGTCACAGAAGTTCGAGCATGCGAGTGGCCAAGTGATGAATTTTTGCGCGCCGCCGGACTTTATGAAGACTTTTATTACTTGGTGGAGAACGCAGGTCTTACTGCGTTCGTTGAAGATAAGTGCCCACAATACCTCCTCCTCACCAATATTTTCGTTCAAAGCTTCAACTTTTATCCGAGGAAGAATCCTCCCATGGTTGAGTTCATGATATATGATGTTTCTAGTGCATGACACTATAGGATTTTTGCAATGTATGCAAATTACCTTATGTTGGGGATATCCGTGACCCTCGTCCACGGGACTTGGAGGATTTCATTGGTTCTATTGCTCTTGGAGAGGAGAGAGGAGTGTCTCGCGCTAGAATTGCTGGCATACATTTTCCCGTGCTTCAGTACTTCTCACTATTTGTGGGAAAATGTTTGATTGGCCGTGGGGAGGCTGGATCACTTAGTTCTCCAGACCTTGCAGTTTTGCGCGAAGGCCTTTATAACGATAAGACTTAGAGCATAGGTGCTATAGTGGCCCAGCGGTTGAACATCAACCGTTCCAAGGGTGTCGTCTATCGAGGTATCTATGCTACCCGTCTTGCCAGACACTTTGAGATACCCATTAGACTGGGAGAGGAAGGAGAGATGCTTCTTCCTGAGAAATATGTGGATTATGACAGCATGGTTCGCCATGATTTTCTGGATAGAGATGCTAGTAAACGGATGATTTATAACCTGGTATTTAGTCAGGGTACTCGAGAGACTATTACTTTGTCTGCTCCATTTTTGTTCGATCTTCATGCAGGCAGGTACACCATTATGCCCGCGGACATCTACGCATATTGGGGCTTGGCTCAACCACAGGCGCCCATGCCCGAGCCTCCAGTCGAGTACCAGACGCCAGTTTATCAATGGGAGCCAGAGGAGCTCACACAACAGTGGCATCCACAGTCTGCTCTGGAATATCCTGGAGCTGGTTATTTCCCACCTTGGGAGTAGACCAAGCTAGGCCAAAAGCCTAAGCTTGGGGGAGTACGTGTTCTCACTTGTTAGCCGGTGTTTACACTTTGCCACTTTATTATCCATGCTAGTTTATTTTTGTTTTCTTGTTTTCTTTTTTTGTGTCCTTTTGAGAAAACCCAAAAAGATTTTCTTTCTTCTTTTGTTTGTTGGGAGATTTCCCGTGTAAATAGTTTTCTTTGTGTCAAGGTAGAAGATATTGGTTACAATGTTTAGTGGTTCTTACATGCTTACCTGTTTAGCTTTCAAAGAGCCATATTACTTTGTCTTCTCCTTTGTGTTTGCCTGCAGATTCAGCTTAGTCCAATGCGCTTATTATCGTTTTCATCGTTCGATCGTGCAAATGAAAGGCAACAATGATGATATATGATGAAGTGATTGAGACTGAAAAGCTGGTATGAACTCTATGTATTTTGTTTTTGTAAATATGACTAGCTTGTCGACCCAGATTTAGCTTTGTTGTGAGAGAACCATGTTTGCAATGACAACTTAGAGATCATAGTTTCTGATGCCATGCTTATTTAGCTGAGAGCTTATAATGGTTTGTCTTGAATGCCAACATAGATTTTGAGATGACTATGATGTAGTATGATAGGATGGTATTCTCCTTTGAATGTTTCAAGTGGCTTGACTTGGCGCATGTTCATGCATGTAGTTGAAACAAAATCAACATAGCCTCTATGATGTTCGTGTTCATGGTGATTTATATCTTGTTCATGCTTGCATTCAATGTTAGTCAAACTCATTGCATCTTGATGACTGTTGTCGCTCTCTAGTTGGTCGCTTCCCAGTCTTTTGCTAGCCTTCACTTGTACTAATCGGAATACTGCTTGTGCATCCACTTCCATAAACCAATTTTTTTCCATCATAGTCCACCATACCTACCTATTTGCGGTATCTACCTGCCGTTCCAAGTAAATTTGCATGTGCCATTCTCTAAACCTTCAAGAAATAATCTGTTTTGCTTGCTTGAACCGCTCATGTGGTGACAGGGAGCTATTGGTATGTTCCATGCTAGGAGTGTTATCCTCGACATGTGTTTATTCACAGTCATTCACGAGAAACGGGCTGGTAATTGGAATGCCCAGTTCCACGCTTAAATCGAAAACATAACTGTAAAGCAAGACTCCCCCCGGATTGATGTTAGTATGGATGGTACCCGAGGATTCGGCTAGCCATGGAGTGTGATTGATTGGTGGTGGGGGAGTTAAAACTTTACTTTTCTATTTGGGAACCGGCTATAGCATGAGTAGCATGGAAGATATTGAGAACTCTTGGTCATTGCGTTGACAATGAAAGTATGCCACCCAAAATTATTGTCTCTGTTTTCAAAAACTTGAGCTCTCACACCTCTGCAAATCAATGCTTCCCTCTGCGAAGGGCATGTCTATTTATTTTCCTGCCGAGTCATCCTCCTCTTATATAAGCACCAATTAGAGAGCACCTCTGTCATTTTTATGCTTTGCTTTTGATTGATATTGAGTATGACTATGACTGGATCTTTGTTGCTATGAATTACAATGTTTAGTCAGCCCTTGATCTTTGAAAGTGCTCTGCATTTATGTTTTGCGGTCTCAGAAAGAGCTAGCGAGATACCACCTATTCATATTGCTTCATACTTGTCTTGATTGAAGTGTTGGTATTTGAAACTCATTATTATTTGCTCGTTAGCTGATTATGCCATTCATATTAGTTTACCGTGAGACCTTTGTGTCATTTGCTTATATGGTTAACTTGTGATCTTGCTGAAATTCTGGTTATGAGTTAGACATAGTTGCAACAACAAGATCAAACAGAGTTTGTCAAAGTTTTTCTTTCTCTCTCAGTTTGTCAACTGAGTTGCTTGAGGACAAGCAAGGTTTTAAGCTTGGGGGAGTTGATACGTCTCGAACGTATCTACTTTTCCAAACTCTTTTGCCCTTGTTTTGGACTATAATTTGCATGATTTGAATGGAACTACCCTGGACTGACGCTGTTCTCAGCAGAGTTGCCTTGGTGTTATTTTTGTGCAGAAATCAACGTTCTCCAAACGTCCTAAAAATTTACGGGGAGCAGTTTTGGAAAATATCAAAAATATCTGGGCCAAGTTACACCTCAGGGGGTGGGCTAGTGGGCCACAAGCCCCTGTCCGCCACCCCCCTGGTGGCGGTGGGCAGGCTTGTGGGGCCCTCGGGCACCTGCCGCCCCCAACTCCAGCTCTATAAGTTGTCTTTCGTCCCAGAAAAAATAAAAACAGAAGTTTTCATCGCGTTTTCGATACGGAGGCGCCGCCACCACCTGTTCTTCATCCGGAGGCAGATCTGGAGTCCGTCTTGGGCTCCGGAGAGAGGAAATCGTCGCCATCGTCATCATCAACCTTCTTCCCTCTCCAATTCCATGAAGCTCTTTGTCGTTCATGAGTAATCTATTCGTAGGCTCACTGGGCGGTGATGAGTAGGATGAGATCTATCATGTAAACGAGTTAGTTTTGATGGGGATTGATCCCTAGTATCCACTATGTTCTGAGATTGATGTTGCTACTACTTTTCCATGCTTAATGCTTGTCACTAGGGCCCGAGTGCCATGATTTCAGATCTGAAATTATTATGTTGTCACCAATATATGTGTGTTTTAGATCCGATCTTGCAAGTTGTAGTTACCTACTATGTGTTATGATCCGGCAACCCTGGAGTGACAATAACCGGAACCACTCCCGGTGATGACCATAGTTTGAGGAGTTCATGTGTTCACCAAGTGCTAATGCGTTGGTCCGGTTCATTATTAAAAGGAGAACCTTAATATCCCATAGTTTCCTTTTGGACCCCGCTGCCACGGGAGGGATGGACAATAGATGTCCTGCAAGTTCTTTTCCCTAAGCACGTATGACGACAGACGGAATGCATGCCTACATCACATTGACGAACATGAGCTAGCCACATATCTCTCCGTGTTATAGCTGTTGCATGATGAATATCATCCAAACAAATCACCGACCCATTTCCTACGAGTTTGTCCTACTACTGCTGTTACTTGTCTTGCTGTGCTGTGCTACTACTGTTGCTACCGCTCTTACTTGTCTTGCTCTGCTGCTAGTGTTGCTACTGTTGTTGCTTGCTATTGTTGCTGCTGCTACCGCTGTCACTACTGTTGTTCCTTGCCACTGCCGTTACTCGCTACTTTGCTGTTACTACTTTGCTTGCAGATACTAATCTTTCAGGTGTGGTTGAATCTGACAAATTCAGCTGCTAATACTTGAGAGTATTCTCTCACCTCCCGTCGTGCGAACCAACAAATTTGGGTTGAATAATCTACCCTCGAAAACTGCTGCGAACCCACGCGCTGGTGGGCCGTCAATAACATTCTTCTAGTTGCGTTGCTGGGGAGTGCTAGTAGCATTCTTGTGGTGCCGTTGCCGGGGAAGGTTTGTTGTCAGAAAATCAACATTCATCTAGCTATTGCCAGAGAGTGCCAGCCAGTGGTGGCGGCGCCTCCGTATCATAAAACGCGATGAACTCTTCTCCTTGATTTTTTTCTGGACGAAAGGGACTAAATAGAGCTGGAGTTGGATGCGGCGGAGCCTTGAGGGCCCCACAAGCCTGCTAGGCGCGGCCAGGGGGGCGTGCCTGGTGGGCTTGTGGGCTCCTCGCTCCACTCCTTCGGTTTATTCTTGCGCCAGTATTTTTATATATTACACAAAAAATCCTCGAAATTTCCAGGTCATTCCGAGAACTTTTATTTCTGCGCAAAAACAACACCATGGCAATTCTGCTGAAAACAACGTTAGTTCGGCTTAGTTCCTTTCAAATCATGCAATTTAGAGTCCAAAACAAGGGCAAAAGAGTTTGGAAAAGTAGATACGACGGAGACGTATCAACTCCCCAAGCTTAAAGCCTTGCCTGTCCTCAAGCAATTCAGTTGACAAACTGAAAGAGACAAAAGATAAACTTTTACGAACTCTATTTGATCTTGTTGTTGCAATTATGTCTAACTCATATTCAGATTTTCAGCAAGGTTATAAGCTAACCACATAAGCAATGACATTTAGGTCTCAAGAGGAACTCATATCAATGGCATAATCAACTAGCGAGAAATAATAATAATTTTCAAACGTCAACACTTCAATCAAAAAATAATGAAGCAAAATGAACAGATGGTATCTCGCTAGCTCTTTCTGAGACCGCAAAACATAAATGCAGAGCACCTTCAAAGACCAAAGGCTGACTGAACATTGTAATTCATGGCAAAGAAGATCCAGTCACAGTCATACTCAATAACAATTAAAAGCAAGGCATAAAAATGACGAAGGTGCTCTCTAATTGATGCCTTTTGAAAGAAGAGGATGACTCAACAGAAACATAAATAGATAGGCCCTTCCCAAAGGGAAGCATTGATTTGCAGAGGTGCTAGAGCTCAAGCTTTGAAGACAGAGATAAATAATTTTGGGTGGCATGCTTTCATTGTCAACGCAATGACCAAGAGTTTTCACCATCTTCCATGCTACACATACTATAGGCGGTTCCCAAACAGAAAAGTAAAGTTTTGACTCCCCCACCACCGATCAATCACACTCCACGACTAGCCGAATACTCGGGTGCCGTCCACACCAACAACAATCTAGGGGGAGTTTTGTTTGCAATTATCTTTTCGATTTGAGCATGGAACTGGGCATTCCAATTACCGGCCCCTTTCTCGTGAGTGATAGTGAATAAACACATATCGAGGATAACACGCCTAGCATGGAAGATACTGATCGTCCCTTATCACCACATGAGCGGTTCGGGCATGCAAAAGAGATTATTACTTGAAGGTTTAGAGAGTGGTACATGCAAATTTACTTGGAATGGAAGGTAGATACCGCATATAGGCAGGTTTGGTGGACTCATAAGGAACAACTTTGGATTTATGGAAGTGGATGCACAAGCAGTATTCCCGCTTAGTACAAGTGAAGGCTAGCAAAAGACTGGGAAGCGACCAACTAGAGAGCGACAACAGTTATCAATATGCACTGAGATTAACTAACATTGAGTGCAAGCATGCGTAGGAAATAAATCACCATGAACATGAATATCATAGAGGCTATGTTGATTTTGTTTCAACTACATGCGTGAACATGTGCCAAGTCAAGCCACTTTTATCATTCAAATGAGGATACCATCCTATCATACTACATCATAATCATCTCAAAATTCATGTTGGCATCCAAGACAAACCATTATAAGCTCCTAGCTAATTAAGCATGGCATCAGAAACTATGATCTCTAAGTTGTCATTGCAAACATGTTTCTCTCACAACAAAGCTGAATCAGGAACGGCGAGCTAGTCATATTTACAAAAACAAAATAAATCAAGTTCATACCAGCTTTTCCAAGCTCAGTCACTTCATCATATATCGTCATTATTGCCTTTCACTTGCACGACCGAATGATGTGAACAATAATAAGATGCTCGTGCATTGGACTAAGCTGGAATCTGCAAGCAAACACAAAGGAGAAGACAAAGTAATATGGCTCTTTGACAGATAAACATATATGCATGCGAGAGCCACTAAACATTGTAACCATGATCTTCTACCTTGACCCAAAGAAAAAAGAAAACTATTTACACAGGAAAGCTCCCAACAAGCAAAAGAAGAACGAGAAATCTTTTTGGGTTTTCTCAAACTAGACAAACACACGAGAAGAAAGTGAGAAAAAGAAATAAACTAGCATGGATGATACAATGGCAAAGTGTGAACACCGACTAACAAAGTGAAAGTGTGAGCATGAATATAAAGTCGGTGAGAAACACGTACTCCTCCAAGCTTAGGCTTTTGGCCTAAGTTGGTCTACTCCCAAGGAGGGAAACAACCGTCTCTGGGGTACTCCGGAGTGTACTGAGGGTGCCACTGCCGTGTGAGCTCCTCTGGCTCCCATTGATAAATTAGCGTCTGGTACTCGACTGGTAGCTCGGGCACGGGCGCCTGTGGTGGTGCTATGCCCCAATATGCGTAGATGTCCGAGGGTATAATAATGTATCTGCGTAGATGAAGATTGAACAAAGGAGGAGCAGGCAAAGTAATAGTCTCACGAGTACCCTGACTAAATACTAGGTTATAAATCATCCTCTTATTTATATCTTTATCAAGAAAGTCATGGCGATCCATGCTATCATAATCTAGATATCTCTCAGGAAGAAGAATCTCTTCTTCCTCGTGCAGTCTAATAGGTATCTCAAAATGTCTAGCAAGACGGGTAGCATAGATACCTCCATAAACAACGCCTTTAGAACGGTTCGAGTACAACCGTTGAGCCACTATAGTGCCCTTGCTATAAGTTTTATCATTATAAAGGGTTTCGTGCAAAACCGCAAGATCTGGGGAGCTAAGGGCCCCATCTTTCCCACGGCCAATCAAACATTTTCCCACAAATAATGAGAAGTACCAAAGGACGGGAAAATGAATGCTAGTAGCTCTAGCGCAAGACACTCCTCTCTCCTCTCCCACAGCAATAGTATCTATGAAAGCCTCGAAGTCTCGTGGACGAGGTTCATGAATATCCCCAACATAAGGTAATTTGCAAACATTGCAAAAATCCTGAAGTGACATGCACTGGGGGATATCATATAACTTGAACTCAACCATAGGAGGGTTCTTCCTTGGATAGAAGTTAAAGCTTTGCACAAAAATATTAGTGAGGAGGAGGTATTGCGGACACTTATCTTTAACGAAGGCGGTAAGGCTTGTGTTCTCCACCAAGTAGTAAAAGTCCTCATAAAGTCCGGCGGCGCGTAGGAACACATCGCTTGGCCACTCGCATGCTCGAACTTCTGCAACTCGGGGGACCGGATACTTGGGTTTCTTCTTCTCATTTTCATCATCCTTGGGGTCACGGCTTGAAGAGCCCCTTAAGAACCTCCTCATCTTTTCCTTTTTCTTTGTCTGAAAATTTCTGAAATTTTAGTGACTCTAAGGAAAAGTGAACAAGGCCCAACGGAACTCGTAGAAACTACTCCTTCAAGTGCCTAGAGGCCATATCACGCATCAAAACTACTTGGGCCCAGCTAAAATTAGCATGCAAAGCTCAAGAACAGGGTCAACAAGGCAGCAAAAATACCCAACGAATAAGGCACTAGAGAAAAACTAATTGGACCAATGGAGGAGTCACATACCAAAGGAGCAATTTCCCCAAAATAGTTTGGTAAATGGGGATTTGCACAAGGAGATCGAAAATTGCAGCAAGAAGAGCAAGAAGACGGGTTTGAGCTGTGAAACAATTTTTTCTGGAGGTAGGAGAAGGAGATGGGAGCTGGAATAAGTGGAGGGGGGACACGTGGGCCCCAAAAGCCTGGTAGGCGCGGCCAGGGGGGTGCCTGCGCCTCTAGGGCTTGTGGCCCACTGATGCATCCCCCTGACTAGCTAGAATAAGTGGAGGGGGGACACGTGGGCCCCACAAGCCTGGTAGGCGCGACCAGGGGGGTGCCTGCGCCTCCAGGGCTTGTGGCCCACTGGTGCATCCCCCTGACTAGCTCTCCGTCTTAGAATTTTTCAAAAATTCCTGAAAGAATCATACTTGATTTTCATGGCATTCGGAGAACTTTTATTTTCGGGACACTTTTCTACGGGGCGCAAAAACAGAAAACAGGAAAAAACTAAAGCTAAGTCTATCATTTTTCTTCTAAGCAACCGAAGGTGTAAGCTTGGAAAAGAGGGTTTTGACTCCTCGATTCATCCATCTCATGGTCATCGAAAGAAATCCGTCAATGAGGTTGATCAAGTCTCCTTGACAAACTTTTTCGAATCGCAAAAGAAAACAGAGAATTTTCGAATAGTTACTAGATTACCTTAATGGGGATGTGCATATCCCCAACAAGCAAATCATACTTCATCTTAACAGTAGGTATAGGGCATTCAAAGCTCCCAATAGGAATCGATGAAGTTTTTTCAATAGCATTGATGCAATGTACTTGATATTGTTTCTTCAGAAAGTGCATCATATGCTCATTACCGTTGACATGGAAAGTGAGATTGCTTTGGTTGCAATCAATAACAACCCCTACAGTGTTTAAAAAGGGTCTTCCAAGGATGACCGCCAGGGCATCATCCTCGGGAATATCTAGAATAACAAAGTCTGTTAAGATAATGACGTTAGCAACCACAACAGGCACATCCTCGCAAATGCCAATAGGGAAAGCAGTTGATTTGTCGGCCATTTGCAGAGAGATTTCAGTGGGTGTCAACTTATCCAGTTCAAGCCTATGATAGAGAGAGAAAGGCATAAAACTAACACCGGCTCCAAGATCGCATAAAGCAGTTCTAACATAGTTGTCTTTAATGGAGCAAGGTATGGTGGGCACTCCGGGATCACCTAGTTTCTTAGGAGTTCCACCCTTGAAGGTGTAATTAGCGAGCATGGTGGAAATCTCAACCTCAGGTATCCTCCTCTTATTAGTCACAATATCCTTCATGTACTTAGCATACGGAGACATTTCAAGCATATCTGTCAAACGCATTTGCAGAAAGACATGTCTAATCATTTCAACAAATCGCTCAAAATCCTCATCATCCTTTTTTGGATGGTTTGGGAGGAAAGGGCATGGGTTTCTGAACCCATGGTTCCCTTTCTTTATCATGCGTCCTAGCAGCGAAGTCGTTCTTATCGTATCTCCTATTCTTAGGTTGTGGGTTATCAAGATCATCTGGTTCAATCTCCACAGCCTTATCATTGCTAGGTTGAGCATCCACATGAACATCACTATCGATATTATCATTAGGCTCATGTTCATCACCAGATTGCATTTCAGCATCAGAAATAGAGACATCGTTTGGACTCTCGGGTGTAACAGCAATAGGGTTGCTAGCGTGCAAGTTCCTATCATCTTTCTTCTTCTTTCTGGGATTACTGGGTGCATCAGTGCTAACTCCTTGAGAATCCTGTTCAATTCTCTTAGAATGACCCTCAGGATACAAAGGTTCCTAGGTCATTCTACCGCCTCTAGTGACGACTCTGACATAATTGTCATTCAACTCATTGAGCAAGTCATTTTGAGCATTAAGTACTTGTTCTACCTGACTAGTAACCATAGAGGCATGTTTACTCAAGAGCTTAAGATCATTGACGTTTCTGTCCACACAAGCACTTAAATGACTAAGCATGCGAGCATTCGGTTCCAATTGTCTGCTAACATAATCATTGAAAATTTGTTGTTTGGCAACAAAGTTATCAAATTCATCCAAGCATAAGCTAGCAGGTTTATCAAAAGGAATATCACTCTCATTGAATCTACGAAGAGAATTAACCTCGACTACCTGTATTGGGTTATCAAGACCATGGATCTCTTCGATAGGTGGTAGATTTTTGACATCTTCAGATTTAATGCCTTTCTCTTTCATAGATTTCTTAGCTTCTTGCATATCTTCAGGACTGAGGAATAGAATACCTCTTTTCTTAGGAGTTGGCTTCGGAGGTGGTTCGGGAATAGTCCAAGCATTCTCATTGCACAAGATATTTTTAATAGGATCTCAGCTTGTTCTACGGTTCGTTCCCTAAAAACACAACCGACACAACTATCTAGGTGGTCCTTAGAAGCATCGGTTAGTCCATTATAGAAGATATCAAGTATTCCATTCTTCTTAAGAGGGTGATCAGGCAAAGCATTCAGTAGCTGGACGAGCCTCCCCCAAGCTTGTGGGAGACTCTCTTCTTCAACTTGCGCAAAGTTGTATATTTCCTGCAAGGCAGCTTGCTTCTTATGGGAGGGAAATATATTTCAGAGAAGCAGTAGATCATATCCTGGGGGCTATGCACACAACCATGAGCAAGAGAAGTGAACTAATACGTCCATTTTCCATCATGTTTTCATGCTGATATTTATCGCTTCTTTGGCTGTTATTTCACTTCACGGTACTATTCTTATGCCTTTTCTCTCTTATCTTGCAAGGTTTACATGAAGAGGGAGAATACCGGCAACTGGAATTCTGGCCTGAAAGTTGAGCCAAGTTGAGATACCTATTCTGCGCAACTCCAAACGTCATGAAAATCAATAGGGATGTTTTTCCCAATTTATAAAAAATACTGGGCCGAAGAAGTGCCAGAGGGGCATCAGGGGGTGCCCACAAGCCTGCACGGCGCGGCCACCCCCAAGCCGCGCCATGGGGGCTTGTGGGCAGCCCACTGGCCCACTGGCCCCCTCTTTTGCTATATGGAGGGTTTCGTCCAGAAAAAAAATCATAGAGGAGCTTATCCGTGGTTTCGCTGCCGCCACGAGGCGGAACTTGAGCAGAACCAATCTAGAGCTCCGGCAGGACAATCCTGCTGGGGAAACTTCCCTCCCGGAGGGGGAAATCGTCGCCATCGTCATCACCAACACTCCTCTCATCGGAGGGGACTCGTCACCATCAACATCTTCATCAGCACCATCAAGAATAAGCATCGGCACAACAATGGTGAGGCCGACGACATAGTGGTCAATGCCGAATTCAGCAACTCCAGGCCTGGACCCAAGAAGAAACCTTTCAAAGGAAATCAGGATGGGCCGACCGCATTGGAAAAAATACTCAAGAGGCCCTGTTAGATATATGGCACTCAGAATATGCCCGCTACTCACACCAATCGTAACCGTTGGGTGATCAAGGCGGCGAGTAAGAGCATGGCCGAAGATCAGGCCAAGAGCTCGCATAGAGAGGACGATGAAGAACCTCGTCGCCCAAACAACCGGGGCCAAAAGCAGTTTCCCCCTGAATTAAAAAACGGTGAACTTGATTGATGACCCACAAGTATAGGGGATCAATCGTAGTCCTTTCGATAAGTAAGAGTGTCGAACCCAACGAGGAGCAGAAGGATCTGACAAGTGGTTTTCAACAAGGAAATATCTGCAAGCACTGAAATTGTCGGTAACAAGTGATTGTGTGGTGAGATGATTCACATCAAGCAACAAGTAACAAAAGTTGAAACGGTGAAGCAAAGTGGCCCAATCCATTTTGTAGCAAGGGACAAGCCTGGACAAAGTCTTATAGGAGGAAAAACGCTCCCGAGGACACACGGCAATTTTTGTCATGCTAGTTTCATCATGTTCATATGATTCGCGTTCGTTACTTTGATAGTTTCATATGTGGGTGGACTGGCGCTTGGGTACTGCCCTTACTTGGGCAAGCATCCCACTTATGATTAACCCCTCTCGCAAGCATCTGCAACTACGAAAGAAGAATTATGACAAAGTATAACCATAGCATTAAACTAGTGGATCCAAATCAGCCCCTTACGAAGCAACGCATAAACTAGGGTTTAAGGTTCTGTCACTCTAGCAACCCATCATCTACTTACTACTTCCCAATGCCTTCCTCTAGGCCCAAATAATGGTGAAGTGTTATGTTGTCGACATTCACATAACCACTAGAGGAAAAACAACATACAACATATCAAAATACCGAACGAATACCAAATTCACATGACTACTATTAGCATGACTTATCCCATGTGCTCAGGAACAAAAGTAACTACTCAGAAAGCATAATCATATTCATGATCAGAGAGGTAATGAGTAGCATCAAGGATCTGAACATAAACTCTTCCACCAAATAATCCAGCTAGCATCAACTACAAAGAGTAATCAACACTACTAGCAACCTTACAAGTACTAATCGGAGTCGCGAGACGGAGATTGGTTACAAGTGATGAACTAGTGTTTGGAGATGAGATGGTGCTGATGAAGATGTTGATGGTGACGAGTCCCTTCCGATGATAGGAGTGTTGGTGATGACGATGGCGATGATTTCCCCCTTCGGGAGGGAAGTTTCCCCGGCAGGATCGTCCTGCCGGAGCTCTAGATTGGTTCTGCTCAAGTTCCGCCTCGTGGCGGCGGCGAAACCATGAGAAAGCTCCTCTGTGATTTTTTCTGGATGAAACCCTCCATATAGCAAAAGAGGGGGGCCAGTGGGCCAGTGGGCTTCCCACAAGCCCCCATGGCACGGCCTGGGGGGTGGCCGCGCCGTGCAGGCTTGTGGGCACCCCCTGGTTCCCCTCACACACTTCTTCGACCCAGTATTTTTGATAAATTGGGAAAAAAATCCCCGTTGATTTTCACGGCGTTTGGAGTTGCGCAGAATAGGTATCTCAACTTTGCTCCACTTTGAGGCCAGGATTCCAGTTGTCGGTATTCTCCCTCTTAATGTAAACCTTGCAAAATAAGAGAGAAAAGGCATAATAATAGTACCATGAAGTGAAATAACAGCCAAAGAAGCGATAAATATCAACATGAAGACATGATGCAAAATGGACGTATCAACTCCCCCAAGCTTAGCCCTCGCTTGTCCTCAAGCGAAAGCCTAGCTCACTAAATATGTCCACGAGTTTAGGGAGAGAGGTGTCGACGAAACAAGATACGATCATCCATGCATCATGATCATGATCAGAACAGCAATACCAACATATAATCTCTCATGCTAAAGTGGTAATTCCTTCACAAAGTAAAGCATGTATCAAGAACCTTACGGAGAAGTAACAACCGATAGCCTTTAGTCATTGAATCAATTGAAATTTATCACAACATCAGAAAGAGTCAAATAAGATCTTGTAAAGCAAATCCACATACTCAATCATTCTTTCGTTCTCTACAATTGCTACAACTCACGTGGTACTCATGAGATCAAAGTTTCAGCTGGACAGAGAGAAAGATAGGGGCTTATAGTTCTGCCTCCCAACTGCTTACCTCAAGGGTAATGTCAACAATAATAATTCATGAATGCCTGCCTCCAAGTCGACATATGAATATAGATCTTTCCCAAGCATATGACGTTAACCAAGATAAAGGCAAAATAAGGAATTGGTGAAGATCACCATGACTCTTTCAAGGGAAAAAAGTAAAGGTACAAGATAGGCCCTTCGCAGAGGGAAGCAGAGGTTGTCATGCGCTTTTGAGGTTTGGATGCGTGTCCTATTAGTGCGGAGGAACGTCACTTTATATTGCCTCTTTTATGTCTTCCTCATCACATGTTCGTACAAAGCTTATTTTCCACACACTAATAGATCATACATATTAGAGAGCAATTTTTATTGCTTGCACCGATGCAACTTACTTGAGGGATGTTATTCAATCCATAGGTCGGTATGGTGGACACTCATGGCAAAACTGGTTGAAGGTTTATGGATGCACAAGTAGTATCTGTACTTGGTGCGGGAGTTTTTGGCTAATATGAGGTGGAAGCAATCGTCACATGCTAAGGGATCTCTAATCATATAACATTGTTCAGAGCCAAGCAAACACAATTCATTATGTTGTCTTCCTTGTCCAACATCTATTTCTAGGCATGCAATAGTTTGGTGAGTGTTCACAATCATAGATGGTGTCAGAGATGATATATTTATATGTGAACCTCTCCTTCTTTATCACTTCCTATTAATTGCAACAATGACCAAGGTCTACGTTTGCCTACCCTCAACAAGTTTCAATCCTCATTCTTTTTATATGTGAAGCCATCACTTACCATAAGATCATTACATGATCTTTCATGCTTTTGTTCTATTCTCACTCTTTTGATCATGGCAAGAGGCAAAGCCCTTCAACTAAGACACTCTTTATTATATGGCTCACGAGCAGGAATACATTGGGGGTGACACAAAGCAAAACTCAAGACTAAAACACTAAGACTTTTAAACTACTAGAAAAAAAACTGAAAAGGAAAACTAAAACAAAGGTAAAGGCAAAAGATGTGATGGTGATACGATACCGGGGCAACTCCCCCAAGCTTGGCAAAAGCCAAGGGGATTGCCCATACCAATGCTCAGTTGTCTTCCTTTGGTGGTGATGGTGGTGGAGTTGTTGAAGAGGTCTTGAGCTTGTTTAATTTCCACTTGAGCATAAAATTCTGCTCCCTCAGATCATAAGTTTCCTCTTCAAGCTTCAACACCCTTTGGCATAATTCCTGCTTACTCTCCTACAAGAAACGAGAACGGATAAACAAGGTCTTAGGCTTCTTCCTTGAGCCAGGGAGGCTCGACTTCTTGAACTCCACATGAGTGCGTCCAGGTTGAGGTAGATGAGCCTCCTCTTCATCGGAACTTGTTTGTTCCTTCCCCTTGGATTCATAGTCTTCTTCCTCATGAGTGGTCCAACCATATGGATCAAAGTCCCCATAGACCTTGGGGTTAGCAAGGTAATCAGCCACATAGCTCTCCCCCTCTGAATCCTTAGAAGACATCTTGACCTAGATCCGTGACAGAAAACAGGCTCGAAACGAAAAATAAAGGAAATCTGCGTGACGTAGGGGTCAGACCAAACGGAAGTATATATAATGATTTTTTCTCAGACCAGAAGGAGTACCCTGCACGAAAACGGAGTCCGGGAGGCACACGAGGTGGCCACAAGCCCTCACGGCGCGGGTAGGGGGTGGGCCCGCACCGTGCAGGGTTGTTGCCTCCTCACGCACTTTCCGGACTACTTCCGATTTTTGTATTTTTTTTCAAATATTCCAAAACGGAGAAAATTTCCTACTGGAAAAGTTTTGGACTCTGTTTTCTTACCGAATCACATACCTCTTCGTTTTCGGAGTCTGAAACGGGCTGATAAATATCCCTTAGGCATTCTTCCGGAGTTATGGTATTGATAATATTGCTTTCAACATTTATGGGAGTACCTGAGATATAATGCTTGATTCTCTGCCTATTTACCACTCTCGGACAATTACCTTCCATGTTGTTGATCTTGATAGCACCGGAATGATATACTTCCTCAACAACATAGGGACCTTCCCATTTAGAGATAAGCTTGCCTGCAAAGAATCTTAAACGAAAATTATATAGCAAGACATAATCACCTACATTAATTCACGCTTTTGTATCCTCTTATCATGCCACCTCTTAACCTTCTCTTTGAACAACTTGGCATTCTCATATGCCTGAGTTCTCCATTCATCAAGCGATCTAATGTCAAATAACCTCTTCTCACCGACAAGTTTGAAATAAAAGTTGAGCTCTTTGATTCCCCAATAAGCTTTATGCTCTACTCAAGAGGTAAATGACATGCTTTCCCATACACCATTTTGTACGGAGACATGCCCATGGGATTCTTATAGGCAGTTCTATAAGCCCGCAGTGCATCATCGAGCTTCTTAGACCAATTCTTTCTAGACCTGTTGACAGTCTTTTGCAGAATGAGTTTAATCTCTCTGTTGCTTAGCTCTACTTGACCACATGATTGAGGGTGATAGGGAGACGCAATTCTATGATTGACATCGTACTTAGCGAGAGTTTTACGGAAAGCACCATGAATGAAGTGTGAACCACCGTCGGTCATTAGATATCTAGGGACTCCAAATCGAGGGAAGATAACTTCTTTCAGCATCTTGATAGAGGTGTTGTGATCAGCACTACTAGTGGGGATAACTTCTACCCACTTGGTGACATAATCAACAACAACTAGGATGTGAGTATACCCATTGGATTTTGGAAAAGGTCCCATATAATCAAAGCCCCAAACATCAAATGGCTCAATGACAAGTGAATAGTTCATAGGCATTTCCTAACGTTTGCTAATATTACCTATTCTTTGACATTCGTCACAAGACAAGACAAACTTACGGGCATCCTTGAAGAGAGTGGGCCAATAGAAATCTGATTGCAATACCTTGTGTGCAGTTCTATCTCCCGCATGGTGTCCCCCGTAGGCCTCGGAGTAACACTTCTGTAGAACATGTCCCTGTTCATGTTCAGGTACACAACGTCTAATAACACCATCTACTCCTTCCTTATAAAGGTGAGGATCATCCCAAAAGTAATGTCTCAAGTCAAAGAAGAATTTCTTCTTTTGCTGGTATGTGAAACTAGGTGGTATGTATTTGGCAACGATATAGTTCGCATAATCAGCATACCACGGTTCACTACGTGAAGTATTGATGACATTCAATTGCTCACGGGGAAAGCTATCATCAATAGGTTGTGGGTCATCAAGAACGTTCTCCAATCTAGACAAGTTACCTGCTACTAGGTTATCAGCACCCTTTCTGTCGACAACGTGCAAATCAAATTCTTGTAGCAAGAGGACCCATCTGATAAGTCTAGGTTTAGCGTCCTTCTTCTCCATGAGGTACTTAATAGCAGCATGATCAGTGTAAATAGTGACTTTGGAACCAACTATGTAAGACCTGAACTTTTCACATGCAAACACGAGTGCTAAAAATTCCTTCTCCGTAGTGGCATAGTTTCTCTGGGCACTGTCTAGAGTTTTACTAGCGTAGTGAATAACATTCAACTTCTTGTCAACTCTTTGCCCTAGAACAACACCAACAACATAATCGCTAGCATCACACATGATTTCAAAAGGTTAGTTCCAATTAGGTGGTTGAACAATAGGTGCAGTTATCAAAGCCCTCTTAAGTATTTCGAAGGATTCCTCACAATCCTTTTCAAAGACAAAAGGAATATCCTTTTGCAAGAGGTTGATAAGAGGCCTAGAAATCTTAGAGAAGTCTTTAATGAACCTTCTATAGAAACTAGCATGACCAAGGAAAGTTCTTATACCTTTGATAACTGTGGGGTATGGCATTTTCTCGATTGCATCATCCTTGGCCTTATCGACTTCAATACCTCTTTCAGAAATTTTATGTCCTAAGACGATGCCTTCATTAACCATAAAGTGGCACTTCTTCGAGTTCAAGACAAGATTGGTGTCTTTACATCTCTGCAAGACTCGATCAAGGTTGCTGAGGCAATCATCAAATGAAGACCCGTAAAAGGAGAAGTCATCCATGAAAACCTCAACAATCTTTTCACAAAAGTCAGAGAATATAGCCATCATACATCTTTGAACGATGGCAGGTGCATTACATAAGCCAAAAGGCATACGTCTATAGGAAATGGTACTGAAAGGGCAAGTGAAAGTGCTTTTCTCCTGATCAGACTATCCAACTGGTATTTGGGAGAAACCAGAATAACCGTCTAGAAAGCAGAAGTGTGTGTGTTTGGAAAGCCTTTCTAGCATTTGGTCGATAAAAGGCAAAGGGTAATGATCTTTCCCAGTGGGTTTATTCAATTTCCTAAAACCGATCGCCATCCTATAGCCAGTGATAATCCTCTGTGGGATCAATTCATCCTTATCATTAGGGACAACGGTAATGCCTCCCTTCTTAGGAACGCAATGCACCGGACTCACCCAATCGCTCTGAGCAACAGGATGGATGATACCTGCTTCCAGGAGCTTTAGTATTTCTTTTCTCACTAGTTCTTTCATGTTAGGATTCAATCTCCTTTGACGATCAGCAACTCGTTTGAAATCAGGATCAGTTTTAATCTTGTGCTGACATAGGGTAGGACTAATGCCCTTAAGATCATAAAGAGTATATCCAATAGCATCACGGTGCTTCCTTGGAGTTTTTAGTAACTTCTTTTCTTCATGCTCTGATAGGCTAGCACTAATTATAACAGGTTATATCTCTTTTTCATCAAGATAAGCATACTTAAGAGTACGAGGCAACTGTTTAAGCTCGAATACAGGATCACCCTTTGGTGGGGGTGGATCCCCAAGCAGTTCAACAGGCAAGTTATTCTTAAGGATAGGATATTGTTCTAAGACAACTCTATCTATCTCATCCCTTTCATCCATATGCATATCATTTTCATGCTCAAGCAAGTATTGCTCTAAGGGATCAGTAGGAGGCACGGCAATAGAGGCTAAGGCAATAGTTTCATCCCTATTAGGCAACTCCTTTTCATGAGGTTGTCTACCAAACTTAGAGAAATTGAACTCATGTGACACACCTTCAAAGCCAACGGTGACAGTTTCCTTCTTACAATCAATATGAGCATTGATAGTATTGAGAAAAGGTCTACCAAATATGATGGGACAAAAGCTATCTTGTGTAGTCGCAATAACAAGGAAATCAGTAGGATACTTCGTTTTACCACACAAGACTTCAACATCCCTAACAATTCCCACACGGCAGATAGTATCTCTATTGGCAAGATGAATAGTGACATCAATAGGCTCTATCTCAACAGGTGCAATCTCATCTTTGATTTCATCGTATAAGGATTGAGGTATTGCACTAACACTAGCACCCACGTCACATAAACCATGATAACGATGATCTCCTATCTTAACAAAAACCACAGGCATGCCAACAACAGGCCTATGTTTGTCTGTAGCGTGAGGTTTAGCAATTCTAGAAGCATGTTCACATAAATGAATATTATGTCCCTCAACTTCTTCAGACAGAAGATCTTTGATAATAGCAATGCTAGGTTCAACTCTAATTTGCTCAGGGGGTGTAGGTGTTCTAATATAGCCTCTACGTATCAGAGTTGAAACTTTAGAATGATCCTTTATCCTAACACGGAAAGGTGGTTTCTCAATGTAAGCACTGGGAACAACAGGATCACTATAGGCAATGACTTTCTCTTCAACTGGAGTGGGTTTAACTACATTGACTTCTAAAGGAGGATGCTATTTAAACCACTTCTATTTGGGGAGATCAATATGAGCAACAAAGGATTCACACAATGAAGCTACTATCTCAGAGTCAAGTCCATACTTAGCGCCAAAATCACTAAAGTTATTTCTCTCAACAAAGGATTTAACACAATCAAACGTGAAATTCATACCTGACTCCTTACCTTCTTCAAGCTCCCAATCTTCAGAGTTGCATTTAATTCTCTCCAATATATTCCATTTGAAGTCAATATCTCTCTTCATAAAAGAACCGGTACAAGAAGTGTCAAGCATGGTGCGATCATCATGAGAAAGCCGAGCATAGAAGTTCTGAATGATAACTTCTCTCGAGATCTCATGATTGGGGCATGAATATAGCATTGATTTAAGCCTACCCCAAGCTTGAGCGATGCTTTCTCTGTCACGAGGCCAAAAATTGTAAATATAATTTTGATCACGATGTACTAAATGCATAGGATAAAACTTTTGATGAAATTCCAATTTCAACCGATTGTAGTCCCATGATCCAGTATCATCACATAGCCTATACCATGTCAACGCCTTATCCTTCAAAGATAAAGGAAAGACCTTCTTCTTGACCTCATCCTCGGGCACACCTGCATACTTAAATAAACCACAAACTTCATCTACATAGATTAGATGCAAGTCTGGATGTGATGTTCCATCTCCTGTAAAAGGATTAGCCAGCAGTTTCTCAAGCATACCCGAAGGAAATTCAAAGAAAATATTTTCAGTAGGTGCAGAAGGTTGAGGAGCAACCATTTTTGCTTCCGTTCGAGGTGAAGATACCCCGAACAAGCCCCTCAAAGGATTAGTATCCATAGTGACAAGTGACAATAAATTTCAGCACACTATATGAATGTTTCCTTACCAAGTTCCACTTACCAAAGGCGCTTCACTCCCCGGCAACGGCGCCAGAAAAGAGTCTTGATGACCCACAAGTATAGGGGATCATTCGTAGTCCTTTCGATAAGTAAGAGTGTCGAACCTAACGAGGAGCAGAAGGATCTGACAAGTGGTTTTCAGCAAGGAAATATCTGCAAGCACTAAAATTGTCGGTAACAAGTGATTGTGTGGTGAGATGATTTGAAGCAAGCAACAAGTAACAAAAGTAGCAACGGTGCAGCAAAGTGCCCCAATGCCTTTTGTAGCAAGGTACAAGCCTGGACAAAGTTTTATAGGAGGAAAAACGCTCCCGAGGACACACGGGAATTTCTTTCATGCTAGTTTCATCATGTTCATATGATCCGCGTTCGTTACTTTGATAGTTTGATATGTGGGTGGACCGGTGCTTGGGTCCTGCCCTTACTTGGACAAGAATCCCACTTATGATTAACCCCTCTCGCAAGCATCCACAACTATGAAAGAAGAATTAAGGCAAAGTCTAACCATAGCATTAAATTACTGGATCCAAATCAACCCCTTACGAAGCAACGCATAAACTAGGGTTTAAGCTTCTATCACTCTAGCAACCCATCATCTACTTACTACTTTGGAGTTGCGCATAATAAGTATCTCAAATTTTCTCCACTTTCAGGCCAGAATTCCAGTTGCCGGTATTCTCCCTCTTCATGTAAACCTTGCAAAATAAGAGATAAAAGGCATAAGAATAGTACCGTGAAGTGAAATAACAACCAAAGAAGCGATAAATATCAACATGAAAACATGATGCAAAATGGACGTATCAGTGATCTATGTTGTCCATTTGCCCAAAAAGCGGAGGAAGCCTGCGCTTCGGCACATATATGTTATAGAGCAAGTAGCCCTGATGTACAATTCATGGTTGGCATGCCCGATCACCGATGATCGCACGGACCACCCTACCAGTATTCGACATGGCGGGTCAGCAGCTTTGGTACTTGACCCCATCATTTATGGGTACCATCTCACACGAGTCCTCATGGATGGAGGCAGCAACCTTAATCTCATTTACGATGATATAGTGTGGAAAATGGGCATTGATCCGTCAAGAATCAAACCCAGCAAAACCACATTCAAACGAGTAATTCCTAGTCTCGAGGCTCACTGTTCAGGCACGATACCCCTAGAGGTAGTGTTCGCCTCACCCGACAACTTTCGTAGCGAAGATTTGGTCTTCGACATTGTCCCTTATCATAGTAGAAACCATGCACTCCTTGGTCGTATGACATTCTCTCACTTTTATGTCGTCCCCCATTATGCATACCTCAAGTTGAAGAAGCGAGGACCTAAGGGTGTCATTATAGTCAATGGAAACACCGAGAAATCCCATCGGACTAAGGAACACATTGCGGCTTTAGAAGCCGAAGTACAGGCCGATGATCTGGCTCCGAGGCCAATGTGTCGGGACCCCGATCCTAAGCCATAGGAATCCAACCTGTAACACATCGCATCCCTTTGCGGTCCCACGCACGGTTAACTCCACGGCTGCAGCCTTACCTTAGCCGGGACCGTTTGCGTCTTTTGACTCACGTATGCAATAGTGTCGCTAGCATTCCAATGTCAAAGAACCTGGATCGACATGTCTAGTCATAAACCAAAGTGGCACTACCGCACAAGGACAGGCATACATGACCCAACAAACCAGGTGTCGGTCATCAGCGAATGTAGACGAGTCGTAGCAAGCTACAAGGACTCCATTACATCGCGTGACATTTCCCCAAAGGGGACAGACACCGCAGCTAAGAAGGACACATGCCGGTCAACCAATGTGTCCGGAGCAGTAGCGATCTACCAAGGCTCATTGGATCACAAAGGGGCATTTCCTTGTAAGGAGTGCTACTAAAGTTCACGACTAAGTAATCGAACCCCATACATATTAAGTACGACACACGTACGTATGGCATACCCATATGTATAGATACATCGTTGGCATCACAACATAACCATAAACATACAACCTTTATTTAAAAGGCTCGGAAGAGCCACACACATAATATTACACATTAAGGGTCTCACGACCCACAATAGCAGTCATTCAGTTACAAGCCAGCGGAAGAGTTTAAACTGTCTGAGTACAGACAGGGCAACTAGAAGGCACATGGCCTGACTATACTACAGAACCAACGTAGGGCCAGATCGTAGCTGGGACACCAGCTACTTGTCGTCGTCCATGTCTACAAAGAACCCTCCATTAGGGTCATTAGGAACCTCTGCAACATTTATTAAGCAAACATGAGTACGAAGGTACTCAGCAAGACTTTAGGATAACTAACTACTCATGCAAGGTATCAAAAGGGTATTGTGCGGTTTCATGCGGAAAGCCAACATTTGACTCGTGGCTAGACAACTTGCATTTTTAAATAATTTTGACAACTTGATTTCTCGCACACGAGTCCACTAACACCACAACAATACACTATCATGGAATCATTCCGTCTCCATACGGAAATGCCGTCCACGACACTCACGCTTATCTTGGCAATTTTAAGAGTAGCCGTTGAAGTTATCTATGAACAACATATGTCTCCAAGTAGTCCATATCCGCGGACGCGGCTATTCGAATAGATCATAACCCTGCAGGGGTGTACTTCGTCACACACGCTCTCGCCACTTAACGCCATGTGCACGTCATGCACCTCGGCAACCTTCAAGCGGAAGCCTAGCGAGGGAGTCGTCCACGACCGTTAACCACACTAGTACCTAGTCCAGGTTTATCGCCTATTTGAGAGTAACCCGTACGGAAGTCCGGCCGAGGTTTCTGCCACGGCCCCAAACGATGTGCGGAGGGTTCCCAAGCCCACCATTCGGGTGCCACTTGGTACACCGTGCCACTGCCTACCGCATCACGGCCCACCTCTCAGGTCAGCACCATGCACGGCCTCCAGCATTACTATAAACACCAGAAACTACTTGCAACTCCTGGACCGAGTACTAAGCGATTAATAAGTCGAGAGGGTCAATTAAGTATCCCAACGTGTGGTAGTATCTAGTCTTGGATTGCATACACGGAACTCAGTTCCTATGGACGGTTCCAATGAAACAACCCGCCATGTACTCCTACACAACCTTTCACCGGTACCTTTACCAAGTCAGGTTCAACACACAACCTTTTCTTACCGAACACATTCTCACAATTCTGTTCATCTCCCAGATGACAGACCATACACAACTCTAAGCATAGCATGCATAGCAGGATAAGGCACATCATAGCTCAAGCAACTACCAGGTATGCTAGGTTGCAAGGTTCGGCTATTTACTGTGACAAGGTTAGGTCATGCAAAGGAGGTGGGTTCAACTAACGTGGCAAAAGCAGTTGAACCATTTGATCCTAATGCAATAAATAAGTGCAGGAGCAAGAACATGGGAATTATCGGAATGATCAAAAGGGTTGCTTGCCTTGTTGCTCAGAGGAGGGACAATATCCGTCAGACGGATATTCGGTGGAATCCGGGGGTGCGGAGCCTACCGAAATGAATGGCAACAATCAATAACAATCATATGCAAGAAAGATGATGCATGAGCATGGCATGAGAGTTCAAGGTGATAAACTATTATAATCAACATGTATTAGGTTTAGAGTTGATTTGAATCACATTCGAATATCAATTCAAACGAGGTATTCTCGGATACCGATTTAATTGATTCGACCTGATGCTCAGATCAGCTTGATGTTAGCATGCATGAGATGTCATGTTAAGGTACTGGTTTGTTATTAGATTAATGTTTGATCATGTCAAGCATAATGAAATTTCAATATTTTCCATATTCCATTTATAAAGTAATTATAAGGATTGACTTATTCATTATTCTACATGTTAGGGTTCTGTAACTTTTTCAAACATGATTGAAAATAGCATATTCAGATTCCTTGAATTTTTCTGATACTTTTTCAAATATAAATTATTTTCATTGGAGTTACAGATTAATTTCTATGAATTTTTGAAGTTTTAAACATTTCTGGAATTATTTTTATACTGGAAAATACTTTTATTGCATCAGCAGGTCCATCTGGCCGTTGAAAGTCAAACCTGACCAGTGGGACCCACTGGTCAGTCTCTTTGGTCAATTTTAGATTAAGTTTAAACTTAATTAGTTGATTAAACTTACTGGTCCCACATGTGAGTGACTTATTAACTTATCTGATTTATTTTTATTATCTTTAATCTTGCCAGAGGCTGGCCCCACCAGTCAGTGCCTCAGGCCAGCCGAGATCCACCGGCGGCGAGGTCGTCCTCGCCGGCGGGGAGCCTCCGGCGACCACCAGAACGGCGGAGGGGCTCGGAAACGGCGCACAGGGGGCCAAACGCTGCACGGAGAGCACCAGAAGAACATCACATCTCCCGCAGCTCCATTTCGGCACTTAGATGGGGCTGAACTGGCCGGAGATGACGCCTGCGACGAGCTTGGCGGCGGCCAAGGTTCGGGCGTCATCGAGGTCATCGATACAGAGGGAACTACGCACGGTTCTGATCTCTTACAGCATCTATGCGACGGCCTGAAGCTGCTGGTGCCCTCGGAAGGACGAGCTGATCACTGGAGGGCTACCGGCGATGAGCTGCTGCGGCGGATCTTGTCGGGCTCCGGCGAAACTAGGCCTAGAGAAGGGGATCGACGGGGAGATCTTAGGGGAAATGAACGCATGCTCACGGGGAGTGCAGTGGTGGCGCTAGCTTGCTCGGGGACGGCCTGGAGAGGGAGAACGTCGGCGCCGACCTTCGGTGACCCGAGGAAGAAGACGACTGCTGCGCGTCGATTCACTGCATCTGGGTGTCGGGCTCGTGGCTAGGAAGCTTCAGGGGGTTGCGGCGGAGCTAATGCGTGGCTCAGAAGGAAGGGAGGTCGGCTAGAACGACGACGAGCTCGAGCTCTGCTCGGGCTCCAATGGCGGCAGAAGGGGGGAGGAGAGATCCGAGAGGAGGGGGAGAACTGGCGCTGGGAATGGATAGCCACGGGCTCGGGGAGCTTATCCCCGGCCTTGCCAGCGCGAGGCGGCGGCCAGGCAGGCGCACAAGTGCGTGGCCGCGCCGGAGAACGCGGCAGCCACCTCCTGCTGCCCACTGGCGGGGGAGGAAGACGACAGGAGTTGAGATGGGCCGGGCCAGGTGAGCGACAGGTAACTTCTTTTCCCTTTTTTTTTCTTTTTTTTTTGTTTCTCTTTTGCTATTTCACTGATTTTCTATTTATTTCAACTCCCAAAATGGTTTGTAAAAACTATTTTAAACACACCTGAATATTTGTTGGAATATTTCCAACCATTTCCAAAGTTTTCAACATTTTTGAAAATTTAAAGTTTCTGATTTCAAATTTTAAGCTTGAAACCAGTAGCTTTTGCATTTATTTAAAATGCTTAAAGTGTCAAAAAAATAGTTTTCTCCAATGCTCATTTACTTTCATGATTTATCATAAAGTTTGAACATTTCTTGAGGCCATTTTGGGTTCATTGATTTTAACTAGTTTGAGATTTCCTTTATTTAAAGTAGTGGCTAGGGTTTTGAGTTTTTCCTTTGCCACTATCTTGTTCTTGTTGAAAATTCTTAGATGCAAATGCAAAGAAGACATGAGCACAAGACTAACTTGCTTAAGGTGTCAGGGATGTGACAACTCACCCCCACTCAAAGGAATCTCGTCCCGAGATTTAGAAGTCGTCGGGAATAACGCAGGATACTCAAGTCGGAGACGATCCTCTCTTTCCCAAGTTGCCTCCTTTTCAGAATGATTTGACCATTGAACTTTAAGAAACTTGAGGTTTCGACGTCGAGTGGTACGCTCAGCTTGATCAAGAATACACACGGGGTATTCTCGGTATGAAAGGTTATCTTGGAGATCAAGCGTTTCGTGGTCCACTTCACGGATAGGATCCGAAAAGCATCGCCTGAGTTGCGAGACGTGGAAGACATCATGAACCTTGGAAAGATGCGGGGGAAGCTCCAACTGGTAGGCAACTTCTCCTCATTTGGCAAGAATGCGAAAAGGACCAATGTAACGAGGAGCCAACTTGCCCTTGATACCGAAACGATGGGTACCCTTCAAAGGTGTAACCCGAAGGTAAGCCTTCTCGTCAACTTCAAAGGTCACAGCCTTATGATGACGATCATATTGGCTCTTTTGACGAGACTGGGCTGTTTTCAACTTTTCACGAATAATGCGAACCTGCTCTTCTGCATCCTGGATCATATCCAGGCCAAAGAGTTGCCTCTCTACGGTTTCTAACCAATTAAGAGGTGTTCGACATCTTCGTCCATAGAGAACTTCAAAAGGGGCTTTGCCCATGCTTGATTGATAACTATTGTTATAAGCGAATTCGGCGAATGGAAGGCACTTCTCCCAATTCATACCGAACGATATAACAGAAGCTCTGAGCATATCTTCTAGGATTTGATTCACTCTTTCTACTTGACCACTTGATTGGGGATGGAAAGCAGTGCTAAAAGATAGGTGAGTCCCCATGGCATTCTGAAAACTTTCCCAGAAGCGAGAAGTAAAGATACTCCCACGGTCCGAGTTAATCTCCAGGGGAACACCATGAAGAGACACTATTCGAGAGATATATAACTCTGCTAGCTGGCTAGCTGTTATACTCTCACTAACAGGAAGAAAATGAGCCACTTTGGAAAGACGGTCAATGACCACAAAGATAGCATTATTTCCTTTCTTGGTCTTGGGAAATCCGGTAATGAAATCCATGCTAACTTTATCCCATTTCCATTCAGGAATAGCTAGAGGTTGAAGGGTGCCAGCAGGCCTTTGATGTTCTGCCTTAACTCGACGACAAACGTCGCAGTTAGCAACGAACTCAGCAATTTCTCTCTTCATCCTAGTCCACCAGAACCTCTGGCGTAGGTCCTGATACATCTTAGTACTACCGGGATGAATGGTGAGAGGAGAATCATGAGCCTCCTTAAGGATGAATTGCCGCAGACGTTTGCTCTTGGGAACCACTAAACGGTTCTGAAAGAACACAACACCTTTCTCATTGATGGGGAAATCCCTAGCGTTGCCGCTAGCATTATTCTCCTTGATCCGGGATATACCCTTATCATAGGCCTGCACGGCTATGATTTGATCCCTAAGAGTAGGCTTCGCCACCAGGGTAGAAAGGAATCCTTGAGGAACAATATGAAGATTCAACTTCCGAAAGTCCTCATGGCGATGTGGTTGACCTTGTTGTAGCATCAAATTATTACAATAAGATTTACGACTTAGTGCATCGGCCATAACATTGGCCTTCCCCGGGGTGTAAGTTATCCCTAAGTCATAATCCGAGATCAACTCAACCCACCGTCTTTGCCTGAGATTCAAATCCGGCTGGGTGAAGATATATTTCAGACTTTGGTGATCAGTGAATATTTCGCAACGATTACCCAGAAGGTAATGTCGCCAGGTTTTTAGTGCATGGACCACAGCTGCAAGCTCAAGGTCATGTGTGGGATAATTATCCTCATGTGGACGCAACTGTCGAGATGCTTATGCGATCACATGACGATCTTGCATGAGAATGCAACCTAATCCTTGTCGCAAGGCGTCGTAGTAGATAACAAAGTCCTTAGAAAAATCTGGTGGTAGCAACACAGGTGCGGAAGTCAGGCGTCTTTTCAGTTCCTGAAAACTATGCTCACACTGTGGTGTCCACTCGAACTTTTTATCCTTCTTGAGGAGTTCAGTAAGAGGCTTTGCAACCTTGGAGTAATTCTCGACGAAGCGGCGACAATAGCTCGCTAGACCAAGAAAACTCCTAACTTGCTTAACCGATTCAGGTTGAGTCCAATCAAGGACAGCTTGAACTCTCTCAGGATTGACAGCAATACCCTTACCAGAGATTACGTGACCCAGATAGGTCACTTCTGGTAACCAAAATTCACATTTTGAAAACTTGGCATAAAGGCGATGCTCTTGAAGTTTCATCAATACCGGCCTTAGATGCTCGGCATGTTCTTGTTCATTGTTTGAGTAGATGAGAATATCATCGAGGTATACCACGACGAATTTATCCAAATACTCCATGAAGATTGAATTCATCAGTCGAGAGAAGGTGGCTGGGCATTGGTCAAACCGAAGGACATGACGGTGTACTCGTATTGGCCATAATGAGTAACAAAAGCCGTTTTTGGACTGTCCCCGTTCTTGATCTTGATTTGATGGTATCCCAACCTCAAATCCATTTTGGAGAAGACTCAGGATCCAGCGAGCTGATCGTACAGATCATTGATCCTGGGGAGCGGATACTTGTTCTTTATGGTGACCAGATTAACTGGTCGGTAATCTACAACCATCCTATCCGTTCCGTCTTTCTTCTTGACGAAGAGGACGGGCAAGCCCAAGGAGAAGAGCTAGGATGAATGAAACCTTTGTTCAAGGCCTCATCTAGTTGCTTCTTAAGTTCGGCTAGCTCTAGGGGTGCCATCTTATAAGGTCTTCTAGCTATTGGGACAGTTCCCGGAACAAGATCAATCACAAACTCTACATCTCTGTCAGGTGGAATTCCCGGCAGTTCCTCTGGAAAAACATCCAGGAAGTCACGGACTACCGGAATGTCTTCAAGTTCCGGAAGAGGGTTGGCATTTAAGGAATAGAGTTGGCATTTGGCAACTCGAGTAGAGACATTTACTATCTCACCTGAGGGATGGGTAAGCTGGACATTTCTAGAATGAATATCAATCTTGGCATAGTGAGCTGACATCCAGTCCATGCCCAAGATGATATTAATATCCGAAGATTTCAAGGCTATCAATGAGGCTAGGAAAACTAGCCTGTCTACTAGCATTTCATTGTCATAGGTTATCCTAGAGGTTTGCAATTTACTACCAGGGGTTTGGACAACCAATGGGATTGGCATATCACAAAAAGACATGTTATGCAACTGTGCATAACTTTCTGAAATGAAGGAATGAGAAGACCCAGTGTCAAAGAGAACGGACGCTGGGTGATGATTAACAAGACGCGTACCCAGCATGACGTCGGGATCCTCTGCAGCTTCTTCTGCTGACACATAGTTCACACGGCCACGTAGAGGAGTTGGCTTCACATAGTAAGCTTTGCCCGACTTGGCTTGCCCGACGGACTTTCCGGGTTGCTTGGCACCCACATTCTGAGGACACTCACGGGAATAGTGCCCTGGTTCTCCACACTTATAGCATATCACTTGGTTGGTACGTGGTGCAGCATTGCTAGCTGGACCACCATAAGCTTTTGCTGGAGGGTTGGCCTGATTCGTTTGAGGCGCCACGTAGGATGGCCACAGAGTGTATCTTGGCGGTAGAGAACTGTTTGGAACCCACAGCCTGCGTTTTGGAAACGCGGAACCAGAAGACGAGCCGAAGTCACGGGAGTGCTTCCTTGTGGCTTCGAAGTCAGAATGACCAGTCTCGGCACTGATCGCTTTGTTGACCAGGGCTAGAAAGCTTGCACACTCATGGAGGCGCAGATCATGACGAAACTCAGGGCTCAGGCCCTTACGGAATCTTGCTTGCTTCTTGGCATCAGTAGACACCACCTCTGTTGCATAGCGGGCGAGGTTACCGAACTCGCGGCTATAGGCATCCACAGACAACTTGCCCTGAGTGAAGGCACAGAACTCCTCTCTCTTTCTGTCCATCAGGCCCTCTGGAATGTGGTGAGACGAAAAGCTGCACTAAAGTCTGCCCATGTGGCTACTGGTTCAGTGGGACGCATAGCTTCAAAATTCTCCCACCACAGATTAGCGGGTCCTTCCAGGAAATACGCCGCAAAGGTCACCTTGTCGGCCTCAGACACATTCGCAGAGCAAATCTTGCGTGAGATGCTGCACAGCCAGTCATCAGCGTCGAGGAGATCAACGGAATGATGAAACTTTGGAGGATTCAGCTTCATAAAGTCATGTAGGGACACTGCAACATTCCTAGGCTGTCGAGCCGTATTCTGCTCAATACGCTCTAACAGTCGATTGGTCTCCCTTTTGTTTCTCTCTGCCTCAAGGATCACTTCCGCCAGAGAGGGCGGATGAGGCAGGTATTCCTGCGACGCTTGACTACCCTCGCCTTGCTCATGACCAGGGGCACGGTTCAACCTGGTGAACACCATCCCGACAAACAAACTCATAGCTTAGACCAATATCATATCAATACTAGCTATGGATTAAGAATGTACTGAACACACGGAATGCGGAAATGAATATCCGAACAGCATGGTAACAAGCAACTGCTATATATACACCATGGTTCATACACACCCTTAGATAGTTCAGTACAAACTTACTCGAAGAGTAAACTACTGAATTTATGAAACTACTCATCAGAGGCTTACAAGCTTCCTATACATTATTTATCTAGGCCTCCGGAATTCATTTCACATTACAGGCATACTTCACAATTCACGCAGGACTCTGAACGTACGGCTACTACCATACTATCCTTCCGCTCACAGCTCAAGCATCCGCATAGAACATGTCATAGAGATTACCTCCATGACCTGGAAGCTCAACCTGCGGATCAGGAAACACTCTAGCCTGAGATCCCTGGGATCCATAAGGACACGGATGTGGCCTTGGTCCCCTGACTGGTGGTAAGAGGGGTCCCCGAAGAGGTGTGACTCCTCCTATAGCTGGCCAATCAACGTGGGCCGGCAGATGGGTCCTAACAGGGTTCAGCATCTCCATCTCTCCATACCCTGTCTGGACTACCGGTGCCAGCTGCGTCAAAGCCGTCCACAAACGGGCACGGGTAGCATAAAGCTCCATGCGGAGAGCACGAGCATCCCTGTCTCTGTTCTCTAGCATCTCAACAGTGGACTGCAGTAGTGGATCCTCCATAGAAGAATCAAAATAGACTCCACTGAGGTATCCCTCTTCACCAGGCTGAGAGGCCGGAACATAGTAGAACTCTGAATTCTGCAGCAGTGCATGTCTCGCTCTCATAATGGTCAGCATTGAATAGGCAGCATCTTGTACTGCCATGTCAACAGTGACTCCCAACCCATAGGACCAATGGATTGGCTTCTCAGCTCCAGGGTAGTCTGGAAATACCCTAACAGTGCAGATGTACTGGCTCTGGTTGAAGTCTCGTTACTGTTTCTCCACTGTGTACTCGGGGTACCAACGGTAACCGCACACCGACATCACCCTGACCAGCATGGCCGTATGACCCGGCACATCAATGCACCTGGTCAGACGTACCACCTGACGAGAAGGACGGCCAGGCATCTGTAAATAGAGAGTAATGCAAAAGCATTAGAGCTCCGAATGCAAAATTGGGCAGCATAGCGGCTGTAAATGCTCAAAAACAAATTTTGAGACAACCCAAAATGGAATGGCGTAACCACTCAACTATCAAGTTCAACTCTCTGATCATCAAACTTACTTCCTTTTTCCTAGGAATGACAGAAACCCAATATCTCTTGACCCGTAGTTCTATAATCTACCGATCAGAAACACGAGCCTAGAAGAAGATGAGTAACCTAGTCCTTAATTCCCGCAGAAAAGACGAGGATGACCAGAATAGAATAACTTGAGAAGAGAACAAGAGTCTTACGTTCCCTCCCACAAACAATTCCCTTATATATAACTAAAGCAATTCTAGACTCAACTTCGACCAGTTTGGCTTAGTAATCCTACAGTCAGTCAGGCTCTGATACCAACGTTGTCGGGACCCCGATCCTAAGCCATAGGAATCCAGACTGTAACACATCACATCCCTTTGCGGTCCCATGCACGGTTAACTCCACGGTTGCAGCCTTACCTTAGCCAGGACCGTTTGCGTCTTTTGACTCACGTATGCAATAGTGTCGCTAGCATTCCAATGTCAAAGAACCCGGATCGACATGTCTAGTCATAAACCAAAGTGGCAGTACCGCACAAGGACAGGCATACATGACCCAACAAAGCAGGTGTCAGTCATCAGCGAATGTAGATGAGTCGTAGCAAGCTACAAGGACTCCATTACATCGCGTGACATTTCCCCAAAGGGGACAGACACCGCAGCTAAGAAGGACACATGCCGGTCAACCAATGTGTCCGGAGCAGTAGCGATCTACCAAGGCTCATTGGATCACAAAGGGGCATTTCCTTGTAAGGAGCGCTACTAAAGTTCACGACTAAGTAATCGAACCCCATACATATTAAGTACGACACACGTACGCATGGCATACCGATATGTATAGATACATCGATGGCATCACAACATAACCATAAACATGCAACCTTTATTTAAAAGGCTCGGAAGAGCCACACACATAATATTACACATTAAGGGTCTCACGACCCACAATAGCAGTCATTCAGTTACAAGCCAGCGGAAGAGTTTAAACTGTCTAAGTACAGACAGGGCAACTAGAAGGCACATGGCCTGACTATACTATAGACCCAACGTAGGGCCAGATCGTAGCTGGGACACCAGCTACTCGCCTTCGTCGATGTCTACGAAGAACCCGCCATTAGGGTCATTAGGAACCTCTGCAACATTTATTAAGCAAACATGAGTACGAAGGTACTCAGCAAGACTTTAGGATAACTAACTACTCATTTAAGGTATCAAAAGGGTATTGTGGGGTTTCATGCGGAAAGCCAGCATTTGACTCGTGGCTAGACAACTTGCATTTTTAAATAATTTTGACAACTTGATTTCTCGCACACGAGTCCACTAACACCACAACAATACACTATCGTGGAATCATTCCGTCTCCATACGGAAATGCCGTCCACGACACTCACGCTTATCTTGGCAATTTTATGAGTAGCCGTTGAAGTTATCTATGAACAACATATGTCTCCAAGTAGTCCATATCCACGGACGCGGCTATTCGAATAGATCATAACCCTGCAGGGGTGTACTTCGTCACACACGCTCTCGCCACTTAACGCCATGTGCACGTCATGCACCTCGGCAACCTTCAAGCGGAAGCCTAGCGAGGGAGTCGGCCACGACCGTTAACCACACTAGTACCTAGTCCAGGTTTATCGCCTATCTGAGAGTAACCCGTACGGAAGTCCGGCCGAGGTTTCCGCCACGGCCCCAAACGATGTGCGCAGGGTTCCCAAGCCCACCATCCGGGTGCCACTTGGTACACCGTACCACTGCCTACCGCATCATGGCTCTCCTCTCAGGTCAGCACCATGCACGGCCTCCAGCATTACTATAAACACCAGAAACTACTTGCAACTCCTGGACCGAGTACTAAGCGATTAATAAGTCGAGAGGGTCAATTAAGTATCCCAACGTCTGGTAGTATCTAGTCTTGGATTACATACACGGAACTCAGTTCCTATGGACGGTTCCAATGAAACAACCCGCCATGTACTCCTACACAGCCTTTGCTTACCGAACACATTCTCACAATTCTGTTCATCTCCCAGATGACAGACCATACACAACTCTAAGCATAGCATGCATAGCAGGATAAGGCACATCATAGCTCAAGCAACTACCAGGTATGCTAGGTTGCAAGGTTCGGCTATTTACTGTGACAAGGTTAGGTCATGCAAAGGAGGTGGGTTCAACTAACGTGGCAAAAGCAGTTGAAGCATTTGATCCTAATACAATAAATAAGTGCAGGAGCAAGAACATGGCAATTATCGGAATGATCAAAAGGGTTGCTTGCCTTGTTGCTCAGAGGAGGGACAATATCCGTCAGACGGATATTCGGTGGAATCCGGGGGTGCAGAGCCTACCGAAATGAATGGCAACAATCAATAACAATCATATGCAAGCAAGATGATGCATGAGCATGGCATGAGAATGCAAGGTGATAAACTATTATAATCAACATGTATTAGGTTTAGAGTTTTGAATCACATTCGAATATCAATTCAAACGAGGTATTCTCGGATACCGATTTAATTGATTCGACCTGATGCTCAGATCAACTTGATGTTAGCATGCATGAGATGTCATGTTAAGGTACTCGTTTGTTATTAGATTAATGTTTGATCATGTCAACAATAATGAAATTTAAATATTTTCCAAATTCCATTTATAAAGTAATTATAAGGATTGACTTATTCATTATTCTACATGTTAGGGTTCTGTAACTTTTTCAAGCATGATTGAAAATAGCACATTCAGATTCCTTGAATTTTTCTGATACTTTTTCATATATAAATTATTTTCATTGGAGTTACTGATTAATTTCTATGAATTTTTGAAGTTTTAAACATTTCTGGAATTATTTTTATACTGGAAAATACTTTTATTGCATCAGCATGACATCAGTAGGTCCATCTGGCCGTTGAAAGTCAAACCTGACCAGTGGGACCCACTGGTCAGTCTCTCTGGTCAATTTTAGATTAAGTTTAAACTTAATTAGTTGATTAAACTTACTGGTCCCACATGTCAGTGACTTATTAACTTATCTGATTTATTTTTATTATCTTTAATCTTGCCAGAGGCTGGCCCCACCAGTCAGTGGCTCAGGCCAGCCGAGATCCACCGGCGGCGAGGTCGTCCTCGCCGGCGGGGAGCCTCCGGCGACCACCAGAACGGCGGAGGGGCTCGGAAACGGCGCAAAGGGGGCCAAACGCTACGCGGAGAGCACCAGAAGAACGACACATCTCCCGCAGCTCCATTTCTGCACTTAGATGGGGCTAAACTGGCCAGAGATGACGCCGGCGACGAGCTTGGCGGTGGCCAAGGTTCGGGCTTCATCGAGGTCATCGATACAGAGGGAACTACGCACGGTTCTTATCTCCTACAGCATCTACGCGACGGCCTGAAGGTGCTGGTGCCCTCGGAAGGACGAGTTGATCACCGGAGGGCTACTGGCGACGAGCTGCAGCGGTGGATCTTGTCGGGCTCCGGAGAAACTAGGCCTAGAGAAGGGGATCGAGGGGAGATCTTAGGGGAAATGACCGCATGCTCACAGGGAGTGCAGTGGTGGCGCTAGCTTGCTGGGGACGGCCTGGCGAGGGAGAACGTCGGCGGCGACCTTCGGTGACCCGAGGAAGAAGACGACTGCTGCGTGTCGATTCACTGCATCTGGGCGTCGGGCTCGTGGCTAGGAAGCTTCAGGGGGTTGCGGCGGAGCTAATGCACGGCTCAGAAGGAAGGGAGGTCGGCTAGAACGACGACGAGCTCGAGCTCTGCTCGGGCTCCAATGGCGGCAGAAGGGGGGAGGAGAGATCCGAGAGGAGGGGGAGAACTGGCGCTGGGAATGGATAGCCACGGGCTCGGGGAGCTTATCCCCGGCCTTGCCAGCGCGAGCCGATGGCCAGGCAGGCGCACAGGTGCGTGGCCGCGCCGGAGAACGCGACGGCCACCTCCTGCTGCCCACTAGCGGGGGAGGAAGACGACAGGAGTTGAGATGGGCCGGGCCAGGTGAGCGACAGGTAACTTCTTTTCCCTTTTTTCTGTTTTTGTTTCTGTTTTGCTATTTCACTGATTTTCTATTTATTTCAACTCCCAAAATGGTTTGTAAAAACTATTTTAAACACACCTGAATATTTGTTGGAATATTTCCAACCATTTCCAAAGTTTTCAACATTTTTGAAAATTTAAAGTTTCTGATTTCAAATTTAAAGCTTGAAACCAGTAGCTTTTGCATTTATTTAAAATGCTTAAAGCGTCAAGAAAATAGTTTTCTCCAATGCTCATTTACTTTCATGATTTATCAGAAAGTTTGAACATTTCTTGAGGCCATTTTGGGTTCATTGATTTTAACTAGTTTGAGATTTCCTTTATTTAAAGTAGTGGCTAGGGTTTTGAATTTTTCCTTTGCCACTTTCTTGTTCTTGTTGAAAATTCTTAGATGCAAATGCAAAGAAGACATGAGCACAAGACTAACTTGCTTAAGGTGTCAGGGATGTGACACAATGTCATCCGTCAAGGTGCATAAGCGGGCTCGCACCCCATCGCAGTCACATACCATGGTATCTAAATAGGGATACACTCCTGATAGCAGCACCTTACTGCTACTGCGACAACAGACCTTCCCTGGCAACGGCGCCAGGAATCCTGTTGTTACGGCTACGCCTATAGGGACTTCCTTGGCAAATATGCAAAGGATTTCCCCACGGCCTTGGAGCCTTGCGTTGGTGTTCCCTTGAATAGGAAAGGGTGATGTAGCACAGCGGCGGTAAGTATTTCCCTCAGTTTGAGAACCAAGGTATCAATCCAGTAGGAGGAGCGTTCAAGTCACAAGTACCTGCACAAACACAAAGAGCTTGCACCCAACGCTATGAAGGGGTTGTCAATACCTTATAGATTGTTTGCAAAGTGAGAACTGAAAGCAAAAAGTAAACAAAGCAAATTAAAAGTGAAAGTGGAGACGATAGTTGTGAATAGACCCGGGGGCCGTAGTGTTCACTAGTGGCTTCTCTCATGAAAGCAAGTAGACGGTGGGTGAACGAATTACTGTCGAGCAATTGATAGAACCGCGCAAAGTCATGACGTTATCTAAGGCAAAGATTTTATCTATAGGCATCACGTCCAAAACAAGTAGACCGATACTTTCTGCATCTACTACTATTACTCCACATGTCGACCGCTATCCACCATGCATCTAGTGTATTAAGTCCAAAAGAACAGAGTAACGCCTTAAGCAAGATGACATGATGTAGATGGACAATCTCAAATCTATGATGAAAGCCCATCTCATTACCCTTGATGGCAACAACACGATGTGTGCCCTACTGCCCCTTCTGTCACTGGGAAAGGTCACCACACGGTATGAACCCAAAACCAAGCACTTCTCCCATTGCAAGAATCATAGATCTAGTTGGCCAAACAAAACCCAAGACTCGGAGAGACTTACAAGGATATCAAATAATGCATATAAGAAATCAGCAAAGACTCAAATATAATTCATAGATAATCTGATCACAAATCCACAATTCATCGAATCTCGACAAACACACCGCCAAAGGGGATTACACCGGATAGATCTCGATGAAGATCATGGAGAACTTTGTATTGAAGATCCAAGAGAGAGAAGAAGCCATCTAGCTACTAACTATGGACCCGTAGGTCTAAAGTGGACTACTCACGAGTCATTGGAGAGGCGATGATGTTGATGTAGAAGCCCTCCAACTCCAAAGTCCCCTCCGGTAGGGCACTGGGAAGGGTCTCCAGATGAGATCTCGCAGAAACGGAAGCTTGCGGCGGCGGAAAAGTGTTTTCGTGGATGCCCTGATTTTTTGTGCAATTTTAGGGAGTTTATTGGCCAAAGAGCTAGGGCAAGGGAGCGACAGGGAGGCCACAAGCCTGGTTGCCGCGGCCCCTCTGGCCGTGTCAACAGGACTTGTGGGCTCCCTGTGGGCCCCCTGCCTTGGCCCTCAAGCCTCCCGATCTTCTTCTGTTCTGGAAAAATTTATTTCGGGGATTTTATTCCGTTTGGACTCCGTTCCAAAATCAGATCTAAAAAGAGTCAAAAACACACACAAAAACACGAACTGGCACTTGGCACTAAATTATTAAGTTAGTCCCAAAAAAGATATAAAAGGTATATAAAACATCCAAAGTTGACAAGATAACAGCGTGAAACCATCAAAAATTATAGATACGTTTGAGACGTATCAAGCATCCCCAAGCTTAAGTCCTGCTCGTCCTCGAGTAGGGAAGTGATAAAGAATGAATTTTTGATGCTTTCATGATACCTAGCATAGATGTCCTTTGTAACTCCTCTTATGTGACGTGAATGCTCAGATCCATTAGATTCAAAACAATAGTTTGCTATTGACGTGGAGACAATAATAATACAAGCAAACTAGCAAGGTAATCATGAACTTTCAAAATAACAAGGCCAAAAGAAAGTTATCCCTACAAAATCATATAGTCTGGCTATGCTCTATCATCCTTGCACAACGAATTTAAATCATGCACAACCCCAGTATTGGCCAAGTAATTGTTTTCACACCTTTACTTTCTCAAACCTTTTCAACTCTCACGCAATACATGAGCGTGAGCCATGGTTTTAGCACTATAAGTGGTGTGGAGTGTGGTGGAGGTTGCAAGACAAACAAGGAGAAGATGGTCACATTGACTAGGGATATCAAAGGAGATGCTCATCAATAGATATCAACGTCAATGAGTAGGGATTGCCATACAAATGATGCACTAGAGCTAAGAGTATGTGAAAGCTCTTAAAGAAAACTAGTGGGTGTGCATCCAACTTGCTTGCTCACGAAGACCTAAGGCAATTTTGAGGAACCCTATCATTGGAATATACAAGCCAAGTTATATAATGAAAATTTCCCACTAGCTATATGGTGGTGACAAAACGAGAGACTCTCAATCATGAAGATCATGGTGCTTAATATGCACAAGTGTGGAAAGGTGGTAGCATTGTCCCTTCTCTCTTTTTCTCTCATTTTTTTGGTGGGCTCTTTGGCCTCTTTTTTTTGGTGGGCATCTTTGGCCTCTTTTATTTCCTCACATGGGAGAATGCTCCATCAATGATGATCATCACACTTACAACTCAAAACATAGAGCAATGATGACTCTATATGGAATGCCTTCGGTAGTGTACCGTGACAATGATCTAGCATGGCATAGACATCAATGGAAACATCATGCTAGTTGTCTTACGATCATGCAATGGCAATGTATAAGTGGTGGCACATGTCATGGTGGTAGTTGCATGGCAATATATCTTGTAATAGCTTTGAAAAAGCCATAGTAGGTAGGTATGGTGGCTGTTTTGAGGGAGGCTATATGGTGGGTTTTGTGCACCGGCGAAAGTTGCACGACACTAAAGAAGATAGTGGTGGTGGAAGGTGAAAGTGCATCTAAACCATGGACTCAACATTAGTCATGAAGAACTCATATACTTGTTGCAAAGGTTTTAGTAGTAATCGAAACAAACAATTCAACGCATACTCCAAGGGGAAGGGTTGGTAGGTATAAACCATCGCGCGATCCCGACCGCCACACAAAGGATGACAATCAATAGACTAATCATGCTCAGACTTCATCACATAGCGGTTCACAATACGTGCATGCTACGGGAATCACTAACTTCAACACAAGTATTTCTAGATCCACAACACCTTACTAGTATAACTTCAATATTACCACAATCACAACTCAAAACTAATTGAGATGAATCAAACTTCTTTAACTATTCAATGCACATGAAGGTGGAAGTTTCCATATCCATTTGGGTAACTACCCCTTTTGAGACTACTATCATAGCATAGATCAACTACCAAGCCACGCGCTTCCGTGCTCTAAAAGATATAAGTGAAGCACATAGAGCAAAATCAACTAGCTCAAAAGATATAAGTAAAACACATGTGAGCTGAATTGTCTAACCAAAGGATATAAGTGAAGCTTGACAAAATCACGGTGAGTGCATGTCTCACTTTCTAGGTGTGCAGCAAGGATGATTGTGACACAACAAAAATAAAAGACTCCTACAATACAAGACGCTCCAAGCAAAACACATAACATGTGGTGAATAAAAATATAGCCCCAAGTAAAGTTACCGATGGATTGAAGACGAAACAGGGGATGCCTTCCCGGGGCATCCCCAAGATTAGGCTTTTACGACATCCTTGAATCAACTTGGGGTGCATTGGGCATACCCAAGCTTGAGCTCTTGCCACTCTTTATCTTTTTGTCCATAAGAACTTCACCCAAAACATGAAAACTTCACAACACGAAACTTAAACAGAAACTCGTGATAACATTAGTATAAGAAAGCAAACCACCACTTCCTTAGGTACTGTAGAAAACTTAAATTTTATTCATATTGATGTTGGGTTACTGTATTTTCAATCTTCCATGGCTAATACCCCCCGATACTATCCATAGTTTCATCAAAATAAGCAACCAACTCAACAAAAACAGAATCTGTTAACAGCAGACCAGTCTATAGCAATCTGTATACTTCGTATACTTCTGGTACTTCAAAAATTCTGAAAAATTACGACAGTCTGAAGAATTTGCGTACCAATCAGCAGCAAAAAAATCAACTCAAAAGCTCTTACAAAAAAAATGAAAATTCTTTTCGTGAGCAGAAAGTTTTTGTCTTTTCTAGCATGACCAAACGATCATCCCCAAGACTAATCATAACGGTTTTGCTTGGCACAAACGCAAAAAGAAACACAAAAAACACAATCATAACAGAATTATGAAAGTGTGGAAAACACAAAACAGAAAAAAGGATAGATTCGTTGGGTTGCCTCCCAACAAGCGCTATTGTTTAACGCCCTTAGCTAGGCAAAAGGTGATGGAATCACGTATAGTCATCTTTGGTGCTCAAACCATAAGTAGCCCTCGTCATAGTTTCATAAGGCAATCTTATTTTCTTTCTAGGAAAATGCTCCATGCCCTTCTTTAGGGGAAATTGAAATCTAATATTCCCTTCCTTCATATCGATGATAACACCAATAGTCCTTAGGAAAGGTCTACCAAGAATAATGGGACATGAAGGATTGCAATCTATGTCAAGTACAATGAAATCCACGGGTACATAGTTCTTATTTGCAACAATGAGAACATCATCGATCCTTCCCATGGGTTTCTTGACAGTAGAATCCGCAAGATGCAAATTAAGAGAACACTCTTCAATCTCATGAAAACCAAGAATATCACATAAAGACTTTGGAATCGCGGAAACACTAGCACCCAAATCACACAAAGCATTGCATTCATAGTCTTTGATCTTGATTTTGATAGTAGGTTCCCACTCATCATGAAGTTTTCTAGGTATAGAGACTTCTAATTCGAGCTTCTCTTCAAGAGATTTCATCATAGCATCTACGATATGTGCAGTAAAGGCTTTGCTTTGGCTATAAGCATGTGGAGAGTTTGCAATGGATTGCATCAAGGAAATTCATTCAAACAAGGAGCAACTATCATAATTGAATTCCTTGAAATCCAAAGTGGGAGTTTCATTACTACCCAAAATTTTGATTTCTTCTACTCCACTCTCCACACCTTTATCATCAAGATAGGTGGGCTCTGAATCATTGGGGCGTTTTTCAACCAAAGTGTATTCATATCCAGCCCCTTCATCAATAGGTTTGACACGCGAAAACAAAGATTCAAGAGGAGTCACACCAAGCACTTTAAGATCTTCGTGATTTGCATCACTAGAACGCACCCTTTTAAACCATTCATGCCTAGCGCGAATTTGGGCGGTTCTTTCTTTGCTCTCATTCATGGATACACGCATAGATTTTAAAGTTTCATCCAAGTTGATCTTGGGAGGAGCACATCTAACTTTCAAAGAATCAATATCACAAGACATCCTATCAACGCTCTTAGCCAAATCATCTATTTTGAGTAGTTTTTCCTCTATGGACGCATTGAGAATCTTTTGAGAGTTGATGAACTCTTTGATATTACTCTCTAAATCAGAGGGTAATTTGTTGTGATTTCCATAAGTGTTGTTGTAGGAATTGCCATAATTGTTAGAGGAGTTACTAGGAAAAGTCCTAGGAACATAATTTCCTCTAAAAGCATTTTTGTTGCCAAAATTGTTCCTACCAACAAAATTAACGTCCAAACTAGCGTTGCTACTCTCAATCAAGGAAGATAGTGGCATGCCATTAGTATCTAAAGGAGCATTTCTACTAGCAACCAAATTCATCAACTCGTCCATCTTAGCACTAAGCGAGTTAATTTCTTCTATAGCGTGTACCTTTTTGCTAGCAGGTGACCTTTCAGTGTGCCACTTAGAGTAGTTGGTCATGATATTGTCTAGGAGTTTTGTAACGTCTCCTAACGTGATTTCCATGAACATTCCACCTGAGGCAGAGTCCAAGATATTGCGAGAAGCAAAATTCAAACCAACGTAAAAGATTTGTATAATCATCCACAAACTCAAGCCATGAGCGGGACAATTTATAATCATTAACTTCATCCTCTCCCAAGATTGTGCAACGTGTTCATGATCAAGTTGCTTGAAATTCATGATATCGTTACGTAGAGAGATAATCTTAGCCGGCGGAAAATACTTGGATATGTAAGCATCTTTGCACTTATCCCTAGAATCGATACTATTTTTAGGCAAAGAAGAAAACCAAGTTTTTGCGCGATCTCGCAACAAGAAAGGAAAAATCTTCAACGTAATCACGTTATTATCCACATCTCTTTTATTTTGCATATCGCAAAGCTCAATGAAGGTATTGAGATGGGATGCGACATCTTCACTAGGAAGGCCAGAGAATTGCTCTTTCATAACAAGATTCAGCAAGGCTGCGTTGATTTCATACGATTCCGCACTAGTGGCGGGAGCAATCGGAGTACTAATAAAATCATTATTATTGGTACTCGAGAAGTCGCAAAGTTTGGTGTTTTCCGCCATGATGCCTTCAACAAACCAACAAGAACACAAGCAAGCAAGAAAACCGTCAAAGGAAAACGGCAAAGGGCAAAAGAAAACGGCAAAAAGGCAAATGAAAATGGCAAGGGTGAAAGGCAAATGAAAACGGCAAATGTGAAGTGGGGGTGAGGAAAACGAGAGGCAACTAGCAAAAAAGGTAAATACAAGATATGAGTTTGTGACACCTACTTGGATAGATCTTGACTTGATCTCTCCTCCACGGCAACGGCGCCAGAAATAGGCGTATTGACGGGAGATTATTCTTGTCTTGATCTTCCTCGGCAAGCGATCCTCCTCCCCGGCAACGGCGCCAGAAATCCTTCTCCTACTTCGACAACAGACTTTCCCTGGCAATGATGCAAGGAATCCTGATGCTACGGCTACGCCTACAGGGACTTCCTTGGCAAATATGCAAAGGATTTCCCGGCGGCCTTGGAGCCTTGCGTTGGTGTTCCCTTGAAGAGGAAAGGGTGATGTAGCACAGCGGCGGTAAGTATTTCCCTCAGTTTGAGAACCCAGGTATCAATCTAGTAGGAGGAGCGTTCAAGTCACAAGTACGTGCACAAACACACAGAGCTTGCACCCAACGCTATGAAGGGGTTGTCAATCCCTTATAGATTGTTTGCAAAGTGAGAACTGAAAGCAAAAAGTAAACAAAGCAAAGTAAAAGTGAAAGTGGAGACGATAGTTGTGAATAGACCCGGGGGCCGTAGTGTTCACTAGTGGCTTCTCTCATGAAAGCAAGTAGACGGTGGGTGAACGAATTACTGTCAATTAATTGATAGAACCGCACAAAGTCGTGACGTTATCTAAGGCAATGATTGTATCTATAGGCATCACGTCCAAAACAAGTAGACCGATAGTTTTTGCATCTACTACTATTACTCCACACGTCGACCGCTATCCAGCATGCATCTAGTGTATTAAGTCCTAAAGAATAGAGTAACGCCTTAAGCAAGATGACATGATGTAGATGGACAATCTCAAATCTATGATGAAAGCTCATCTTGTTACCCTTGATGGCAACAACACGATGCGTGCCTTGCTGTCCCTTCTGTCACTCGGAAAGGTCACCACACGGTATGAACCCAAAACCAAGCACTTCTCCCATTGCAAGAATCATAGATCTAGTTGGCCAAACAAAACCCAAGACTCGGAGAGACTTACAAGGATATGAAATCATGCATATAAGAAATCAGCAAAGACTCAAATATAATTCATAGATAATCTGATCACAAATCCACAATTCATCGGATCTCAACAAACATACCACCAAAGAGGATTACATCGGATAGATCTCCATGAAGATCATGGAGAACTTTGTATTGAAGATCGAAGAGAGAGAAGAAGCCATCTAGCTACTAACTACGGACCCGTAGGTCTGTAGTGGACTACTCACGAGTCATTGGAGAGGCGATGATGTTGATGTAGAAGCCCTCCAACTCCAAAGTCCCCTCCGGCAGGGCACTGGGAAGGGTCTCAAGATGAGATCTCGCGGAAACGGAAGCTTGCGACGGCGGAAAAGTGTTTTCGTGGATGCCCTGATTTTTTCTGCGATTTTAGGGAATTTATATGCCAAAGAGCTAGGGCAGGGGAGCGCCAGGGAGGCCACAAGCCTGGTTGCTGCCGGCCCCCCTGGCCGCGGTAACACGGATTGTGGGATCCCTGTGGTCCCCCTGACTTGGCCCTCAAGCCTCCCGATCTTCTTCTGTTCTAGAAAAATTTATTTCGGGGATTTTATTCCATTTGGACTCCGTTCTAAAATCAGATATGAAAAGAGTCAAAAATACAGAAAAAACAGGAACTGACACTTGGCACTGAATTAATAAGTTAGTCCCAAAAAAGATATAAAAGGTATATAAAACATCCAAAGTTGACAAGATAACAACGTGAAACCATCAAAAATTATAGATACGTTTGAGACGTATCACTTACCTCAAGAAAATTATGTACCTCAAAGACACAACTTTGTGCTCAAGATACCATGGGCAGCTATGGGGACTAATAATATATAGCTTATTGTATGGATAAACCGAATCATGTCAAGTATAGTCTTCAGACATATGTAGGTATCGTCAAGGATCGATCTCTGTGTTAAGCACACCCACAAATCGGTGGCCTTTCAAGATTGCCATTGTTCACAAGAGCTGTTCTGAAGTTCTCTCCTGTCCAAGGAGTATTCTCCGAAGTGTGAAGGTGCGGACGTGCAGCGGGGTGTTTATAGGAACATCAAGCTAGTTATACCAAACCCTGTGTAAACCTCTACCGTGTACACTTTTATTCATCTATATATATATAAGCTGTTTGTTAAATTTGAATTATACGATTTAAAAAATTCGGAAGTAAGGAATGCTCTTTGTGATTTACGAGCTTTGCAATGGATTTTTTTCTTCCTACTTTTTCTGAATTGTTCCTCGAAGACATATACAAGCTTGTTTTCATGCACATCTCTAATATCAGCCGAATTGACGGGGGGCTTGGCCGCCGTGACCACCCCTTTGAACCATTACAATACTATTTGGCATTTCACGTGTGTGGAATCTTGGATTTGCATTATATGCATCGGTTCTGAATTATGTGTTTGGTCAAATTTTGGGTTGCCCCACTCCCATGCTTACCCTTTTACGTTCCGCTAGTTCGGCTAAAAGGGTAAAGGGACAACCACTGCGATTGATTTTCTAGCTAATCTGGTTAAGTACCTTGGTGGAGAAATTCAAAAACTGACCGACATGATAAGCGAAAATTGGTCCGTGATCTCGGGGTTCATCGTGTTTTGCGAAAGGTTTCAAATCATATAAGCCAAGTGATCATAGGTTTTTACACCACAGCATAAGCCGAATATCACAAAAAGGTTCTACTTAGCACCGGCAATCAAGCTCTTATGGTTAAATGAAAGTGTTAAAGCCGAATAGTCAGATTTCTTGGTTTACTCCCGCATCACCGCCTTAGGGTGCCAAGACATTGGTTAAAGGTAACAATGTGGAAGCTGGAAACACCCATCCTAGTCACTGGCGGGGGGCTGAATCGGATGACTGGAAACTTTCAATATAAAATCAACCAAAACAAGAGTTACAATTAAAAAGACATAATCTACCATGCAAAAATAAAAGGCATTGTATTATACAACCAATTTTACAGGATAGTATTTTTTACTCAAGGACTACGCCTTTGGAGCATTGTGCCTCTACAGCTCGGGCACCTTCCATGGTAGTGGAAAAATATAGTTCGGGGCGTCTATGCTCCTTCCCACGCGGCGGAGGAGTGGTGGCCATCTTCAAGGGCTCTAACTCTGGCAAGTGTGTCATTGTAATCACAAAGGCCCTTCGAGTTCCCTCGATGCAGACTGAACGCTTCATGACATTTCTCGTGGTTTTGTCACAATAGATGTCCTCGTGAAACGACTTAGTAATGGAGCCATCGCACCTAGGTGGCGAATCAAAGGCGTTGAGCGGGAGAGAGAGTCGGGTTTACCCAGGTTCGGCCCCTCCGTTGAAGGTAAAAGCCTGCGTCCTGCTTTGTGTATATTGATGGTGGAATCAATTACAAGGGAGCGAGTTCGCTTGACCTATCTTTCGATGGATTGTAACTTGCCCTGTCCATCCTAGAGACTCGCCTTTATATACAGGTCGAGGCTCTAGGTTTACAAGAGTCCGGATCAACTATGACCCGTGACTTACTATAATTCCTAACCTGCCTTGTTCATCAAGCTAGGAAATCCAGGGCAACTCTACTTCTGGGTGGGTATTGTGAACCTCCCTTCTGACGTCTTGGGCCGCCACCGGTTCTCGTCTGTAGATTATCTGACGCCTCTTGTCCATGGGTTAAATCCCATCTTGACGAAAACCTTCGAAGCCGCCACTGCTATGACCTGGCTCCTTTAGGGCGGCTCATACCATAAGTGATATCCCCAACATTAGGCCCCAAATTGACCTGAATTTATTCATGTCAATTAAAAACCTTGTTTTTAATCTTGGCGGTTTATATTCAATTTCCGGCTTGCCCCTTTGTTCAGGAAAGAGTCACCCGCCAATTTCTTCTTGAGCTTTCCACTCCATTAATTGATAACGTCACCATCCCGTAATTTGAGGGATCCTGATGACATCATTTTGAACGGATCTTTTTTCTGACTTATCCACTCATCCCAAAAACAGTGGCGCCATCTTCTATGAGATTTATTGCATCTCATTGATTCCCGCGCCTACGTTTGTACTCCCTTCCTTCGGTCTTTAAGTAACCGTGAGGGACCCTTTCTTTTTCCTTCCGCATCATCTCCCTGCATCCTCTTCTCTCTCTTCTTCCTCGAGCCTGAGCTATCACCGTGCCACCGCGCCAGTTTTCCTCCGTCGGTCTGCTGCATCCGTTGCCAAGACACAGCGCGGCCACTTCCCAACGCCGGGATCTCCTCTCTCCTTTATTCGTGATATTTAGGTACGTATCATCTTCCTCTTGTAGATGTATCCATCAGTCCATTGTTATCCATGAAGTTCATCAGAGTTCGTCGCAGTTCTCCGTACTCCATCGCTGCCATTCACCTCTTATTATCTTTCGAGTGAATCTCTACTACTTGCGAACCACGATAGTTTTAACACCGCAGATGTGTAATGTCTCTTGTATATCTTCTGAAGATCCATAGATAAGGCTGTCCCTTTTCACACTTTGCTATTCTAGGGTTGTTATGTTTTCCTTCAAAACACCAACTATAGATCTGTAATTTTATTTACCACGAACGAAATTTGTTTGTTCTATACTTAGCAGAAATCCAAATCTTCATTCGTAGTGTAACTCGCCGGTCATGGCTGCTCTTTTGATGCAGCCTTAACTCGCCATGAAGTAGGTCTTTCTCTTAGATAACCTCGCAAAATGAGATTCTTGCAGCTCCTGTTTTTGAAGCCGTCATCATGTCCTGGACTTTAAGGTGCGATTGGTTACTATTGGAGATCTCTGAGGCTTCACTTCAACAATCCATCTCCCTGGGCACCTTAGCACCGAAAGAAGTGATTGGATGGCGAGCCGCCGCAGGTGACATTCGTCCTCGACCCGCCGAAGGAGAAGTTGTTGTGTTCACTGATCACCTTGAACGAGACACCATGCACTTTTACCGACTTCACCCCAAGACTTAAGTCCCGTTTCAGTTAGCAACTTGTGCTTGTTTCAAGTATTTTGCGAGGTATATTTGGGGATAGAACCCGTTGTTTCACTCTTTAGGGAGTTATTTTACTTGAACCAGCAGACGGAGATTGTGGATGGACCCAGTCTAGAGCTTGGTGGAGCTACTATCCAAAGGAGACGAGAGTATGGTTTTCCTCCTAGCGCCTTGCCAAGCCATCCCAAAGGTTGGACAAAGACTTGGTTTTATTGCAAGAACACATCTCCGGCTGATGAGAACCCCTTGTCTGACTTTAGGGAAGGACGACTCCCCATTGATTTCCACCTTCCCGGTTCTCTTCCTCCTGAGGAACAAGACGCCCATTCCTTTGTATGGAAAAAACTCAAAGCTTTAACCTCCAACAGTCGAGTTTTGACTGACCTAATTCGATGTTGGGTGGAATGGAGGATCATGCCCTTAAACCGGCGGGAAGCCTTGATGTGCACCTATGTTGGCAACTTAAACAACCCCCAACGCTTTTCCAACGTCATGCTTCACCCTGAAGAAGTCTGATGTATCGTCAGGAAGCTTTCTGGTGACTCCAAAGAGGCGTGTTCGAAAATTGGGTTAAGACCCTTCTACACGTTGAACCCTGCACTTGAGGTACATTTACTTTGCTCTGTGTATTTTTTAACACTCCATTACCAGCAAGGCTCATTTGATCTGTTACTTGTCGTAGAAAAACTCACCTTTTTGAATCGGAATCCCAAATCCGCTGTCAAAAAGGTTAAGACTTCCGCCAAGAAGAAGAAGAAAACCAAACAGGTTATTGAAGAATCTTCCGCCATGGACGAGTCTCCAGCCGTCGAAGATCAATCAAAGGTAATGATTTAATCACTCGTCTACTTTTATTTAACCCGCCTGAGCTAAAAATCCTTCTTTTCTTTGTTTCTCCTTTTTAGGAAGACGATGAAGAAACCCAGGATGAAGAGATTGAGGTAACTTCAATTTCTTTTGAGTCTATTCTTTCCTTCACAAAACCTCCACTATGGGTCTGTAGAAAAGTCCCTATATCTCATCCCGACTCTCACGTGGACCCATATTTGCGTTTGAAGAGAGCCACCCACACTTGAAAGTGTCATACATAAAGCTCTTATGGTGATCTTGTGACCGGTTTGCCTGAGAAAACTCCCGGTCGTAAGCGGCAAAGTGAGGCACCTTCCGTCTTAGACACCTTTCCCTTGATAAAGTATATTCGTTGGATTCTTATGTTTCCTTAATATCATTTCACCAGGTATCACCTCCTTCATCGGGCGATTCAGCAACTTCAACATTTCCACCTCTCGTTCGACTCCAAGGGTAACCTTACTATCAATGCTCTTGTAGACTTGATTCTGACTTTGAGTTGATATTTATTGTTCTCTTTTTAGAGCCAAGGCCAAGAAAAGGAAGATTGCCGAGTCTACTATCCCTGAAACCCAGGTTGACCCGACAGATGAACATACTGACGTTCCTGATATCCCTACGGGTGTTGCTGAAGATCCTCCTAAAGCTCAGACTAACCCATCAATAGAGACAATGAAAGCCCCAACTCAGGAGGAAGAACTTAACCCGCCCCAGGCTTCAAAATCATGAAAAGATGCCCTACCTGAAGATGATCAAGTCGTCATTACTGGGACGGGTTATAATAAACCTGTCTCCACGGTCTTGACCAAGCATTCTTCCAAAGACTTATCCAGTTTGGAAAAAGGTAAATCCAGACATGAACTTCCTTACATTGAGAAGCTTAATTTTGAAGACCTCCACTCTGGTTATCTGAGCCGCCTTGCCTTGAGCCGAGACATGGAAGCTAGCTTAGTAAACATGATGAAGAAAAGATATGAGGTATGTCATCTTCTTTCTGTGTTTTGCATGTCCTCCACATTAGCCCCCAAGGGCCAGGTCATCTTCTTGAAGATGAGCTGGGTCTTGTTTAATCTTGCGCTTAAAAAGCTTCAACCTATAGCCCCCAAGGGACGGGTCATCTTACTGAAGATGAGCTGGATCTGGTTAAATCTTGTGCTAAAAAAGCTTCAACCTGTAGCCCCCAAGGGTCGGGTCATCTTCTTGAAGATGAGCCGGGTCTTGTTAAAAATTTTGCTCTTTAAAAGCTTCGACCTGTAGCCCCCAAGGGCCGGGTCATCTTCTTGAAGAGGAGTCGGGTCTTGTTAAATATTGTGCTTAAAAAGCTTCAACCTGTAGCCCCCAAGGGACGGGTCATCTTCTTGAAGATGAGCTGGGTCTTGTTAAAAAAATGCTCTTTAAAAGCTTCCACCTATAGCCCCAAGGGCCGAGTCATCTTCTTGAAGATGAGCCAGGTCTTGTTAAAAGATGCAAATCTTACATTAGCCCCCCAAGTGTCAAGTTTATTGCTTGCAATCAACTTGAGACTTGTCAAAAGATGATGATTTTCAATGTTGTAGACAACCCAAAGTTGCAACTTTTCTGATAAAAACCGTTATTTTCCTGCTGTTGTTGTGTAGGAGTCCTTGTACCAAGCTGACTGAACATGGCTGGTTTGAAAAAGGGGCTAGCTCAGCAACACGACGCCAGGGCTAAAGTTGAAGAAAACCTCCGGGTCTTGCAGTCAGAACTAGAAAAAGTCAAGGCGGATCATGCGGTTGATATGAATAATGCTAAGACTGAAAAATCTGCTCTGTTGAAGCGTGCGGAAGCTGCCGAAGAAAAACTGAAGGGTGTTACTTGATGACCCACAAGTATAGGGGATCTATCGTAGTCCTTTCGATAAGTAAGAGTGTTGAACCCAACGAGGAGCAGAAGGATCTGACAAGTGGTTTTCAGCAAGGTAATATCTTGTAATGCCCCAAGAGTGTATCTTTCCCTTTTGGGAACCTTCCCTATGTGGGTCCACCTTGTCAATGATAAGAGAGAGTTCAATACATATGATTTCATGTGATGTCACTTGTTTTCTCTTCCTTTGCATGCAGGCATGCCATATCATTTCATGTCCTTGTCTTGGTTGTGCCTTGTGATCATATGTGGGATGTGTTGAGATGAGTTGTCATGTGTTGATGTGTGTGATTATTGGAGTGGAATAGATGTGGTTGGATAGTTGGAATAATCTTGTGGGTTGCATAGGTTTCAAAACCATCTTTTCCCCCCTCTCTATTTCATCTCAAGGTCAAGTTCCACTTGATTCTTTTCTGTTCTAAAAATGTCCTTCCTTTAGCTTATTTTGTGGTGGAGATGAACATGTGTTTGTGCTGTTTTGAAACTTGTTGAGAGGGTGCAAATAGTTACAAAACAGATCCAACAGTTCCTGTTTTGTAAATATTTAGTGGCTCCTAAAATCCTTTTTGTATTTTTATTAAATAGGGCATAATTTCTTATGCCCATGGGTACCTTTGTTTTATTTTTAGATTTATATATTTATTTTCTCTGGTTTAATTCTATTAGAAAGCAGACAAGGGATTTGTTTTATTCTTATGTGGCGCCTCAGGTGGGCTTCCTCCCCCCTGGCGGCCCATCTCTCCTCTCCTAGTGCTAGAGCCCAGCTCCCACGACCCTCTTCTCCTTCCTGACGGCGTGTGCACCCGCTCCTGCTTTCCATCAGGCTACCGAGAGAGGAGCGAGCCGCCGTGAGGGCTCAAACGTCAAGGCCCCCCCATAAATGTGTTGGCGTCCATGCCCCCCTCTTCCTAGGGTTCCTCCTCTTCCCTTCCGCCACCGCCACTCCTTCCCCATCTCTCTCTTTCTCCCCCTCAGGTAAGTCTCTACAACGTCTAGCCGAGAGAGAGAGGAAGTTCCCTCCGGCGTCTACCCCTGCGTCCATCGTTGTTCGGAGCCACCACCATGTCCATGGGCTCGGGAGAGCGCCCCGCACTCCATTCCTGACCTTGGTGAGGCCGGGGAACGACCACGTCGACGGCCATCTCAACGCCACCGTCGTGTTCTCGGCAGTCTCGCGCCCTGTACCACTACTTCGGTTCGACGGGACTTCTTTAGCTCTTCTTCACCTCCGATCCGGCTTCTTCCCCTTCAGGTCGCCCTCTTCTTCCTTCCCCAAAGTGAGCCAGCCTTCTCTCCCCTTTCCCTCGAGTAGATCCGGCGAGATGACTCGCAGTGCGTCCCTGTCCCGAGCAGCAGCAGGCTTGTGTGCATGGGTGTGCTTGGGTGTGTGCTCGTGCAGTAGCAGAGCAGGGCATGGGCTAGCACCCCGGAGTAGATGTCCAGTAGCCGTAGATGGTATTCCCTCCTCGCGGCGTAGCAGCAGTAGCCAGAGCGCTCCGGTGATTCCCTGTCGCCGGCAACTCTCTGTAGGCAGAGCAGGGCATACCTGCAGGTTACCTTGCTGTACCCCCTGTTCTGCCGAGATCCCCATCGCAGCGTAGTGGCGTAGATGTTGTGTGTGTTGTGTGCAGGTGCTGGGTTCGAGCCCAGAGAGTGCCCCCCTTTTTTGCGTTTTACTTTTGGGACAGTAGCTTAGCAGCGCAGAGGGTTATCGTGCTATATTCCTCTGTTCTGTCGAGAGCCTGGTGCATAGCACAATGGTGCTAGTTGTGTTGTTGTGTGGTTGATCCAGGGGTGCAGGGTTTGATCCCTCTTCCCCCTCCTTTTATTTTTTTTGCTGTGCATTTATTTCTTTTGTGCTGTAGGCCTTGGATTGAAGTAGTTGTTGCTTGGTGCGCCTCACACCATGAGGGTATTTTTTCCCTCCTCTCAAAACAGCTTGTGTTGCCTAGTGTTGTTGCTAGTTGTGGATATATGTTGGTGTAGGCTTGTATGTGAGTGTGTGTGTGCTATGTGTGTGTGTCACACACATGCCATGGCATCATGTGCCATGATAAGCACATGAGTTGTATGTGAGGGTGTTCTAGTATGTTGTGCTTGATGCATGTGAGTGTGTGGTGGTGTGCCAAGGCACATGGGCATGAGGTCTCCCCCTCATGGGCACCATTGATGTTGTGGACATATGCATATGCTAGTGTAGGTGTGTTCTAGTGAATAGCACATGTGATGATGCACTATTCACTACATATGATTCTATGTAGTTTTTATTTTCTACTTTGTGCCCATTTGTTCTATACAAGTGCATAGGTGTTATATATGTTTTTGGGGTAGAATCATCCCAGGAATCCATTAGTGAAGTCAGTTTTGCCATTGGAACACTTTCTGGAGATGACTTATTTCAGTTTTGTTCTATGTTTGGGGCTTGGTTCCATGAGATGTGGTGTGCACAAGAGTTTGATTCTTGGATGTGGCAGTAGAGGGTGACCCCCTCTATCCCATATTGGTTTTGTTTCATGCTTAGGATTTCATATGTGCAAGTGGTGCCTAGTCAAAGTAGGCATGTGGCTGAAAATCCAGATTAGTGAAAATCTAAGATTTTCACTAAGTCTGAGAATCTGTTTTTTTATTTTCTTCTCCTGTTGATGAGCTTGTGAAGGTCCATGTGTTTTGATTCAGCCTTAGCTTTCAACTCGAAAGTTGAAGCTTATCTGTTTGTCTAGATCTCTGTAAATTTTCATTCCATTTGGAGTCCTGTAAATATTGTTTTGGGTGCTGTCAAAATGCTTCAAAGCATAAACAGCTAGTGAGAATCTGGAATTTTCACTAAGTCCCTGAAATCTGATATTTTTGGCCAAGTTAGCAGCTCTGTAAATTTCCGTGTGAAACTCATTTGCATTATATTTTTGCTTGTGCTTGTAGTATTCTTGGATAGCTAATGCCACATATCTTATTTGGCATGTTTGGGTGGCTGTAGGTGCCTTGCATGTAGCCCTCAAAAGGCTACGATGTTGTTTATGGCAGATTGTGTAGTTTTGGTATTTTGATAATTGTTAGTGCATAGTTGATGGTGTGGTGATATTCTTTGCACTATCCCATCCATGTTAGTTTGTTTTATGTCTTGGCAACCTCGAAATACCAGAGTTATGCCATTGGGGTGTGTTGTGATGAATTTGACACGTAGCACTTCATTTCTTGTTTCATTGTTTCCCGTTGATCCGTAGCTCCGTTTGTAATGTTCTTTATATGCTTTTGCATCGTTTTCATGTGAAACATCTAATTATGTAATTCTCATGCATGTCAAGATAGATTACGGTGTAGTTCTGTCCAGGAACATGTATTTACTTCTCATGCTTGTGCTAGTGAGTAGTATAGAGATGCATGCTCATATTCATCTCATGCAGCATGTGCTTGTTGCATCTTGAGGTGTTGTTGTTCATTGGATGCTATTTTTATGTTGGGTAGAACCGGGATCGGAGAACGAGTACGTGGATTCGGGAGAGTACGTGCAGGACGAACAAGAGCAGTTCCAAGCTGAGGATATCACAGGCAAGATGATATGACCTTGATTCCATCTCTAGACTTGTTATGCTAGATTACGTTTCTTCCATCATATGCTTGCTGCCTACCACTGAAATATTTGCCACTTGAATTGCCATGAAACCCAAACACTTATCCCTTCCTAGCAAATCTTGAATGGCTAAGTAGGCTTTGCTAAGCTTCTAATGTTAGCGTTGCTAGTTGCAGGTGCTTTGTCTCATGTGTTAACATGAGTTTGATATCATTATGTTAAATCTGTTATTTAATTAATGCACCTATATACTTGGTAAATAACGGAAGGCCTAGCCTTTTGCCGGGTGTTTTGTTCCGTTATTGCCGCCATAGTTACCGGCTACCGGTGTTTGATTCCATAATGATCGCTCCTAACACGTTCGGGGTTGTTATGGGGACCCCCTCGATAAATTGCATAGCGTTAAGACTTGTCCGGTAGGACCCAACATTGGTTTTAATCTGCTAATCACTTAATAATAATCTGCATAGGGAATAGCTACCCCAAGGAATTTAATCAACAACCCGGGCCAGTGCTCCTCATGAGTGTTGGTCCAACCCAGAGCAGATTATTACGCTCCCCGGGGCAACTCGGTGTTTTGGCGTGGTAACCATCGCTCATCCGACATGTCCTGAGACTGAGATACGCGGCTCTTATCAGGGTCGTCGACACGTCGGGACGACCTACTAGTCTTGTCTTACCTTAGCGATATATCTTGCGTATAGGAATCCCGGCGAAGCTTTGGTTCTCCCAGAGTTGAGGTTTTCCTCTAAGGAATCCGATGAGATCACGAGATTCGTGATAGAGGATTACTTTGCGGTCCGTGTACGTTTGTGATGGACTAGTTGGAGCACCCATGCAGGGTTTAATCTTTCGAAAAGCCGTGCCTGCGGTTATGTGGCAACTTGGAATATTTGTTTACATCCGGTAATAGACAACTTAAACATAAGCTAATAAAATTGCCAATTGTGTGCATAACCGTGACTATCCCCTTCGAAGACCTCTCTTTGATCGGGAACACGGTGGGGTTATGATTGACGTAAGTAGGTGTTCAGGATCACTTAGTGATCATTTACCATCGATCGCTAGTATAGACCACCTTCAATACAAGTTCTACGTAAGTTAGCCACCATAAAGCTTAGGATGCTACAACCTAAATACTCCACCTTTCAAACCTAATAACTTGACTAGTTCTGGCACCGAGGTCTTAGATTGCTGAGTCCCCGTGGCTCACAGATTCCTTCACAACACCAACAGGTTCAGGTACCCTTGAGACAGGTGATCCCGACGGCACGCAGCTGGCGTGGCAGTACGATGAGGAGAGAGACCGCCTGTACGTGAACTATCCAGAAGACTGAGGCATGGTCGTGATCGTTGGCAAGCATGCCGGGTAGCATAGTCATTTCTCATGTTTTGTAGTCCGTAGTGGAACTACCTTATTTGGATGCGTGATGTAACTCTGATATATTTATGAGATGACAGTTGAACCCGTTATTTTCATTCCTCTATTATTATGTATGTGCTATGCTACCATGTTCGCGAAACGCTTAGATGCACTTCTTTCCAATTCGGGGCCTCGATCCCCAAATCGGAAAGGACCGCATCTTAGTCGTTACATATCTGCAAGCACTGAAATTATCGCTAACAAGTAGTTGTGTGGTGAGATGATTCGTAGCAAGTAGCAAGTAACAAAAGTAACAACGATGCAAAAAAGTGGCCCAATCCCTTTTATAGCAAGGGACGAGCCTGGACAAAGTCTTATAGGATGTAAAACGCTCCCGAGGACACATGGGAATTTCTGTCAAGCTAGTTTTAATCATGTTCATATGATTCGCGTTCGTTACTTTGATAGTTTGATATGTGGGTGGACCGACGCTTGGGTACTGCTCTTACTTGGACAAGCATCCCACTTATGATTAACCCCTCTCTCAAGCATCTGCAACTACGAAAGAAGAATTAAGACAAAGTCTAACCATAGTATTAAACTAGTGGATCCAAATCAGCCCCTAACGAAGCAACGCATAAACTAGGTTTAAGCTTTTGTTACTCTAGCAACCCATCATCTACTTACTACTTCCCAATGCCTTCCTCTAGGCGCAAATAATGGTGAAGTGTTATGTAGTCGACGTTCACATAACACCACTAGAGGAAAAACAACATGCAACACATCAAAATATCGAACGAATACCAAATTCACATGACTACTTATAGCAAGACTTATCCCTTGTCCTTTGGAACAAAAGTAACTACTCACAAAGCATAATCATATTCATGACCAGAGAGGTAATGAGTAGCATCAAAGATCTTAACATAAACTCTTCCACCAAGTAATCCAACTAGCATCAACTACAAAGAGTAATTAACACTACTAGCAACCTTACAAGTACCAATCGAAGTCGCGAGACGGAGATTGGTTACAAGAGATGAACTAGGGTTTGGAGATGAGATGGTGCTGATGAAGATGTTAATGGTGATGAGTCCCCTCTGATGAGAGGAGTGTTGGTGATGACGATGGCGACGATTTCCCCCTCCGGGAGGGAAGTTCCTCGACAGGATCGTCCTACCGGAGCTCTAGATTGGTTCTGCTCAAGTTCCGCCTCGTGGCAGCGGCGAATCCTCCGAAAAGCCTCCTCTTGATTTTTTCCAGACTGAAACCCTTCTTGTAGCAAAAGGGGGGAGCCAGAGGGCCAAGTAGGAGCCCACAAGCCCCCTAGGAGCGGCCAGGGGGGAGGCCGCACCTAGCAGGCTTGTGGCCTCCTGCCGGCGCCCCTCTCGCACTTCTTCGGCCCAGTATGTTTTTAAATCCCACAAAAAATCCATGTTGATTTTCACGGCTTTTGGAGTTGCGCAGAATAGGCATCTCAAACTTGCTCCTTTTTTAGGACAGAATTCCAGCTGCCGGCATTCTCCCTCTTCATGTAAACCTTGCAAAATAAGAGAGAAAAGGCATAATTATTGTACCATGAAGTGTAAGAACAGCCCAAAAACCGATAAATATCAACATGAAAGCATGATGCAAAATGGACGTATCAACTCCCCCAAGCTTAGACCTCGCTTGTCCTCAAGCGAAAGCCGAGATCAATAAATATGCCCACATGTTTAGAGAGAGAGGTGTCGACAAAACAAGATACGAACATGTAGGCATCATGATCATGATCAGAACAGCAATACCATCATATCAACTCCTATGCTGAAGTGAAAATTCCTTCACAAAGTAAAGCATGCATCAGGAACCTTACCGAGAATTAACAACCGATAGCCTTTAGTCATTGAAGCAATTGCAATTTTTCACAACATCGGAAAGAGTCAAATAAGAGCTTGTAAAGAAAATCCACATACTCAATCATCTTTTCGCTCTCTACAATTGCTACAACTCACGTGGTACTCATGAGATTAAAGTTTCAGTTGGACACAAAGAAAGATAGGGGCTTATAGTTTCGCCTCCCAACCACTTACCTCAAGGGTAATGTCAATAGTAATAATTCATGAATACTTACTTCCAAGTTGACATATGAATATAGATCTTTCCCTAGCATATGACGTTAGCCAAGATAAAGGCGAAATAAGGTATTGGTGTAGATCACCATGACTCTTTCAAGGGCAAAAAGTAAGGTACAAGATAGGCCCTTCGCAGAGGGAAGGAGAGGTTGTCATGCGCTTTTGAGGTTTGGATGTGTGTCCTCTTAGTGCGGAGGAACGTCACTTTATATTGCCTCCTGTGATAAAGAACTTTATTATGCAGTCTGTCGCTTTTATGTCTTCCTCATCATTGGTTCATACAAAGCTTATTTTCCACACACTAATAGATCATACATATTAGGGAGCAATTTTTTTATTGCTTGCACCGATGACAACTTACTTAAGGGATCTTATTAAATCCATAGGTAGGTATGGTGGACACTCATCACAAAAGTGGGTTGAAGGTTTATGGATGCACAAGTAGTATCTCTATTTGGTGCGGGAGGTTTGGCTAAGATGAGTTGGAAGCAATCGTCACATGCTAAGTGATATCTAGTCATATAACATTGTTCGGAACCAAGCAAACACAATTCATTATGTTGTCTTTCTTGTCCAACATCTACTTCTAAGCATGTAATAGTTTTGTGAGTGTTCACAATCATAGATGGTGTTAAAGATGATATATTTATATGTGAACCTATCCTTCTTTATCACTTCCTATTAATTGCAACAATGACCAAGGTCTACGTTTGTCTACCCTCAACAAGTTTCAATCACCATTCTTTTTATATGTGAAGCCATCACTTCCCATAAGATCATTACATGATCTTTCATGCTTTTGTTCTTTTCTCATTCTCTTGATCATGGCATGAGGCAAGGCCCTTAACTAAGACACTCTTTATTATAAGACTCACGAACTCGAATACATCGGGGGTGACACAAAACAAAACTCAAGCCTAAAACACTAAGACCTTTATTCTACTAGAGAAACAAAAAACTGAAAAGGAAAAAACTAAAACAAAGGTAAAGGAAAAAGATGTGATGGTGATACGATAACGGGGCAACTCCACCAAGCTTGGCACAAGCCAGGGGGACTGCCCATACCCATGCTCAGTTGTCTTCCTTTGGAGGTGATGGTGGTGGATTTGTTGCAACATGGGTTTGATCCTCCGTCTTCCAAGGCATAGGTGCTCCATCATGGAAAGATGACCGAGTCTCCGGAATCCTCAAGTCTGCAGCCAACTGTATTGATTTAAATCTATACTCACACTCACAGTTTTGGTTCTGCAGGTCATAGATCTGGGCTTGGAGATGATCAATTCCGTCATAGAGCCTGGAGAGGTGCTTCCCAATGTCATTGGCATCGATCTTGTGCTTGTTGGTGAATTCCGTGATCATCATGTGGTTGGCGTTGAGTCCACGCTCCACCATCCCTTGGAACTTGAAGACTTGTTGCTCCATTGCTTCGAGCCTCGCCTCCATGCTTCCGGTCTTCTTGGCCCCCTCAACATCACGAATGTGCAACATCCCCTCACGCATCTCGATAGATTGAGGGTGTTGCAGCACAACCGCGAGGTAGGGATTGATGACCTTCTCAAAGATCTTGTCCTTCGGAGCTTTTGGTGACGCCATAGCGATCTAGATCTCCAACAGAAACAGGCTCGAAACGAAAAAAGAGGAAATTTGCGTGATACGAGGGTCAGACCTTTCGGGAGAATATATAATGATTTTTTTCTGACCAGAAGGAGTACTCCGCAAGAAAACGGATTCCGGGAGGCACACGAGGTGGCCACAAGCCCCCCAATCACGGCCAGGGGGATGGCCCGCGCCTGGCAGGCTTGTCGCCTCCTCGTGCACTTTCCGGACTACTTCAAAATTTTCTATTTTTTCAAAAATTCCAAAACGGAGGAAAAATCCTACTGGAAAAGTTTTGGAGTGTGTTTACTTACCGAATCACATACCTCTTCGTTTTCGGAGTCTGAAACAGGCTGATAAATATCCCTTAGGTACTCCTCCGGAGTTATGGTATTGATAATACTGCTTTCAACATTTATGGGAGTACGTGACATATAATGCTTGATTCTCTGATCATTTACCACTCTCGGACAATTACCTTCCGTGTTGTTGATCTTGATAGCACCGGAACGATATACTTCCGCAACAATGTAAGGACCTTCCGCAACAAAAAATCATAAACGATAATTATATAGCAAGACATAATCACCTACAATGAACTCACGCTTTTGTATCCTTTTATCATGCCACCTCTTAACCTTTTGTTTCAACAACTTGGCATTCTCATATGCCTGAGTTCTCCATTCATCAAGCGAGCTAATATCAAATAACCTCTTCTGACCAACAAGTTTGAAATCAAAGTTGAGCTCTTTGATTGCCCAATAAGCTTTATGCTCTAGCTCAAGAGGTAAATGACATTCTTTACCGTACACCATTTTGTACGGAGACATGGCCATGGGATTCTTATAGGCAGTTCTATAAGCCCATAGTGCATCATAGAGCTTCTTAGACCAATTCTTTCTAGACCTGTTGACAGTCTTTTGCAGAATTAGTTTAATCTCTCTATTGCTTAGATCTACTTTACCACTAGACTGAGGGTGACAGGGAGACGCAATTCTATGGTTGACATCGTACTTAGCAAGCGTTTTACGGAAAGCACCATGAAGGAAGTGTGAACCACCGTCAGTCATTAGATATCTAGGGACTCCAAATCTAGGGAAAATAGCTTATTTAAGCATCCTGATAGAGGTGTTGTGGTCAGCACTACTAGTTGGTATAGCTTCTGCCCACTTAGTGACGTAATCAACAGCAACTAGGATATGAGTGTACCCGTTGCATTTTGGAAAAGGTCCCATATAATCAAAGCCCCAGACATCAAATGGTTCAATGACAAGTGAATAGTTCATAGGCATTTTCTGACATTTACCGATATTACCTATTCTTTGACATTCGTCACAAGACAAGACAAACTTACGGCCATCCTTGAAGAGAGTGGGCCAATAGAAACCTGATTGCAATACCTTGTGTGCAGTTCTATCTCCCGCATGGTTTCCTCTGTAGGCCTCGGTGTAACACTTCTGTAGGATCTGTCCCTGTTCATATTCAGGTACACAACATCTAATAACACTATCTACTCCTTCCTTAGAAAGATGAGGATCATCCCAGAAGTAAGTTCTTAAATCAAAGAATAATTTCTTCTTTTGCTGGTATGTGAAACTAGGTGGTATATATTTTTCAATGATATAGTTTGCATAATCAGCATACCACGATGTACTACGTGAAGCATTGATGACATTCAATTGCTCTTGAGGAAAGCTATCATCAATAGGTTGTGGGTCATCAAGAACATTCTCCAACCTAGACAAGTTATCTGCTACTGGGTTATCAGCACCCTTCCTGTCGACAATGTGCAAATCAAATTCTTGAAGCAAGAGAACCCATCTGATAAGTCCAGGATTAGAGTCTTTCTTCTCCATTAGGTACTGATACGTCTCCAACGTATCTATAACTTTTGATGGTTTCATGCTATTATCTTGTCAAACTTTGGATGTTTTGCATGCCTTTTATATATTTTTTGGGAATAACTTATTAACTCAGTGCCAAGTGCCAGTTCCTGCTTTTTTCCATGTTTTGACCCCTTTCAGAGGAGATTTTGAAACGGCGTCCAAATGGAATAAAATCCCTGGAATGATTTTTTCCGTAACGGAAGAAGATCAGGAGACTTGAGAGCCAAGGCAGGGGGACCCAGCGGCCACACAAGCCCTCACCCCGCGGCCAGGGGGTAGGCCGCAGCCCACAGGCTTGTGGACCCCCTGGACCTCCTTTGCCTTAGGGTTTGCGCCTATATATCCCCAAAAATTCCACAAAAAATCAGGAGATCATCGAAAGTACTTTTCCGCCGCCGCAAGCTTCTGTCTCCGCAAGATCCCATCTGGGGCACGTTCTGGTGCCCTGCAGGAGGGGGATTCGTATACGGAGGGCTTCTTCATCGACACCAGGACCTCTCCGATGATGCGTGAGTAGTTCACCATAGACCTACGGGGCCATATCTAGTAACTAGATGGCTTCTTCTCTCTCTTGGATCTTCAATACAAAGTTCTCCATGATCTTCATGGAGATCTATCAGATGTAATCTTATTTTGCAGTGTGTTTGTCGAGATCCGATGAATTGTGGATTTGTGATCAGATTATCTACGAATCTTATTTGAGTTTCTTCAGATCTCTCTCATGCATGATTGCATATCCTTGTAATTCTCTTCGAGTTGTGGGTTTTGTCTGGCCAACTAGATCTATGATTCTTGCAATGGGAGAAGGCTTGGTTTTGGGTTCATACCGTGCGGTGACCTCACCCAGTGACAGAAGGGGTAGCGAGGCACGTATCGTGTTGTTGCCATCAAGGGTAAAAAGTTGGGGTTTTCATCATTGGTTTGATATTATCCCTCTACATCATGTCATCTTGCTTAAGGCGTTACTCTGTTCGTCATGAACTCAATACACTAGATGCATGCTAGATAGCGGTCGATTTGTGGAGTAATAGTAGTAGACGCAGAAAGTATCGGTCTACTTGTCTCGGACGTGATGCCTATATGTATGATCATTGCCTTAGATATCGTCATGACTTTGCGCGGTTCTATCATGTCGGGACCCCGATCCTAAGCCATAGGAATCCAGCCTGTAACACATCGCATCCCTTTGTGGTCTCACGCACGGTTAACTCCACGGCTGCAGCCTTACCTTAGCCGGGACCGTTTGCGTCTTTTGACTCACGTATGCGATAGTGTCGCTAGCAATCCAATGTCAAAGAACCCGGATCGACATGTCTAGTCATAAACCAAAGTGGCAGTACCGCACAAGGACAGGCATACATGACCCAACAAAGCAGGTGTCGGTCATCAGCGAATGTAGACGAGTCGTAGCAAGCTACAAGGACTCTATTACATCGCGTGACATTTCCCCAAAGGGGACAAACACAGCAGCTAAGAAGGACACATGCCGGTCAACCAATGTGTCCGGAGCAGTAGCGAAGTACCAAGGCTCGTTGGATCACAAAGGGGCATTTCCTTGTAAGGAATGCTACTAAAGCTCACGACTAGGTAATCGAACCCCATACATATCAAGTACGACACACGTACGCATGGCATTCCGATATGTATAGATACATCGATGGCATCACAACATAACCATAAACATACAAGCTTTATTTAAGACGCTCGGAAGAGCCACACACATAATATTACACATTAAGGGTCTCACGACCCATAATAGCAGTCATTCAGTTACAAGCCAGCGGAAGAGTTATAAACTGTCTGAGTACAGACAGGACAACTAGAAGGCACATGGCCTGACTATACTACAGATCCAACGTAGGGCCAGATCGTAGCTGGGACACCAGCTACTCGTCGTCGTCGATGTCTAGGAAGAACCCTCCATTAGGGTCATTAGCAACCTATGCAACATGTATTAAGAAAACATGAGTACGAAGGTACTCAGCAAGACTTTAGGACAACTAACTACTCATGCAAGGTATCAAAAGGTATTGTGGGGTTTCATGCGGAAAGCCAGCATTTGACTCGTGGCTAGACAACTTGCATTTTTAAAATAATTTTGACAACTTGATTTCTCGCACGCGAGTCCACTAACACCACAACAATACACTATCGTGGAATCATTCCGTCTCCGTACGGAAATGCCGTCCACAACACTCACGCTTATCTTGGCAATTTTATGAGTAGCCATTGAAGTTATCTATGAACAACATATGTCTCCAAGTAGTCCATATCCGCGGACGCGGCTATTCGAATAGATCATAACCCTGCAGGGGTGTACTTCGTCACACACGCTCTTGCCACTTATCGCTATGTGCACGTCATGCACCTCGGCAACCTTCAAGCGGAAGCCCAGCGAGGGAGTCGGCCACGACCGTTAACCACACTAGTACCTAGTCCAGGTTTACCGCCTATCTGAGAGTAACCCGTACGGAAGTCCGGCCGAGGTTTCTGCCACGGCCTCAAACGATGTGCGTAGGGTTCCCAAGCCCACCATCCGGGTGCCACTTGGTACACCATGCCACTGCCTACCGCATCACGGTCCACCTCTCAGGTCAGCACCATGCACGGCCTCCAGCATTACTATAAACACCAGAAACTACTTGCAACTCCTGGACCGAGTACTAAGCGATTAATAGGCCGAGCGGGGTCATATTTCAGGGCCCAGCATGTGGTAGTATCTAATCTTGGATTACATACACGGAACTCAGTTCCTAAGGACGATTCCAATGAAACAACCCGCCATGTACTCCTACACAGCCTTTCACCGGTACCTTTACCAAATCAAGTTCAACACACAACCTTTGCTCAACGAACACATTCTCACAATTCTGTTCATCTCCCAGATGACAGACCATACACAACTCTAAGCATAGCATGCATAGCAGGATAAGTCACATCATAGCTCAAGCAACTATCAGGTATGCTAGGTTGCAAGGTTCGGCTATTTACTGTGACAAGGTTAGGTCATGCAAAGGAAGTGGGTTCAATTAACGTGGCAAAAGCAGTTGAAGCATTTGATCCTAATGCAATAAATAAGTGCAGGAGCAAGAACATGGGAATTATCGGGATGATCAAAAGGGTTGCTTGCCTTGTTGCTCAGAGGAGGAACGATATCCGTCAGACGGATATTCGGTGGAATCCGGGGGTGCGGAGCCTACCGAAAAGAATGGTAACATTCAATAACAATCATATGCAATCAAAATGATGCATGAGCATGGCATGAGAATGCAAAGTGATAAGTTATTATTTTCAACATGTATTAGGTTTAGAGTTGATTTGAATCACATTCGAATAGCAATTCAAACGGGGTATTCTCGGATACCGGTTTAATTGATTCGACCTGATGCTCAGATCAACTTGATGTTAGCATGCATTAAATGTCATTTTATTGTACTAATTTGTAACTAGGACAGTGTGTGGTCATGGCAACCATATCGAAATTTGAATATTTTCCAAATTCCATTTATAAAGTGATTATAAGAATTGAATTATTCGTTATTATACATGTTAGGGTTCTGTAACTTTTTCAAACATGGTTGAAAATAGCATAATCAGAATCCTTGAATTTTTCTGATACTTTTTCATATATAAATTATTTTCATTGGAGTTACAGATTAATTTCTATGATTTTTCCAAGTTTTAGCAATTTCCTGGAATTATTTCTATACTGATAATTCTCTTTATTGCATCAGACTGACGTCAGTAGGTCAGCCGACCTGTTCAGGTCAAACCTGACAGGGGGGCCCCACTGGTCAGCCTCTCTGGGACTAATCCCGCGCTGACCAGTCCCTAAACCGAGTTGACTTGGCCTTGGGCCCACTGTCAACGAGAGATTAAGCTCCTAATCTACTGGGTTAGCTTTGCCACGTCGACCCCCACCGGAGCATGGCCGGCAGCGACCACGGGCGCGGCGGAGGGCTCGCCGGAGGAAGCTAGACTGCGCATCGGCCGTCGGTTTTGGGCGCAGGAAGCAGCTACGGGTAGCTGGTGCAACGCCGCATCTAGCGGGGGCATCAGGGGAAGCTAGGGTCGCCGGGAGGGGCGCCGGCGACGAGCCGAAGCGGCGGCCGAAGCTCGGCCTTCTATGAGAGACGGCTCTAGGGCACGGGGAGGGCAGCTGGGGGGATCATCATACTCCTGGAGGCTCCAGGAGCTCGAACCCTAGCTCGAGCGCGTGGATCAGACACCATAGCGACGGCGACGACATGACCGGCGGCGAGGAGCTCTCGGCCTTGGTGGGGAACGGGGCTACGATGCACGGGAGAGCGTGGGGCGAGAGGGGAAACGACGACGAGTTCACGGCGGTTCCGATGGTGCTCCTGAGGGGCTTGGGGGTGCGCCGGAGGGAGCGAATCGACGGGAGAGTTCCGGCGGCCGGAGGTGGAAGACGATGGCGTTGGAGGCGATGCAGATCTCGGGGAAGCTTCGGCTTCTGCAGAGAGGACCGGCGCGACGAGGCAGAGCTAACGGCGTGCTCAGCAAGAGGAGGCTAAGGCTAGGGGCACGGGCAGCTCGAGCTTTGCTCGGCTCCAATGGCGGCAGCAGGAAGGAGGAAGAGATCCGGGAGGAGGGAGAGAGCCGACGCTGGGAATGGATAGAGGAGGCCTCAGGGAGCTTATCCCCGGCCTTGCCAGCGCGAGGCGGCAACCAGGCAGGCGCACAGGTGCGTGGCCGCGCCGGGGAACGCGGCGGCCACCTCCTGCTGCCTACTGGCGGGAGGAAGACGACAGGGCTTAGATGGGCTGGGCCAGGCTATAGGCGACAGGTAACTCTTTTCCCTTTTTTTCAGTCTTTGTTTCTGTTTTAATTTTTGACATTGATTTGCTATTTATTTCAGCTCCAAAATGGTGGTAAAAATTATTTTAAACACACCTGAATATTTGTTATAATATTCCCAACCATTTCCAAAGTTTTCAACATTTTTGAAAATTTATAGTTTCTGATTTCAAATTTAAAGTTGAAACCAGTGGCTTTTTCATTAATTTAAAATGCTTAAATGTCAAGCAAATAGTTTTCTCCAATGCATATTTACTTTCATGATTTATCAGAAATTTTGAACATTTCTTGAGGCCATTTTGGGTTCATTGATTTTAACTAGTTTGAGATTTTCTTTATTTAAAGTAGTGGCTAGGTTTTTGAGTTTTTCCTTTGCCACTTTCTTGATCTTGTTGGAAAATCTTAGATGCAAATGCAAGAAGACATGAGCACAAGACTAACTTGCTTAAGGGTTAGGGATGTGACAACTCACCCCCACTCAAAAGAATCTTGTCCCGAGATTTAGAAGTCGTCGGGAACAACGCAGGATATTCAAGTCGGAGACGATCCTCTCTTTCCCAAGTTGCCTCTTTTTCAGAATGATTTGACCATTGAACTTTAAGAAACTTGAGGTTTCGACATCGGGTGGTACGCTCAGCTTGATCAAGAATACGCACGAGGTATTCTCGGTATGAAAGGTTATCTTGGAGATCAAGCGTTTCGTGGTCCACTTCACGGATAGGATCCGAAAAGCAACGCCTGAGTTGCGAGACGTGGAAAACATCATGAACCTTGGAAAGATGCGGAGGAAGTTCCAACTGGTAGGCAACTTCTCCTCGTTTGGCAAGAATGCGAAAAGGACCAATGTAACGAGGAGCCAATTTGACCTTGATACCGAAACGATGGGTACCCTTCAAAGGTGTAACCCGAAGGTAAGCCTTCTCGTCAACTTCAAAGGTCACAGCCTTATGATGACGATCATATTGGCTCTTTTGACGAGACTGGGCTGTTTTCAAATTTTCACGAATAATGCGAACCTGCTCTTCTGCATCTTGGATCATATCCGGGCCAAAGAGTTGCCTCTCTCCGGTTTCTGACCAATTAAGAGGCGTTCGACATCTTTGTCCATAGAGAACTTCAAAAGGGGCTTTGCCCAAGCTTGATTGGTAACTATTGTTATAAGCGAATTCGACGAATGGAAGACACTTCTCCCAATTCATACCGAACGATATAACACAAGCTCGAAGCATATCTTCTAGAATTTGATTCACTCTTTCTACTTGACCACTTGATTGAGGATGGAAAGCAGTGCTAAAAGATAAGTGAGTCCCCATGGCATTCTGAAAACTTTCCCAGAAGCGAGAAGTAAAGATACTTCCACGGTCCGAGTTAATCTCCAGGGGAACACCATGAAGAGACACTATTCGAGAGATATATAACTCTGCTAGCTAGCTAGCTGTTATACTCTCACGAACAGGAAGAAAATGAGCCACTTTGGAAAGACGGTCAATGACCACAAAGATAGCATTATTTCCTTTCTTGGTCTTGGGAAATCCGGTAATGAAATCCATGCTAACTTTATCCCATTTCCATTCAGGAATAGCTAGAGGTTGAAGGGTGCCAGCAGGCCTTTGATGTTCTGCCTTAACTCGACGACAAACGTCGCAGTTAGCAACGAACTCAGCAATTTCTCTCTTCATCCTAGTCCACCAAAACCTCTGGCGTAGGTCCTGATACATCTTAGTACTACCAGGATGAATGGTGAGAGGAGAATCATGAGCCTCCTTAAGGATTAACTGCCTTAGATGTGGGTTCTTAGGAACCACTAGACGATTCTGGAAGAACACAACACCTTGATCATCCATCGAAAATTCCTTAGCATTTCCGCTAGAAATATTCTCCTTGATCCGTGATATACCCTTGTCACGCTTTTGGCCAGCTATAATTTGATCCTTAAGAGTAGGCTTCGCCACCAGGGTAGAAAGGAATCCTTGAGGAACAATATGAAGATTCAACTTCCGAAAGTCCTCATGGAGATGTGGTTGACCTTGTTGTAGCATCAAATTGTTACAATAAGATTTACGACTTAACGCATCGGCCATAACATTGGCCTTCCCCGGGGTGTAAGTTATCCCTAAGTCGTAATCCGAGATCAACTCAACCCACCGTCTTTTCCTGAGATTCAAATCCGGTTGGGTGAAAATATATTTCAGACTATAGTGATTAGTGAATATTTCGCAACGATTACCCAGAAGGTAATGTCGCCAGGTTTTTAGTGCATGGACCACAGCTGCAAGCTCAAGGTCATGTGTGGGATAGTTATCCTCATGTGGACGCAATTGTCGAGATGCATATGCGATCACATGACGATCTTGCATGAGAATGCAACCTAATCCTTGTCGCGAGGCGTCGCAATAGATAACAAAGTCCTTAGAAAAATCTAGTGGTAGCAACACAGGTGCGAAAGTCAGGCGTCTTTTCAGTTCCTGAAAACTATGCTCACACTGTGGTGTCCACTCGAACTTGTTATCCTTCTTGAGGAGTTCAGTTAGAGGCTTTGCAACCTTGGAGAAATTCTCGACAAAGCGGCGACAATAGCTCGCTAGACCAAGAAAACTCCTAACTTGCTTAACCGATTCAGGTTGAGTCCAATCAAGGACAGATTGAACTCTCTCGGGATTGACAGAAATACCCTTACCAGAATTTACGTGGCCTAGATAGGTCACTTCTGGTAACCAGAATTCACATTTTGAAAATTTGCCATAAAGGCGATGCTCTCGAAGTTTCACCAATACCAGCCTTAGATGCTCGGCATGTTCTTGTTCATTCTTCGAGTAGATGAGGATATCATCGAGGTATACCACGACGAATTTATCCAAATACTCCATGAAGATTGAGTTCATCAGTCGAGAGAAGGTGGCTGGGGCATTGGTTAAACCGAAGGACATAACGGTGTACTCATATTGGCCATAACGAGTAACAAAAGCCGTTTTTGGAATGTCCCCGTTCTTAATCTTGATTTGATGGTATCCCAACCTCAAATCCATTTTGGAGAAGATTGAGGATCCAGCGAGCTGATCGTACAGGTCGTTGATCCTGGGGAGCGGATACTTGTTCTTAATGGTGACCAGATTAACTGGCCGGTAATCTACAACCATCCGATCCGTTCCGTCTTTCTTCTTGACGGAGCGGACGGGACAAGCCTAAGGAGAAGAGCTAGGACGAATGAAACCTTTGTTCAAAGCCTCATCTAATTGCTTCTTAAGTTCGGCTAGCTCCAGGGGTGCCATCTTATATGGTCTTCTGGCTATTGGGACAGTTCCCGGAACAAGATCTATTACAAACTCTACATCTCTGTCAGGTGGAATTCCTGGCAGTTCCTCTGGAAAAACATCCGGGAAGTCACGGACTACCGGAATGTCTTCAAGTTTCGGAAGAGGGTTGGCATTTAGGCAATAGAGTTGGCATTTGGCAACTCGAGTAGAGACATTTACTATCTCACCCGAGGGATGGGTAAGCTGGACATTTCTAGAATGAGTATCAACCTTGGCATATTGAGCTGACATCCAGTCCATGCCCAAGATGATATTAATATCCGAAGATTTCAAGGCTATCAATGAGGCTAGAAAAACTAGCCTGTCTACTAGAACTTCATTGTCATAGGTTATCCTAGAGGTTTGCCATTTACTACCAGGGGTTTGGACAACCAATGGGATTGGCATATCACAAAAAGACATGTTATGCAACTGTGCATAACTTTCTGAAATGAAGGAATGAGAAGACCCAGTGTCAAAGAGAACGGACGTTGGGTGATGATTAACAAGAAGCGTACCCAGCATGACGTCGGGATCCTCTGCAGCTTCTTCTGCTGACACATAGTTCACACGGCCACGTGCAGGAGTTGGCTTCACATAATAAGCTTTGCCCGACTTGGCTTGCCCGACGGACTTTCCGGGTTGCTTGGCACCCACATTCTGAGGACACTCACGGGAATAGTGCCCTGGTTCTCCACACTTGTAGCATATCACCTGGTTGGCACGTGGTGCAGCATTGCTAGCTGGACCACCATAAGCTTTTGCTGGAGGGTTGACCTGATTCGTCTGAGGCGCCACGTAGGATGGCCTCGGAGTGTATCTTGGTGGCAGAGCACTGTTTGGAACCCACAGCCTGCGTTTTGGAAACGTGGAGCCAGAAGACGAGCCAAAGTCACGGGAGTGCTCCCTTGTGGCTTCGAAGTCAGAATGACCAGTCTCGGCACTGATCGCTTTGTTGACTAGGGCTTGAAAACTTGCACACTCATGGAGGCGCAGATCACGACAGAGCTCAGGGCTCAGACCCTTACGAAACCTTGCTTGCTTCTTGGCGTCAGTAGACACCTCCTCTGTTGCATAGCGGGCGAGGTTACCGAACTCGCGGCTATAGGCATCCACAGACAACTTGCCCTGAGTGAAGGCACATAACTCCTCTCTCTTTCTGTCCATCAGGCCCTCTGGAATATGGTGCAGACGAAAAGCTGCACTGAAGTCTGCCCATGTGGCCACTGGTTCAGCGGGACGCATAGCTTCAAAATTCTCCCACCCCAGATTGGAGGGTCCTTCGAGGAAATACGCCGCAAAGGTCACCTTATCGGCCTCAGACACATTCGCAGAGCGAATCTTGCGTGAGATGCTGCACAGCCAGTCATCAGCGTCGAGGGGATCGACGGAATGATGAAACTTTGGAGGATTCAGCTTCACAAAGTCATTGAGGGACACTGCAGCATTCCTAGGCTGTCGAGCCGTATTCTGCTCAATACGCTCTAGCAGTCGATTGGTCTCCCTTTTATTTCTCTCTGCCTCAAGCATCACTTCCACCAGAGAAGGTGGGTGAGGCAGGTCTTCCTGCGACGCTTGACTACCCTCACCTTGCTCATGAGCAGGGGCACGGTTCAACCTGGTGAACACCATCCTGACAAACAAACTCATAGCTTAGACCAATATCATATCAATACTAACAATGGATTAAGAATGTACTGAACACACGGAATGCGGAAATGAATATCCGAACAGCATGGTAACAAGCAACTGCTATATATACACCATGGTTCATACACACCCTTACATAGTTCAGTACAACCTTAACCGAAGAGCAAACTACTGAAATTATGAAACTACTCATCAGAGGCTTACAAGCTTCCTATACATTATTTGTCTAGGCCTCCGGAATTCATTTCACATCACATGCATACTTCACAAGTCATGCAGGACTGTGAACGTACGGCTACTACCATACTATCCTTCCGCTCACAGCTCAGGCATCCGCATAGAACATCTCATAGAGATTACCTCCATGACCTGGAAGCTCAACCTGCAGATCAGGAAACACTCTAGCCTGAGATCCCTGGGATCCATAAGGACACGGATGTGGCCTTGTTCCCCTGACTGGTGGTTAGAGGGGTCCCCGAAGAGGTGTGACTCCTCCTATAGCTGGCCAGTCAACGTGGGCCGGAAGATGGGTCCTAACAGGGTTCAGCATCTCCATCTCTCCATACCCTGTCTGGACTACCGGTGCCAGCTGCGTCAAAGCTATCCACAGACGGGCACGGGTAGCATAAAGCTCCATACGGAGAGCATGAGCATCCCTGTCTCTGTTCTCTAGCATCTCAACAGTGGACTGCAGAAGTGGATCCTCCGTAGAAGAATCAAAATAGACTCCACTGAGGTATCCCTCTTCACCAGGCTGAGAGGCCGGAACATAGCAGAACTCTGAATTCTGCAGCAGTGCATGTCTCGCTCTCATAATGGTCAGCATTGAATAGGAAGCATCTTGTACTGCCATGTCAACAGTGACTCCCAACCCTTAGGACCAATGGATTGGCTTCTCCGCTCCAGGGTAATCTAGAACTACCCTAACAATGCAGATGTACTGGCTCTGGTTGAAGTCTCGGTACTATTCCTCCACTGTGTACTCGGGGTACCAGCGGTAACCGCACACCGACATCACCCTGACCAGCATGGCCGTATGACCCGGCACATCAATGCACCTGGTCAGACGTACCACCTGACGAGAAGGACGGCCAGGCATCTGTAAATAGAGAGTAATGCAAAAGCATTAGAGCTCTGAATGAAAAATTGGGCAGCATAACGGCTGTAAATGCTCAAAACCAAATTTTGAGACAACCCAAAATGGAATAGCGTAACCACTCAACTATCAAGTTCAACTCTCTAATCATCAACTTACTTCCTTTTTCCTAGGAATAGAAGAAACCCAATGTCTCTTGACCCGTAGTCCTATAATCTACCGATCAGAACACGAGCCTAGAAGAAGATGAGTAACCTAGTCCTTAATTCCCGCAGAAAAGACGAGGATGACCAGAATAGAATAACTTGAGAAGAGAACAAGAGTCTTACGTTCCCTTCCACAAACAATTCCCTTATATATAACTAAAGCAATTCTAGACTCAACTTCGACCAGTTTAGCTTAGTAATCCTACAGTCAGTCAGGCTCTGATACCAACGCTGTCGGGACCCCGATCCTAAGCCATAGGAATCCAGCCTGTAACACATCGCATCCCTTTGTGGTCTCACGCACGGTTAACTCCACGGCTGCAGCCTTACCTTAGCCGGGACCGTTTGAGTCTTTTGACTCACGTATGCGATAGTGTCGCTAGCAATCCAATGTCAAAAACCCGGATCGACATGTCTAGTCATAAACCAAAGTGGCAGTACCGCACAAGGACAGGCATACATGACCCAACAAAGCAGGTGTCGGTCATCAGCGAATGTAGACGAGTCGTAGCAAGCTACAAGGACTCCATTACATCGCGTGACATTTCCCCAAAGGGGACAGACATAGCAGCTAAGAAGGACACATGCCGGTCAACCAATGTGTCCGGAGCAGTAGCGAACTACCAAGGCTCGTTGGATCACAAAGGGGTATTTTCTTGTAAGGAATGCTACTAAAGCTCACGACTAGGTAATCGGACCCCATACATATCAAGTACGACACACGTACGCATCGCATACCGATATGTATAGATACATAGATGGCATCACAACATAACCATAAACATACAAGCTTTATTTAAGAGGCTCGGAAGAGCCACACACATAATATTACACATTAAGGGTCTCACGACCCATAATAGCAGTCATTCAGTTACAAGCCAGCGGAAGAGTTATAAACTGTCTGAGTACAGACAGGACAACTAGAAGGCACATGGCCTGACTATACTACAGATCCAACGTAGGGCCAGATCGTAGCTGGGACACCGGCTACTCGTCGTCGTCGATGTCTACGAAGAACCCTCCATTAGGGTCATTAGCAACCTCTGCAACATGTATTAAGCAAACATGAGTACGAAGGTACTCAGCAAGACTTTAGGACAACTAACTACTCATGCAAGGTATCAAAAGGTATTGTGGGGTTTCATGCGGAAAGCCAGCATTTGACTCGTGGCTAGACAACTTGCATTTTTAAAATAATTTTGACAACTTGATTTCTCGCACGCGAGTCCACTAACACCACAACAATACACTATCGTGGAATCATTCCGTCTCCGTACGGAAATGCCGTCCACGACACTCACGCTTACCTTGGCAATTTTACGAGTAGCCATTGAAGTTATCTATGAACAACATATGTCTCCAAGTAGTCCATATCCGTGGACGCGGCTATTCGAATAGATCATAACCCTGCAGGGGTGTACTTCGTCACACACGCTCTCGCCACTTATCGCTATGTGCACGTCATGCACCTCGGCAACCTTCAAGCGGCAGGATAAGGCACATCATAGCTCAAGCAACTACCAGGTATGCTAGGTTGCAAGGTTCGGCTATTTACTGTGACAAGGTTAGGTCATGCAAAGGAGGTGGGTTCAACTAACGTGGCAAAAGCAGTTGAAGCATTTGATCCTAATACAATAAATAAGTGCAGGAGCAAGAACATGGCAATTATCGGAATGATCAAAAGGGTTGCTTGCCTTGTTGCTCAGAGGAGGAACGATATCCGTCAGACGGATATTCGGTGGAATCCGGGGGTGCGGAGCCTACCGAAAAGAATGGTAACATTCAATAACAATCATATGCAATCAAAATGATGCATGAGCATGGCATGAGAATGCAAAGTGATAAGTTATTATTTTCAACATGTATTAGGTTTAGAGTTGATTTGAATCACATTCGAATAGCAATTCAAACGGGGTATTCTCGGATACCGGTTTAATTGATTCGACCTGATGCTCAGATCAACTTGAAGTTAACATGCATGAAATGTCATGTTATGGTACTGATTTGTAATTAGGACAGTGGTGAACATTGTATATATAATGGAATTTGAATATTTTTGCAAATTCCATTTATAAAGTGATTATAAGAATTGAATTATTCCTTATTCCACAATTTAGGGTTCTCTAACTTTTTCAAACATAGTTGAAAATAGCATAATCAGAATCCTTGAATTTTTCTGATACTTTTTCATATATAAATTATTTTCATTGGAGTTACAGATTAATTTATATTATTTTTACGAGTTTTAGCAATTTCCTGGAATTATTTCTATACTCATAATTCTCTTTATTGCATCAGACTGACGTCGGCAGGTCAGCCGACCTGTTCAGGTCAAACCTTACAGGGGGGCCGCACTGGTCAGCCTCTCTGGGACTAATCCCGCGCTGACCAGTCCTTAAACCGAGTTGACTTGGCCTTGGGCCCACTGTCAGCGAGAGATTAAGCTCTTAATCTACGGGGTTAGCTTTGCCACGTCGACCCCCACCGGAGCATGGCCGGCGGCGACCACGGGCGCGGCGGAGGGCTCGCCGGAGGAAGCTAGACTGCGCATCGGCCGTCGGTTCTGGGCGCAGGAAGCAGCTACGGGTAGCTGGTGCAACGCCGCATCTAGCGGGGGCATCAGGGGAAGCTAGGGTCGCCGGGAGGGGCGCCGGCGACGAGCCGAAGCGGCGGCCGAAGCTCGGCCTTCTATGAGAGACGGCTCTAGGGCACGGGGAGGGCAGCAGGGGGGCTCATCATACTCCTGGAGGCTCCAGGAGCTCGAACCCTAGCTCGAGCGCGTGGATCAGACACCACAACGAAGGCGACGACATGACCGGCGGCGAGGAGCTCTCGGCCTTGGTGGGGAACGGGGCTACGATGCACGGGAGAGCGTGGGGCAAGAGGGGAAACGACGTCGAGCTCACGGCGATTCCGATGGTGCTGCTGAGGAGCTCGGGGGTGCGCCGGAGGGAGCGAATCGACGGGGGAGTTCTGGCGGCCGAAGGTGGAAGACGATGGCGTTGGGGGCGATGCAGAGTTCGGGGAAGCTTCGGCTTCTGCAGAGAGGACCGGCGCGACGAGGCGGAGCTAACGGCATGCTCAACAAGAGGAGGCTAAGGCTAGGGGCACGGGCAGCTCGAGCTTTGCTCGGCTCCAATGGCGGCAGCAGGAAGGAGGAAGAGATCCGGGAGGAGGGAGAGAGCCGACGCTGGGAATGGATAGAGGAGGCCTCGGGGAGCTTATCCCCGGCCTTGCCAGCGCGAGGCGGCAACCAGGCAGGCACACAGGTGCGCGGCCGCGCCGGGGAACGCGGCGGCCACCTCCTGCTGCCTACTGGCGGGAGGAAGACGACAGGGCTTAGATGGGCTGGGCCAGGCTATAGGCGACATGTAACTCTTTTCCCTTTTTTCAATTTTTGTTTCTGTTTTAATTTCTGACATTGAATTGCTATTTATTTCAGCTCCAAAATGGTGGTAAAAATTATTCTAAACACACCTGAATATTTGTTATAATATTCCCAACCATTTCCAAAGTTTTAAACATTTTTGAAAGTTTATAGTTTCTGATTTCAAATTTAAAGTTTGAAACCAGTGGCTTTTGCATTAATTTAAAATAATTAAAGTGTCAAGCAAATAGTTTTCTCCAATGCTTATTTACTTTCATGATTTATCAGAAAGTTTGAACATTTCTTGAGGCCATTTTGGGTTCATTGATTTTCACTAGTTTGAGATTTTCTTTATTTGAAGTAGTGGCTAGGTTTTTGAGTTTTTCCTTTGCCACTTTCTTGATCTTGTTGGAAAATCTTAGATGCAAATGCAAGAAGACATGAGCACAAGACTAACTTGCTTAAGGGTTAGGGATGTGACATATCAATTGATCGATAGTAATTTGTTCACCCACCGTAATACTTGCTATTTTGAGAGAAGCCTCTAGTGAACACTATGGCCCCCAGGGTCTACTCCACACCATATTTTCAACCTTACACTTTTTACTTCGTTGCACTTTCCGCCTTCATATCTCAATTTGCAAACAATCTTGAAGGGATTGACAACCCATTTATAGCATTGGGTGCAAGCTCTTTTGTGTTTGCGCAAGTACTCTAGACTTGACGAGATACTCCTACTAGATTGATACCTTGGTTGTCAAACGGAGGAAATACTTACTGCTCCTCTGCTGCATCACCCTTTCCTCTTGAAGGGAAAAACCAACGCAAACCCAGTCTCCGTCAATGTGTCAACTTCTGGCGCTGTTGTCTGTTGCCGTAGCAGGTACTTAATAGCAGCATGACCAGTGTGAATAGTGACTTTGGATCCAACTATGTAAGATCTGAACTTTTCACATGCAAACACGACCGCTAAAAATTCCTTTTCTGTAGTTGCATAGTTTCTTTGGGCACTGTCTAGAGTTTTACTAGCATAGTGAATAACATTCAACTTCTTATCAACTCTTTGCCCTAGGACAGCACCAACAACATAATCACTAGCATCACACATGATTTCAAAAGGTAAGTTCCAATCAGGTGGTTGAACAATAGGTGCAGTTATCAAGGCCTTCTTAAGTATTTCGAAGGCTTCCTCACAATCATCGTCAAAAACAAAAGGAATATCCATTTGCAAGAGATTGGTAAGAGGCCTAGAAATCTTAGAGAAGGCTTTAATGAACCTCCTATAGAAACCAGCATGACCAAGGAAACTTCTTATACCTTTAATATCTATGGGGCATGTCATTTTCTCGATTGTATCAACCTTAGCCTTATCAACTTCAATACCTCTTTCAGAAATTTTATGTTCTAAGACGATGCCCTCATTAACCATAAAGTGGCACTTCTCCCAATTCAAGACAAGATTGGTATCTTTACATCTCTGCAAGACTTGATCAAGATTGCTGAGGAAATCATCAAAAGAAGACCCGTAAACGGAGAAGTCATCCATGAAAACCTCACCAATCTTTTCACAAAAGTCAGAGAATATAGCCATCATACATCTTTGAAAGGTAGCAGGTGCAATACATAAGCCAAAAGGCATACGTCTGTAAGCAAATGTACCGAAAGGGCAGGTGAAAGTGGTTTTCTCTTGATCAGATTGTGCAACAGGTATTTGGGAGAAACCAGAATAACCGTCTAGAAAGCAGAAGTGTGTGTGTTTAGACAGTCTTTCTAGCATTTGGTCGATAAAAGGCAAAGGGTAATGATCCTTCCTAGTGGCCTTATTCAATTTCCTAAAATCGATCATCATCCTATAGCCAGTGATAATCCTGTGTGGGATCAATTCATCGTTATCATTAGGGACAATGGTGATACCTCCCTTCTTAGGGACGCAATGCACCGGACTTACCCAATCACTATGAGCAACATGATAGATAATACCTGCTTCCAGGAGCTTTAGTATTTCGTTTCTTACTACCTCTTTCATCTTAGGATTTAATCTCCATTGATGATCAGCAACTGGTTTGAAATCTGGATCAGTTTTAATCTTGTGCTGCCATAGAGTGGGACTAATGCCCTTAAGATCATCAAGAGTATATCCAATAGCAGCACAGTGCTGCCTCAGAGTTTTTAGTAACTTCTTTTCTTCATGCTCTGAGAGGATAGCACTAATAATAACAGGATATATCTCTTTTTCATCAAGATAAGCATACTTAAGAGTATCAGGCAACTGTTTAAGCTCGAACACAGGATCACCCTTTGGTGGGGGTGGATCCCCAAGCAGTTCAACAGGCAAGTTATTCTTAAGGATAGGATATTGTTCTAAGACAACTTTATCTATCTCATCGCTTTCATCCATATGCATATCATTTTCATGCTCAAGCAAGTATTGCTCTAAAAGATCAGTAGGAGGCACGGCAATAGAAGCTAGGGCAATAGTTTCATCCTTACTAGGCAACTCTTTTTCATGAGGTTGTCTACCAAACTTGGAGAAATTGAACTCATGTGACACACCTTCAAAGACAACAGTGACAGTTTGCTTCTCCTAGTCAATATGAGCATTGACAATATTGAGGAAGGGTCTGCCAAATATGATGGGCCAAAAGCTATCTTGTGTGGTAGCAAGAACGAGGAAATGAGCAGGATACTTTGTTTTACCACACAAGACTTCAACATCCCTAACAATTCCCACACGGCAGATAGTATTTCTATCGACAAGCTAAATAGTGACATCAATAGGCTCTATCTCAACAGGTGCAATCTCGTCTTTGATTTCATCATATAAGGATTGAGGTATTGCACTAACACTAGCACCCACGTCACATACAGCATGATAACAATGATCTCCTATCTTAACAGAACAACAGGCGTGCCAACAATAGGCCTATGTTTGTCTCTAGCGTGTGGTTTAGCAATTCTAGCAGCATCTTCACAGAAGTGAATATTATGGCCATCAACATTGTCGGACAGAAGATCTTTGATAATAGCAATGCTAGGTTCAAATCTAATTTGCTCAGGGGGTGTAGGTGTTCTAATGTGGCCCTACGTATCACAGTTGAAGCTCAAGAATGATCCTTTATCCTAACAGGGAAAGGTGGTTTCTCAATGTAAGCATTGGGAACAATAGGATCATTATAGGTAATGACTTTCTCCTCAACTGGATTAGGTTTAACTACATTGACTTCTAAGGGAGGATGCTATGTAAACCACTTCTCTTTGGGGAGATCAATATGAGCAGCAAATGATTCACAGACTGAAGCTACTATCTTGGAGTCAAATCCATACTTTGCGCTAAAATCACAAAAAGTGTTTGTTTCAACAAAGGATTTAACGCAATCAAACTTGAAATTTATACCTGACTCCTTACCTTCATCAAGCTCCCAATCTTCAGAGCTGCGTTTAATTCTTTCCAATAAATTCCATCTGAAGTCAATATCTCTCTTCATAAAAGAACCGGTACAAGAAGTGTCAAGCATGGTGCGATCATCATGAGAAAGCCGAGCATAGAAGTTCTGAATCATAATTTCTCTCAAGAGCTGATGGTTGGGGCTTGAATATAACAATGATTTAAGCCTCCCCCAAGCTTGAGCGATGCTTTCTCTATCACGAGGCCAAAAATTATAAATATAACTCCGATCACGATGTACTAAATGCAATTATGATAAAACTTTTGATGAAGTTCTAATTTCAACCGATTGTAGTTCCATGATCCAGTATCATCACATAGCCTATACCATGTCAACGCCTTATCCCTCAAATATAAGGGAAAGACCTTCTTCTTGACCTAATCCTCGGGCAAACCTGCAAGCTTAAATAAACCGCAAACTTCATCTACATAGATTAGATGCAAGTCTGGATGTGATGTTCCATCTCTTGTAAAAGGATTAGCTAGCAGTTTCTCAAGCATACCCGAAGGAAATTCATAGCAAATAGTTTCAGTAGGTGCAGCAGGTTGAGGAGCAAATCTTTGTGCTTCTGTTCAAGGTGAAGATACCCCGAACAAGCCCCTCAAAGGATTAGTTTTCATAGTGACAAGTGACAATAAATTTCAGCACGCTATATAAATGTTTCCTTACCAAATTCCACTTACCAAAGGTGCTTCACTCCCCGGCAACGGCGCCAGAAAAGAGTCTTGATGACCCACAAGTATAGGGTATCTATCGTAGTCCTTTTGATAAGTAAGAGTGTCGAACCCAACGAGGAGGAGAAGGATCTGACAAGTGGTTTTCAGCAAGGTAATATCTGCAAGCACTGAAATTATCGGTAACAAGTAGTTGTGTGGTGAGATGATTCGTAGCAAGTAGGAAGTAACAAAAGTAACAACGGTGCAGCAAAGTGGCCCAATCCCTTTTGTAGCAAGGGACAAGCCAGGACAAAGTCTTATAGGAGGTAAAACGCTCCCGAGGACACATGGGAATTTCTGTCAAGCTAGTTTTCAATGTTGGACAATTCAAAAGGATGGCGGTTATAAATATGCAAAGACATGCATATTTATAGATGGCGCCCTTTTGAACAGGAGACGCATACTGGTCACGCATGCTCATGATTGAAGAAACTTATAACTAGCAAGTTTCATTGCCACGAAGACCAGAACAGTGCAAATTAAGGGGGTAGGAGGAGAAGACATTTGTGCTCACCAAAAAATGTAGGGACGGAGCTCGTCCAACGCGCGTGGAGGTCGTCGAACAACTACACATTGAAATTCACCCGATCAACACAAATATCATGTTTTTATAATTAAGATAATCCAAAAATATGTGACCTAACTCATAATTTACAAAACTATGACCCCGTCGGCCTCCAGAAGGCCAAAAAGCACCTTCTCATTCAACAGTGGGCAGAAGAGGTGTCGGGGGTCAGGGATTAGTGGCGTCGAGGGTTGGTGGTGTCGGGAGTCGGTGGCGTTGGGGGTCGGGGTTAGTTGCGTCGGTGGTCGGGGGTCAGTGTCGTCGGTGGTCGGGGCTCGAGGGTCACTGGCGCCGGGGGTTCGGGTTTTTTCGGTGAACAAGAGGCCGAAGAGGTGTCGGGGGTCTGGGGTTGGGGGTTAGTGGCGTCGGGGTCGGGGGTAGGGGTCGAGTGTCAGTGGCGTCGGGTGTCGGATATCGGGGGTCGGGGGTCGAGGGTAAGTGGCTTCGGGAGTCGAGGGTTAGTGGCGTCGGGCGTCGGGGGTCGGGGTCGAGGGTCAGTGGCGTAGGGAGTCAAGGTTCAGTGGCATCGGGAGTCGAGGGTCAGTGGCGTCGGACGTCGGGGGTTAGTGGCGTCGAGGGTCGGGAGTCGGGTGTCAGTGCTGTCGGGTGTCGGGAGTCGGGAGTCGGGGGGTCAGGGTTGGGGGTTAGTGGTGCCGGGAGTTAGGGGTCAGTGGCGTCAGGGGTCGGGGGTCGAGGGTCGGGGGTTGGTGGCGTCGGGCTTCGGGGGTCGTGGGCCGGGGGTTGGGGGTCGGTGTCCTCTTCTTTCTTCTTCTCCTCTCTCCTCTTTTTCTTCTTCTTCTTCTTATTATTATTATTACTATTTTTTTTCTCCTCCTCCTCCTCCTCTTCCTCCTCCTCTTCCTCCTTCTCTTCTTCTTCTTCTTCTTCTTCTTCTTCTTTCTTTTCTCTTTCTCCTCCTCTCCTCATTCTTCCTCTTCTTCTTCTTCTTCTTCTTCTTTTTTATTCTAGTTTATTATTATCTTATTTTCTTCTAAGTTTTTTTTTCTATCTATTTTTTTCTTTTCTATCTACTTTTTCTACCTAATAAACTAACTATCTAATTTAACATAAAAATAGAAAAAAACCAACTATCCAATTTAACAGAAAAAACAGAAAATAAACTAACTATCCAAATTAACTATCTAATTGAAAAGAAAAAACAGGAATTAAAGAAAAAAAGAAAAACAACTCACTTGCAGGGGTAGTGGGCGGCCGGGGCAGTGGGTGCCGGGGCGGTGGGGGCTTGGCCAGTGTGGCGCTGGGGCCGGTAGGGGCGTCGGGCGGGGGCAGGGCCCCAGCTGCGGCAGGGGTGGGCGCAAGGCACCGACAGGGGCCTTGGGCAGGGGTAGTGCGCCGGTTGCGGGAGGGGCGTGGGCAGGTCGCAGGGCTGCAGCAGGAAAGCCGAGGGCGAGGGCGCAAGCGGAGGGCGAGGGTGAGGGCGCGGGCGGAGGAAGGACGGCGAGGGCGAGGGCACGGGCGGAGGGGGGACGGTGAGGGAGGCGGCGCTCGGGGAGAGAGAGGGTGAGAGAGATAGAGATAAATCTGTCGGAGAGAGGGGGTGAGAGAGACAGAGAGAGATCTGTCGGAGAGAGGGGGACCTGGGGTGGGGGAGAAGGCCCTTAGGGGCGCCCTCTCTTTGCCGTCTGCCCCCAACGACAAAGAGGTGTAAGGAAGACGGGAAATAGAGCGGCCGTTATGGGGAGAGAGGGGGTGCGTGGTGGGCCGCCCCATGCTCTTTGTCGTCTACCATCCTGCTCTTTGCCGTGTGCTGGCACACGACAAAGAACAGACTGATGGAAAATAGGCTCTTTGCCATCACCTAGCAGACGGCAAAGAGGAGAGTGATGGCAAATTCTTTGATTCCAGTATTGTAGGTTTCACTAGAGACTTCTTCGCGAATATGGTGGGTGAACAAATTACTGTTGAGCAATTTATAGAAAACTGAATATGCATATAGGCATCACGTCTGTGTCAAGTAGACCTAAACGATTCTGCATCTACTACTATTACTCCACACATGGACCGACTCCTGCCTGCATCTAGAGTATTAAGTTCATGAAGAAAAGAGTAATGCATTAAGTAAGATGACATGATGTAGAGGGATAAACTGAAGCAATATGATGAAAACCCCATCTTTTTATCCTCAATGGCAACAATGCAATACGTGCCCCGCTACCCATACTTTTTCACTCGGTGAGAACACCCAAGATTGAACCCAAAACTAAGCACTTCTCCCATTGCAAGAATTACCAATCTAGTTGGCCAAACCAAACCAATAACTCGAAGAGACTTGCAAAGATATGAAATCATGCATATAAGAATTTAGGAAAGACTCAAATAATATTCATTGATAATCTAAACATAAACCCACAATTCATCGGATCTCGACAAACACACCGCAAAAGAGTATTACATAGGATAGATCTCCATGAAGCTCATGAAGAACAAAGAGAGAGAAGAAGCCATCTAGCTACTAGCTATGGACCCGTAGGTCTATGGTAAACTACTCAAGCGTCATCGGTGAGGCAATGCAGTTGATGTAGATGCCCTTCGTGATGGAATCCCCCTCCGGCAGATTACCGGAAAAGGTCCTAGATTGGATCTCGTGGAAACAAAGGCTTCCGGCGACAGAAAAGTTCTTTTTGGTGTTCTTCTAGTATTGGGGGGTTATTTGGGAAATTATAGGACAAGAATTAGGGTTAGGAGAGCCGTCGTGGGGCCACAAGAGAGGGGGCGCGACCCCCCCCCCCCCCAGGCCGCTCCCTGGTGGCTTGTGGTGCCACGGCAGGTCTCCTGCCCCCTTCTCCAAATCTGGTAGGTCTGTTTTGTCCCAGAAAAAATCATTCCAGAGATTTTATTTAATATTCTATTTAATCTGGATTCCATTTAATATTCCTTATCTGCAATACCCCAAAACAAGGAAAAAATAGAAATTGGCACTAGGCTCTAGATTAATAGGTTAGTACCAAAAATAATATAAAACATCATATTAATGCATATAAAACATCCAAGATAGATAATATAATATCATGTCACAATCAAAAATTATAGGTACGTTGGAGACGTATCATCCTCCTTAAGGTCTTGCGGAACTTTGCTGACCCAGGCTTCGGATTTTTTACGAGCAGCTTTGGGTTGTATAGCTACCGCTTTTTGTTCGGCAGCCTCTTGCTTTGCCTTGATCAGTTAGGCCTGAAGAAGATCGACGTCAGCATCAAGAGTTGTGGTAGTCATTTAGACAACACACAATTAGAGACAAAGATAACAAAAAATCAATAAAAAGCTAAAGCGTGGGCACTTACTTTTAGCGCGTTTGAAACGCTCGTTGATGCAGTCCAGCTCCTCTTCGCAAACCTTCATTTTCTGGTTCATTTCCGCCAACTCCACTATGTTGGGGGATGCGGCTAATGTACAAGTGTGCAGAAGAGCATATTTTGGAACTTTTATAAGTTTTCATATTTTTTGATATGTTTTGCTAAGGTGTTTTCTCATCAACCCACTAGAGCCTTGGGGGCTACACGCACCTTTTTCAAACCATTTTGACCCCTGCATGATTTTTCCAAACTCACACTGGGCTTGGGGCTACTAGGCACAATATTGCTTTTAGATAAATGAATAATTACAAAAGGAAATGTATGTTAATTACCTTGATGCCTGCTAGTAGCGCGTCAAAAGCTTCTTTCAGTCCATTGTCAATGGACTGAATGCTTTGCAATACCACACTTAGATGAGTGCGGCATTCTTCTCGAACGGAAGGATCATTGAGACCTTCCTCCCTTACGTTTGGCCATCCAATTCGGAGTTGATCCGTCGTGGATGGATCCGGGTGTGCCGTAGCAGTCTCCCTTCATGGAGAGACTACTACTGATGGCGCTGGAGAGGGAGGACCCTCCGGAGTTGTCTTCGGAGGAGACCCATCAGGTCGGGGCCCTCCCTCCTTTGTCGCTAGCTGGAGTTCATCCTCCTTCTCCTGTGTGGCCGAAGTGTTAACCTCGTACATAATGTCGTCACCCCCGTCCATAGTCTCCGTCACGAGGGGGGCCTCCTTGGATACCACCTCCCCAGTCTCCTCGGTTGCAGGGAGGTGTCTGGGGTGAGCCGGTCCCACTTGCAGCCGGATTGGCTGGCAGGGAATCCCCCTCCGAAATTCGATCGATGGGGAAGTGACGTTGCGGGCTGTAATATGGAAAAAGAGCCTGGTTAGAACCATGGTACCTAAAGTAATTATGCATTCGGATTTTCAATAAATACCTTTATGCTCGGGGTTTCACCCTGAGGGTCCTTTGGTGGATAGGTGCTTCATCCTCGGAGTTCTCGTCCGAGTCCAGAATATTCTCAAATAGGTCCATGGGGGACCTACGTTGCTTCTTTGGAGCAATGGGAGCTTGATCTCCCTCGGCATCTTCGGACACCACCCTTTTCTTAGTATGGGAGGAGTCACTCACCTTCTCCTCATCCTCTTCTTCCTCTCCCTCTAGGTTGGAGGGAGCCAATGTATCTTCGGACTTAGTGTACGGAGGACCATTCGACCAAAGACCCTCCCGGATCTTCTTATTCCCCTTATTCTGTTCCTCCTTCTCCCTTGGAGCCATGTATGGCTTCTCGGCTAACATGGTCGCTAGCAGCGGGGTCATGTCGTCCTCGAGCAAAGGTGTCGGACAATTAATCTACCTGGCCTTCTTCAGCCAAATCTGTAGTCATGGGGGAAGGAAGCAATAAGTGCCTTGTCAAAAAAGCAAGGGATAGAACCTAAAAAAATATGGTAAAACCTTATAGATCCAACAAGGTTTAGGAGGGAAAGGCCTTCATCTTCCTCCTCACCAGGCCAAGTCTTTTGTGACTTAAAGAGATCCTTCATCTTCTTGCAGGTAGTATATAAAAAACTTCGCACACGTTCAACCGCACTATTTGGATCCTCTCGATTGTATTCCTACATTGGGACAGGCCGATGCTGGTAGGGGGAGAAGGCAGTAATGCAGCATCACGTGGATTACATTGGTGAGTTCAATTTTCTCGAATAGATCAGAGATCCTCTTCGTGAGCTCCTTCACCTCCGCTACCTCCCCCCTATCAAGGGCATTTTTCGTCCATGACATATGTCGCTGCACTAAAGACTGGGGTCTCCAGTGCCTCAGACTTGTGCACGGGCGCCGGAGAGCCCTCAGTGGCGGGGCACGGCAAGAGCCAGCGAGGAGTATAATCCCCCATGACTAGGAAGGCCCCGACAAGCCTGCCTTGCCAGGATGATAACCAAGGCCACGCCCCTCTGGGGCGTGATGGACTCGCCTAAGCTACAAGGCACTGGCAAGCTCCCTTGCCGGGATGACAAGCAAGGCCCCGACAAGCTTGCCTTGCCGGGATGACACCCAAGGCCCAGGCAAGCCTCCTTGCCGGGAAGATAGGCCTGGCCACTGGCAGAGGCACCAGCTTGGCAAGTCCCATTCTCCCGGCGGGTGATCTCTCCTGCCACAGTGCCACCGCCCGCAAGTGCCAGTGCATCCCGCATGCGCCAGCACAACATCCAGGTGTCCAAACACCTGGATACGTGTCTCCACCAGCACAACACTAGACAGGGACATGCTACTTCTCAAACAACAACGCCAGAAATTGACACGTTGACAGAGATTGGGCTTGCGTTGGTTTTTCCCTTGAAGAGGAAAGGGTGATGAAGCACAGGAGCAGTAAGTATTTCCCTCAGTTTGAGAACCAAGGTATCGATCCAGAAGGAGGGTCTCGTCAAGTCCAGAGTACCTGCGCAAACACAAACAAGCTTGCACCCAACGCTTCAAGGGGGTTGTGAATCCCTTCAATATTTTTTGCAAAGTGAGATCTGAAGGCGGAAAGTGCAACGAAGTAAAAAGTGTACGGCTGAAAATATGGTGTGGAGTAGACCCTGGGGGCCATAGTGTTCACTAGAGGCTTCTCTCAAAATAGCGAGTATTACGGTGGGTGAACAAATTACTGTCGAGCAATTGATAGAACCGCGCAAAGTCATGACGATATCTAAGGCAATGATCTAGCATATAGGCATCAGGTCCGAGACAAGTAGACTGATACTTTCTGCATCTACTACTATTACTCCACACATCGACTGCTATCGAGCATGCATCTAGTGTATTGAGTTCATGACGAACAGAGTAACGCTTTAAGCAAGATGACATGATGTAGAGGGATAATCTCAAACCAATGATGAAAACCCCATCTTTTTACCCTTGATGGCAACAACACGATACGTGCCTCGCTACCCCTTCTGTCACTGGGTGAGGTCACCGCATGGTATGAACCCAAAACCAAGCATTTCTCCAATGGAAAAAATCATAGATCTAGTTGGCCAGACAAAACCCACAGCTCGAAGAGAATTACATGGATATGAAATCATGCATAAGAGAGATCAGAAGAAACTCAAATAAGATTCATAGATAATCTGATCATAAATCCACAATTCATCGGATCTAGACAAACACACCGCAAAAGAAGATTACATCGGATAGATCTCCATGAAGATCATGGAGAACTTTGTATTGAAGATCCAAGAGAGAGAAGAAGCCATATAGTTACTAGCTATGGACCCATAGGTCTATGGTGAACTACTCACGCATCATCGGAGAGGTCATGGTGTTGATGAAGAAGCCTTCCGTGTCCGAATCCCCCTCCGGCAGGGCACCAGGACGTGCCCCAGATGGGATCTTACAGAGACAGAATCTTGCGGCGACGGAAAAGTGATTACGATGCTCCCCTGATTTTTTTGGCAATATTTGGGAATTTATAGGCGCAAGATCTAGGTCAGGGGACCTCCAGGGGGCCCACAAGCTTGCATGGCGCGACCCACCCCCTTGGCCGCGGGGTGGGGGCCCCTGGGGCTCTTCTGGCTTGCCCCCAAGCTCTCCGATCTTCTTCTGTTCCAGAAAAAATCTTTTCGGGGATTTTCTTCAGTTTGGACTCCGTTTCAAAATCTCCTCTGAAAGGGGTCAAAAACATGGAAAAAACAGGAACTGGCACTTGGCACTGGATTAATAAGTTAGTCCAAGAAAATAAATAAAAGGCATGCAAAACATCCAAAGTTTGACAAGATAATAGCATGAAACCATAAAAATTTATAGATACGTTAGAGACGTATCAGGACCTCACGAGCATTTAATGCCCGTGACAGTGGTAGATAGATAATCACCGCCCTAGGTTCACTGTAATTCTCGTGAACCTACCACCGAGCACTGTTGGTGACCCCTTTGCCTATAAAAGGAGGCCCATAGCTCATGCCTTTAGGCTTAGACTCTTTGGACATTGGCCCATCGAACGATCACTATAGCTAAATCTACAGTAAAATATTAATACAACCAGACGAGCAGGACATAGGTTTTACGCGTAAAGCGGCCCGAACATGGGTAAAAATGCTTGCCGGGTGCTGCTCGCTGGTTCTGCTCTTAGCGCCACCCCTCTCCCGCAAAACGACCACAAGGGTTACACGTTGGTTCCCATAGGTGTCCTCCCATCGACGACATCTTTGGCGCGCCAGGTAGGGGGTGCGAGAGTCTTGCGCTAATCTGAGCAAGCTCGGCACTAGATTCTTGTGAGCTGAGCACAACGCCGCAGTTCCCCCGAAACTGGGCACAGCGGCGGATGCTTCGCTCTGCTATGGCTTCCCAACGCCTGCGCGGATGCATTGCTGCGCCAGCGCAAGACAGGGATGTAGAAATCCCAAGACCGACGCCATCAGGTTGATGCGTCGCTCCAGGTCAGTACGCAACTGTCGAGTGCACACCCGGGAGCTTCACAGAGGCCTACGGTGCATACTCTGGCGGACGCACCTCTGCGGAGCGATGCACAGCCATCGAGGATGCGCCAACAGCTCCCGAAGCCCCAGCACGCACTCCAGCGGAAGCGTTTCCCCTCTAGAAGCATCGCGTCGCTGCCCAAGATGTACTCGGGGGCTCCGCAAGCACGACCTAGCAAGAAAAAGATAAAGGGGTTACACCATAGTGGGCTTTTCTCCGTACGATAGTCACAGACTATCGGCAAGAAACCTTACCGGAGAAAAGGTTGCCGGGAGCGATGACATCCTGCTTGCCGGGGACCTAACGCCCCGGCAAAAGATCCAGACGCCGTGCGAACACGGCATGACAAGATAAGTCCCAAAGTTCCAGATGGAAATTTTGAGTAGATAGATCTTTTGTTTTCCCTTCTGGAGATTCTGATCTTTGTATGAGAAATCCACGCGCGCTGGAACCTTGCTAGGATCAGTGCACCTTGTCTCTGTTTCGAACTCGTTCAACGACCTGAACGGCCACAGAGCGCCTTCAAACTATTTCGAACTTGACCAACAGAACAAGCGGCCATGCAGCGCCTCATTTTGTCTCAAACTGCGCTCGGCGATTTCTATGGTTGCACTGAGTGCGGCAAGGAGCCTTGTCGGTAACCACCAACAAGCTTCCAGGAAACGCACAGACAAATCATACAATAATTGGAATCAGAAAAAAGGGAAACAGTTTTCATTCATTTGGTTGGGTTAATCTCACACATATTACATGGATGATATCTTCTACTCTCACCTAAAACTACTGTCCTTGGCGAGGAACCATGCTTGTCGGACTGAAGTTCAAGGAGACAAAAAGTGCCCCTTGTGCGATCCAGGCTGGTTCCTCCGGGACCAGCATTGCACGGAGGAGAACGGGGCCAAGAGAGATGAAGGAGCAAAAGTCCGGGCGCTGCCAGGAAGATGGAGCAGCGCCGGTCGGTCCGGCGCAGGAGGATGCGGGCGGCGGACTGACGGTGATGGTGTGGCCGGCGGTTAGTCTGAGGTCAGATCCTCATACCTAGGCGAGGCCTGTTGAGGATTTGACCCACTTCCATTGTCGCTACCATCCGTCCCTTCCTCGTCGCTCCCACACGAGGAAGGGCTTCTAGTCCCTCTCGAGCTTTCTTCACAGCAGCCGAGCACGCACCTGAGATCCCATATAGTTTAATGGAGAGCATGTTATCCAACATCATCTTGAAGCAGAGAACATGCCCATCCCAGAGGTTGTGGGCGCGGGCGAAGCCTTTCCACCCGCGGCCAAGGAACAGGGTCCGAGGACCAGACCGCTCCAGGACCACCGGTACGACGCCATTTCCGCAGCCGTGCACCAGGAACCATAGGGTCGGGGACCCCTCTCCCTCCATTGCTTCGACAAAGGCACCAGGGAGTCGAAGCCGAGACCGGATGGGTCCTCGCAGCTGGAAGAGGCACTCCTTCGTGTTCCTTTCAACGTGAACCCCCGCCGGGACAGCCTCGGAGAAGGCGGGGGCGCTAGAGTAGCGCCCCGCCTTCCGTGACCACAACCCCTGTGGAGGCCACGACCCCTCACCCTTCCACCACCACGAGCGCTTGGGTCATCCTCTGCCGCCGCAGCTCCAGAAGTTGTGGCATGATCCGAGTGGGATCCTCTCGCCGCCCTAGCGACCGATGGTGGCCGACCTCGTCCCCTAACCATGGTTAGGGACGAGCGCCACCTGCAACTAAAGAAGATGCTGAAGACCAAGGATGAGGAGTTGGAGACTTCAGGAGTGTATGGATGACGAAAACCCCTCGCAAACCCCCCAATTTATAGGGCGGGGCGCGGGGGCTAGCCTCCGTCACTCGAGAAGCCACCGCCCCTCTCTCCCAATCACCCATGCTCAGGGCGAACAGGGAACCGCCCTGCTGCACCATTGCATGCGCGGACGAGTCCAACAACGACTGCGCCCTTTGAGGCCACGTTCGCCACATGTCTGTCCATTACCGCGCATGCCACGCGTGTGGCAGAACTGTTTCGGGAGATGGGATGGCCACTGTGTGCACAACCTCCACTTCACACGTTCAATGCACGACGTGGGGAAAGACAACTAGTAACGGCTCCAGCCACGGAAGCCCGTGCACCACTTTGGGCCTGGCCCAACAACGCTTCGCGCGCCTGTGTTGCCCAGGCCCACGGGCTCCTATCGGTGCACTATAGACTGGGGTCTCCAGTGCCCCATACTTGTGCTCGGTCGCAGGTGAGCCCTTAGTGGTGGGGCACCGCAAGAACAAGCCAGGAGTATAAACCCCCAAGACTAGCAAGGCCCCAGCAAGCCTGCCTTGCCGGGATGATAACCAAGGCCACGCCCCTCTGGGGCGTGATGGACTCGCCTAAGCTACAAGGCCCCGACAAGCTCCCTTATCGGGATGACAAGTAAGGCCCCGACAAGCTCCCTTATCGGGATGACAAGTAAGGCCCCGACAAGCTTGCCTTGTCGGGATGACACCCAAGGCCCCGGCAAGCCTCCTTGCCGGGAAGATAGGACTGGACACTGGAGAGGCACGAGCCTGCCAAGTCCCATTCGCCCGGCAGGTGATCTCTCCTGCCACAGTGCCACCACCCCCCAAGTGCTAGTGCATCCCGCATGCGCCAGCACGACATCCAAGTGTCGAAACACCTGTATACGTGTCTCCACCAGCACAACGCTGGACGGGGACCTGACGAGCATTTAATGCCCCTGACAGTGGTAGATAGATAAGCACCGCCCTAGGTTCACCGTAACTCTCGTGAACCTACCACCGAGCACTGTTGGTGACCCCTTTGCCTATAAAAGGAGGCCCATACTGATTCATTCAGAGTTAGACTCTTTGGACATTGGCGCATCGAACGACCACTGTAGCTAAATCTACAGTAAAAGCTTAATACAACCAGACGAGCAGGACGTAGGGTTTTACGTGTAAAGCGGCCCGAACCTGGGTAAAAAGGCTTGCCGAGTGCTGATTGTTGGTTGTGCTCTTAGCACCACCCTTCTCCCGCCAAACGACCACAAGGGTTCCGTGTTGGTTCCCATAGGTGTCCTCCTCATCGACGACAACATGAGACTGGTGGGAGGGCCAGGTCTAAGCGCGGGAGGAACTGCCTCGTGTGCGGTGCATGGCTCGGTGATATAGAACCAATCCTTCTGCCACGATTTGATGGTATCAATGAATGTGCCCTTTGGCCATGTGGCCCTGTTGAGCTTGCCAATCATCGCCCCTCCGCGGTCAGCCTACTCGCATTAATGACCTTGGGATTGACATCGAGAACATTCAACCACAGACCGAAGTGGGGTTGAACCCGCAAGAGGTCCTGCAAACCTTGTTGAAGGCATAAAGGTGGGTGGTGGAGTTCAGGGGGAGATCGTGCAAGTCTAACCCATAGTAGAACATGACCCCCAAACAAATTTGTGAAGGGGAAAACTTAAACCCGGGATGAAATGGGGGACAAAAATTACTCGTTCCCCATCTTTGGGTGTGGGGATGACCCGACCTTTCTCCAGAGCACGATGGGCTATGTTCTCTGGCACGTAGCCGGAGCTCTTCAGCTCCAGGATGTCCTTCTCAGTAATAGAGGAGGCCTCCCACTTGCACTTGGAACCGGCACTTGTCATTGCCAAATTGATGAAGGAATTCTAAAGGATGGGAGGACTCGGAAAGCTTGAGCACTTGAGGTTAGGAGGCAGGGAATGGCGATGGTGTTGCGAGATCTGAGGAGCGTGAAGGGGCCGAGGGACAGTTTTACCTTTTATGGCTTGTCAAAATACCAAAAGCCACACCACCATACCGAAAACTCTGTCTTTTTGATAAAATCATGCGATTATGGGCGCATCGGATAACCCAAACCATAAACCATATCCCCAATAAAGGGGGACACGATCTCCATGATGGAACGTGTTAGTGGAAACAGTCTCGAACCGCTCTTTCATAAAGAACTGCGGGCCTTGGCCAACCTTGACCTCTCAATTAAGGGAAGAAGCTACTCATTGTCAAATGGTCAGCCTGGAAATTCAAATATATATATATATATATATATATATATATATATATATATACATCGTTGTCTATACATTTAAAGAAGAGTAAATCATTAGTAGCCGAAATATCATCGGTTAAAAGGAAGAGAGTAACTCGGCTCGCAAGCCATAGCTCCTATGACATCATCAAAGGAAGAAGATTTAAGTGTCAGAGCCCATCTCGGGGGCTACTAAGGGAGTCCGGGATTAACGGTTCCTTGGGCCATCTTCCTATTTACATGGTCCGGACTCCCGGGCCTGTTCGACCGTCAGTAGAAGTATCGGACTCAGGATGGACTCTTTCAAAGACTTGGCATACAATCCAAGGCCATGTAGTAATCGACATATTCCTTCTCTATTGTAATCGACCTTGTCTAATCCTCGTAGCCATAGCATCTATATAAACTAGAGGGTCATAGTTTCTACGATACATTAAGATCATTACGATTATGGTTTAGACCACAACATTCGGTCTTGTAGTAGATCAACTCTATACTATGTACTACTCCATCAATAATAACAAGAGAAGGACGTATGGTTTTACCTCCATCAAGAGGGCCTGAAACTGGGTAAAGTATCGTCCTCTTCGTGTCTTGTTACCCATTGACCCTAGATCCACAGTTTGGACCACCTACTCGAGATCAGCCAGTTTTGACACTAGCAAGGATTGCCATGCAAATTATGCACTAGATCTATAAGTGTGTCAAAGCTCAACTGAAACTAAGTGGGGTGTACATCCAACTTGCTTGCTCATGAAGACCTCGGGCATTTGAGGAAGCCCTTCAGTGGAATATACAAGCCAAGTTTATAATAATTAAAAAGGGATTCCCACTAGCATATGAAAGTGACATAACATGAGACTCTCTATATAAAGAACAATGTGCTACTTTGGGGCACAAGTATAGTAAAGGATAGTAGCAAAGTCCCTTCTCTCTTTTTCTCTCATTCTTTATTTTTATGGTGGGCTCATTTGGACTGCCCCATTTTTATTCCCTCATTGGGACAATGCTCTAGTAATGATAATCACCACCCATTTATTTACTTACAACTCAATGAAAAGTCGATATGAAGAACTATGAAGCAATATGACTCAATATGAATACCTTTGGCAGTGTACTGCTACGTCAACAAAAGTACTTCCCTGGCAATGGTGCCAGAGATCCTTCTGTCGTCTCTTGAGCTTGCGTTGGTTTTTCCCTTGAAGAGGAAAGGGTGATGCAGCACAGGAGCAGTAAGTATTTCCCTCAGTTTGAGAACCAAGGTATCAATCCAGTAGGAGAATCTCGTCAAGTCCAGAGTACCTGCACAAACACAAAAGAGCTTGCACCCAACGCTATAAAGGGGTTGTCAATCCCTTCAAGATTGTTTGCAAAGTGAGATCTGAAGGCGGAAAGTGCAACGAAGTAAAAATTGTAAGGCTGAAATTATGGTGTGGAGTAGACCCTGGGGGCCATAGTGTTCACTAGAGGCTTCTCTCAAAATAGCAAGTATTACGGTGGGTGAACAAATTACTGTCGAGTAATTGATAGAACCGCGCAAAGTCATGACGATATCTAAGGCAATGATCATAAATATAGGCATCACGTCTGAGACAAGTAGACCGATACTTTTTGCATCTACTACTATTACACCACACATCGACCGCTATCCAGCATGCATCTAGTGTATTGAGTTCATGACGAACAGAGTAACACCTTAAGCAAGATGACATGATGTAGAGGGAAAATCTCAAACCAATGATGAAAACCCCATCTTTTTAACCTTGATGGCAACAACACGATACGTGCCTCGCTACCCCTTCTGTCACTAGGTGAGGTCACCGCACGGTATGAACCCAAAACCAAGCACTTCTCCCATTGCAAGAATCAAAGATCTAGTTGGCCAGACAAAACCCACAACTCGAAGAGAATTACAAGGATATGAAATCATGCATAAGAGAGATCGGAAGAAACTCAAATAAGATTCATAGATAATCTGATCATAAATCCACAATTCATCGGATCTCGACAAACACACCGCAAAAGAAGATTACATCGGATAGATCTCCATGAAGATCATGGAGAACTTTGTATTGAAGATCGAAGAGAGAGAAGAAGCCATCTAGTTACTAGCTATGGACCCGTATGTCTATGGTGAACTACTCATGCATCATCGGAGAGGTCATGGTGTTGATGAAGGAGCCCTCCGTATCCGAATCCCCCCTCCGGCAGGGCACCAGAACGTGTCCCAGATGGGATCTTGCGGAGACAGAAGTTTGCGGGTGTGGAAAAGTACTTTCGAGGATCTCCTGATTTTTTGTGGAATTTTTGGGGATATATAGGCGCAAACCCTAGGGAAAAGGAGGTGTAGGGGGCCCACAAGCCTGTGGGCCGCGGCCTCCCCTGGCCGCGGGGTGAGGGCTTGTGGGGCCCCTGGGCCCCCCTGCCTTGGCTCTCAAGTCTCCTGATCTTCTTTCGTTACGGAAAAAATCTTTTCGGGTATTTTATTCCGTTTGGATTGCGTTTCGAAATCTCCTCTGAAAGGGGTCAAAAACATGGAAAAAAACAGGAACTGGCACTTGGCACTGAGTTAATAAGTTAGTCCCCAAAAAATATATAAAAGGCATGCAAAACATCCAAAGTTTGACAAGATAATAGCATGAAACCATCAAAAATTATAGATACGTTGGAGACGTATCAAGCATCCCCAAGCTTAACTCCTGCTCATCCTCGAGTAGGGAAGTGATAAAGAAGGAATTTTTGATGTGGAATGCTACCTAGCATAGTTGTTGATGGGGTTATAGTCCCACGGTAGGGTCATAGGTCTGCCCTACAGGTCCTACCCAAGGACTACCCTTCATAGAAGACAAGGCCCTTAGAAAGTTCCGACTGAACTAAGGACGCCTCCGTCATCCAGTCGGTGACGATCCACTCGGAGCATATCTAACGTACCGACTGGAATCCACTCTGTACATCGTAACCTCCCAGCAGGGCAACGGTCATACGTTTTCATACACCATCATTAGCATTTAAAGCTTACGTTACCTGTAACGTAAGCATTTACTCGCCACTATTCCACCCCTGTCCACCGGGCCATTATGAAGGGCAGCGCACTCTATATAGGCCGCCCTTCACCACTGGTACGGGGGTTGGCACTTGATCTAATCCTATAATCCACTCGACACAAAGCTCCCAAGAGCACTGAGACGTAGGGCTTTTACCTCCACCGTAGAGGGGCCTGAACTCATGCATCCTCGCCGTAGCTAAGGCTCTGCCCATACTTTCTTACCCCATACTTCTACTGTCATACTTATACCCACGACAGTTGGCGCCCACCGTGGGGCAGGCGTCTAAGCGACTTCCGGCGAGTTTGCGATTTCATCTTTTCGTCATGTCGTCCGGTGGAGATTTGTGCATGGGTCATGAGATCCTCTTCGGTGCCCTCTCCTTCATCGCCGACGATTTGGCATGGCTTCGGGATGCGCCCCTCGACGTCGAGGCGCTTCCCAGTCGCGGGGCTAGGCACTTCCGTGCAAGTTCCAGCGGTGTTTTTCTTCTCCAGCCATCGACCCCGGTGTCGATCTTCGCCTCCGTCGAGCGCCGCAACAAGCGATCCCGTCGTCCGCGGCTCCAGCGTTGGGTGAGACACGCCCAGGCGCGATAGAGCACGTCCTCTCAAGTGGCAGTGCTCGAATCGGTTGTGGTCCCGCCGCCATCCGAGTGCTTGGAGTCAGTTCCGACTGAGCTACCTTCCGAGTATCCGGGTCGCGGGCCTACAGCCAAAGTTCTCATGGCCGATTCCCATGAAAGTCCCCTCGGGACTGGTCAGAACGAGTGTGAGTTTGGAGAATCATCCGGTGCTCGTCGTCAGCACCATCGTTCTTCCAGTCGATGCACTCGCCAGAGCAACGTCGAGGTGTTCCGCACACCCATGCTCAACTTGGCTGCAGCCGCCAGGATTGCCGATTCTCTCCAGCCGACTGATTCAGAGGCTGGTAGAGGAATCGAGCAGATCCGTGCCCTGTTGCATACGGCGCAGCAGCAAAATTCGGCGGTCTCCTAGTCGCACAACAGGATCCACAACAGTTCTGTTCAAGCGAACACGCATCGGTTGGTTTTCAGTCCCGACTCTCATCAGTGACGCAGAGGGGGCAGCCGTTCCACGGACCCGAGTCGGAATCTGCTTCCCATTCGGTCTCATCCCGAAGATCGTCGCCGTTCGCGTACTCCTCCGCGGGGTGGGCCTTACGGGCCCCGGCATCACGATGATCGCCGTTCGGGCGGTGACGCGCATGATCCAAGGCCTGATGCAAGAGGGTACATCGCCCAAAAGGAGGTCGACAGAAGTCGAGCCCACCGTGATGGTCACGATAGAGACCGTCCGAGTGGAAGGAGGACCGTTGTCTCTGGTCCCGAGTGCTGCAGTCGGGCCATCCGCTCAGCTGACATCCCTCCCAACTTCCGATTGGCGACGGGAATCAGTAAGTTCACAGGAGAGTCCAAACCAGAAACTTGGTTGGACGACTACAGAGTGGCGTACAGATCAGTGGCGGAGATGACCATGTCGCCATGAAACATCTCCCACTGATGCTCGACGATTCGGCGCGAGCCTGGCTGAACCAGTTAGCTCCGTCAAGCATCTATAGTTGGGCAGATTTGGCCCGAGTCTTCATCAGGACCTTCGAGGGTACGTGCAAACGCCCTGCTGGTCTCGTAGAGCTCCAGCACTGTGTCCAGAAGCAGAACGAGGCCTTGCGCGATTTCATCCAGCGCTGGACGACCCTCTACCACACAATGGAGAACGTCACGGAGCACCAAGCAATCTGCGCCTTCAAGGCAGGCGTTCGGTACAGAGATATGTACCTGAAGTTCGGTCGGACAGGCGACATCTCCATGAGCAAGATGATGGAGATAGCCACCCGCTATGAAAATGGAGAAGAGGAGGACCGCATACGTAGCGGCAAGCGTAAGTAAGTCGCCGATGGAGATGGGAACAGCAATCAAAAGCAGAAGCAGCAAGCTCAATCCACTCCGCAGGCAGAGGCAGCAGCCGTTACAAATGCCAAGTTTAAGGGCAAGTGGAAAGCTGAGTACACCCCCAAGAAGAGGCAGTCAGGAAATTCCATCCTGGATCAACCGTGTCCAATCCACACGAAGATGGATGAAGAAGGCAATGCCATATTGCCGAAGCATACCACTCGGCAGTGTCGCCTCCTGATCCAAGAATTCAGTGAAGGACAGCCGAGTGAGAAGGACACCGAGCAGGATGATGAGGACAAGGAGGATCCATTCCCCCAAGTCCATGCAACGTTGATGATTTTTGCTGATGTGGAAAGCAAAAGTCGACTGAAGCTGGTTAACAGGGAGGTAAACATGGCAACCCCATCCACTCCCATGTTCCTCAAGTGGTCACAGACTGCGATCACCTTTGATCAGTCAGACCACCCATCACACATACCCACCCCAGGGAGACAGCCTCTGGTCGTCGACCCGATGGTGGAAGGAGTTAGGCTGCGCAAAGTCCTCATGGACGGCGGCAGTGGCTTGAACATCATGTACGCCGACACTCTCAAGGGAATGGGCATTCCGATGTCCAAACTTAGCGAGAGCAGTATGCAGTTCCACGGAGTCGTCCCAGGAAGAAAGGCCAAATCACTCGGCCAGATTGCGTTGGATGTCGTCTTCGGCTCTGACAAGAACTTCCGCAAGGAGAAGCTGACATTCGAGGTGGTAGACTTCCAGAGTGCATACCATGCGATTCTGGGCCGTCCGGCATATGCGTGTTTCATGGCCCGTCCATGTTACGTCTATTTGAAGCTGAAGATGCCCGGTCCCAAAGGTGTGATTACTGTCACAGGCAATCGGCAGCGGGCCAAGGAGTGTCTGCAGTAGGGGTCGAGGATTGCTGATCAGCAGATGGCTATACTCGAGCTGGATGAGTACAAGAAGACCGCTGACCCCGCTGACCTGATGTGTTCAAAGAAGCCAGCTTCCGATTCCGCATTCCAGTCGACGGGAGACACGAAGAAAGTCAGCATCCAACCGACGGACAACACCGCCGCCCCGACTAACATCTCCACCACCCTTGATCCAAAATAGGAAGCCGAGCTCATCCAATTCCTCCGTGAGAACTAGGACATTTTTGCATGGAAGCCTGCTGACATGCCAGGTGTACCCAGGGAGTTGGCTGAGCACCGACTGCATGTGGATCCTGCTGCTCGGCCCGTCCGAGAACGCCTGCGTCGGTCCGCCGCGCATAAGAGGAAAGCACTCGGAGAGGAGGTGGCTAAACTTTTGGCAGCCAACTTCATTCGCGAGGTACACCACTCCGAGTGGCTCGCTAATGTTGTCATGGTTCCCAAGAAGGACAAGTCTCTCCGTATGTGCATCGATTTCAAGCACCTCAATAAGGTCTGTCCGAAAGATCACTTCCCGCTCCCCCTCATTGATCAAATTGTTGATTCGACTCCGGGTTGCAAGCGCTTATCCTTCCTTGATGCCTATTCGGGCTATGATCAGATCCGTCTGTATGGTCCAGATGAATTAAAAACAGCCTTCATCACCCCATTCGGGTGTTTCTGTTACATCACTATGCCATTCGGTTTGAAGAATGCAGGAGCAACTTTTATGCGCATGATCCAAGAATGCCTCCTAGACCAGATCGGTCGAAATGTGGAGGCATATATGGATGATATCGTAGTCAAGTAACGCAAAGGTTCCAACCTGCTGACTGACTTGGTAGAAACATTCGCCAACCTACGTAGGTACGGTATCAAGCTCAACCCACCCAAGTGTTCATTCGGCGTTCCCAGCGGGAAGTTACTCGGTTTCTTCGTTTCCGAACGAGGGACCGATGTCAACCCCGAAAAGATCGGGACCATTGTCCGAATGGAACGGCCGGTAAGAGTACATGATGTTGAAAGGCTCACAGGTTGCCTAGCGGCTTTGAGAAGGTTTATCGCTCGACTCGGCGAGAAGGCGTTACCTCTGTACCGACTCATGAAGAAGTCAGATACCTTCGAGTGGACAGACAAAGCCCAAATCGCATTCGACGACCTCAAAGCCCTACTTTCCACCCAACCGGTTCTTACTGCCCCGCTCAGTAAAGAACCCCTCCTTCTGTACATCATGGCTACAAATCAAGTCGTCAGCACCGTTCTGATAGTCGAACGCGAAGAAGAAGGCAAAGCGTACAAGGTTCAGCGGCCAGTATATTATGTTTCCGAAGTCCTGACTCCTTCCAAGCAGAGGTATCCCCATTATCAGAAGCCTATTTATGGGATCTACATGACTGCAAAGAAGGTGGCTCATTATTTCCATGACCACTCGGTATCTGATGCTCCGTTATTGGAGATTCTCCACAATCGGGACGCATCAGACCGAGTGGCAAAGTGGGCAATGGAGATGCTATTCTGCGACCTCAAGTTCGAAGCCAAGAAAGCTATAAAGTCTCAAGCTCTTGCCGACTTCATAGTAGAATGGGTAGAACAACACCAACCGACTCACATCTACTCGGCTCATTGGACCATGTTCTTCGATGGGTCCAAGATGTTGAATGGCTCCGGCGCCGGTGTAGTGCTCATATCCCCAAAAGGTGATAAACTCAAGTATGTGTTGCAGATCCATTTTGATTCTTACAACAACGAAGCAGAGTACGAAGCTCTCCTTTACGGGTTGCGCATGGCCATCACCCTCGGCGTCCGTCGCCTGATGGTCTATGGCGACTCAGATCTAGTGGTCAATCAAGTAATGAAGGAATGGGATGTAAGGAACCCCACCATGACTGCATACTGCAACGCAGTAAGGAAGCTCGAGAAGATGTTCGAGGGTCTGGAACTTCACCATGTTCCCCGACTGAAAAACCAAGCAGCAGATGAACTGGCAAAACTTGGATCCACTCGGAGACCGGTACCAAGTGATGTCTGCCTCGAGCAACTACACCTCCCCTCGGTAAAAGAAGATCCTTTTACAGAGGAACCAGTATAACCGAAGAGCTCAACAGATCAGACTGAAGTCGAGGTCCCCGCTGTGGTTGATTTGATCATGGAGATTCTAGCTGTCATTCCCAAATGGACTGTGCCGTTCAGTGCGTACATCCTGAGGCAAGAGTTACCAGAAGACGAAGTCCAAGCTAGGCAGATCGTTCGCAGGTCGAAGTCCTTCACCGTCATTGATGACAAGTTGTACAGGGAAAGTGTTTCAGGCATCCTTCAGCGGTGTATCTCTCCTGAAGAGGGGCAGTTAATCTTGGAAGAAATTCATTCAGGAACCTGCGGCCATCGTGCCTCTTCAAGAGCAATTGTCGCCAAAGCATTCAGAGCTGGTTTGTTCTAGTTGCAGGCGAATGAAATGGCAAAAGATATGGTCGACCGTTGCGCAGGTTGTCAGTTTTATTCAAACAAGTCCCACAAACCAACGTCTGCGCTGAAGACAATTCCTCTTGCTTGGCCATTCGCCGTGTGGGGATTGGATACAGTCGGACCATTCAGATCAGGCCAAGGAGGATTCACTCATCTGCTGGTAGCAGTCGACAAGTTTACCAAGTGGATTGAAGCCAAGCCTATCAAGAAGCTTGACGCCCTTACGACCATCAAATTTATTAGAGACATCATAGCCAGATACGGGGTTCCGCACAGCATAATCACCAACAATGGCACAAACTTTGACTCGGACAGGTTCAAAGGTTTTTGCACATGCCAAGGTATCCGAGTGGATTTTGCATCCGTGGCACACCCCCAAACAACCGGGCAAGCAGAGCGGGCGAATGGACTCATTCTTCAAGGGTTGAAGCCTCGACTCCTGCGAGAAGTTGGACATGCCGCCGGCGCATGGGTCACCGAGCTGCCTTCGGTGCCGTTGGGCCTCCGCACAACTCCGAATAGATCGACATGGCGATCCCCGTTTTTCCTTGTTTATGGAGCAGAGGCAGTCCTTCCGAGTGACTTGCTTCACAACTCTCCACGAGTCAAACTCTTCTCCGAAGCCGAAGCAGAGCAAGCCAGGCAAGACGGAGTGGACCTTCTAGAAGAAGAGCGCGAGATGGCACTGATTCGTTCAACAATTTATCAACAAGATTTGCGGCGATTTCACGCGCGGCACGTCAGGAGCCGCACGTTCCAAGGAGGCGACCTGGTGCTCCGAGTGGATCAGCAGAGACCACACAAGTTGGCTCCCGCCTGGGAAGGACTGTTCATCATTTCTAAGGTGCTGAACAACGGAGTGTATCGACTCTACAACCTCGAAAGGAAACGGACGAGCCGCGAGCATGGAACGGAGATCTACTGAAGCGCTTCTACACATAACCGCCGACGGAGACAATGTAAAGAACAAGTATCATCGAAGTAATACAAAGCAGATTGATTCCTTGCCGATTCAAAATTCTTCCGCGTTTGCAGACTCTGGTCTAAAAAAACTAACTCCGAGTGTGCACTAAAAGTCACACTCAGGGACTTAGCTGCAACCCAGAGTCTCCTAAGTAAAAAGCTTCCTCCGAGTGTATACTCGAGATACACTCGGAGGCTTAGCAGACCCTCACTGAGGCTCGTGTGGATGTGAAGACAACTGACAACTACACGAGTGACAACTCGCTCCGAGTGTGCACGAAAATTCACACTCGGGGACTTAGCCGCGACCCAGAGTCGCCTAAGTAAAAACTCGCTCCGAGTGTGCATGAAAAATCACACTCGGAGACTTAGTTGCGACACAGAGTCGCCTAAGTACAAACTCGCTCCGAGTGTGCACTAAAAGTCACACTCGGAGACTTAGCTGCGACCCAGAGTCGCCTAAGTACAAACTCGCTCCGGGTGTGCGCTAAAAGTCACACTCGGAGACTTAGCTGCGACCCAGAATCGCCTAAGTAAAAAACTAACTCCGAGTGTGCACTAAAAGTCACACTCGGGGACTTAGCTGCGACCAGAGTCGCCTAAGTAAAAAAGCTTCCTCCGAGTGTATACTCGAGATACACTCGGAGGCTTAGCAGACCCTCATTGAGGCTCATGTGGATGTGAAGACAAATGACAACTACATGAGTAACAACTTGTAAGTGCATCTAGTGCCCCTTAGTGATTTTGGTGGTTTGAAGACTTATAGGTTAAGTATCTAATGTGTTTATAAGTGTACACAGGATCTATAAGTCATTGAGGAGTTTGAGATATTTGAAGAATATCGACCCCTAAAAATGTATATCTTCAGTTGAAGAAATTGGTCTGAAGCTGAAGAAATGAATCGCGAGGAATCTGCAAAGAAATTGATATTCCTCATGAAGATATTGATATTGAGAAGATCGGTGGTTCCTGAAGAAAATCTTTCTGAAGAAATTGATGCGTGAAGATTTACGTTTTCTGTTTTACTTTCTTTGCAATTGATGAATAGGAACACCGTACTGTTAAAGGGGGTCAAAGTAACACTATGGAATGGATTTCCTCATGATGCTCAACCCAAGCCAAATCCTACCAAAAGCCTCAAGTGAGGAATATGAGTGACATGAGGACTCTCACAGTTGAGGTCCCGACCGTTTCGATAACCACGCCAAGTCACTGGTCTTATCCACTCCAACGGTCATATTATTTAAGGGCATTAGTGTCAAATCATGTCGGGATGCTCCCAGGCTATAAATAGCCGCCCCCCACAACCACTAGCTGGTTGGCTGCTCCGTTAGAAACTGACACTTGTCATAAGAGCAACCCAAATTCCTCAGAGCCTTCGAGAGTAAATCATCAGTGAGGAATTACACCACCCACCGAAACCACAAACCAAACATAGTGATTGAGCATCACTGAAGAAGTTGTTCTTGTGTGGGACTGAAGCCTTTTACCTTTGAGGATTGTGCATCCTCCAGACGGTTAGGCGTCATGGTCTAGAGCAATCCAGCAGTCAATTGTGAATCGCCGGGTGACCGAGTATGTGAGGGTTTGGAAGTCTGCCCTGAAGACTTACCACGAGTGTTGGGCGAGGACTGTGTGTCCTTAGCTCAAGGAGAATACGGTAGGGACTGTGTGTCCCGGGACTGGGTGTCCTTTGGTTTCAATAGCAAGCCGCTCCAAACCAGATGTACAACTGTCACAGCAGTTGGAACTGGGTCATCAACAACAGTCTTCACCAAGAATCGGGTTCTAATTCCTCAACTCTTTACATTCTCTGTATTATGTGTTGATGACATTCACTATGACTGTTTGAAGAATTTGCTGAAGAGTTTTTCTGAATTTCCTCAACCCCAAATTCTTCACTTGAGTTAATCATCATATGTATTCTGCGTGCCTGCTTACTGTGCAATCTGTTTTCACAATCTTCACTTTGTAATACTGCTGTTGTAAACGTTTGCACGACTGATCCTTAACTGTTTCCGCTGTAAGTTAGTCATCAGTGAGGAATTTCCTCAAAAGGAATTTCCTCAGTGATGAAATTCTAAAAATCTCCTATTCACCCCCCCTCTAGTCGACATAACGCACTTTCAATTGGTATTAGAGCAACGTACTCCCTTGTTCTGTGTGATTTTGGTTTAACCACCTGGAGTTTTAGTTATGTCGACTGCAGGCATGTTTAAGGTGACTGCAGCATGTCCTACCTATGAAGGAAAGAACTTTCCCTTCCGGAAGAACAAAATGCAAATGCATTTACAAGCTATTGATAATGATCTCTGGTATATTGTGGAAAATGGAGTCCCCATCATCTGTGTGAGTGTCACTGCAGCTGATGTGAAGAAATTCAAGCAACTCGATTCTCAAGCGAAGAACATCATCTGTGGTCATCTGAGCCCTGGCCAGTTTGGAAGAGTAAGTGCCTTGGGCTCTGCAACACTGATCTGGGAGAGACTGTGCAAGGTAAATGAAGGAGTATCAACCCAATGTGACTCTTGTGTTGATATTCTTCGCAATCTCTTCAATCGCTTCAAAAGACATGACAATGAAAGCTGCCAAGACACCTTTGATCGCCTCACTGACATATCAAATGAACTGCAAGCACTGGGAGCTCGAGACATCACTGATCATGAAGTTGTGAAGAAACTGCTGAGATCCTTAGATTCTTCACTTGACACTCTAGTTCTGATGATTCAAGAAAGACCAGACTACAAGATGCTAGATCCAGCTGATATCCTCGAAAGGCTAAATACTCATGAATTCCAGCTAGAAGAAAAGAGAGATCTATATGGACAAAGCTATTCCAGACCACGTGCACTGAAGGCAAGAGGATTTTCCTCATCTGAAGAAGAAGACACAGATGACAGCAGTTGTGACCCTGAAGAATATGGTCAGGAGCTTGCAATGCTTGTGAGGAAATTTCAGAGATTTACACGACGAGGCCAGTTTGGTAAATCATCAAGAAGAAACATGAGGAAATCAGAATCTGCATTAGAGGACTACAAGAAACGGACCTGTCACAAGTGCAAGAAATCAGGTCATTACATTGCCGATTGTCCCCGCTGGGGAAAGGAATCAAAGAAGAAGAAATACAAGGATGACAGTTCTGATGACTCAAAGAAGAAGAAGAAATCTTCAAAATCCTCATCTTCAAAGTCCTCCTCACACAAGAAGACTAGCTTCAGAAAGGCTCGGGCACTTATTGGCAAGGAAATGGATTCCGAGGCAGAATCAGAGGAATGTGATGAAGAAGAAGGCTCTGGAGAAGACTCAGAATCCGTACAGGCTAGTCTTGCACTAGCAACCAATTTCGTCAGCAAGTCAATCTTCAATCTTGAAGAAAATGATTGCACCATCCATACTGATGACTATGCTGATGACTTCGCTCCAACCTATTGCTTCATGGCAAAAGTTCAAAGGTATCAAATAATGCCTCCTCCTCCGATTCAAGTGACTCTGACATGATGATTACAAAAAACCCAGTTACAGTAAACTTGCCATCATTGCCACTAAACAACAAACTGCTCTGGAAAAGCTTCAAAAACTGCTAGACAAAAGTGATGATCTGTTGAATGCTGAAATGAATCTTAATCAAATCCTCGCTGATGACATGAAAAATCTTCAGTCTAGATTTGATAATCTTCTGGATAGTCATGATACACTCCTCACTGATCATGAGAAGCTTTCCTACGAATTCCTTCAAAGAAAGCTTGATCTTGAGAAGCTGAGGATGTCTCATGATGATCTTCGTATGGAAAATGATTCATTACTAGCTCAACAGATTAGCGCTAGTCAAGTTGAATTTATTCCTCCATGCCTTAAATGCATTGAACGTGAAACTGCTAATTCCTCACCAGAAACATCAAATGCTAGAAATTCTTCAACTGCACCTGCTATGTCTATTTCCTCACTTGAGAAAAACACAAATGTTACTGATGAAAATGCAGGGTTGAAGGAATTGTACGTGACACGCATGTACAAAAGCCTCAAAGGACACCAAACCCTTTGTGATGTGCTCAAAACGCAGATCTTGAACAGGAACCCGAGGAAAGAAGGAATTGCCTTTGAGAGGAAATTGAATGCTGATGGATCTTATTGAAAAACCTGAGCAGTATCCCAAAACCTCATGGGTTGCTGCTACTGGGCCTCCTTTTGATCCATCTAATCTAACTGGCTTCTCATGTGAATTATCCTATTCCTCGGATGAGTCATTTGATTCCAACTATAAACTGTTCAAAAATCAATCTGGTGAAGTATTTGCTCGATATGTTGGAACTAACTGCAGGAATGGCCCTCCTCTCAGGAAAATCTGGGTTCCCAAAAGTTGTCTTGAAAATCTTCAAGTGAATGTCCTCATGACATCACCTCTGAAGAATCTGAACCCCAGATCAAATTCCTCAGGAGGACCAAAGTCTTCAAGAGGCTCAAAATTCTCAACTGGTCAAAACTATGCTCGTACCCGTGCTTATGCGTCTAACATGCAGGGAAACTACAAGGAATATGATTATGAGCACTACTCCTCAAATCATTATGTTCATAAATCCTCAAACCAGTTCTCTGCATACTCATATGAGTTCTTTAACCCCCCTACTGTTAAGAGAAGTGCATTAGCTTCAATGCCACCTTTCTCATATGGTGCTCGCAGGATGATGAACGCTTTGCCACCCCTTCAGATGTGGGTGGTGAAGAAATCAAACTAATCACTTCTGCAGATCAGGTCTCAAGATGAAAATCATCATTTGAAGAATTTGCTGGAGACCTGAGGAAATGCTTGATAGGACGCAAGCTAATGATTGATGAAATAGAAATATTTCACACGTCCTTACATTTCTGTTATGATGAAATCACTGAACTGATGAAATTAGTATCATATTCTTCAAATCTGAAGCATATGAGATGGTAAGCTGTACTAATTCATCTGCAGGATGACAAACCCAAAAATACTGAGTGGGTTCTCGATAGTGGCTGCACACGTCACATGACTCGTGATAAAAGCCTACTGATGAATATGCCACTAACTCCATCACCTCTGAAGCAAATCACATATGCTGATAAAGGTAAAAGCAAGGTATTGGGACTTGGCAAAGTACCTATTTCCAAGGATAGGCATATGGACAAAGTGATGCTTGTTGAATCCCTTGGTTTTAACCTCATGTCAGTCTCGATGCTTTGTGATCTTGATATGATTGTTATATTTGGTAGATATAGATGTGTAGTCATCATGGAATCTGACAGATCCAAAGTCTTCGAAGGTGTAAGAAGAGGGGATTTGTGCATTGCTCACTTCTCTACAGGTCCTCAACCAGCCACTTGCTTACTAGCAAAAACCTCAGAAGGATGGTTGTGGCACCGAAGACTAGGTGATGCAGGCATGAGGAATTTGCACACGCTTGCAAAGAAGAAGCATGTCATTGGCATCGAATCAGTCAAATTCCTCAAGGACCATCTCTGCGGTGCTTGTGAATCTGGGAAAATGACAAGATCCAAGCATCCTTCTAAAACCATCATGACTACTACACGTCCATTCGAATTGCTTCATATGGATTTATTTGGACCTACTCACTATGCCACACTAACCAATGCAGCATCTCTATATGGCTTTGTCATAGTTGATGATTATTCCAGATACACTTGGGTGCATATTATAGTGTATAAAACTGAAGTGCAGGAAATCTTCAAATGATTTTCTTCAAGGGCCTCAACGAACTTCGGCATCAAGATCAAACATATCAGGAGTGATAATGGAACCGAGTTCAAAAACACTGGTCTTGATGATTATCTTGATGAACTTGGTATTACTCACGAATTGTCTGCTCCTTATACTCCTCAGCAGAATGGTGTCGTCGAAAGAAAGAACAGGACTCTGGTTGAAATGGCAAGAACTATGCTTGAAGAATATCAGACTCCTCGTCGCTTCTGGCCTGAAGCAATCAACACTGCATGTCATATCATCAACAGGGTATATCTTCACAAATTCCTCAAGAAAACCTCATATGAACTCCTCACTGACAAGAAACGCAATGTAAGTTATTTCAAAGTCTTCGGTGTAAAATGCTGGATTAGAGATCCTCATCATAGCTCAAAATTTGCACCTAAGGCACATGAAGGTTTTATGCTCGGTTAAGGAAAGGACTCGCACACCTACAGAGTCTTCAACAACTATCACAACAAAGTTGTTGAGACTGTAGATGTGCGGTTCGATGAAACTAATGGCTCGCAAAGAGAGCAATTGCCTTCTGATCCAGATAAGCTGTCTCCTGAGGAAGCAATAAAGTTTAAGCCTACTGAAGACATTGTCCCCACTGAGGAAATTGGTGAAGAAACGATCCCCATCGCTGATGAAAACCAAGAAGATGCTCCTGAGGAAATTGCAACAGCACCACTTCCTCAGCCCAGACAAAATCCTCAACCAGCACATCCGAGGATTGCAAATGAAGTAGAACTTGACAAAATCCTTAACGACATCAACGCGCCAGGTCCTCTCACTCGCTAAAAAGCTTCACACTTAGTTAACTTTTGTGGGCATTTTTCCTTTGTATCCATCACAGAACCCTCAAAAGTAGCTGAGGCTTTTCTGGAACCGGATTAGATCCAAGCCATGCAAGATGAACTTCTTCAATTCAAGCTGAATGATGTATGGGAGCTCGTCAAACGACCAGATCCTCGCAAGCATAACATCATCGGCACCAAGTGGATTTTCCGAAACAAGCAAGATGAGGACGGTCAAGTGGTGAGGAACAAGGCACGACTTGTAGCCCAAGGCTACACCTAGGTTGAAGGAATAGATTTCGATGAAACTTTTGCACCTGTTGCTAGACTTGAAGCTATTCGAATTCTACTTGCTTATGCTAATCATCATAACATCACCTTATATCAAATGGATGTGAAAAGTGCATTCCTCAATGGTAAGCTTGAGGAAGAAGTATATGTTGCTCAGCCCCCAGGTTTTGAGGATCCAAAGAATCCAAACAAAGTCTTCAGACTCAAAAAGGCTCTGTATGGCCTCAAGCAAGCCCCTCGGGCATGGTAAAATACATTGAAGGAATTCCTCATGAAGAAAGGCTTCAAACCTGGTTCACTTGATCCAACTCTTTTCACAAAATCTTATGATAATGAGCTGTTTGTATGTCAAATATATGTTGATGATATCATATTTGGCTATACTGACAAAAGATACAGTGATGAATTTGCCTACATGATGAGTGAAGAATATCAGATGTCCATCATGGGGGAGCTAAAATTCTTCTTAGGTCTTCAAATTCGTCAACAAAGCAATGGAATCTTCATATCACAGGAGAAATACCTCAAGGATGTTCTGAGGAAATTCGACATGCACGAATACAAAGGTGCCAAGACTCCAATGCCTACCAACGGTCACCTCGGCACTGATGAAAATGGTAAAGATTTCGATCAGCAGGTATACCGTTCTATGATTGGCTCTTTATTGTATCTATGTGCATCTAGGCCAGATATAATGCTTAGTGTTTGCATGTGTGCACGTTTTCAAGGAAAAATGAAGGAATCACACCATAAGGCTGTGAAACATATTCTTCGGTACTTAGCTCACACACCAACACTAGGATTGTGGTATCCCAAGGGCTCCAATCTTCATCTGGTAGGGTATTCTGATTCAGACCATGCTGGTGACCGTGTGGATCGCAAGTCAACTTCTGGCACATGCCATTTCCTCGGAAGATCACTAGTTTGCTGGTCCTCAAAGAAGCAGAACTGCGTATCACTCTCCACTGCCGAAGCTGAGTACATTGCTGCTGGTTATTGTTGTGCTCAATTACTATGGATGAAGCAAACCCTCAAGGACTACGACATCAACATGAAGAATGTGCCTCTCTACTGTGACAATGAGAGTGCTAACAAGATTGCCTACAACCCAGTGCAGCACTCGAAGACCAAGCACATCCAGATTCGTCATCATTTTCTTCAGGACCATGTCCTCAAGGGCAATATCCTCATCGACCATGTGAAGACTGATGATCAATTTGCTGATATCTTCACTAAGCCCTTGGATGAGAAAAGGTTTTGCAAGTTGCGGTGTGAGCTAAATATCTTAGAGTCTTGAAATGTTTTGTAAAAACATGCACACATCCTAACACTTATGCAAAGTTGATGACTTAGATGTGCAGCACATGATGAAACGATTTTCTTCAACTAATGAAGAAAGTCACTCTGAATGTGAAGAAATTAACGAAGAAATTGATTCTCACGGCCCTACGACAATTGTACGCGGCGTCTGTAATCAACATTCTTATATGGTGGGTAACGCCACCGCCCAATGTGAAATTCCTCAAGTTGATTTTCTTCAAATGATCAATTACCTCACAATGCATTTTTTCTTCAAAATAGTTATTCTTAATTGTGATGATCTAATACAAAATCTTCAAAAACACTTGATTATTTTCATTTGCCTAGGTAGACTGTGATTTCTAGTCCTCAACAGCATTCACTTATTGCTATTTCTTCAAGTTGATGTTTCTGCTAAGTGAATGTGATCGGACCCTACTTTCCCTCTATGCTATACTTATCCAGTCTATTCAATTCTTCATATGCGTTCTACTTGAAACTTTGTTCAAAATCCTCACTTCATCCTTGTCAATTGATGATTTTGTAACGAAAATCCTCAAATCTTCAAAAATTGTTTTCTTTAAAAAGAACAGTAACTAAACCGCACTTCCCACGATCGGATAACCACGATCTCCACTATCTCCACCGCATCGTACGGGAGCTACACGTGTCCTGCGGAGACGTAGAGGCAAGGGCTATTTGGTCCGAAACTTTCGCGCCAAACAGTAACTTTCGGGCCATAAATAGGTCCTTATCCCCCTCGATATCTTCTTCTTCGCCTCACCGCTCTCCTGCCATCACACTCTTCATCGAACCCTAGCGCCACCGCTGGTTGTCTTGTCGCCGGCAAGGAAGAGCTTCACTGCCTCAACCTTTTCGCCGCCAGGATCACGCCGGAGTCGGAACATCTACGTCCGCCGCCGCCGTAGACGCCCTCTGCTGCCAAGTTAGGGTGCATTGGACACTCGACCGAAGAGCCTCTCCAACACCACCTTTTGTGTTCTTCGCTCGCACCTTCTAGGGTAAATATACTCCATTTTTACAGCAGATTAGATCTAAAATTTTACCTCTCCCATGTGAAATCTGTTTTTCCTCAAGATACGATGCGCACATGATTCCTCAAACACTATCTATCACCACAATCCTTGATGAACTAGCTAAGCATCTAAGATTTTCACGAGATTCCTCAATTGTGCAAATTTTCGGATCTGTACAACACTGGAACCCAAGAACAGTATGCTTAGGCAAATTCCTCAACCACTGGTTATATTCCTCAAATTGTCAAACTTTTTCATTTTCTTCTTATCTGAGAACGCATATGACCTCTCCAAATTCCTCGCAACTATAATTTGTTCACTGGTACACACATGTCAGCTGATGAATCTCTCGGTTCTCATCACATTAACTCATTTGCAGCTTTTCTGGAAGAAACTCTTCAAGGCTCATCAGAATCCTCAAGAGTTCAAAATCATCAGCAAATTCCTCGTCTGAAGAAAATGGAGGAAGAGATGAAACAGAAGGGAGGAAAGAAACTGGAGCAGAACACAACTGCTGATATTCCTGATGACATATACTTGGACTATTGTACGCCTGATGAAGAACCTGAGACAATGGCCAAGAGAAAGATTAGGCTGCAGAAAATTGAACGCAGATGGGCAAAGGAATGGAAGGAGTACAGGTTTGTGACTCCAAAATATGCGAAGAAATTTGCTTTGAAGCCTCCTGGCAGAAGGGCCCCACTTGAGGATCATCAAGTAGCACATCCCTCAAGTCTTATGACACTTGATGACTACCCAGATGAAAAAGAAAGGCATCTGTCCAAGCTCAAGAAGCAAGCTGAAACAGCAGTGAAGAAATTCAATGAATCCTCAGCTGCTGCCTCCGGTGCTGCTCATTCCTCAGCAGCAGTAACTTCAGGCTCAGAGATTCCTCAAAACCAGTCTGCGCCAACAAAGCCAAAGGCTCCAAAGGCTCAAGAGAAGTCTGCACAGGCTTCTGTCACAAAACCCTCAGCTCCAAAACCCTCAGCTCCAAAACCCTCGGTTCCAAAACCGTCAACACCAAAACCATGAGCGCCAAAACCCTCAGCACCCATCTCATCTACACCAAACTCCTCAGCTCCACCTCCAAAGCCAGTACAGAAGAAAGTCGTGAAGACTATGACAGCCAGCTCCAGCTCCTCACTCCCAGTTGCAACTAGCTCGGAGACAAAGTCTTCAACACCACTTGTGAAGACTTTGGCAACTACTGAACGTGCACCTCTGCCAAGCCCCAGGAAAATCATCACAGTCCCGTCTGCATCAGAGGGAAGTGATGAGTATGATGATGAAACCCTGCAAGCCATCATCAAAAACAAGCAAGAACGGGTAGCACAAGCATCAGGCAGTGCTATTCCTCTGGCCATGGACCCCAAGGTCCTCCTCGACTTCATCAATGTATGGTATGAGGACCCAAACACACCCATTGATCATTTGAAACTTCCTCCTGGCATCAGCCACATGGTGGCCACCTTCATAAACGAAGCCAAGTGGAAGGAACAGAAGGCCAAGCAGGCAAAGATTGCAAAGGCCAAAAAGGAGAAATTCCTCAGGTAAAATCTCCTCAAGCTGACTCCTGAAGCACTGGTGTCAACCCAGGCAGAGCTCCAAGTCTTGACTGACAAGTGTGACAAACTGTCAGACCGCAAAGGCATCAAATGCAATTTCATCAAGCTAGCCACTAGTGCTGTTGATGACTACAACAAACGACACCCACCACCAGCACCAACTCCTCAGCCCCTGGTTGAGCAGCCAGAAGATGTATCTCCTGATGAGGAGGAAATTCCTCACGCTGAGGAACAACACCAAGAGCACCGTGCTGATGAGCCGGCCATTGAAGAAATCATCACCGAGACCGCTCCTGATGAAACTGCAACCCCTAATACAACTGCTCCTGATTCAGCCGCTTCATCAAAGCAGGCTGATGACTCTGTTCCAACTGGTTCCTCACTACCAGCTGAAGAATCTGCAGAAAGAACACCTTCACCAAAAGCTTCAAAGGTGAAGAAGATAATTCCGTCTGCATCAGACGCGAAAAAGACAAGAGCTGCTGAGAAGGAAGCAAAGAAGAGAAAAGCTTCCTCAGCAGAAGAAAATATAGAGGCAAAGCGCCTCAAGGAAACTGAAGAAACTGCCCCTCTGGATCCGGTGCCTCTAAATGTTGCACCTTCATATGAAAATGGTCGTCATTGGTGACCAAACTACAAGGGCAGATGAGGAAATGAAGGATGCTGCCTCTGAGGAGCATACTGATGAGGAAATCCAGATTGATGACAGTCCTCAACCTCATATTCCTCAGACAGAGACTACTCAAGCTTCAACTGCAGCAGCTGATGAATCTGCTTCTGCAACAAAGCCAGCTGAAGAAGAACAAGCTGGTGAAAATGCACAGTCTGAGCAGGCTCCTCACTCAGAACAGGCTGATCAAACTCCTCAAGTTGAGAAGGAAGCAGAAATTCCTCCGCCTGAAGCTCAGCCCAAGCAAGAAATACCAGCTGATGAAATTCCTCAACCTGAGGAAACTGCTGAAGAAAATGTTCCCGCCCCTGACAATGACTTCATTGTGCTCAACCCAGAGACTGCCATGGTTGTTTCCCCTCCCATTCCTCAGCACAATATCAAGCCAGTTCAGTGCCAGCCATTCTCGAAGCGGCCAAAGTTTCAGAAAGAAAATTTCTTTGAGGAACGCATGTATTTCATCGGAGAGAATCCCTATGACAAGCCTCAAATGAGGGATCTAAAGTTTTGGACAAGGACTCAGATGAACTACTATGCTTCTGTGCTTTGTGGACGCAACAAGATATTCCAGCACAGGCACATTCCTCATGCTGAGCTTGAAGAAATTCCCTGCATGGAACCAGTCCTCAGTGTACTCCACGATGCAGGTTTGCTCCCTATGTGCTCAGATATATCAGACTGGAATAGTGAACTTATTCTTCAGTTCTATGCAACTCTGCACATCTCGGGCAACGCTGATGACATCAACACTTGGGTGTTCGACTGGATGACCCAAAACACTCACTACAAGGCTCTAGCGTCTGAACTCCTCAGAGAACTGCCCGTACCAATTCCTTCAGACGGGGCAGTGAAACTTTATGGTGAGCGTGAGCTGCCAAATGGAATGATGGAAGTCCTCATGAAGCCTTTGGCTGCAGGAAAACCCTCAAGAACCACATTCCTCATCCATGAGCTCAAGTACACACCCCGGTTTGTCTACCGCATTCTCTGCAGTGTGCTCGCGCCAATAAAAGGCCATGACGATGAAGAAGATGTTGTCAGCCTCATGAAGAATATCCTCTTCAACATCATTCACGGTATTCCTATGAATATCCATGATTTCTTCTTGAGGACTTTGGCTGACAATGCAATGTGCCCCTATGATCACAAAATTTATGCACCACGGATCATGAGATTCCTCAGGACAAGGACAGACATCAACTTCCACGCTGATTTCCAAAACCATGTTGGTTATATGCCTCCTATTCGGGTCAACAACAAGACTTTCGAGCCCATTGAGGGAAAAGGAAAGTCCGTGATTGACGAAGGTAGTAGGCCCCTTGATGGCCAGTTTAAAGAACCAGACGCTTATTCTTCATGGGACGATACTGAGACTCGTCCACCCAGCCCTGTTCCTCCTCGCGTGCTAACCACCAGAGAGCTTCTCCTCAGTCTTCATCAGAAGGTGGATCACAACCACAAATGGGTCAAACGCCAGTTTGGTGCCATTCTGAAAACCCTCACTGAAACCCAGAACTCGGTGAAGATTAATCATCACTATCTGCATGAGGTTTTCGATCGCACCTGGGCTACACTTGCACATCTGAAGACCCAGACTGAGCTTGAAGAAATGAACTTTGAGCAGGACTTTGACTGGTCGTGGCCTCCCAAGAAGAAGTTCAGGCCCATTCCAGTGCCAGATCTTGAAGATAGCTCCTTCTCGTCATTCCGCACCGCCGAATCTGATGAGGAACAACTCGACACCGCAACAGGCCCAAGGAAGAAGACTACACCCAAGAAGCATCAAGGATCTTCATCAACCGCCAAGAAATGAAGTCTTCACGGGCGTTAGTCCTCAGTTTGTCCCTTTTGGTCACTTGATGACAAAGGGGGAGAAACTTGAGAGTTAGTCTTCAAACGGGATTTATTTTTGGGGCTTATGAACTATATTTAAGTTACAAACTCTTGGCTCTTCTGAAGTTTTTATGTAATGAGTTGTAACTTAAGCCCGATGGTACTCTGACGCTTTTTGAACATTTTTCTTCGCATGCTTATTCCTCAAGTTTTAATGCACGCATGCTGGAATTCGTAAGATACCATTTACCATCATGCATCTTCATTTTCTTCATATGATATGTTATATGTATGCATGATTTACAAGATTCAGGGGGAGATCTCCATGATATAAATCATCAATGTGCATATGCTACAAAAGCAAAATCCTCAAGGTATGCACATCTTCAGGGGGAGTCTCTGTGAATCTTGTCTTCAAATTCCTCAATTGAGTATTTACACTTCACATTTTTATTCCCTATTGAAGACTTAACCTAATTGTCATCAACCACCAAAAAGGGGGAGATTGTAAGTGCATCTAGTACCCCTTAGTGATTTTGGTGGTTTGAAGACTTATAGGTTAAGTATCTAATGTGTTTATAAGTGTACACAGGATCTATAAGTTATTGAGGAGTTTGAGATATTTGAAGAATATCGACCCCTAAAAATGTATATCTTCAGTTGAAGAAATTGGTCTGAAGCTGAAGAAATGAATCGTGAGGAATCTGCGATGAAATTGATATTCCTCATGAAGATATTGATATTGATAAGATCGGTGGTTCTTGAAGAAAATCTTTCTCAAGAAATTGAAGCGTGAAGATTTACGTTTTCTGTTTTACTTTCTTTGCAATTGATGAATAGGAACACCGTACTGTTAAAGGGGTCAAAGTAACACTATGGAATGGATTTCCTCATGATGCTCAACGCAAGCCAAATCCTACCAAAAGCCTCAAGTGAGGAATATGAGTGACATGAGGACTCTCACAGTTGAGGGTCCCGACCGTTTCGATAACCACGCCAAGTCACTGGTCTTATCCACTCCAACGGTCATATTATTTAAGGGCATTAGTGTCAAATCATGTCGGGATGCTCCCAGGCTATAAATAGCCGCCCCCCACAACCACTAGCTGGTTGGCTGCTCCGTTAGAAACTGACACTTGTCATAAGAGCAACCCAAATTCCTCAGAGCCTTCGAGAGTAAATCATCAGTGAGGAAATACACCACCCACCGAAACCACAAACCAAACCTAGTGATTGAGCATCACTGAAGAAGTTGTTCCTGTGTGGAACTGAAGCCTTTTACCTTTGAGGACTGTGCATCCTCCAGACGGTTAGGCGTCATGGTCTACAGCAATCCAGCAGTCAATTGTGGATCGCCGGGTGATCGAGTTTGTGAGGGTTTGGAAGTCTGCCCTGAAGACTTACCACGAGTGTTGGGCGAGGACTGTGTGTCCTTAGCTCAAGGAGAATACGGTAGGGACTGTGTGTCCCGGGACTGGGTGTCCTTTGGTTTCAATACCAAGCCGCTCCAAACCAGATGTACAACTGTCACAGCAGTTGGAACTAGGTCATCAACAACAGTCTTCACCAAGAATCGGGTTCTAATTCCTCAACTCTGATGACATTCACTGTGACTGTTTGAAGAATTTGCTGAAGACTTTCTCTGAATTTCCTCAACCCCAAATTCTTCACTTGAGTTAATCATCATCTGTATTCTGCGTGCCTGCTTACTGTGCAATTTGTTTTCACAATCTTCACTCTGTAATACTACTGTTGTGAACGTTTGCACGACTGATCCTTAACTGTTTCCGCTGTAAGTTAGTCATCAGTACGGAATTTCCTCAAAAGGAATTTCCTCAGTGATGAAATTCTAAAAATCTCCTATTCACCCCCCTCTAGTCGATATAACGCACTTTCACAACTCGCTCCGAGTGTGCACGAAAAGTCACACTCGGTGACTTAGCTGCGACCCAGAGTCGCCTAAGTAAACAACTCGCTCCGAGTGCGCACTAACAGTCACACTCGGGGACTTAGCTACGACCCAGAGTCGCCTAAGTAAACAACTCGCTCCGAGTGCGCACTAAGAGTCACACTCGGGGACTTAGCTGCGACCCAGAGTCACCTAAGTAAAAACTCGCTCCGAGTGTGCACCAAAAGTCACACTCGGGGACTTAGCCATGACCCAGAGTCGCCTAAGTAAAAACTCGCTCCGAGTGTGCACCAAAAGTCACACTCGGAGACTTAGCTGCGAACCAGAGTCGCCTAAGTAAAGAGCTTCCTCCGAGTGGGCACTCGAGATACACTCGGAGGCTTAGCAGACCCTCATTGACGCTCATGTGGATGTGAAGACAACTGACAACTACATGCTCCGCATGGTTTCCATTGGCTTCACCAAGAGACGCCCAAACAAAAACCACGAGCCAAAATCGTGTCAAAAAAGAACTCAGCGAAAGAAGAGCAAAAGATCCGATTCGAATTCAAGTTGGATCTACGATCAATCGGCTCGGTGTGAATCAAGTTTATCCACACCGAACCACGAATGTGCCGGCCAACAGCAGTGGCCAAAGTTTAATACAGATTCCACTCGGCATACCGAGGTAAATGTGCGTTCAGCATAAAGTTTATCAAGCGTCGCCGGGACTGGTAGGCTCCACAAAGGCGTCGAGGTCGATCCAGTCTGCAATCCGAGTGGCTGTGTCGAGGAAGGTCTCCATGAAATCTTCGAATCGAAGCTTCTTGGTGTTGGCGACCTGCAACGTCTTCAGCTTGTCTTCATGGGCTTCCTTGCAGTGCACTCGGACCAGAGACAGCGCCACGTCCGCACCACACCGAGCGGCAGACTTCTCCCATGCCTGCACTCTGCTTGGGACGTCCTCCAGTCGGGTTATCAACCCCTCTATCTCGCTTCGGGAGTCGTTTTCAGGCCACAGCTCCTTGTCAATCCGACCGACAACTCTTTTCAGGCGACCAATGAAAGGGCCCACCCTGTTAAGGCGAGAATGCGCTCGGAGCATGTCCCGGTTAGCTTCATCGCCGAGTGGAACACTCGGAACAAGCGACCGTTTCAGCCTCAACGTCCCGACAGAAATCTGCAAAGAAAAGACAAGCAGAAAATAAGCGCGGAGTGAACACCAAAGTCAAAAAGCACTCGGCAAGAACTTACCACCAAGCAGAGCAACCATCTTCTTCGCCCAGTCGCTGACGTAGTTCTCCTGCGCTCTGCACCGAGTGTTCATCACCTTCAGCTGGCCCATCCATTCGGATCTCTCCCTCTTCATTTTTTCTACCTCGGCTAGCAGTGCCTTGTTAGCCTCCCGAGATTCCTCCAAAGATTTCTCTCGGTCAGCGAGAGCCTTCTTCACGCCAGCCAGGTCATTCACAGCCACCTCCAAGTCCACAACAAGTTGAGTCTTCTCAGCCTTCAGAGCATTGTACGCCGATCCCATTTCACAAGTCTTCTGCTAAAGAGATACAAAGGGAGGATCAGCCACATTCAACAAGGAAAAAGTCTTGACAGATATGAAAAAACATTCAAAGCTCAAAATTATTCAGACCCCTGCCGATGCAAGCAATCGACAGCGGTCTCGGGGACTACACTCAGTGGGTTCACTGAGAGTGACCCCACTGGCATGAAGCTCGAACAGGTCGGCCCTATTGAGCTCCATAGCAAACCAACAACACTATGAGATTACTATCTCTCGACCCGAGTAACACTACTCTCGGGGACTACATCCAGTGGGTGCACTCGGCATGCCCCCACTGGTACCATTCGGGCAGATCAGCTCTAATCTGTTCAGATTATGGAAAATACATATAAAGACAACTGCCGGTGCAAGCACTCGGCAGAAGTCCGGGGACTACACCCACTGGGTTCACTCGGAGTGAACCCACTGCCAAACCAACCTATTGCATCTGAGTACCCCGCCGAAACCCCCAGTGGGTACTAAGGGGAAAGTAAACACTAACTAGCGCACTTACTCGGATATCGTCCCGAAGCTCCAAGCTCTTCTTGTACAGGGACGCGATGGAGTCATACGCTCCCTTGGCGTCGCCCACCATTAGCTCCACCTACATCATGGCATCCTTGGCGGCTCCTACCTGATCTTCCGGGAGGTGTCGGGCATCATATTGAACGGCCGACGAACCCGGCGTGGCAGAAGGCTCCCTGGGCATCCCGAGCTCCGCTCCAGTCGGTTCTGCCGTGAGGGCCACCGTCTCAGTCGGCACTCGCGAAACAGTAATATAGCTCTCGGAGTCGTGACAACGTACCTTGCTGTGACGTGGCGGCGTTATCCGTGTCCATGGGATCATCGTCCTGTCGCGGCAGAGAGGTGGCGGAGGTAGCAGCTCTGTTGAGTAAAATCCACTCGACGGATAAGCATGAGTTCCCAAAAATAGGAGTTCAATCGGATACTGAAGGAATATCAAAGAGTAAAGATACTTACGCTGAGGCAACCGGAACAGCGATCCTCTTCCGGGGCAAGGCTTTCCGAGGTTTGGGCCCACTAGGTTTGGCCACCTTGGACGGCTGGTTCACGGGCTCGTCAGAAGCACCCCTGGTTGTGTTCACGCTCCGAGCACTCGGAGCCATGGGAGGAGCTGGCGGAGCACTCGGGGCCGCGGGAAGAGCCGGCGGAGCAGCAGGGTCATGACGGTGCTTGGTTCGGTGCTCTGGTGGCGAGGGTGACGAGGTCTGCTCTCCACTCTCCTCCTCCTCCTCTTTTGTCTCCCCACTGTCACAGACGTACTCGGCGCTATCCGCGCTGCCCTCCTGGCTGCCCTCCTCTTCCTCGGCTGGATTCCCATTCGAGACTGCAGAATGCGAGTTAGTCCACTCCTGCACAAAACACAGTCGGCAACGTCAGTTAGCGAGACAAGAAAAGCAATAAAGCTGAGAAGGTTAAAAGCACTCGACAACATGTACTCACCTCACTCGGAGGAGGATTTTCGGCGCGGAAGGGCTTCACACGCCGGGCTCCCACGGGGTTATCACACGTGCCTGTGATGCTGCAGACCCACAAGCTCACAGTATCCCCGCTCACGTCCTCTGGATGAGACCGAGTGGAATCCGAAGGCCCCACGTAATGCCACATGGCGTGGTCTCGGGCCTGCAGCGGCTGGATGCGCCGACCCAGAAAAGTCTCCAGCAGGTCCATGCCGGTGACTCCCTTCCGGAAGACGGCTATCAGCGCGTCGACCAAAGGCTGGATCTGGGTCCTTTCTCCCTTAGAGAGCGCAAGCTTCCTGGGAGCGCCCGGACGGTCTAAACTGAAAGGTGGCAACCCACTCGAAGCATTCGGACAAGCAATGTCCTGGCAATAGAACCAGGACGATTGCCAGTTCCTAACTAACTCGGATAGCTGGAGGGAGGGATAGCTACTCTTTGTTTTCTTCTGGAAGCCTAAACCCCCGCAGAGCTGGAGGATGTGAGTCTTATCATCCGACTGGCTAAGATTTTTATCAGTTTGGGATCTAGCGGAGAAGACATACTTAAAGAGACCCCAATGGGGAGGACATCCTATGAAGCACTCGCAGAGGGTGACGAATGCAGAAAGGTGAGCTATTGAGTTCCGAGGAAAGTGATGGAGCTGTGCCTCGAAGTAATTCATGATACCTCGGAAGAAAGGATGGGGAGGCAAGGAGAAGCCTCTAGGCACGTGACTGAGCAGTAGAACGCGCTCCCCCTCCTTCGTTGCCGGCTCCGTCTCGCCTTCTGGCAGCCTCCAGGACTTGTTGGGGACCATGCCGTGCTCCACCAGCTCCAGGACGTCGTTCTCTGTCACCGAGGAGGGGAGGAAGTACCCTGGATCCAGCCCGCCGGCAGCGCCCGCTGCCGCCGCTGAGTGGAGGCTCCCTTCTTCTTCTTCTTCTTCTTCTGCGCCTCGAGCTTGCTAGTCTGCCCCTTCGTCATGGCGAGGGCGACGGATCCGCAGAGGAGGAGGGGAAGGAGGTGGCTTGAGGTGTGCAGAGAGCTGCGGGAGGAGCGAGATTAATGGGAGGAGTATGAGCAGCGCAACAGGAAATCCCGCCGGGGAGGCTTTAATAGGCTTCCGAGTGGGTCACTTGGAGGTGGGCCCAGGATCTTATCCCCCCAACCGGCCGCTGCAAGATTAGTGGAGAAGATAAGGCGCGGTAATCGAGGAGGCAAAAGCTACTCGATGGCGATGTCGTCATCCCTGCTGAGCGCGCGGCAACCGAAATTTGAGGATCCCGGAAAATCCGGCGCTGTCAGTTTGACCAGTCACGTCGAAAGATTCCGCAGAAGCACTCGGTCCCTGACGGTTCGTTTCACTCGCATGTTCACTCGGATCACTGGCTGAAAGGATAAAATGGATCGAGGCAAACAACGCTAATGTCACCTAAATACCAGTCGGTTCCAAACTCCAGGCATCACTTCATCGTTCCAACCCCGATCCATTCGGGGACTAATGATGGGGTTATAGTCCCAGGGTAGGGTCATAGGTCTGCCCTATAGGTCCTACCCAAGGACTACCCTTCATAGAAGACAAGGCCCTTAGACAGTTCCGACTGAACTAAGGACGCCCCCGTCATCCAGTCGGTGACGATCCACTCGGAGCATATCTAACGTACCGACTGGAATCCACTCTGTACATCGTAACCTCCCAGGAGGGCAACGGTCATAAGTTTTCATACACCATTATTAGCATTTAAAGCTTACGTTACCTGTTCCGTAAGCACTTACTCGCCACTATTCCACCCCTGTCCACCGGACCATTATGAAGGGCAGCGCACTCTATATAAGCCGCCCTTCACCACTGGTACGGGGGTTGGCACTTGCTGTAATCCTATAATCCACTCGACACAAAGCTCCCAAGAGCACCGAGACGTAGGGCTTTTACCTCCACCATAGAGGTGCCTGAACTCATACCTCCTCGCCGTAGCTAAGGCTCTGCCCATACTTCCATACCCCATACTTCTACTGTCAGACTTATACCCACGACAGTTGGCGCCCACCATGGGGCAGGCGTCTAAGCGACTTCCGGCGAGTTTGCGATTTCATCTTTTCGTCATGTCGTCTGGCGGAGATCTGTGCATGGGTCATGAGATCCTCTTCGGTGCCCTCTCCTTCATCGCCGACGATTCGGTATGGCTTCGGGATGCGCCCCTTAGCTAGGCATTGATAATTCAATGATGCTCACACAAAAGACAAGAGTTGAAGCACAACGAGAGCATCAAAAAGCATGTGAAAATAACGTCTAAGTCTAAAATATTTCCTATGCATAGGCACTTTATACGAAAACAGATTGTCAAGACAACCAATAGTTACCAAATGCAAGGAAGAAGAAAGAAACAATAGCAATCTCAACATAATGAGAGGTGATTTAGTGATATGAAAGTTTCTACCACCATATTTTCCTCTCTCATAATAATTACATGTGGGATCATATTCGAATTCAACAATGTAACTATCACATAGGATATTCTTTTCATGATCCACATGCATGCAAAGTTGGCGCTCTTCAAAAATAGTGGGATTATCATCAACTAAAGTCATGACTTCTCCAAACCCACTTTCAATAATATTGCAAATATCATATTCATCATGAGGCTTAAACAAATTTTCAAGATCATAAGAAAACCATTGCCCCACTCATGATCGTTGCAACAAGTAGTGGACATAGCAAAACTAGCATCCCCAAGCTTAGGGTTCTGCATATTCTTAGCATGATTGTCACTACTAGAATTTATAGTGAAACCATTGCAATCATGTTTTTCATCCAAGGAGCCCTCATGAATCACTTCATAAATTTCTTCCTAGCAAATTTCAGATTCACGCATCTCAAGCAAAACTCCTTAAAGATAGTCAAGTGCACTCAACTCACTAGCAATTGGATCAACATAATTGGATCTCTTAAACAGATTAGCAAGTGGATGAGGATCCATATCACTAGATTTTTAGAAAGCAAAGATGCAAGCATATTGAAGGCACCTGGCACACAAGGGAACAGAAAGCAAGCGAGAGAAAGGTCAAACGAAAAGGCAAACGAAAAAGGCAAACGAAAAAAGGAAATTGTGAAGTGAGGGAGAGGAAAACGAGAGGCAACTTGCAAACAAAGTAAATGCAGGAGATGAGTTTGCGACACTTACTTGGATGAGTTCTTGACTAGATCCTCCCCGGCAACGGCGCCATAAATCCTTCTGCTATGTCAACAAAAGTACTTCCCCGGCAACGGTGCCAGAAATCCTTCTGGTACGTCAACAAAAGTACTTTTCTGGCAATGGTGCCAGAGATCCTTTTGTCGTTTCTTGAGCTTGCGTTGGTTTTTCCCTTGAAGAGGAAAGGGTGATGCAACACAGGAGCAGTAAGTATTTCCTCAGTTTGAGAACCAAGGTATCAATCTAGTAGGAGAATCTCGTCAAGTCCAGAGTACCTGCACAAACACAAAAGAGCTTGCACCCAACGCTATAAAGGGGTTGTCAATCCTTTCAAGATAGTTTGCAAAGTGAGATCTGAAGGCGGAAAGTGCAACGAAGTAAAAAGTGTAAGGCTGAAAATATGGTGTGGAGTAGACCCTGGGGGCCATAGTGTTCACTAGAGGCTTCTCTCAAAATAGCTAGTATTACGGTGGGTGAACAAATTACTGTCGAGCAATTGATAGAACCGCGCAAAGTCATGACGATATCTAAGGCAATGATCATACATATAGGCATCACGTCCGAGACAAGTAGACCGATACTTTCTGCATCTACTACTATTACTCCACACATCGACAGCTATCCAGCATGCATCTAGTGTATTGAGTTCATGACGAACAGAGTAACACCTTAAGCAAGATGACATGATGTAGAGGGATAATCTCAAACCAATGATGAAAACCCCATCTTTTTACCCTTGATGGCAACAACACGATACGTGCCTCGCTACCCCTTCTGTCACTGGGTGAGGTCACCGCACGACATGAACCCAAAACCAAGCACTTCTCCCATTGCAAGAATCATAGATCTAGTTAGCCAAACAAAACCCACAACTCGAAGAGAATTACAAGGATATGAAATCATGCATAAGAGAGATCAAAAGAAACTCAAATAAGACTCATAGATAATCTGATCATAAATCCACAATTCGTCGGATCTCGACAAACACACTGCAAAAGAAGATTACATCAGATAGATCTCCATGAAGATCATGGAGAACTTTGTATTGAAGATCCAAGAGAGAGAGAAGAAGCCATCTAGTTTCTAGCTATGGACCCATAGGTATATGGTGAACTACTCACGCATCATCGGAGAGGTCATGCTGTTGATGAAGAAGCCCTCCGTATCCGAATCCCCCCTCTGGCAGGGCACCAGAACATGCCCCAGATGGGATCTTGCGGAGACAGAAGCTTGCGGCGACGGAAAAGTACTTTCGATGATCTCCTGATTTTTTGTGGAATTTTTGGGGATATATAGGAGCAAACCCTAGGGAAAAGGAGGTATAGGGGGGCCACAAGCCTGTGGGCCGCGGCCTCCCCCCTGGCCGCGGGGTGAGGGCTTGTGGGGCCCCTGGGGCCCCCCTGCCTTGGCTCTAAAGTCTCCTGATCTTCTTTCGTTATGGAAAAAAAATCTTTTCAGTGATTTTATTCCGTTTGGATTCCATTTCAAAATCTCTTCTGAAAGGGGTCAAAAACATGGGAAAAAACAGGAACTGGCACTGGGCACTGAGTTAATAAGTTAGTCCCAAAAAAATATATAAAAGGCATGCAAAACATCCAAAGTTTGACAAGATAACAGCATGAAACCATCAAAAATTATAGATACGTTGGAGACATATCATGTACCAGGATGTGCAATGATCTAGAGTGAAATGTATCATAAATATGATGAACGGTGGCTTTTCCACAAATATTATGTCAGCTCTATATGATCATGCAAAGCAATACGATAATAAAGAAACTAGTCATACAATGTAACAGTGGAATTTGTTTGGCAATATATCTCGGAATGGCTATGGAAATGCCATAATAGGTAGGTATTGCGGCTGTTTTGAGGAATATAAAAGAAGGCTTATGTGTGACAAAGTCTATCATGCTACGGGATTTGGATGCACCGGCGAAGTTTGCACCGATCCCCGACGTGAGAATGGCCAATGCACGGTAACGAAGAGTCTAGCAAAATATGAGGAGGTGAGATTGCGTATGTCCATGGTTTCACATTAGTCATGAGGAAATCATATACTTATTGCAAAGTTTCATTAGTTTTATCACAAGTCAAAGCACTACTCACATGCCCTGGGGGAGGGGGTTGGGAGGAGTTAACCATCCCGCGCCTCCGACCCAAAACAACACTAGGATGTTAACGAGGAATACAAATGCTCAAACATCCCAACAATGCCTCTTTAATATTCAGAAAAATAAGAAATTAACACCTATTAATACATATACTTCCATGAATCAACAATGATGCACTCACACCTTTTTCATATTACCACATTAATATCATTCACCCACAATTTCTCTTTGTGTGCTACATGATGGCTTTGATTATCACTCATTGTATACCTATTATTTTTGGACTAGCCTTATGACCCATGCAAATTACCATTACTATTCATTAACTCTTGGACAAATATAATTGAAGAACGAGAGTGCAAACATTTCTATAAAATCTATACACCACCGTGCTCAGAAATATATAAGTGAAGTATTTGAGCAACTGCTAAGCTCAAAAGATATAAGTGAAGTACATAGAGTTTTCTAGAAAATCATGATGAAAGTGTCTCTCTATCAAATAGGTATGTCTATAAAATGATGATTGTGGAAAACTTAAAATAAAATCAAAGAAAATCTAACTATGCTCCAAGCAAAACTCATATCATGTGACGAATAAAAATGGAGCTGCAAGTGACATACCGATGGATTGAGACAAAAGAGGGGATGTTTCCGGGGCAAGCCAAGCTTAGACGCTTGATTCTTCCTAGAATATTGCCTTGGATTTCCTTGGGCATCCCAATCTTAGGCTCTTGACGCTCCTGATTCATTTGTCCATCGTGATAACACCCAAAGCTTGAAAACTTCAATCACACAAAACTCAACAAAACTTCGTGAGATGTGGAGTATAAGAAACATATGAAACACATTAGGAAATGTAATAAAATGATTCATATTTCATTATTGCATGATTATTCTAAATTCTCCATGGATTTTACCCCCAATACAATCCATAGCATCATCAAAACAAGCAAACTATGCTAGCAAAAACACAATCTGTCTAAAACAGAACAGTCTGCAAAGATCTGTAATAAACCCACACTTATGCAACTCCATAAATATTTAAAAATTAGGAGTACCTAAGAAGTTTGTATATCAATACGTTGTAAAACATTCAGCTAAAAAATTTGTTCCAGTAAAATCATAGAAATTCTGTACTGGTCGTCAAAGTTTCTGTTTTTGCACCGTATCAATTCTAGTTATCATACAAGTCACCCCAAAGGCTTAGTTGGCACAAACACTAATTTAAACATTAGAACACAATCATTATAGAGTCAATAATCATGTCATCATACCAAAACAGAAGGTAAAAAGCAAAAATTAAGATAACTATTGGGTTGCCTCCCCACAAGCTCTATTGTTTTATGCCCTAGCCACGCATAATGCATATGATCAAGTGTTGTCATCTTTGACACTCAACTCATAAGTAGCCCTCATGATGGATTCATAAGGTGGTTTTATTCTATTTCTAGGGAACTTTTCCATCCATTTCTTTAATGGAAATTGGAACCTTATGTTCCCCTCTTTGACAACAATAATTGCATCTATAGTTCGTAGGAAAGGTCTTCCGAGTATTATTGGCAACTAGGATTGCGATCAATATCAAGCACAACAAAATATACAGGCACATAACTTTTATTAGCAATGATGATAACATCATTAATTCTACCTAATATTTTCTTAATGGTAGAATCCGCAAGATGCAAGTTTAGGGAACACTCTTGATTATTAGTGAGGCCATGCACATCATTAATTCTACCTAATGTTTTCTTAGTCGTAGGATTTAGGTGTTGTTGAAACACTAGCACCGAGGTCACACAAAGCATTGCATTCATATTTATTTATATTTGTTTTTATAATAGGTTCTCAATCATAATGCAACTTTCTAGGAACAGGAACTTCAAGTTCACGTTTCTCATCATAAGATTCTATCATTCCTTCCACTACAAGATTAGTGAAAGCCTTGTTTTGTTCAAAAGAATTGGCTGAGATAATAATGGTGTGTAACAAGTAAATACATTATACTACGGACAAACTTTCATAACTGAAGTCCTTATAATCCAAGATAGTTGGTACATCACTCGTTAGAGTTTTAACCTCTCAAAGCCCACTTTTTGAGTTTTAGTATTGGAATCATTACTGTAACACCCCAATTTTCTTAAATTCGGATGTTAATAGATCATTCATATGCATCTCATATTTTTTATGCATTATTTGCTCTTCTGAAAATTGTATTCATTTTGCAACTTCGGGCAATTTATTGGAGTAGACATAATATGACTTCTCCCCTGTCGAATTAAAGTGCATAATGTTTAGAATGTTATTTGAAGTTGTCCGAGTTGGTTTTGCAAATTCTATAATGTCCGAAAATATTTTCAGTTGAGTTTTTAAAAGCTCGTTGTGCGTCCTATTGCATAAAAAACTATTTTTTTAAAATATTGCATTAGGTGGAACTAGGTTCCTTTATTTCTTTTATTAGGGGATTTATTTTATACTTATATATATGTGTCTATATTAGCATTTTAATATATATATATCTATAAGTATATATATATATTACTATATGCGTATATTATATGTATATATTAGTTGTATATATTTTTTCCGTTTTTTAAGTATTATAGTGTGTATATATATTTTAGTGCATATGTTTTCTAGTATTTGTTGGCTAGGATATATATATATATATATATGTTTTTTTTATTTTTTTTCTTTGCTAGTTGTTTGTTCTATTTCTTTTAAAAAAAGGGGGGGGCAGCTGTCTAGGCTGAGCCAGGCCAGGCTCAGCCCAGCCACGCTCGCCAGCGAGCCAAGCGCTAGCGCTAGCAGCCCCAGCCACGAGAGGCTCCTGCCCCATCGCCAGGTGGGCAGGGTTTCCCACGAGCCAGCCAGCCCCCATCGAGCCAGCCCCTGCGCCACGAGCCCCAGGCTCCAGATCGCCAGGGACCGGCCCCAGCACTGACCGCCCCAGCGCCAGGTGGCCACAGCCTTCACCGAGCCGGACTCCCACCGCGAGCTACTTTCCCAACGTCAGGACTCCTTGCCACGAGACCGAGACCGAACCCATCTTCGCCAGGGCTCCTCTTCTTGCGAGAGATAGCCCCAGGGCCAATTTCCCCTGTTTGGAATTCCCCCTGTCACCCTCATCACGCCGAGACCCTGCAGCAGCACCTCGTCACGTCGGAGTTCGCCCGTCTTCGCCGGAGCCGCCGTTCGTCGGAATTCGTCGCAGAGTCACCGGAGAAGCACCACCGGAGGAACCTACCGAGACAGTTCCATTTTTCCCCGCTGTTCGTGGTGAGAACGCACGCACGAGGCGATTCATCAAATCATGATGAACAACTACAAGACGAAATTTAATCTGTTTTTAGCTGTGTCAGATTCTCGGTATAATTTTGAAACGAGTTTATCTTTTTACTCGTAACTCCGATTCAGGAAATTCTTTTTCCTGTGATCTCGTATTGATGAGTAGAACATGATAGCACCAGTAGTTTTCAGTTTTACGAAAATTAAATTTTTAGTGAAATCAGATTTATTTTAGACGTACCGGAGGCCATATTTTGCAAACCGTTAGTCTGATTTAGTTGTTTCTTTTTGCGTCATGATCATATCAGCATGTAGATGATTTTATACCTACTGCCATGCTATTTATGCTTTGGTTTTAAACAAGTTTTTTTTTATTGCCGATGGTTTTATTTGGTGTTGTGTGATTGTGGTGATTGATTGGTGTGATTGTTTGGAACGTGTAGATTGTGCGGAGTGCGACGCAAACTATTGTCAGGAGTGTGACTTTTTGAGCCAGAATCAAGGCAAGTTACATGTTGATCATCCTTTACCTATTATTTTTCTATCCATGTAGTATTATATCACCCTATGAAAATTATGCATGTATATGAATATCATTATTGTGCTATGCTATTGATCTATATCCCTCGTCATTGAAGATCGTGTTAGATAAAATTTTGCTATACTATGTTGACGGGGATTGGTTCCTGTATTCATTGAGATTATGTGAGGATTACTACAAATAAATTTGAGTAGTAATTAAGGATTTAATACACCTCTGGGCGGATATGGTATTGCTGGGTGGTTTCAAGAACATCATGGTATCAACCCTCTGAATGTAAGTGGATGTCGCCCAGGTTCAAAAAGATCAAAAAGACTTAGTGACTAGTAGCTTCCTTGTGCGACCACTGGCTATTATGGGCTCTGGCTTAGTTGATCAGTCATGGAAACCTTACCCGGATGTGCCAGCTGATGTAGCTATGATAGGTGGGATGGGCCTCTTGTGGGACTAGGTGACTGCTTCTGAAAGACTTCGTCTCAATCTTCGGGTTGGGTCCAGTGGGTACAGCGTACTAACCTCTGTAGAGTTTATAAACTAATCATGATTAGCCGTGTCCCCGGTTATGGACAATTTTGAGCAGCTAGGCCATTACAGTTGTTGGATGATCTTGACAGATGACACACTTAATAAAATTTGATGGGAAACTTAATGATGGTAATAGGTTGGAGTTGGATATGCCAATTCAACCATATGTGAGTTATTGTAGCAAACAAATTAAAATTTGACTATTAGGTAGCGATGAGGATAAAATCAGCTTTCTGCAAAATAACCATCAGCCTTTCTCTTGTTATACTATGCATATACATGTAGGTCTGTTATATTACTTTTCCTATGTAACTTGCCAATACATTCAAAGTATTGACCTATATGGCTGCAACGTATCATGTTGCAGCATATTCAGACGAGGAGTAAGGTACCGTTAGGGTCGCGAGTCTTCACTCAACATCGCTAGTGGGCTATGATGGGACTCATCATTATTATTCTGTTACTTTTCCGCTGTTTGATAGAATAAAGCTAGCTAAGTGCTATGCAGATTGTTATATTTTCTAAATTCTGGATCATACGTTATAATAAATGATGCACTTGCTATTCTGGTTTTCATCTATACTCTGTGTGCTAGCGAGTCGATCCAGGGACTAGCACAATAAAGCACAGAGACTCAAATCCTTCGAGGTTTGGTCGTTATAGATGGTATCAGAGCAATGCGTTGACTGCAGGTCGTGGCCCTAGAAAATGGGTTAGAAAAGCCATAGGAGTGAAAATTTATTCTATACACTTTGTCTACATCTTGCTCTTTCATTAGACAACCACTCTAGTACCTTGACCAGCTTAAGTAGGAACAAGTGTTGAGACCACCACTTATCTTGTTTTTATTCTCGCTATTAACGTGTCAGGGTATCTGATTATGCCCTCTTTGTGGCATGACTATACTAGGTTGCTTGCTTGATTGTTATTTTGCTTGTTTGTGAAACTAGGATCTTGTCGGAATTATTCGACTACATATATAGATATGTTTGATTATTGTTATGCTTGTTTGTGTTATTGCTATGGTGTTTTGTTGCCTCATATATATTACCTTGATCATACTATGCATACGGGTAGAATATCTATATTCCTTTAGACCTATTCTATCTATTACTCATCTACTCTTGCCCACCAAAACCCTTAGTATGCCTATTAGAGTGTGTTCCCCGGAAGCTGAGATGATAGCAGGTGTTGGTTGTCATCAGTTAAACTTGTCTATTGGGAAGCATGAGTTCCCTACAGATTTGATCATATTGAAGTCACAAGGTCTGGATATTATTTTGGGTATGGACTGGTTACAATTGTATGAAGGAGTTATCGATTGTGCTAGTTGATCTATTTCTCTCAGTGCACCAGGAGGGAAGAGAATAAAATATGTATGTAAGTACCAGCATAAGAGGATGCAGGTGAACTCTCTTAAGGGGGGTAGCTTGGAAGAGGTGCCAGTTGTGAAGGATTATCCAGATGTGTTTCACCTATCCTAGCTGGAGAAGTGTCATGCCGAGATGGCAGACGTTCCTTTGAGAGATACAGTGCCACTTGAGGCAATTCAGTTGGAGACTGACTTGACATATGAGGAGAAGCATGTTAAGATTCTGGAGACAGCAGAGAGAGTTACCCGCACCAAGACAATCATATTATGCAAAGTTCAGTGGGATCATCATACCGAAGAATAGGTTACTTGGGAACGAGAGGAGGATCTCAAGCAGGATCACCCACACCTATTTGCTAGCCAACCCGAATCTCGAGGGCGAGATTCATCTTAAGGGGGGTAGGTTTGTAGCATCCCAATTTTCTTAAATTCAGATGTTAATATATCATTCATATGCATCTCATATTTTTCTATGCATTATTTCCTCTTCCGAAAATTTTATTCATTTTGCAACTTCGGGCAATTTATTGGAGTGGAGATAATATGACTTCTCCCCTGTCGAATTAAAGTGCATAATGTTTAGAATGTTATTTGAAGTTGTCCGAGTTGGTTTTGCAAATTCTATAATGTCCGAAAATATTTTCAGTTGAGTTTTTAAAAGCTCGTTGTGCGTCCTATTGCATAAAAACTATTTTTTTAAAATATTGCATTAGGTGGAACTAGGTTCCTTTATTTCTTTTATTAGGGGATTTATTTTATACTTATATATATGTGTCTATATTAGCATTTTAATATATATATATCTATAAGTATATATATATTACTATATGTGTATATTATATGTATATATTAGTTGTATATATTTTTTCTGTTTTTTTAAGTATTATAGTGTGTATATATATTTTAGTGCATATGTTTTCTAGTATTTGTTAGCTAGGATATATATATGTTTATTTTATTTTATTTTTCTTTGCTGACTGTTTGTTATTTTTCTTTAAAAAAGGGGGGCAGCTGGCCAGGCCGAGCCAGGCCAGGCTCAACCGAGCCACGCTCGCCAGCGAGCCAAGCGCTAGCGCTAGCAGCCCCAGCCACGAGAGGCTCCTGCCCCATCGCCAGGTGGGCAGGGTTGCCCACGAGCCAGCCAGCCCCCATCGAGCCACCCCCTGCGCCATAAGCCCCAGGCTCCAGATCGCCAGGGACCGGCCCCAGCACTGACCGCCCCAGCGTCAGGTGGCCACAGCCTTCACCGAGCCGGACTCCCACCGCGAGCTCCTTTCCCAACGTCAGGACTCCTTGCCACGAGACCGAGACCGAACCCATCTTCGCCAGGGCTCCTCTTCTTGCGAGAGAGATAGCCCCAGGGGCGATTTCCCCTGTCCGGAATTCCCCGTGTCACCCTCATCACGCCGATACCCTGCAGCAGCACCTCGTCATGTCGGAGTTCGCCCGTCTTCGCCGGAGCCGCCGTTCGTCGGAGTTCGTCGGAGAGTCACCGGAGAAGCATCACCGGAGGAACCTACTGAGACTGTTCCGTTTTTCCCCGCTGTTCGTGGTGAGAACGCACGCACGACCGATTCATCAAATCCTGATGAACAGCTACAGGACGAAATTTAATCTGTTTTTAATCTGTTTTTAGCTCTGTCAGATTCTCGGTATAACTTTGAAACGCGATTATCTTTTTACTCGTAACTCCGATTCAGGAAATTCTTTTTCCTGTTATCTCGTATTGATGAGTAGAACATGATAGCACTAGTAGTTTTCAGTTTTACGAAAATTAAATTTTTAGTGAAATCAGATTTATTTTAGACGTACCGGAGGCCATATTTTGCCAACTGTTAGTCCGATTTAGTTGTTTCTTTTTGCATCATGATCGTATCAGCATGTAGATGATTTTATACCTACTGCCATGCTATTTATGCTTTGGTTTTAAACAAGTTGTTTTATTGCCGATGGTTTCATTTGGTGTTGTGTGATTGTGGTGATTGATTGGTGTGATTGTTCGCAACGTGTAGATTGTGCGGAGTGTGATGCAAACTATTGTCTGGAGTCTGACTTTCTGAGCCACAATCAAGGCAATTTACATGTTGATCATCCTTTACCTATTATTTTTCTATGCATGTAGTATTATATCACCTTATGAAAATTATGCATGTATAGGAATATCATTATTATTGCTATGCTATTGATCTATATCCCTCGTCATTGAAGATCGTGTTAGATACGATTTTTCTATGCTATGTAGACGGGGATTGGTTCCTGTATTCATTGAGATTATGTGAGGATTACTACAAATAAATTTGAGTAGTAATTAAGGATTTAATACACCTTTGGGCGGATATGGTATTGCTGGGTGGTTTCAAGAACATCATGGTATCAACCCTCTGAATGTAAGTGGATGCCGCCCAGGTTCAAAAAGATCAAACAGACTTAGTGACTAGTAGCTTCCTTGTGCGACCACTGGCTATTATGGGCTCTGGCTTAGTTGATCAGTCGTGGAAACCTTACCCGGATGTGCCAGCTGATGTAGCTATGATAGGTGGGATGGGCCTCCTGTGGGACTAGGTGACTGCTTCTGAAAGACTTCGTCTCAATCTTCGGGTTGGGTCCAGTGGGTACAACGTACTAACCTCTGAAGAGTGTATAAACTAATCATGATTAGCCGTGTCCCCGGTTATGGACAATTTTGAGCAGCTAGACCATTACAGTTGTTGGATGATCTTGACAGATGACACACTTAATAAAATTTGATGGGAAACTTAATGATGGTAATAGGTTGGAGTTGGATATGCCAATTCAACCATATGTGAATTATTGTAGAAAACAAATTAAAACTTGACTATTAGGTAGCTATGAGGATAAAATCAGATTTCTGCAAAATAACCATCAGCCTTTCTCTTGTTATACTATGCATATACATGTAGGTCTATTATATTACTTTTCCTGTGTAACTTGCCAATACATTCAAAGTATTGACCTATATGGCTGCAACGTATCATGTTGCAGCATATTCACACGAGGAGTAAGGTATCGTTAGGGTCGCGAGTCTTCACTCAACATCGCCAGTGGGCTATGATGGGACTCATCATTATTATTCTGCTACTTTTCCGCTGTTTGATAGAATAAAGCTAGCTAAGTGATATGCAGATTGTTATATTTTATAAATTCTGGATCATACGTTATAATAAATGATGCACTTGCTATTCTGGTTTTCATCTATACTGTGTGTGCTAGCGAGTCGATCCAGGGACTAGCACAATAAAGCACAGAGACTCAAATCCTTCGAGGTTTGGTCATTACAATTACCCTCCAAGCAAACACGACGCTCTCTAGCTAGATTTGACTCATCTCTAGTCCCCTTATCATTTATATTCAGATAAGTAAATAAGGTTTCCATAGGAGAAGTGCCAATCATTTTAAGATCTTCATCATAGTTTCGGTAATAACTGAGTGGCATAGCTTTTTCTAGGAATTGTCGCTTAGCCTACAACTTAGCGGTACTCTCCTTGCTTTAATTAATAGATATTTGGATAGATTTAATAGTCTCATTAAATTCATGCTTGGGTGGCAAAGCTTTACTTTTAATAGCTTCTACATCGAGAGCAATTATATCCATGTTTTTATCTAAAGTATCAATCGTATGGAGCTTTTCTTCGACCATAGTTGAAAGGACATGGATGTCGCCTAGAGGGGGTGAATAGGCGCTTTAAAATAATTATGGTTTAGGCTTGAACAAATGCGGAATAAAACTAACGTTTCATTAGTCAAGCACAAAAACCTAAAACAACTAGGCTCACCTATGTGCACTAACAACTTATGCTAAGCAAGATAAAGAACTAAGTGAAAGAAAGATATATAGCAACAAATAACATGACAATCACAAAGTATAGTGCATAAGTAAAGGGCCCGGGTAAGAGATAACCGAGGCACGAGGAGATGATGATGTATCCTGAAGTTCACACACTTGCGGATGCTAATCTCCATTTGGAGCGGTGTGGAGGCACAATGCTCCCCAAGAAGCCAATAGGGCCACCGTAATCTCCTCATGCCCTCACACAATGCAAGATGTTGTGATTCCACTAAGGGGCCCTTGAGGGCGGTCACCGAACCCATACAAACAAGGTTAGGGAAATCTCCACAAATTAATTGGATGCTCCTAACAACACCATGGAGCTTCACCACAGTGGAATATTGCTTCGAGGTAACCTCAAATGATTGGGTCAATCTCCACAACCTAATTGGAGACCCCGACGCTTGCCCAGAACGCCAAGGCACCCAAGAGGAACAAGCTCTGGGGTTCTCAAACACCCAAGAGTAATAAGCTTCTCAAACATCACTTCCACGTATCACCATGGAGAACTCTAATCTCTACACCAAATGCAATTGCAAGGGCACACGGAGTGCCCAAGTGCTTCTTTGTCAAATCCCACCATGACGACTAATGATATGGAAGAAAATGAGAGGAAGAATGAAGAAGAACACGAAGAACTCCAAGTTCTCGATCCTAGGGGTTCCACTCACCAAGAGGAGAAAGTGTTTGGTGGAAATGTGGATCTAGATGTCCTCTCTCTTTTCCCTCAAGAACTAGAAAGAATCATTGGAGGGATTGAGAGTTAGCAAGTTCGAGGAAGGTCAACAATGGGCGAAACATGAGATCAAAGGACGGGGTTCACTTGGGAAGAAAAGGCCCTTTTATAGGAAGGGAAAATCTAACCGTTACCCCCTCAACCCGCACATGAGTCGTACTACCGCTGGGGCGGCTGAGGCAACTAGCCAGAGCGAAGGCATGAGGAGTGATAGTACTGCCGGAGCGGTACTACTGCTCGTAGGAGCGATACTACCGCTGGGCAGCGGTAGAACCTCACCCTACTACCGCTCAGGGTAGCATGGGATTCTGGAGAATAGAGGAGTAGCCGGTATTAGCAACTGGTACTACCTCCCTAGGGCGGTACTACCGTTGACGACTACCATGCAAACCTTCTACTGAAATGAGGCAACAGAAGGTTAGAATGTAGTAAAGAGCGGTACTACCGCTCCAGGGTGGTACTACTGCTTGGTGGAGTGGTACTACCGTTTACAATCTTCTTAAATCATAACATGAAATAGATGAACGCAGGAACACTAGAACTGCCATAACTTCTATAATGAGGTCCAACCAAAGCTATCTTAAGGAGATGCAGTATAAAAATGCCAATGATATAGAGATGAGAAACCCCTATGAGAGAAGAACTGGAGAAAAACTACAACATTGAAAACATCATAGAACATGCATATGGACTCCGTTTTCGATGAACTCGAGCTTGTCATGAAGATGACCATACGCTCTACGACTCAAAAAGAGAAACACCAAACAAGAACCAAGAAAGATGATGCAAGGATGCAGCTAGTTTGAGCTCTCAACAAACGATACGATCAAGCTACTCACTTGAGAGCCCCCATTGATAGTACAACAATCTATCCTATAACCCAGTCTCCCAACTACCACCGTGAGACCAGTAAAATAGAAAAACTATCAAGGGAAAACCTACACCTTGCACATAGTCGACTTGAGCTAGATGATGACGATCTTGACTTCCTCAAGATGGACCACCTTTCTTGATTGCATTGACTCGATGAAGACTAGTTGATTGCTCCCCCATACTCACTACGGCTGAGAAAATCTTCAGCACATCTTCACAAGTCCATTGCCACCACAATGGACGGCATGCTTCAAGCATGATATCTTCGTGAAGCTCCACTTAAACTTTCACACCGCAATCTTGATGACGATCACCACTTGATGTCAACCTACATGGATTGTATGCGATCTTGCTCTTGACCCAAGCCCATGGAAACAAACCTAACCCCACATAAAACCCTCACGAACACCATGGGTTAGTGCACAAAGTGCAATGCACAATGCTTACCATACAATGGGATCACTTGATCCCTCTCTGTACATCTTGCATGCTTTGTGTGTTGATCAACTTGATTTACTCTTTGACTTAGTCTTGATCAACCTCGTGTCCTTATGACCAATATATGGATAAAACCTTGAGTACCACCTTGGTCATCATATAAACTCCTTGAAACCAACATATGGACTTCAATAAGTGCCTATGGACCAATCCTTCGAATTTAACTCAAGGCAACCATTAGTCCATAGGGATTGTCATCAATTACCAAAACCACATATGGAGAAATATGCTCTAACAAAAGTATTAAAAAACTTTTGAGAATTAATAAATTCATTAATGGTGTTTTCAAGATCAGAGGATAACTTATTATTTTTGGTACAATTATTTCCATACGAATTGCCATAACCATTAGAGGGATTATCGGGATATGGCATAGCATTGAAATAGCCCCTATAGGCATTGTTATTAAAATTATTTCGCGAGATAAAATTCACATTAATGGCATTATCCTTTTTCTCAATCGGAGTACACAAGGGCATGCCATGAGGATCAACATGAGCATTTGTATTAGCAACCAAATTCATAAGAGCATCCAATTTTTCACACAAAGTAGCGATTTCCTCAACAGAGTTTACCTTCTTACCAGTTGGAGCTCTTTCGGTATGCCATTGAGAGTAGTTGGTCATGATGTTGTATAGATGTTTGGTGGCCTCTCCTAAGGTCAACTCCATGAAGGTACCACATACGGTAGAATCTAGAAGATTTCTACATACGAAGTTTAGTCGAACATAAAAGTTTTGGATAACCATCCACAAGTTAAAACCATGAGTAGGGCAATTTCTAATCATCAATTTCATCCTCTCCCAAGATTGTGCAACATGTTCATCATCATGATGTTTAAAATTGATTATTTTATTTCTAAGGGAGATGATTGATACGTCTCCGTCGTATCTACTTTTCCAAACTTTTTTGCCCTTGTTTTGGACTCTAATTTGCATGATTTGAATGGAACAAACCCGGACTAACGTTGTTTTCAGTAGAATTGCCATGGTGTTGTTTTTGCGCAGAAATAGAAGTTCTCTAAATGACCTGGAAATTTACGAGGATTTTTTGCGGAATATATAAAAAATATTGGCGCAAGAATCAAGCGGAGGGGTGGAGCGAGGAGCCCACAAGCCCACCAGGCGCGGCCAGGGGGGGCTGGCCGCGCCTAGCAGGCTTGTGGGGCCCTTAGAGCTCCACCGCCTCCAACTCCTGCTCCATTTAGTCCCTTTCGTCTGGAAAAAAATAAAGGAGAAGAGTTCATTGCGTTTTACGATACGGAGGCGCCGCCAACACCTGTTCTTCCACTGGAGGGCAGATCTGGAGTCCGTTGTGGGCTCCGGAGAGGGGAGATCGTCGCCATCGTCATCACCAACCTTCCTTCATCGCCAATTCCATGATTCTCTTCATCGTTCGTGAGTAATCTCATCGTAGGCTTGCTGTACAGTGATGGGTTGGATGAGATCTATCATGTAATCGAGTTAGTTTTGATGGGGATTGATCCCTAGTATCCACTATGTTCTGAGATTGATGTTTCTACTACTTTGCCATGCTTAATGCTTGTCACTAGGGCCCGAGTGCCATGATTTCAGATCTGAACCTATTATGTTCTCGTCAATATATGTGTGTTCTTGATCCTATGTTGCAAGTTGTAGTCACCTACTATGTGTTATGAACCGGCAACCCCAGAGTGACAATAGCCGGAACTACTCCCAGAGATGACCATAGTATGAGGAGTTCATGTATTCACTAAGTGCTAATGCGTTGTTCCGGTTCTCTATTAGAAGGAGAACCTTAATATCCCGTAGTTTCCATTAGGACCCCGCTGCCACGGGAAGGATGGACAATAGATGTCATGCAAGTTCTTTTCCCTAAGCATGTATGACTATATACGGAATGCATGACTACATTACATTGACAAATTGGAGCTAGTTACATATCTCTCCGTGTTATAACTGTTGCATGATGAATATCATCCGGCGTAATTATCCATCACCGATCAAATGCCTACGAGTTTTTCCTACCGGTCCTTGCTACATTTACTTTGTCGCTATTGCTGTCGCTGCTGCTATTGTTACTCTGCCGCTACTACTGTCACTCCTTCTACTATTATTGTTGCTACTGTTGCTATCACACTTCTCTGCTACTAATACTTTGCTGCAGATACTAAGTCTTTCAGGTGTGGTTGAATTGACAACTCAATTGCTAATACTCGAGCATATTCTTTGGCTTCCCCTTGTGTCGAATCAACAAATTTGGGTTGAATACTCTACCCTCGAAAACTGTTGCGATCCCCTATACTTGTGGGTTATCAAGACTATTTTCTGGCGTCGTTGTCGGGGAAGCATAGCTCTCTTCTTTGAGTCACTTGGGATTTACGTCTGCTGATCACTATGAGGAATCTGAGAGATCCAAAAACTGAAGTCTTGCCGTCAACTATGAGGACAGGTAAGGAACGTCCATCTTGCTCTGAACTTGATTCACCTTCAGTTATGAGTAAGTTTGCGACACCACCTCCTGCTAGAAATTTTGATGTGTTGCCTGTGCTTGATGATGCTACTTCTACTGTCCATGATGCTTGTGATGATGCTTTGCTTGATACTGCTTTGCCACTAGGTGCATTCCTAGATGCACAAATTGCTAGAGTTGCTGCTAGATGTGATGATAGTTTTGAAACTGATGAGATTATTGAAGTAGAACCTGCAATTTCACGTGTTAGAACTAGCTCTCCTAGATATGAATTGCGTGATATGCCTGAGTGTTATGTTATGGAGGGAGAGATAGTTGAGGACTTTCTTGCTTGTAAGGATAGCTATGATGTTGAGAATTTACTACGCAAGTGGAAATAAAAATCTCTGAACGCTAGGATGAAATACGACCCGAAGTTTTCGACTTCGCCTATCTTTATGACCGATAAGGATTATGAATTCTGTGTGAACCCTGAGTTAATCACTCTGGTCGAATCTGATCCTTTTCACAGTTATGAGTCTGAAACGGTTGTAGCACATCTTACCAAACTGCACGATATAGCCACCCTTTCACGAGTGAGGAAAAGATCTGCCACTACTATATCCTTAAGTTGTTTCCTTTCTCGCTAAAGGATCATGCTAAGACTTGGTTCACCTCTCTTGCTCCTGGTTGTGTGTGTAGCCCCCAGGATATGATCTACTACTTCTCTAAAAAATATTTCCCTGCCCATAAGAAGCAAGTTGCCTTGCAGGAAATATATAACTTTGTGCAAGTTCAAGAAGAGAGTCTCCCACAAGCTTGGGGGGAGGCTTGTCCAGCTACTGAATGCTTTGCCTGATCACCCTCTTGAAAAGAATGTAATACTTGATATCTTCTATAATGGACTAACCGATGCTTCTAAGGACCACCTAGATAGTTGTGTTGGTTGTGTTTTTAGGGAACGAACCGTAGAACAACCTGAGATCCTACTTAATAATATCTTGTGCAATGAGAATGCTTGGACTATTCCCGAACTACCTCCAAAGCCAACTCCCAAGAAAAGAGGTATCCTATTCCTCAGTCCTGAAGATATGCAAGAAGCTAAGAAATCTATGCGAGAGAAAGGCATTAAATCTGAAGATGTCATAAATGTACAACCTATCGAAGAGATCCATGGTCTTGATAACCTGATACATGTAGTAGAGGTAAATTCTCTTCGTAGATTCAATGAGAATGATATTCCTTTTAATAAACCTGCTAGCTTATGCTTGGATGAATTTGATAACTTTGATTCCAAACAACAAAGTTTCAATTATTATGTTAGCAGGCAATTGGAACAGAATGCTCGTATGCTTAGTCATTTAAGTGCTTGTGTGGACAAAAACGTCAATGATCTTAAGCTCTTGAGTAAACATGCCTCTATGGTTACTACTCAAGTAGAACAAGTACTTAAGGCTCAAAATGGCTTGCTCAATGAGTTGAATGACAATTCTGTCAGAGTCGTCACTAGAGGCGGTAGTATGACCCAGGAACCTTTATATCCTGAGGGTCATCCTAAGAGAATTGAACAAGATTCTCAAGGAGATAACACTGATGCACCTAGTCATCCTAGGAAGAAGAAGAAAGATGATAGGAACTTGCACGCTAGCAACCCTGTTGCTGTTACACCTGAGAGTCCAAATGATGTCTCTGTCTCTGATGCTGAAACGCAATCTGGTGATGAACATGAGCCTAATGATAATATCGATAGTGGTGTTCATGATGATGCACAAAATAGCAATGATAAGCATGTGGAGATTGAACCTGTTGATCTTGATAACCCACAACCTAAGAATAGGAGATACGATAAGAACGACTTCATTGCTAGGAAGCATGGTAAAGAAAGAGAACCATGGGTTCAGAAACCCATGCCCTTTCCGCCCAAACCATCCAAGAAAAAATATGATGAGGATTTTGAGCGCTTTGTTGAAATGATTAGACCTGTCTTTCTGCAAATGCGTTTGACAGATATGCTCAAAATGTCTCCGTATGCTAAGTACATGAAGGATATTGTGACTAATAAGAGGAGGATACCTGAGGTTGAGATTTCCACCATGCTCGCTAATTACAGCTTCAAGGGTGGAACTCCTAAGAAACTAGGTGATCCCAGAGTGACCACTATACCTTGCTCCATTAAAGTGAACTACGTTAGAACTGCTTTATGCGACCTTGGAACCGGTGTTAGTGTTATGCCTCTCTCTCTGTAACATCCCAAGTTTTGGAATGTTAAAATAATTATTAGATTGTTTGTTTGTTTGCTTGAGTGATTGAAACTTGTGCGAAATTTGAAACTTTTAAAAAACTTTTGAATGAGAGCGAATAAAATGACTTTCCCCTTCTCCGGTGAATTCAAATTCAATCATTTAAAAGCAAAGAGAGAAGATGACATGACTTCTTCAACTATAAAGAATTTGAACGGAGATATTTGCATTTGAATTCTCTTGCATTTCTATTTGTTTCTTCGTGCACGAAGTGCCGAGAAATAAATTCTTGCAAGCAAGAAAAGAGAGGAGGAATATGATCCTCCAAAACCAGGGGCACTTTTGAAATATTTTGAGCCAAGAAAGCCAAAGTTTTATTGTGAAAATAATTGCCAAAAAGAAATAAAGCATTTAGGGCATTTTTCTGAAAAAACATTTTTTTAATGTTTTTATTTTTGCCTTGGAAAAATGTTAATCGAGTAGAGGATATTTTTCTGAAAATTTTGGTATATAATACCCTATATTAATTATTTTTATTCGTTGCCTTTTTATTAGTTTTAGTTTCTGTTTCTGAAAAAGACTAAAAATAGGAAAGGTTTAAAAGAAAGGAAACCGCCGCGGGCGGCATTTAAGTGCTGGGCCGAATCCCACCTTAGCCGGATCCGAAATACTTTCGGATAGGCTGACCGATCCCTTTCCTTTCCTCTCTCCCTCGCTGACGCCTGGGCCCCACCGCCCGAAGTCCCTCCCGCTCGGTCACCTTCCTCCCTCCTCCCTCCTCTTTCCCAACTAGAGCCTGAGTTCCTTCCATGGCCGATTCCCTCCCCGGATCTCCCTCCTCCTTTCCCTCCCGAGGCCCCATCTCCCCTATAAAGCCCTCCCCCCTCGCCACGGCACCCGTTCCCCTGCCCCAGCCCGAACCTCCGCCACCCCTACACCCGAGCCCCCTGCTCGCCGGAGCAACTCCAGGGAACTTCCCCTGCGCCCTGCCCCACCACCCCTCGCCCCCCGCAACACCCGACGCCGCCAGGACCTCCCCCATCGCCGCCAGGTCCCATTTTCCTACCCTGCCCGAGCTCCCCGCCACCCCACGCCACCCCGCACCTCCCCGGACTTCCCGAGCCCGGCCGAAGTTCCCCGACCTCCCCTGCTTCCCCCCGGCCACGAATCACCTCGCCGCCGCCGCCTCTCGATGGAGGAGACTCGCCGCGTCCCCCTGGTGCGCTCGGACGCCGCCAAGACCCGCCGGAGCGACGACCTCGACCCCGCCACCTCCCTGCTCGCCGGAGAAGCTTCTGCCTCGGTGAGCCAGCACCTGTGAACTCCATCCCCTCCTTTTAGCCGTTGGATCTAGATCTTACGCGCACGATTAGAAGTAGGATAGCCCTTCGGTTTTTAAACAAAAACCGAACGGTTTTATTCACTTATTATTTTAGCCAGAGAACTTTTATTTATATTACGGCCGTTCGCTAGTTAGCCTCAACAGCTCACACCCCCGAGCCAACCAAAACGCGCCACGTGGACCCCTTGTCCACAAATCAGTTTTTTCATTTTTCTGTTTTAATTCCAAAACAGAGAGAGTTTCAATTTTCTTTTGATCATAACTTTTGATCCACAACTCCAATGGAGTTGATTCTTTTTCCAGTAGATCACAAATTTTCGGTAGTTTTCAAAAACATATAATTTGTCAATGTTCGAAATTTTCAATTTTGAATTAGATCAGATTTAGTTTAAACCTTGTTTTGCCTATTCCAGGAGTTTAAAAATAGATTTTAATTTGATTATTTTTGGTACTGATCACTAGTGATCTTATTTATCAGTGGTAGAAATTTCAGATTTATTTGAGTACTTTAGCTCACTGTTTCTTGTGAAACAATTTCTGTTTCACCTCTTTTAGGATTATGGCTATTACTTTTCTATCATTGCTTTTAAACTATTTTCTTTTATATTTCAGAAAGTTTATGTTTAGTTTATGTTAGTTAAACAGTAGGTTCTCAACAAGTTTTTATTTTTATTTTATTTGTTATCATGAAATCAATTCTAGTTCCTTAGTAACTTGCAATTGGTCTCTCCACTGTTTCAAATCCCGTTTGGAAATACTTTGAAAAAGTTTTGTGAAAAATACTCTATTTTATCTTAGTTAAACTTATATCTTAGTTCCTTGTTAATATTTTCTGTTAGACAAAAACTATTTAGTGTTTGACGTAGTAGAAGACTCCCTAGTCTTATTTGAAGTTTCTTTCGGATTCCTATTCACTCTCTTCTTCGTTTTGATTGCTAGAATGATTGCTAGTAGGAGTTCTTATGTGAATGATATGTTTGTTATATAGATTTCATCGGAGAGTGACGAGTAGCCTATCAAGTTATTTCTCGAGAAATTCTTCTTCGTCAACATCACCAGGCAAGTCACTTTGATCATACTATCACCTATGTATTATGCATCGTAGTTCTACCATCCTATGCCCAATTGCATGCTGCTTAGGTACTTGGAAATTTTAGTATACATTGTAGTATCATGTGGTAGGCACACAACATCCCCGATACTTGGCCCCGGGACGACAAATTTCATATTGCTATGCTTGAGTAGACGGGATTTCGGTTGAGTGTATAACACGGGTGATGCGAGGCTGATTAAATAATCAAGACCGGTTAAGACAAGAGTTTTCAAGACCTCGGACGCAGTGCAATTCTGGGTGAAGGACGGTTGATCGGCTCCCTGGAGAAACCAGTGGATGACCCGGGATGCTGGGGACGGCCATGACATCCTGCGGAAAGCTTCACCCAGGCTCAAAGGGACGGACGGATATTTTCAAGACCCAAGGCTTACCTGCAGAGCCACAAGTCATTATGGGCTCTGGCTTGGTTGGACAACGCGACGACTCTGGACAGGCGGTGCTAGCAGATGTAGAAGAACGGTAGGATTGGATGGGCACCGACAGGGATTCAGAGGGACCCGTTGAAAGACCATGTTTTGATCATCCGGTCTTCAAACACCCTGAAGTGCGAGGACATACACGGAGGCGATCAAATCTTGTAGGGAACGTGTGCAAAACTCTGCAGAGTACTCAAACCTAATCGATTAGCCGTGTCCACGATCATGGACAACTTGAGCCAAAGAACTGAAGTTATCTGGATTTCTCAACACCATTAAATATATTTGATGAGGGTAATTATTGACAACTCGGGTACGAGAATTGGTTGGTGGAACCATCTCGTTAACAACCAACAATGTAGTATCATTTTGCTTTTAGCCCTCTCTTGATGTAGGAGAAAACTTGCTTTTCGCAAAAAAACTTATAGCCCCACCTGCCATATATGCATATAGTATAGATGATTACTTTTCACCCCTCTCTTATGTGACTTGCCGGCATATTCAATATGCTGACCTACACGGCTGCAACGTCTTATGTTGCAGATATTTTTCTTCGACAAGTAAGAGTACGATTCAGGATTACGTTCTACACTCAACTTGCCGTTGGTGTTTATTGGGACTCCACACCCTTGACTGCTTCCGCTAAAATAATTAAGGTATATATCAGTTTTACGCTATTTACATGTGATTGCACTTTGATATATACATTGATGTACTGTGTGTGCCAGCATACTGATCCAGGGATGGCACAGAAACACAGAGGCTTGACTCGTCTTGAGTCGGGTCGCTACACTCTCTCTTTATCGTAGACTTGAATTGGATAAGTTGACACCCACTGAAATCTCTTTGCAAATGACCGACAAATCAACTGCTTTCCCTATCGGCATTTGCAAGGATGTGCCTGTTGTGGTTGCTAACGTCACTATCTTAACAGACTTTGTTATCCTGGATATTCCCAAGGATGATGCCATGGCGGTCATCCTTGGAAGATCCTTTTTAAACACTGCAGGGGCTGTTATTGATTGCAAGAAAGGCAATGTCACTTTCCCTCTCAATGGTAATGAGCATACAGTGCACTTTCCGAAGAAACAATATCGGGTACATTGCATCAATGCTATTGAAAAAACTTCATCGATTCTTATTGGGAGCTTTGAATGCCCTATACCTACTGTTAAGATGAAGTATGATTTGCTTGTTGGGGATATGCACATCCCCATTGAGGTAACCTAGTGACTATTCGAAAATTCTCCATTCTTTTTTTATGCGATTCGAAAAAGTTTGTCAAGGAGACTTGATCAACCTCATTGACGGATTACTTTCGATGACCATGGGATGGATGAATCGAGGAGTCACAAACCTCTGTTCCAAGCTTCCACCTTCGGTTGCTTAGAAGAAAAATGATATATTTAGCTTTAGTTTTCCCTGTTTTCTGGTTTTTGCGTCCCATAGAAAAGTGTCCCAAAAATAAAAGTTCTCCGAATGCCCTGAAAATCAAGTATGATTTTTCTGGAATTTTTGAAATATTCTGAGACAGAGTGCTAGTCAGGGGGATGACCATTGGCCAGAAGCCTAGGAGGCGCGGGCACCCCCTCGCCGCGCCTACCAGGCTTGTGGGGCCCACATGTCCCCCCTCCACTTATTCCAGCTCCCATCTCCTTCTCCTACCTCCAGAAAAAATCGTTTCGCAGCTCAAACCCGTGTTCTTGCTTTTCTTGCTGCGATTTTCGATCTCCTTGTGTAAAGCCCCATTCACCAAACTGTTTTGGGGAAATTGCTCCTTGGTATGTGACTCCTCCATTGGTCCAATTAGCTTTTGCTCTAGTGCCTTATTCGTTGCGTATTTTTGCTGCCTTGGTGACCCTGTTCTTGAGCTTTGCATGCTAATTTTAGCTGGTCCCAAGTAGTTTTGATGCGTGATATGGCCTCTAGGCACTTGTTGGAGTAGTTTTTATGAGTTTCGTTGAGCCTTGTTCACTTTTCCTTTGAGTCACTAAAAATTTCAGACAAGGAAGATGTTCAGGAGAAACTATCATGGTGGTTCCTCAAGCAAGAGGTGTCCCCGTCTCTCAATTCGGGAACCCGATCCATACCAACCGAGGAACGCACAGGTACAACCATGTGAATGGCCTTCTGATGAATTCATGATTGATGTAGGTTTCAAAGACGAGTTTGATACACTTGTCCACAATGTTGGACTTGAAGAATTCATCTCCGATAAATGTGAACAGTATAGTACTCTCATTGCCTCTTTTGTTCGTAGATTCAAATTTTTAGCTGGCCGTGACACATCCGTGCTGTTTGATCTCTATGACAAATCGTATACCATGGATTTAGAGGATTTCAACAGAATTTGCAAGATACCTGATTGGGGTAGTCTCAATGATCCTCCTAAATCTTTGGTTAGGGATTTTTTTCTCTAGTATAACTGTTGGAGAAACTAGAGATATTGCGCATGCTACCATGGGGAGCATTCATTTTCCTGCCTTGCATTACTTTTCCCTCTTCATAGGTAGATGCATTAATGGTAAGATCGAGCATTGTCACGTCTGCGGACCTGACCTTAGTATTCTTAAGAGAGCAGTAACGGGTGATAGAAGTTTCAACATGGGAGCTATAATAGCAAGGATGTTGAATAATAATGCTAATGAAGGGGATTTCTTTGGTGGGATCTATGCCACTCGCATAGCAAATTTTCTTGGTGTACCATCCACGAAGGAGATCCCCCGCTCCATACAACTTTCCTTGATCGCGCCGCTATGACACGCTATCAGTTCCTTGAGAGGGATAATGAATCCCTCCTATACCTGTTAATATTTAACCGATAACGTGTTTTCCATATTACCCTTCCTGCTCCTGCCTTCTTTGACTTTCAGGTAAAACGGATATATTACATAACCAGAGGAGAGGCAGAGGAGTATGAGAGGGAGGCAAAGGATGCTCGCCTCCGTGAGGCAGCTATTCACGCGGTAGCTGCAGCGCTCCCGTACAACCCCCATTATGATTTTGGGTCTCGCCCGGACCATCCATGGGAGTAGACCAACTTAGACCAAAAGCCTAAGCTTGGGGGAGTACGTGTTTCCCACCGACTTTATATTCTTGTTCACACTTTCACTTTAATAGTCAGTGTTCACACTTTGCCACTGTATCATCCATGCTAGTTTATTTCTTTTTCTCGTTTTCTTCTCATGCGTTTGTCTAGTTTGAGAAAACCCAAAAATATTTCTCGTTCTTCTTTTGCTTGTTGGGTGCTTTCCCGTGTAAATAGTTTTCTTTTTCTTTGGGTCAAGGTAGAAGACCATGGTTACAATGTTGAGTGGCTCTTGCATGCATACCTGTTTATCTGTCAAAGAGCCATATTACTTTGTCTTATCCTTTGTGTTTGCTTGCATATTCCAGCTTAGTCCAATGCACGAACACTCTTATTATTGTTCACATCGTTCAATCATGCAAGTGAAAGGCAATAATGACGATATATGACGAAGTGACTGAGCCTGGAAAAGCTGGTATGAACTCGATCTATTTTGTTTTTGTAAATATGACTAGCTCATCGTTCCAGATTCAGCTTTGTTGTGAGAGAAACATGTTTGCAATGACAACTTAGAGATCATAGTTTCTGATGCCATGCTTAATTAGCCAGGAGCTTATAATTGTTTGTCTTGGATGCCAACCTGAATCTTGAGATGATTATGATGTAGTATGATAGGATGGTATCCTCCTTTGAATGATTCAAGTGGCTTAACTTGGTACATGTTCACGCATGTAGTTGAAACAAAATCAACACAACCTCTATGATATTCATGTTCATGGTGATTTATGTCCTACTCATGCTAGCACTCAATGTTGGTTAATCTCAATGCATTTTGATGACTGTTGTCGCTCTCTAGTTGGTCGCTTCCCAGTCTTTTGCTAGCCTTCACTTGTACTAAGCGGGAATATTGCTTGTGCATCCACTTCCATAAACCCAAAGTTGTTCCATATGAGTCCACCATACCTACCTATATGCGGTATCTACCTGCCGTTCCAAGTAAATTTGCATCTGCCACTCTCTAAACCTTCAAGAAATAATCTGTTTTGCATGCCTGAACCGCTCATGCGGTGACAAGGGGCGGTCAGTATCTTCCATGCTAGGCATGTTATCCTCGATATGTGTTTATTCACTATCACTCACGAGAAAGGGGCCGGTAATTGGAATGCCCAGTTCGATGCTCAAATCGAAAAGATAATTGCAAACAAAACTCCCCGTGGATTGTTGTTGGTATGGACGGCACCCGAGTATTCGGCTAGTCGTGGAGTGTGATTGATTGGTGGTGGGGGAGTCAAAACTTTACTTTTCTGTTTGGGAACCGCCTATAGTATGTGTAGCATGGAAAATGGTGAAAGCTCTTGGTCATTGCGTTGACAATGAAAGCATGCCACCCAAAATTATTTATCTCTGTTTTAAAAGCTTGAGCTTTGGCACCTCTGCAAATCAATGCTTCCCTCTGCGAAGGGCATATCTTCTTTCAAAAAGCACCAATTAGAGAGCACCTCTGTCATTTCTATGCTTTGCTTTTAATTGTTATTGAGTATGACTGTGACTGGATCTTCTTTGCCATGAATTACAATGTTCAGTCAGCCCTTGGTCTTTCAAGGTGCTCTGCATTTATGTTTTGCGGTCTCAGAAAGAGCTAGCGAGATACCATCTGTTCATATTGCTTCACGATTGTTTTGATTGAAGTGTTGACATTTGAAACTCATTATTATTGCTCGCTAGTTGATTATGCCATTGATATGAGTTCCTCTTGAGACCTAAATGTCATTGCTTCTGTGGTTAGCTTATGATCTTGCTAAAAATCTGAATATGAGTTAGACATCATTGCAACAACAAGATCAAACATAGTTCGTAAAAGTTTTTCTTTTGTCTCTTTCAGTTTGTCAAATGAATTGCTTGAGGACAAGCAAGGCTTTAAGCTTGGGGGAATTTATACGTCTCCGTCGTATCTACTTTTCCAAACTCTTTTGCCCTTGTTTTGAACTCTAATTTACATGATTTGAATGGAACTAACCCGGACTAACGCTGTTTTCAACAGAATTGCCATGGTGTTGTTTTTGCGTAGAAATAAAAGTTCTCGGAATGACCTGGAAATTTACGATGATTTTTTGTGGAATATATAAAAAATACTGGCGCAAGAATCAACCGGAGGGGTGGAGCGAGGAGCCCACAAGCCCACCAAGCGCGGCCCCCCCCGGGCCGCGCCTAGCAGGCTTGTGGGGCCCTCAGAGCTCCACCGCCTCCAATTCTAGCTCTATTTAGTCCCTTTCGACCGGAAAAAATATAGGAGAAGAGTTCATCGCGTTTTACGATACGGAGTCGCCGCCACTACCTGTTCTTCCTCTGGAGGGCAGATCTGGAGTCCGTTCTGGGCTCCAGAGAGGGGAGACCGTCGCCATCGTCATCACCAACCTTCCTTCATCACCAATTCCATGATGCTCTTCATCGTTCGTGACTAATCTCATCGTAGGCTTACTGGATGGTGATGGGTTGGATGAGATCTATCATGTAATCGAGTTAGTTTTGATGGGGATTGAGCCCTAATATCCACTATGTTTTGAGATTGATGTTGCTACTACTTTGCCATGCTTAATGCTTGTCACTAGGGCCCGAATGCCATGATTTCAGATCTAAACCTATTATGTTCTCGTCAATATATGTGTGTTCTTGATCCTATCTTGCAAGTTGTAGTCACCTACTATGTGTTATGACCCGGCAACCCCGGAGTGAAAATAGCCGGAACCACTCCCGGAGATGAACATAGTATGAGGAGTTCATGTATTCACTAAGTGCTAATGCGTTATTCCGGTTTTCTATTAAAAGGAGAACCTTAATATCCCGTAGTTTCCATTAGACCCCGCTGCCACGAGAGGGATGGACAATAGATGTCATGCAAGTTCTTTTCCCTAAGCACGTATGACTATATGTAGAATGCATGCCTACATTACATTGACGAACTGGAGCTAGTTCCATATCTATCCGTGTTATAATTGTTGCATGATGAATATCATCCGGCATAATTATCCATCACCGATCCAATGCCTACGAGTTTTTCCTACTGGTCCTTGCTACTGTTACTCTGTCGCTATTGCTGTCGCTGCTGCTACTGTTACTCTGTCGCTACTGCTGTCACTGCTGCTACTATTATTGTTGCTACTGTTGCTATCACACTACTCTGCTACTGATACTTTGCTGCAGATACTAAGTCTTTCAGGTGTGGTTGAATTGACAACTCAACTGATAATACTCGAGAAAATTCTTTGGCTTCCCCTTGTGTCGAATCAACAAATTTGGGTTGAATACTCTACCCCCGAAGACTGTTGCGATCCCCTATACTTGTGGGTTATCAATGATCTTAGCGCGAGGAAAATACCTGGCAATAAAAGCATCTTTACACTTATCCCATGTTCCAATACTATTACGTGGTAAAGATGAAAACGAATCCTTAGCTTTTCCTCTTAGTGAGAAAGGAAATAATTTTAATTTCAAAATATCATTATTGATGTCCTTTTTGTTTTGCATATCACAAAGTTCAACAAAGGTATTAAGATGAGCAGCGGGATCCTCACACTAGTAGAAAACAGCGCTTTGGTTCTGGCCATATCATCACATTAGTCCTGGTTTTGTTACGAACCGGGACTAATGTGAGCATCAGTCCTGGTTTGAGCGGCTAGGACATCGGTTGGGCCTCGGCAGCCATCAGTCCCGGTTTGACTTGGACCTTTAGTCCCGGTTCTAGACAGCAACCGTGACTAAAGTGCCTCGCTCTTGGAGCAACACCTCTAGTCCCGGTTGATGTCTCCAACCAGGACAGAAGGCATGTCTTCTGTCCCGGTTTTAGACACCAACTGGACTAATAAAATGCATATATATACCCTGCGCCCCTCGACTCTCATCTGCTTTTTGGCCGTAAAAGGTGGAGTTGTGTGTTGCTGCTCTGTTTTGCCTATATGCACACATGAGCTGTTCGATGAAATCCTGATCCACACTTAAGCTTTATCCTTTGTTCTTCCTCCATGCTCGACCTCCAAGCTCCATTTTCCCCAATATTTGGCGGTGCACTAACTATCCAAGTGTGCTAAAAGGTTAGCAACTTCATCCAGTTATGATTTTGATCGCATTTGTTGTTGCATTTAAATGTTTTACATAGTTGTATGTTGTTTTATGAGAACTATGTATGAACTTTATGTATTTATTTTTGCAGTTATAACTATTGTACTTTGGTTTTAATGTGATGATGAACTTGTATTAATTTGGTCATTTCTCTATTCATGATGTTCTGTAATGGTTTTTTATATACTTAATGACATAATGCAGATGAACCGACAATGGATGTACGGTGACCGACGCACTTCCGAGTACATTATGGGCCTGCATAATTTTCTCGATGTGGGTGAGGAAAGCAAGCAGAATGGTTTTATGTACTGTAAATGCGTTGTCTGTAAGAATACGAAGGATTACTCTTCCTCGAAAACCCTTCATTTCCACCTTCTTGAGAAGGGATTCATGTCCAACTATAATTGTTGGACCAAGCATGTAGAATGTCACATACCTGGATTTATTTGTGGGTGCCTAGCTAGAGTGTGCATCGTGTCTTCTTTTTGCATTAAACTGAAATGGGGAATAAGGAAAACCCTAGCACCTCACTCTAATATAAGAAATTCAACTATGTGTGTTTTTCAATGAACTAAAAATGGCTTTCAAAAATGTTCATCTTTTCTGTTAAATGATGGAAACCACATTGCAGGGATGAATTCTATTTTTAAATCACGTTTGACATTTTAAATAATTCCCAAAAGCCACTGAAATTGTTGAAATAAATGGCTATAAATACTTAAGGTATTTCATAAATGATGAAACATTTTGTGGAGCATGGAAATAATCCAAATAAATACCCACAATTAATTTCAGGGTATTTGGAATAAGTTTGGGGTCCAAACAAATTAAAACAAATGTCATAATTAGAAAAAAAAAAGAGGAGAGAGCTTACCTGGCGCCGGCCCAGCCCATCTGGTCCTCTCCTCTCATCTTCTACCTCTGCCAGTAGGCAGAGGAGGAGGTGGTCGTCGCTCGCCATGATCATGGCACGCAGCTGCGTGCCTGCCTGGCCTTCCATCACGCTGGCGAGCAGGATAAACCCCACAAGAGATGTCCCCATCACCCCGACCTCTCCATTCGCTCCTCTCCCCTCTTCCTCTCTCGGCCGCCATGGCCACCGAACGAGCTCGCCATCGCTACCTCGCTCCAGCCACTCTCTCTCACCCCTGAGACGCTCAGTAGCTCTGCCTCGACGCCCTCAAGCTCTCCAGCAAGCTGCAACGCCAAGAGCCCCCAAGCCATTGAGACGTCGTCGTCTTCTACCTTCGGTCACCGAGGTCACCACCGTCGATTCTTCGTACTTAGGCCCTCCCAAGCTCGCTTTTGACGCCTCTGCACTCCTCGTGAGCTGTAGAACCCATTTCACTCCTTTCCCCCTCGATCCCGAGCCGTAGCCATTGATTCCATAGTTGCCAACGAGATCCTCCATGGGAGCTCACCGTCGGTGATGCTCCCGTGATCGGTTGGTTCAACTGAGGCCACCAACAACTTCATCACGACGCGTAGGTGTTGTACCTGCTTAGCTCCGACTCTTTCACGTGCCGCAACATCGATCTAGACGAAGCCCGAGCTCCGACAGCCGTTGAGCTCGTCACCGACAACATTTCCGTCCATTTCAGTCCATGAGGTTTGTTCCTTTAGATGCGCGGGTGGGAGGCCGATCTATTTCTGGTCTTAGCCATCCATTTGGTCGCCGAAGGGGGATTTCCGACTCCCTCCTCCGTCCCTTGAGCTGCCGGTGACTCGTCGCCGGTGAGCTTGACCCCATCGACCAGGGGTTGACCCCCCTCGGTCACTGCGAGGTGGGGCCAGCCTCTGGCTAATCAAGATTAAGCGAAACTAAATAATTTAATTAATTAAATCCTAATACTCACTAACTAGTGATCCAAACCCTATTAATTAACTCATTAGTTTAGTTATAATCTCAGTTAGTGTCTAAGACACTAACGAGTGGACCCCACTGGTTAGGTTTGACCAGCAACGGCCAATTTGACCAGCTGATGCAATGCTGATTTCATGCTCGCGCAATAACTAATATTCTGAGATTAATAAAATTCCAGAATTAGTTCAAAACTTCTAAAAATCATAAAAATTAATCTGTAACTCATATTAAAATAATTTATATATGAAACTTTATCAAAAAATCCAAAGAACCCAATGATGCTATTTTCATCCATGATAGAACAAGTTATACCTGAGCATTAGGTCAAATCAATTAAAAGGGTATATGTAAATACCTTATTTGAAGTGACATTTGAATCTTTGATTCAAATCAGCTTCAATCAAATTTTTTAATGATGCACCCTTGAGTGAGCCCAAGGAGTACCAGGGAGTGAGCCCAAGGCACTAGGGTGGCCCCATAAGTCCTTAGTGGGCTGGTGGAGTCAACCCAAGGGGCCCATGGTGCCACATAAATAAATACCAAAAGAAAATAAAAAATAAAAAGGGAAAGAGGGAGGTGGGAAGGAAGAGGAGGACTCCTCCTTCCCCAAACCGAGTTGGAGGAGGAGTCCTCCTCCTCCTAGCGCCGGCGCACCCTTGAGGGCCTTCTCCCTCAAGGCAAGCCCCTCCCCCTCCCTCCTATACATAGTGGTGTTTTAGGGCTGATTTGAGACAACTTTTGCCACGTGCAACTCAACCCTAGACCACATAGTTCTACCTCTAGATCGGATTTCTGTGGAGCTCGGGCGAATCCTTGCAGGAGTAGATCATCACCAGCACCGGAGCACCGTCACGCTGCCGGAGAACTCATCTACTTCTCGGTCTTGCTTGCTGGATCAAGAAGGTCGAGATCATCGTCGAGCTGTACGTGTGCTGAACACAGAGGTGCCGTCCGCTCGGTGCTAGATTGGAACGGATCGTGGGACGGATCGCGGGACGGTTCGTGGGACGGTTCGAGGGACGTGAAGACGTTCCACTACATCAACCGCGTTTCTTAACGCTTCCTGCTGTGCGATCTACAAGGGTACATAGATCCAAATCTCCTCTTATAGATGGACATCACCATGATAGGTCTTCGTGTGCGTAGGAAATTTTTTGTTACCCATGCAACATTCCCCAACAGGAGTTCATAGTTCTACCCCATCTATTACCTTTTGGAGGGTGGTGCCTCCTAGATTAGTTACGTATCGCTTGGGAGCCTCCTATTTCGTGTTGTGGAGTTGAACCAAGTCTAGTCTTCCGTGGATGGAAGCCGTGGTGGAATAGACAAGGTTGCTTCTGCGTGGACCCTTCATGAGTGGAGCCCTCCGTGGACTCTCGCAGCCGTTACCGTCCATGGGTTGAAGTCTCCACTAACATGGACGTACGATAGCGCCACCCATAAGAACCATGCCAAAAATCGTCGTGTCAACCTCTTTGCGTTTGATCTCCTAAACTCTACCCCTTTACATGTGCAAAGTATTTACTTTTCTGCTGCCATATATGTTGACTAGCATGTGTAGGGTGCACTAGACTTGCTAGTATTGCTGAAATTCCGCCCTCTATGAAAGTTAGTAAGGCTAGGATTTTTATCTTGACAAGTAGTCTATTCACCCCCTCCCCCTCTAGACACACCTTCTTTTGATCCCTTATAACATCTACAACTAAAAAAGAGAAACACCAAACAAGAAGCAAGAAAGATGATGCAAGGATGCAAATGGTTTGAGCTCTCAATGAACGATATGATCAAACTAATCATTGGAGAGCCCCCCTTGATAGTATGGCAATCAATCCTATAACCCGGTCTCCCAACTACTACCATGAGACCAGTAAAATAGAAAACCTATCAAGGGCAAACATAGACCTTGCCCATAGTCCACTTGTGCTAAATGATGACGATGTTGACTTCCTCAAGATGCACCACCTTTCTTGATTGTGTTGGCTCGATGAAGACTAGTTGGTTGCTTTCCCATACTCACTATGGGTGAGCCACTCTTCCACATATCTTCACAAGTCCATTGTCACTTATACGTCCATTTTGCATCATGCTTTTATGTTGATATTTATCGCTTTATGGGCTGTTATTACACTTCACGGTACAATACTTATGCCTTTTCTCTCTTAATTTGCAAGGTTTACATGAAGAGGGAGAATGTCGGCAGCTGGAATTCTGGCCTGAAAAGGGAGCAAGTTTGAGATACCTATTTTGCGCAACTCCAAAATCCGTGAAAATCAACGAGGAATTATTTTGGAATTTATAAAAAATACCGGGCGGAAGAAGTATCGAAGGGGAGCCAACAGGAGGCCACAAGCCTGCTAGGCGTGGCCTACCCCCTGGTCGTGCCTAGGGGGCTTGTGGGCTCCCTGTTGGCCCTCTGGCTCCCCACTTTTTCTATATGGAGGGTTTCGTTACAGAAAAAAAATCAGGAGGATGCTTTCGTGAGGAATCGACGCCGCCACAAGGCGGAATTTGAGCAGAACCAATCTAGAGCTCCGGCAGGGTCGTCCTACCGGGGAAACTTCCCTCCCGGAGGGGGAAATTGTCGCCATCGTCATCACCAATACTCCTCTCATCGGAGGGGACTAATCACCATCAACATCTTCATCAGCACCATCTCATCTCCAAACCCTAGTTCATCTCTTGTAACCAATCTCCGTCTCGCGATCCGATTGGTACTTGTAAGGTTGCTAGTAGTGTTCATTACTCTTTGTAATTGATGCTAGTTGGATTACTTGGTGGAAGATTATATGTTCAGATCCTTGATTCTATTCAATACCTCTCTGGTCATGAACATAATTATGCTTTGTGAGTAGTTACTTTTGTTCCTGAGGACATGGGATAAGTCTTGCTATAAGTAGTCATGTGAATTTGGTATTCGTTCGATATTTTGATGTGTTGTATGTTGTCTCTCCTCTAGTGGTGTTATGTGAATGTCGACTACATAAAACTTCACCATTATTTGGGAATAGAGGAAGGCAATGGGAAGTAGTAAGTCGATGATGGGTTGCTAGAGTGAGAGAAGCTTAAATCCTAGTTTATGCGTTGCTTCGTAAGGGGCTGATTTGGATCGACTAGTTTAATGTTATGGTTAGACTTTGTCTTAATTCTTCTTTCGTAGTTGCGGATGCTTGCGAGAGGGGTTAATCATAAGTGGGATGTTTGTCCAAGTAGGGGCAGCACCCAAGCACCGGTCCACCCACATATCAAAATATCAAAGTAGCGAACGAGAATCATATGAACATGATGAAAACTAGCTTGACAGAAATTCCCATGTGTCCTCGGGAGCGCTTTACCTCCTATAAGAGTTTGTCCAGGCTTGTCCCTTGCTACAAAAGGGATTGGGCAACTCTGCTGCACCGTTGTTACTATTGTTACTTGCTAATAGCTACGAATCATCTTAGCTTCAGTGCTTGCACAGAATACCTTGCTGAAAACCACTTGTCAGATCCTTCTGCTCCTCGTTGGGTTCGACACTCTTACTTATCGAAAGGAATACGATAGATCCCCTACACTTGTGGGTCATCAAGACTCGTTTCTGGCGCCGTTGCCGGGGAGTGAAGCACCTTTGGTAAGTGGAATTTGGTAAGGAAACATTTATATAGTGTGCTGAAATTTATTATCACTTGTTACTATGGAAACTAATCCTTTGAGGAGCTTGTTCGATGTATCTTCACCTCGAACAGAAGCACAAGGAGTTTCTCCTCAACATGCTGCACCTACTGAAAATATTTTCTATGAATTTCCTTCGGATATGCTTGAGAAACTGCTGGCTAATCCTTTTACACGAGATGGAACATCACATCCTTACTTGCATTTAATCTATGAAGGTGAAGTTTGTGGTTTATTTAAGCTTGCAGGATTTCCCGAGGATGAGTTCAAGAAGAAGGTCTTTCCCTTATCTTTGAGGGATAGAGCATTGACATGGTATAGGCTATGTGATGATACTGGATCATGGAACTACAACCGATTGAAATTGGAATTTCATCAAAGGTTTTATCCTATGCATTTGGTACATCGTGATTGGAATTATATTTATAAATTTTGGCCTCGTGACAGAGAAAGTATATCTCAAGCTTGGGGGAGGCTTAAATCAATGTTATATTCATGCCCCAACCATGAGCTCTCGAGAGAAATTATCATTCAAAACTTTTATGCTCGGCTTTCTCATGATAATCCCACCATGCTTGACACTTCTTGTACCGGTTCTTTTATGAAGAGAGATATTGACTTCAAATGGAATTTATTGGAAAGAATTAAACGCAACTCTGAAGATTGGGATTTTGATGAAGGTAAGGAGTCAGGTATGAATCTCAAGTTTGATTGCGTTAAATCCTTTGTCGAAACAAATACTTTTTGTGATTTTAGCGCTAAATATGGACTTGACTCTGAGATAGTAGCTTCATTGTGTGAATCATTTGCTGCTCATATTGCTCTCCCTAAAGAGAAGTGGTTTAAATATCATCCTCCCTTAGAAGTCAATGTAGTTAAACCCAATCCAGTTGAAGAGAAATTCATTGCTTATAATGATCCTATTGTTCCTAGTGCTTACATTGAGAAACCACCTTTCCCTGTTAGGATAAAGGATCATTCTAAAGTTTCAACTGTGATACGTAGGGGCTATGTTAGAACACCTACACCCCCTGAGCAAATAAGAGTTGAACCCAGCATTGCTATTATCAAAGATCTCCTGTCCGACAATGTTGATGGCCATGATATTCACTTCTGTGAAGATGCTGCTAGAATTGCCAAACCACATGCTAGAGACAAACATAGGCCTGTTGTTGACACGCCTGTTGTTTCTGTTAAGATAGGAGATCATTGTTATCATAGTTTATGTGACGTGGGTGCTAGTGTTAGTGCAATACCTCAATCCTTATATGATGAAAATAGAGACGAGATTGCACATATTGAGATGGAACCTATTGATGTCACTATTCAGCCTGCCAATAGAGATACTATCTGCCCTTTCGGAATTGTTAGATATGTTGAAGTCTTGTGTGGCAAAACAAAGTATCCTGCTGATTTTCTCGTTCTTGCTACCACACAAGATAGCTTTTGTGCCATCATATTTGGCAGACCCTTCCTCAATACTGTTAATGCTCATATTGACGGTGAGAAGCAAACTGTCACTGTTGGCTTTGAAGGTGTTTCACATGAGTTCAATTTCTCCAAGTTTGGTAGACAACCTCATGAAAAAGAGTTGCCTAGTAAGGATGAAATTATTGCCCTAGCTTCTATTGCCGTGCCTCCTACTGATCCTTTAGAGCAATACTTGCTTGAGCATGAAAATGATATGCATGTGGATGAAAGGGATGAGATAGATAGAGTTATCATTGAACAATATCCTACCCTTAAGAATAATTTGCCTGTTGAACTGCTTGGAGATCCACCCCCACCAAAGGGTGATCCTGTGTTCGAGCTCAAATAGTTTCCTGATACTCTTAAGTATGCTTAACTCGATGAAAAAGAGATATATCCTATTATTATTAGTGCTAACCTCTAAGAGCATGAAGAAAAGAAGTTACTAAAAACTCTGAGGAAGCACCGTGCTGCTATTGGATATACTCTTGATGATCTTAAGGGCATTAGTCCCACTCTATGCGAGCAGAAGATTAAAACCGATCCTGATTCCGAACCAGTTGCCGATCATCGACGGAGATTAAATCCTAAGATTAAAGAGGTAGTGAGAAAAGAAATACTAAAGCTCCTGGAAGCAGGTATTGTCTATCCTGTTGCTCATAGTGATTGGTGAGTCCGGTGCATTGCGTCCCTAAGAAGGGAGGTATTACCCTTGTCCCTAATGATAAGGATGAATTGATCCCACAGAGGATTACTACTGGCTATAGGATGGTGATCGATTTTAGGAAATTGAATAAGGCCACTAGGAAAGATCATTACCCTTTGCCTTTTATCGACCAAATGCTAGAAACACTGTCTAAACACACACATTTCTGCTTTCTAGATGGTTATTCTGGTTTCTCCCAAATACCTGTTGCACAATCTGATCAGGAGAAAACCACTTTCACCTGCCCTTTCGGTACCTTTTCTTACAGACGTATGCATTTTGGCTAATGTAATGCACCTGCTACCTTTCAAAGATGTATGATGGCTATATTCTCTGACTTTTGTGAAAAGATTGTTGAGGTTTTCATGGATGACTTCTCTGTTTATGGGTCTTCTTTTGATGATTGCATCAGCAACCTTGATCGAGTCTTGCACAGATGTAAAGATACCAACCTTGTCTTGAATTGGGAGAAGTGCCACTTTATGGTTAATGAAGGCATCCTCTTAGGACATAAAATTTCTGAAAGAGGTATTGAAGTCGATAAGGCTAAGGTTGATGCGATCGAAAAAATGCCATGCCCTACAGATATCAAAGGTATAAGAAGTTTCCTTGGTCATGCTGGTTTCTATAGAAGGTTCATTACAGACTTTTCTAAGATTTCTAGGCCTCTTACCAATCTCTTGCAAAAGGATATTCCTTTTGTTTTTGACGATGATTCTGAGGAAGCCTTCTAAATACTTAAAAAGGCCTTGATAACTACGCCTATTGTTCAACCACCTGATTGGAACTTACCCTTTGAAATCATGTGTGATGCTAGTGATTATGCTGTTGGTGTTGTCTTAGGACAAAGAGTTGATAAGAAATTGAATGCTATTCACTATGCCAGTAAAACTCTAGACAGTGCCCAAAGAAACTATGCTACTACTGAAAAGGAATTTTTAGCAGTCGTGTTTGCATGTGAAAAGTTCAGATCTTACATAGTTGATTCCAAAGTCACTATTCACACTGATCACGCTGCTATTAAATACCTCATGGAAAAGAAAGACGCTGAACCTAGACTTATCAGATGGGTTCTCTTGCTACAAGAATTTGATTTGCATGTTGTCGACAGGAAGGGTGCTGAGAACCCCGTAGTAGATAACTTGTCTAGGTTGGATAATGTTCTTGATGACCCACAACCAATTGATGATAGCTTTCCTGATGAGCAATTGAATTTCATCAATACTTCATGTAGTACACTGTGGTATGCCGATTATGCAAATTATATCGTTGCCAAATATATACCACCTAGTTTCACATACCAGCAAAAGAAGAAATTCTTCTTTGATTTGAGACATTACTTTTGGGATGATCCCCACCTTTATAGGGAAGGAGTAGATGGTGTTATTAGACGTTATGTACCTGAACATGAACAAGGACAGATCCTACAGAAGTGCCACTCCGAGGCATACGGAGGACACCATGCGGGAGACAAAACTACACACAAGGTATTGCAATCAGGTTTCTATTGGCCCACTCTCTTCAAGTATGCTCGTAAATTTGTCTTGTCTTGTGACGAATGTCAAAGAATAGGTAATATCGGTAAACGACAGGAAATGCCTATGAATTATTCACTTGTCATTGAACCATTTGATGTTTGGGGCTTTGATTATATGGGACCTTTTCCAAAATCCAATGGGTATACTCATATCCTAGTTGCTGTTGATTACGTTACTAAGTGGGTAGAAGCTATCCCAACTAGTAGTGTTGATCACAACACTTCTATCAGGATGCTTAAAGAAGTTATTTTCCCTAGATTTGGAGTCCCTAGATATCTAATGACTGATGGTTGTTCACATTTCATTCATGGTGCTTTCCGTAAAACGCTTGCTAAGTACGATGTCAACCATAGAGTTGCATCTCCTTATCATCCTGAGTCCAGTAGTCAAGTAGAGCTAAGTAATAGGGAGATTAAACTAATTCTGCAAAAGATTGTTAATAGGTCTAGAAAGAATTGGTCTAAGAAGCTCGATGATGCACCGTTGGCTTATACAACTGCTTATAAGAATCCCATGGGCATGTCTCCGTACAAATTGGTTTACGGTAAAGCATGTCATTTACCTCTTGAGCTAGAGCATAAGGCTTATTGGGCAATCAAAGAGCTCAACTTTGATTTCAAACTTGCTGGTGAGAAGAGGTTATTTGATATTAGCTCGCTTGATGAATGGAGAGCTCAGGCATATGAAAATGCCAAGTTGTTCAAAGAAAAGGTTAAGAGGTGGCATGATAAAAGGATACAAAAACGTGAGTTTAATGTAGGTGATTATGTCTTGCTATATAATTCTCATTTAAGATTTTTTGCAGGCAAGCTTCTCACTAAATGGGAAGGTCCTTACATTGTTGAGGAAGTATATCGTTTCGGTGCCATCAAAATCAACAACACAAAAGGTAATTTTCCGAGAGTGGTAAATGGGCAGAGAATCAAGCATTATATCTGAGGTACTCCCATAAATATTGAAAGCAATATTATCAATACCATAACTCCGGAGGAGTACATAAGGGATATTTATCAGCCTGTTTCAGACTCCGAAAACGAAGAGGTATGTGATTCGGTAAGTAAACCGATTCCAAAACTTTTCCAGTAGGAATTTTTCTCCGTTTTGGAATTTTTAGAAAAATAGAAAAATTTAAAGCAGTCCGGAAAGCACACGAGGAGGCGACAAGTCTGCCAGGCGCGGGCCACCCCCCTGGTCGCGCCTGGGGGGCTTGTGACCACCTCGTGTGCCTCCCAGATTCCGTTTTCTTGCGGAGTACTCCTTCTGATCGAAAAAAAATCATTATATATTCTCCCGAAAGGTCTGACCCTCGTATCAAGCAATTATCCTCTATTTTTGTTTTGAGCCTGTTTCTGCTGCAGATTTAGAGCAATATGTCGTCTCAGGAATCTATAGGGGAGAACGATCTCCCTCAAGTCTATGAAGAAGTAAATGCTGATCTAAAAAGAATGGAGGTCATGGAGGCAAAGGAAAGGCTACCTAAAGAAACTAAGGGAAAAAGTAAGGAGAAGAATCTGGCGTTGGACGAAGGGCAATCTGTGCTCAACAAGGAAGAAGTTGAGGAAGAGGATTTTCTTCAACCCTACCTCCACATTTTACCTCCATCCTTGATCGAGCTCTTGAGGTTATGTGAAATAACTCGTGTTCGTAATACTTATCTAACTCGTGAAGTTGTTTTGCTGGAGAAACATATCACAGAGCTCCAAGGTATAAATCAAAGATTGATGGCCCTCTTGGAATCAAAAGACAAAACAACTCCACCACCATCACCTTCGAAGGAAGACAACTAAGCACGGGTTTGGGCAGTCCCCTTGGCTTGTGCCAAGCTTGTTGGAGTTTCCCCGGTATCGTATCACCATCACATCTTTTGCCTTTACCTTTTCTTATTTCGATCCTTTTTGGTTTTATCTTTCTCTAGTAGAATAAAGTTCTTAGTGTTTTAAGCTTGAGTTTTTCTTTATGTCACCCCCGATGTATTCGAGTTCGTGAGTGATATAATAAAGAGTGTTTTAGTTAAAAGTCTTGCTTCATGCCATGATCTAAAGAAAAAAGAATGATAAAATAACAAAAGCATGAAAGATCATGTAATGATCTTATGGGAAGTGATGGCTTCACATATAAAAAGAATGTTGATTGAAACTTGTTGTGAGTGGACAAACGTAGACCTTGGTCATTGTTGCAATTAATAGGAAGTAATAAAGAAGGAGAGGTTCACATATAAATATATCATCCTGGACACCATCTATGATTGTGAACACTCACTAAACTATTGCATGCTTAGAAGTAGATGTTGGACAAGGAAGACAACATAATGAATTATGTTTGCTTGGTTCCGAACAATGATTATATGACTAGAGATCCCTTAGCATGTGACGATTGCTTCCACCTCATATCAGCCAAAACTTCCGCACTAAGTAGAGATACTACTTGTGCATCCACAAACCTTCAACCCCAGTTTTGCCATGAGAGTCCACCATACCTACCTATGGATTGAATAACATCCCTCAAGTAAGTTGTTATCGGTGAAGCCAACAAAACTTGCTCCCTAAATATGTATGATCTACTAGTGTTTGGAAAATAAGCTTTGTACGAACCTGTGATGAGGAAGACATAAAAGCAACAGACTGCATAATAAAGTTCTTTATCACAGGAGGCAATATAAAGTGACGTTCCTTCACACTAAGAGGACACACATCCAAATCCCGAAAGCGCATGACAACCTCTGCTTCCCTCTGCGAAGGGTCTATCTTGTACCTTTACTTTTTGCCATTGAAAGAGTCATGGTGATCTACACCAATTCCTTATTTCGCCTTTATCTTGGCTAACGTCATATGCTAGGGAAAGATCTATATTCATATGTCAACTTGGAAGTAAGTATTCATGAATTATTATTGTTGATATTACCCTTGAGGTAAATAGTTGGGAGGCGAAACTATAAGCCCCTATCTTTCTCTGTGCCTGACTGAAACTTTGATCTCATGAGTACCACGTGAGTTGTAGCAATTGTAGAATACGAAAGGATGATTGAGTATGTGGATTTGCTTTACAAGATCTTATTTGACTCTTTCCGATGTTGTGATAAATTGCAATTGCTTCAATGACTAAAGGTTATTGGTTGTTAATTCTCAATAAGGTTCTTGATCCATACTTTACTTTGTGAAGGAATTATCACTTTAGCATAAGAGATTATATGATGTTATTGTTGTTCTGATTATGATCATGATGCCTGCATGTCCGTATTTTGTTTTGTCGACACCTCTCTCTCTAAACATGTGGGCATATTTATTGATCTCGGTTTATGCTTGAGGACAAGCGAAGTCTATGCTTGGGGGAGTTGATACGTCCATTTTGCATCATAGTTTTATGTTGATATTTATAGCTTTATGGGCTGTTATTACACTTCACGGTACAATATTTATGCCTTTTCTCTCTTAATTTGCAAGGTTTACATGAAGAGGGAGAATGCCGGCAGCTGGAATTCTGGCCAGAAAAGGGAGAAAGTTTTAGATACCTATTCTGCGCAACTCCAAAAGCCGTGAAAATCAACGAGGAATTATTTTGGAATTTAAAAAAAATATTGGGCGGAAGAAGTACCAGAGGGGAGCCACCACGAGGCCACAAGCCTGCTAGACACGACCTACCCCCTGGCCGCGCCTAGGGGGCTTGTGGGCTCCCTGTTGGCCCTCCGGCTCCCCTCTTTTGCGATAAGGAGGGTTTCGTTCCAGAAAAAACAGGACGAGGCTTCCGGGAGGAATCGCCGCCGCCACGAGGCGGAACTTGAGCAGAACCAATCTAGAGCTTCGGCAGGGTCGTCCTGCCGGGGAAACTTCCCTCCCGAAGGGGGAAATCGTCGCCATCGTCATCACCAACACTCCCCTCCTCAGAGGGGACTCATCACCATCAACATCTTCATCAGAACCATCTCATCTCCAAACCCTAGTTCATCTCTTGTAACCAATCTCCGTCTCGCGACTCCGATTGGTACTTGTAAGGTTACTAGTAGTGTTCATTACTCTTTGTAATTGATGCTAGTTTGATTACTTGGTGGAAGATTATATGTTCAGATCCTTGATTCTATTCAATACCTCTCTGGTCATGAACATAATTATGCTTTGTCAGTAGTTACTTTTGTTCCTGAGGACATGGGATAAGTCTTGCTATAAGTAGTCATGTGAATTTGGTATTCGTTCGATATTTTGATGTGTTCTATGTTGTCTCTCCTCTAGTGGTTTTATGTGAATGTCTACTACATAACACTTCAACATTATTTGGGCCTAGAGGAAGGCATTGGGAAGTAGTAAGTAGATGATGGGTTGCTAGAGTGACAGAAGCTTAAACCTTAGTTTGTGCATTACTTCGTAAGGGGCTGATTTGGATCCACTAGTTTAATGCTATGGTTAGACATTGTCTTAATTCTTCTTTCGTAGTTGCGGATGCTTGCGAGAGGGGTTAATCATAAGTGGGATGTTTGTCCAAGTAAGGGCAGCACCCAAGCACCGGTCCACCCACATATCAAACTATCAAATTAGCGAACGCGAATCATATGAACATGATGAAAACTACCTTGACAGAAATTCCCATGTGTCATCGGGAGCGCTTTACCTCCAATAAGAGTTAGTCCAGGCTTGTCCCTTGCTACAAAAGGGATTGGGCCACTTTGCTGCACTGTTGTTACTATTGTTACTTGCAACTTGCTACGAATCATCTTATGACACAACTTTCTGTTACCGTTAATTTCAGTGCTTGCAGAGAATACCTTGCTGAAAACCACTTGTCAGATCCTTCTGCTCCTCGTTGGGTTCGACACTCTTACTTATCGAAAGGACTACGATAGATCCCCTACACTTGTGGGTCATTAGTCACCACAACGGATATCAAGCTTCAAGCATGATCTCTTCGTGATGCTCCACTTGAAATTGCATACCGCAATATTTATGACGACCACTACTTGATGTCATCTTCCATGGGTTGTATGAGATCTTCCTCTTGATGCAAGAATATGGACACATACCTAACCCCACACAGAACTCTCACGTAGACCAATGGTTAGTACACAAAGCGTAATGTACAATGCGTACCATACCTTGGGATCACTTGATCCCTCTCAGTACTTCTTGTACGCTTTGTGTGTTAATCAACTTGATCCACTCTTTGACTTAGTCTTGATCAACCTTGTATCCAATCTTCTCTCTTCACAAAGAATATGTCTTGAAGCTAAACATGAATGTTCACACAATCTTCTTCTTCAAGACATGCTTGAAGTAATCTCAACTCTCACATAACCAATCTTTGGATAAAACCTTGAATACCACCTTGGTCACCATATAAAACCTTGAATACCACCGTGGTCACCATATAAACTCCTTGAAACAAACATATGGACTTGACGAAGTGACTATGGAAAAATCGTTCGAATATAACTCAAGGAAACTATTAGTCCATAGGGATTTTCATCAATTACCAAAACCACACATGGAGAAATATGATCTAACAATATGCTATGTGCATATTACAACCCTAGAAAACGTGTACATTTGAGGTATTGCCGTGTAGAGTTGATATTGTAAATTATCTTGTTCTTAGGTGGCATGTTACCTCTACAAGTATCATTTTGTTATGACTTAGGTGTGAAGATGGTGTTGGATATATTTACAATCTACCAATGGAAATAACTTCCAAAATACTTCTTTTCCTTTCACAATTGGTATTCTTATATGTGGTAGAAATTGCTAATCATCTTCATTGGATTCTGGTTTATCCGTTTGTATTCCTTACCTCTAATGGATCTTATTGAACATGTCTAGTGTTTCTATAGATATAGGGAAAGTGATGATCCCGTATTGTGCATTTTGTATTCAAATGCAAATTCTATATATAATGCACATCTCTTGAGGGAGCTATCCTATTTTCTTTAGAACAGTCTCTTTATGTGTTTATTATAAAATCTTTTATTTTTGATCCCTATCATGTGTGTGTTGATGGAAGGCAAGCCTTTTATTTTTGGTGCTTTGTAGCATCATGAAAATATGCCGAGGGTTTGGTTTGTTTGGAACCTAGCTCTCTTTTGGGAACTTGATACCTCTTGTTTGTTTTCTTTTGATTGGTATCTTGTTTCCTTTTATTTGGCATGTAGGTCAATGGATATCTCATTCCTTGATGTATCTATTAATTGATATCCTTCAAGTGATAATTTTTCGTTTGGTATCTTATTGTCGCTTGAAACCTTGCCTTTTGGTATCTTATCAACTATGTGTTGATTGATTCTTGAGAGCCTTGAGCATGCATACTTACTATATGTACTTTGTTTGGCATGCTTTCTTTCTTTGACCCAATATATAGGGAAACTCCACCATGTCATAAATTGGCTAAGTGTACATGAAATTCAATTTCATATCTATATGCACATATTTATGTGGTTTTTTCCCTATGTATTGTTGGTTCTCTAACTCTTTGGTCCCAATAAGTTTGGGTACCATTTTGTTTTTGTTGTTGTTCTAGAAACAATTGGAGATGCATTGGATGCTCGGCTCACTTACAAGGAAGGTGGTGACACAATGTGCTTATTGGAGACAAGATAGGATGGTCAATGAACCTTTATCTACTACATCAGTCCAATGCTATCTCGGTGACAAGTATCTACTTCATGCTTACATTTCTTGCAATTAATCTTTTGTAGGTTGCATCATGGCATGAATATCTTGATTTGTTCTTGTGGTATTCATTTTCCTTTCTCAAAGCAAAGATCTTATTGGTATTATTTTTGACTTCCTTTTGGATATCTTGTTAGTTCCTTCTTGTAACTATTTCATGTGTACATCCTTCTTCGTGGACTAATATCATCTTGATTTGCATCTACCTAGAACCTTTTACACTTGAGAGAATTTGCATCTCTAGTTGATGTCCTCTTTTCTTTCACGTCCATTGTTGCATTTCCTTCTTTTAGTTCCTTTTTAGTTTCGTGAGTGTGGATCTTATATTCTTGCATTTTTATGCACTCATTGGTGGTGAAGATTATTTCTCCTCATGCTTGTCTTGATGAGGGTTTGCCATTTCGATTGGTATCTCTCCTCTTGACAAGGCTATTATTTCCTATATTCACCATGGGTTGTCAAAAGCTTGGGTTTGTAATTTTTTTATTAGTAAGCTTGTGAACCCGTTCGCTACTAGTGTATGAATCAAGACTATGTTGATGCTTAGTGCTCATCCTTATATGAGTCCTCTCAAGTGCTTCGCCATGACTCACACACATCATTTTGGTTGAGTCTACTCTTAAGTTTCCTCCTCTACAAGTTTCTCAACCATAAGTTTGGTGAAAGTGCTATGCTTATTTTCTTATCTACTTGCTTGCACTTGTTGTGTGTTTTTATTGATTTTGGGGGAGTGATGATCCTATTTTATTCACTTTGTATCCAAATACAAAAAATTCTTAATAGTGCACAAATCATGGTCAGATTATCTAGTTTCGATAAAACAATCCTTTGTCCATATCCTAATATCTTTTATTCACGTGGCTCGTAGGACCATGTGATTGATTGTTTCGATTGGTATCTTCTGATTGCTTGCTTCTCTCTTTGGTATGTATCTATGACATATCATCCTTTTTTTAATCTTTGGATCCACAATATATTTTCTCTTCATCCAACTATGTATTATTGGATATGTAGAAATACACACTTTTTGGAGGAACACCTATTATATTGGTTTTCTAAGATTTTCGTCCATTTTGGCAATCGATGGCAATGGGGTAGAAGTTTAGCGAGTTTAGTATGGAAAGTTAAGAGAGTTTTGCTTTTGTTGCTTAAGCATTTGCATCTCATACCCATGCATTATTGCTTTGCATGTGTGTGCTGGGTTGTGCTTATTTACTTATATAAACTCTATTGAAAGTGATTGTCATCCATTACCAAAATGGGGGAGATTGTTAGAGCATATTTCTCCATGTGTGATTTTGGTAATTGATGACAATCCCTATGGACTAATGGTTGCCTTGGGTTTTATTCGAAGGATTTGTCCATAGACACTTGTTGAAGTCCATCTCTTGAGTTCAAGGAGTTTATATGGAGACCAAGGTGGTATTCAAGGTTTTATCCAAAGACTGGTCATGTGAGGGTTGATCTTATTGCAAGCATGTCGTGAAGAACAAGGTTTTCTGAACATTCATGTTTACCTTCAAGAAATCATCTATATGAAGAGAGAAGATAAGATACAAGGTTTATCAAGACTAAGTCAAAGTGTTAATCAAGTTGATCAACACACAAAGTGTACAAGATGTACCGAGAGGGGTCAAGTGTTCCCATGGTATGGTAAGCATTGTCCATTATGCTTTGTATACTAACCCATGGTCTACGTAAGAGTTATATGTGGGGTTAGGTATGTTTCTCTGGGCTTGCGTAAAGAGGAAGATCTCATAGAACCCATGGAGGAACATTAATTGGTGATCGTCATCAAGATTGCGGTGTGCAAGTTCAAGTGGACCATCACGAAGAGATCATTCTTGAAGCTTGCCGTCCATTGTGGTGACAATGGACTTGTGAAGATGTGCCGAAGAGTGGCTCACCCATAGTGGAGTATGGGGGCAATCAACTAGTCTTCCTCAAGCCAACACAATCAAGAAAGGTGGTCCATCTTGAAGAAGTCAAGATCGTCATCATCTAGCTCAAGTGGACTATGTGCAAGATAGCCTTGCCCTTGATAGGCTTTGTACTTTACCGATCTTATGGTGGTATTTGGGAGACCAAGTTGTAGGATCGATTGTCATACTGTCAAGGGGGGCTCTCAAGTGAGTAGCTTGATCATATCGTTCATTGAGAGCTCAAACCATTTGCATCCTTGTATCATCTTACTACATTCTTACTTTGTGTTTTTTTGGGAGTTTTGGAGCTTATGGTCTTCATCTTGATAAGCTCAAGATCATCGAAAACGGTTTTTTATGTATCATATTTGTGTTTCCGGTGTTGGGGATTTTTTGAGGTAATTCTTGGGAACGTCATCTTCCTTATCCTATTGACATTTATTCTCCATAGCTTGATATTACTTGTCGTCATCTATCCAACAAGCTTGAGTTTGCTCATTTCAGAGTCCATATCGAAAGTTATGGCGGTTTTGGTTTTTCTTGGACTGAAGTACTGCTTTAAGAGGTAGTACCCCTTAAGCGGTAGGACCTCTCCCACGAGTCATTGTACCTCTTAGGTGGTACTTCCGCTCCCTTCTACCGCAACACTTTCTCTTATTTTCAGCTCTCTGGGTTGCCAGCAGTAGTAGAGCGGTAGTACCACTCAAGCGGTACTACCTCTCCCCCCAACCGATACTACCTATCCCCCGAGCGGTACTACCTCTCTGGAAAAATTACCAGTCGTGTTTTTCTGTCTCTTTGGGTTGTTTTGACCGTGCTAAGCGGTAGTACGGCTCCACCAAGCGGTAGTACATGTTGGAAATATGCCCTAGAGGCAATCATAAATTGGTTATTGTTATATTTCCTTGTTCATGATAATCGTTTATTATCCATGCTAGAATTGTATTGATTGGAAACTCAAATACATGCGTGGATACATAGACAACACACTGTCCCTAGTGAGCCTCTAGTTGACTAGCTCGTTGACCAAAGATGGTCAAGGTTTCCTGGCGATAGACATGAGATGTCGTTTGATAACAGGATCACATCATTAGGAGAATGATGTGATGGACAAGACCCAAACTATGAAGGTAGCGTATGATCGTGTCAGTTTATTGCTACTATTTTCTGTGTGTCAATGTATCTGTTCCTATGACCATGAGATCATGCAACTCCCGGACACCGAAGGAATACCTTGTGTGTATCAAACTTCGCAACGTAACTGGGTGACTATAAAGGTGATCTATAGGTATCTCTGACACCTCTGCAAATCAATGCTTCCCTCTGCGAAGGGCCTGTCTATTTATTTTCCTGTCGAGTCATCCTCCTCTTTTATAAGCACCAATTAGAGAGCACCTTTGTCATTTTTATGCTTTGCTTTTGATTGATATTGAGTATGACTATGATTGGATCTTCGTTGCTATGTATTACAATGTTTAGTCAGCCTTGATCTTTGAAAGTGCTCTGCGTTTATGTTTTGCGGTCTCAGAAAGCGCTAGCGAGATACCACATATTCATATTGCTTCATGCTTGTTTTGATTGAAGTGTTGGTATTTGAAACTCATTATTATTTGCTCGTTAGCTGATTATGCCATTGAAATTAGTTTACTGTGAGACCTTTGTGTCATTTTCTTATGTGGTTAACTTATGAGTTAGACATAGTTGCAACAACAAGATCAAACAGAGTTTGTCAAAGTTTTTCTTTCTCTCTCAGTTTGTCAACTGAGTTGATTGAGGACAAGCAAGGTTTTAAGCTCGGGGGAGTTGATACGTCTCCAACGTATCTATTTTTCCAAACTCTTTTGCCCTTGTTTTGGACTATAATTTGCATGATTTCAATGGAACTAACCTGGACTAACGCAGTTTTCAGCAGAATTGCCTTGGTGTTATTTTTGTGCAGAAATCAAAGTTCGCCAAACGTCCTGAAAATTTAGGGGAGCAGTTTTGGAAAATATTAAAAATATCTGCACCAAGTTCTACCTCAGGGGGTGGGCCAGTGGGCCACAAGCCCCTGCTCCGCCACCACCCCCCTGGTGGCGGTGGGCAGGCTTGTGGGGCCCACAGGCAGCTGCCGCCCCCAACTCCAGCTCTATAAGTTGTCTTTCGTCCCAGAAAAAATAAAAAGAGAAGTTTTCGTCGCGTTTTCAATACGGAGGCGCCGCCACCTCCTGTTCTTCATCTGGAGGGCAGATCTGGAGTCCGTATTGGGCTCCGGAGAGGGGAAATCGTCGCCATCGTCATCATCAACCTTCTTCCCTCTCCAATTCCATGAAGCTCTTCGTCGTTCGTTAGTAATCTATTCGTAGGCTCGCTGGGCGGTGATGAGTAGGATGAGATCTATCATGTAATTGAGTTAGTTTTGACGGAGATTGATCCTTAGTATCCACTATGTTCTGAGATTGATGTTGCTACTACTTTTCCATGCTTAATGCTTGTCACTAGGGCCCGAGTCCCATGATTTCAGATCTGAAATTATTATGTTGTCACCAATATATGTGTGTTTTAGATCCGATCTTGCAAGTTGTAGTTACCTACTATGTGTTATGATCCGGCAACCCCGGAGTGACAATAACCGGAACCACTCCCGGTGATGACCATAGTTTGAGGAGTTCATGTGTTCACCAAGTGCTAATGCATTGGTCCGGTTCTTTATTAAAAGGAGAACCTTAATATCCCGTAGTTTCCTTTTGGACCCCGCTGCCACGGGAGGGATGGACAATAGATGTCATGCAAGTTCTTTTCCCTAAGCACATATGAAGACACACGGAATGCATGCCTACATCACATCGACGAACGGGAGCTAGCCACATATCTCTCCGAGTTATAGCTGTTGCATGATGAATATCATCCAAACAAATCACCGACCCATTGCCTACGAGTTTGTCCTACTACTGTTGTTACTTTTCTTGCTCTGCTACTGCTACTACTACTACTACTGTTGTTACTTGTCTTGCTCTGCTGCTGCTACTACTATTGCTACTATTGTTACTTGTCTTCCTCTGCTGCTACTACTATCGCTTGCTATTGTTGCTACTTGCTACTGCTATCACTACTGTTGTTCCTTGCCACTGCTATTTCTCGTTACACTGCTACTGCCTCCTACACTGTTGATTCGTCAGACCGTTGATGGGAACTGACAACTTCCGTCGACGTGGCAACGGAAGCGCCATTGATACAATTGTTAGGAATAGTCTGCCGTCAACAGATCGTTTCTGACACCGTTGTTATCATACTACTTTGTTGTTACTACTATGCTTGCAGATACTAATCTTTCAGGTCTGGTTGAATCCGACAAATTCAGTTGCTAATACTCAAGAGTATTCTCTCACCTCCTTCAGGCGATATACAAATTTGCGTCGAATACTCTACCCTCGAAAACTGCTGCGAACCCACGCGCTGGTGGGCCGTTAACAACATTCTTCTAGTTTCATTACCGGGGAGTGCTATCAGCATTCTTCTGGTGCCGTTGCAGGAGAAGGTTCATTGTCATAAGCGTTCGTCTAGCTAACGCCAGAGATTGCGTGATCAGTTACCTCTTACCCGAACCCTTTACTTATGCACTTTACTTTGTGAAAGACATATTATTTCTTGTTACATATCTTCTTATCACTTAGTTATTTATCTTGATTAGCATAAGTTGTTGGTGCACATAGGTGATCCTAGTTGTTTTAGGTTTTGTGCTTAACTAATTAAGCATTGGCTTTATTCTTCATTTGTTCAAACCTAAACCATAGTTATTTTAAAGCCCCTATTCACACACATCCCCCTCTAGGCGACATCCATGACCTTTCAACAGAAATCAGGATTGCCCCTCTTGCTGAATTCTATCGGGCTGCTACCAGAAGGGAATTGAATATCTTCTTAACCATATGTCTTCTAAAGTGTATCTTCTTTGGGTCATTTATCCCGCAATACAAAAAAAAGATAGAAATCAGTAGATTTTGCAGAAAAAAGGAAAAATGGTGTGATTCAACACAAAGAAAAGGAAGGCGAAATAAATACTTGAGCAAACGCTTCTTGGTATCACTATGGAATCGAGATTCCCTTCTGGAGAGGAACCAAAGGAGAGATGTATAGAAAATTCCCAAAAATGAATTTACTTATTACATCCCTTTTCTTCGCTTCAATGGTGTTGGCTATTTCGCACAGCCGCTTTGCCGACAATCGAGTTTGATAGATGGGCATGCTGTAAAACAAACAAAAAAGGATGCTATGAGCATTCATATCTAGTGATATAAAAAGAATGAAAAGTATTAAAACTAGTGTAGAGAGTTGCAAGATTTGGAAACATTTCCTGATTCAAGCAGGCCTGGGTAATTCGGGAGTAAAGATAACCTAATTACCCTGGCCTTATGAGCTATAAGAAATGCAGTACCAAAAATTCAGAAAAACATGAAGCTAATTTAAGCAAAGTCCAGTTAGTTTCAAACGTATACGTTTTTCCTATGCTATATAAGTTACAAGAAATGTAATACAAATATCATGTTGGCTTTTGAACGTGCGTATGCAGCCGTACAGGCGTGCCTACGTGATTCTTGCTTCGGCTGGCTACTTGGCGGAACTTGCGTAACTAGCGACACGAATAAACTGATCGATGGATTTGATGGCTAAAGGCCCGTGTCGAGCCTTTGCTTTGTATTGCTTTTCGTTTTTTCTGATGTTACAAGCAACACCCCTAGGGTTTCTTTTATACACATCCACAAGGGACTATGGAAATAGACTAGGACTACGAATCCTAATACTACTAGGACTCGGTTTGGCTTTCTTTCCTAATCCTACATGAGCAACATGATTAAGTTCTACATATCACGTAGCTCATAACATTCTGCAGCATAAGCTAAAAATATACATACCCAAAAAATGCTACAAAGCTATAAAAGATATGAGATGTAAAACTTATGAGCTTAAGAAATTCAGAACTAAAACAATTCTGCAACACACGCATGGCTCTAAGATTTTCAGGGATCCATTGCAAACATTCGGTAGCACATCCAATCAAACAAGTCATATGGGGGCATACACTTCAAAAATCCCGTGACACAAACAAATCTGATGTAGCACAACCTCTCCTCCGATGTAGAAAATTCAGAAACTATGCAAGCGAATGTGAGGCTCTCTACAACACAACTTCTGCTAAATGTCAAGGTCGGCGACCAGCCGGGGGCAGATCTACCAAACGACACCTATCCTCAGAACATCGGCAACAAATCCTCCGACTTCATCAGAGCCCCCTCTCGTGTGATGATGCCAAACCATCTCAACAATGGATATGGACCTTGGTTAGTGGGTGGAATGGGGGATGGTTCGCGTATCCACCGGAGTGCACAGAAGAGCCATCGCGGGGGAGCACCACTACCACCACATTGACCATAATTGGGGGAGGGGGATATTTTATCGATACCTGGTTGAGTCGTTGCCGACCATCACCGATCCTGAATCCGGCATCGTTGCCACGCGGTGGATAAGCCCTGGTCACCCAATGCCTTGTGCCGTCTCCCGCTCTGCCCTCCCAATTCCACCCGTCGTCGCCCTCCTAGTCACACGAGGCCACGATGTTGCGGCGTGTTATCGAGTTGCAAGAAATGTCTATCTAAAACAAGTGATGAGTTGCAGGAAGCGAACGCCGCTGCCACGGATGCGGGATGCTCTAGACTAATCAACATAGAGCAACTCCAGCCGTTTCACCCCCCAGCGTACCCGGTGAATGCCTTTTGGCGTTTGTGCCGATGCTTTTCTCGGCCTAGGGCAATTGATTTTCCAATCGCGTCTTCAGATTTAGGCTCCCAAATGCCAACAAATTCAAACTTGTCTTTCCCGCTATAAAAAAAGCCGTTAGTCCGGCAATCATCATGCCACAAGTCAGCGATCAGCATGCCACAGTTTAGCGATCAAACACATCCAATAGTTCGGTGATCCAAAGGAAGAATCATAGACACAGAACGAATCAAAAGGTCGGCTCCTCTACCACAGGACTGGCCGGGGTTGGCATGGGCGTGGGCGTAGCCGGGCTTGGGCTCGACATCGGCGTAGTCAGGCTCGGTGTCGGCGTGATTTATGTGCTCAGTTTGGGCGTCATCATTGGTGTTGTCATCGTGGTCGCCGCCGGCACGGGCATCTGTTTTAAGATGAGGCCGCGCTCCGTGAAGTACCACAATTTCACCTGCTCGTCCATCGTCGACATGTGTGGCGCCATCAAGAGCGCCAGGTCGGTGTTCCTCTTCTTTAGAGTGACATTGGTCCTCAGAAGGTCGAGCATGACATCCTCCTTCGTCATCAACGCCGACCACCGCATGTCAGATTTCTTCTCCCTCTTGGCCGTGTTGTTCTGAGCGTCAGCGATGCATTGCTCGATCGAAGATTGTAGCCGTTCGGCAGCGGGCGTCGCGTCCCTCGCCGTCTTGGCTCTTTTGGTGCCATTGGGGCGCCATTGTGCCGCGGCTGGGGCACGCGCGTCCAGATTGTAAGTTCCTTGGCCTTGGCGAGAGCGAGGTGAACATCCCTTCACTTCTCACACGACTCGATCCTAGAGAATACGTGAAGGAACTTGAACTCTTGGTCGTTGTTGTCTTGGCGGTACATGCCGAACATCCGAACCATCTCCACAGACGCGAACAAAATGTGTTAGCAAAGTACACGGCAATGCGACGAACTTTGGCCGACAAACTATGTCCATACCCGACCCTCGATATTGGCGCCATTTTTCGGACGAGCAATGACCTCCTCGACGATCCCATGCCACTTGTTGCAGGCGGTCTGTATTGTCACCCAGTGGTTCGACATGGCCTTGTTGCCACGTTCCATGTGGATGTTGGCGAAGTCAAGGTCGACCAGCTTGTGTTCGTCGAACGCCAACTTGATTCTCCTCCAGTATATGTCAGTGTTCCGGTTTCGCATCAGCCTCCGCCAGCTCTTCCTCCACCCCCTCCTCCTCGGTGTCATCAAGCTCATCGTCCATATCGACGGCGGTGTCCATCGTTTCATCTTGCATGTCGAACCCCGGGCAGGACGCGGTGGCGATGGAGCCGCTCGTGATGATCTCATCCATGTCGGTGTTGGTGTGGCTAAACTATGGCGCTAAACCAGGTAGAAGGGTAGGTCATCCCAGTGCATATGCTGCACAGGCGAGGCTGACGAGTATGCCTGTTGCGAGTAGCTATACTAGGTGTTGAGACCGACATTGAACGCGGGGGAGGGACTGTGCGGGTCGGGATTGAAGCCGGAGGAGGAGGAATGATTCGGCGCGCCATGCGGGAAGGTGATGTTGGGGTTGAAACCGCCATGCACGTCGCCGTTGGAGTAACCGGGCGAGGGTGCGTAACCCCAGGGAGGCAGCGGCGGCGAGAGGTTGGCCAGTGACACGACATTCTATTGACTCCCCTCTGCGGCCTGGGCGTAGTGGTTGGGCGGATTCATCATCCCCACGTGAGACGCCTCTCCCTGCCCGCCCACCACCACCACTGTCACGTCCCTAGCCCTCTTGGCATTGAGCCTTTTCCTCCGATCGGCTATGAATGCCTCTCGGCGCTGGACATCCACCCTCCACTTGGTGTTCGACATGACAGGTGGTCTTGCCATCGGCACCCTTGGCTTCCTCTGCTTCGGCTGGGTGAATCGGCAACGGCAGCGGGTCGAGGGGAGGAATACTTCTTGAGTGGCATGGAAGCCAGATGGCAGGAGTGGGAGGAGTATGGCATGAGCGGCGGGGAAAAAGGGGAAGCAATGAGGGAATGGAGGGAAAGGAGGAGAAAACGGTGCGAGTAGGCCCGTATATCCGACAGCACGGGCCCACGTGACTTTTCGCTTCGGCCTGCGCCCCACGGGGGGCTGGTTTCGGCTCAGGTTCGCCGGTTGTTATTTCATCCCAAACCGATAAACCAGGATTTGGGGGCGCGGTTGAGCCGATTTTTCAACGTCGGGGCTAAAAAGGCGCCCTCGGGCCTGTTGGGCGGGGGAGGGGGCGAGTGAAGATGCTCTAACGATCCGACAGGCACCAAGCCGGGCGGACGCAATCAACTCATAGAAAGTAAGCTTTTGGCGAAAGCTACGCGGCATGAGACTAGATATCAAAAGTTTTAGCTCCTTGCAAAACTTCATGACAAAATAACATCCGAGTAGAGCTCACCAAAGAAACAAAATCAGTGTTGAAAGTTTTGTTCACTTTTGAGAATTGATTCTATTTTTTTGCTAAGGGCTCTAGTAATACCATTTTCAACGCCTCCATCTTTTGCAGCAATGTACGCATGAACCGGCTAGGTGATTTTAGTACTTGTAAGTTCTGTATTCACTACTAGTATTAGTTAAGTACCAAGTCATCCATTCCCTAAAAATCAAGTGTGTGTATGAGCTAGCATAGACGTTGTGCAAGACTCTACGACAATGTTGTGAGGGTCGTTCTCATGGTTGCAACGATGTGCTTCGAAGACCGCAGCTCGTGCTTTGACGGCCACAACCATGCTACAATGACAACCATGTTGCTTCGATAATGTTGTGATGGTGTGATTCAATAGCAGCAATGGAATTTTCAACAACCACAATGATGCCACAACAACAACCTGGCTGCTTTGATAAGGTTGTGACGGCATGCTTCGATATTCACAACGATGTTGCAAAGAACCATGATGGCGAAATGTTCAAACGGTCGCAGCAATGTTGTGAAGGAGTGGCTCAATGACTATGTTGATGCTTGGACGAAGGCTTGATTGTTTTGACGATGCTGCGATGGCATGCTTCGATGACCTTGGTGATGCTCCGATGATAGACTGATTGCTTTGATGATGCTGAGATGGCGTGATTCCATGATGGTGATGCTCCGACAATAGCCTGATTGCTTTGATGATTCTGAGATGGTGTGCTTCGATGACCGTGGCGATGCTCCGACGAAAGCCCGATTGCTTTGATGATGCTACGACGGCGTACTTCGATGACCACGACGATGAGTTGATGAAGGCCTAATTGCTTTGAAGATGATGTGATGGTGTGCTTTGATTACCTCAATGATGCTTCGATGAAGGACCGATTGCATTGATTATCCTACGATGCGTGCTTTGATGACCGCGGCGATGCTCCGACGGATGCCTGATTGCTTTGACAATGCTACGATGGCGTGCTTCGATGACCACGGCGATTCTCTGACGAAGGCACGATTGCTTTGATGATGCTGTGACAGCGTGCTTCGATGACCGCGGCGATGATCTGATGAAGGCCTAATTGCTTTGATGATGATGTGACAACATGCTTCGGTGACCTCGACGATGGTCCGACGAAGGCACGATTGCTTTGGCGATGCTTGATACGTCTCACACGTATCTATAATTTTTGATGGTTTCATGCTGTTATCTTGTTAACTTTGGATGTTTTATATACCTTTAATATCTTTTTTGGGACTAACTTATTAATTCAGTGCCAAGTGCCAGTTCCTGTTTTTTCTGTGTTTTTGACTCTTTTCAGATCTGATTTTGGAACGTATTCCAAACGGAATAAAATCCCCAAAATGAATTTTTCAAAAACAAAAGAAGATGGGGGGACTTGAGGGCCAAGGCAGGAGGCCCACAGGGAGCCCACAAGCCCTGTGGCCGCGGCCAGGGGGGCCCGCGGCCACCAGGCTTGTGGCCTCCGTGGAGCTCCCCTGCCCTAGCTCTTTGGCCTGTATATTCCCTAAAATCCCAGAAAAAATCAGGGCGTCCACAAAACCACTTTTCCGCCGCCGCAAGCTTCCGTTTCTGCGAGATCTCATTTGAAGCCCCTTCCCGGTGCCCTATCGGAGGGGACTTTGGAGCTGGAGGGCTTCTACATCAACATCATTGCCTCTCCAATGACTCGTGAGTAGTCCACTTCAGACCTACGGGTCCGTAGTTAGTAGCTAGATGGCTTCTTCTATCTCTTGGATCTTCAATACAAAGTTCTCCATGATCTTCATGGAGATCTATCCGATGTAATCCTCTTTGGCGGTGTGTTTGTCGAGATCCAATGAATTGTGGATTTGTGATCAGATTATCTATGAATTATACTTGAGTCTTTGCTGATTTCTTATATGCATGATTTGATATCCTTGTAAGTCTCTCTGAGTCTTGGGTTTTGTTTGGCCAACTAGATCTATGATTCTTGCAATGGGAGAAGTGCTTGGTTTTGGGTTCATACCGTGCGGTGACCTTTCCCAATGACAGAAGGGGCAGCAAGGCACGCATCATGTTGTTGCCATCAAGGGTAACAAGATGGGCTTTCATCATAGATTTGAGATTGTCCATCTACATCATGTCATCTTGCTTAAGGCGTTACTCTGTTCTTATGAACTCAATACACTAGATGCATGCTCGATAGCGGTCGACGTGTGGAGTAATAGTAGTAGATGCATAAAGTATCGGTCTACTTGTTTTGGACGTGATGCCTATATGTATGATCATTGCCATAGATAACGTCATGAGTTTGTGCGGTTCTATCAAGTACTCGACAGTAATTCGTTCACCCACCGTCTACGTGCTTTCATGGGAGAATCCACTAGTGAACACTACGGCCCTCGGATCTACTCACAATTATCATCTCAGCTTTTACTTTTACTTTGCTTTGTTTACTTTTTGCTTTCAGTTCTCACTTTGCAAACAATCTATAAGGGATTGACAACCCCTTCATAGCGTTCGGTTCAAGCTCTTTGTGTTTGTGCAGGTACTTGTGACTTGACGCGATCCTCCTACTGGATTGATACCTTGGTTCTCAAATTGAGGGAAATACTTACCGACGTTGTGCTACATCACCATTTCCTATTGAAGGGAACACCAACGCAAGGCTCCAAGGCCGCGGGGGAATCCTTTGCATATTTGCCAAGGAAATCCCTATAGGCGTAGCCAGCAGCAGAAGGATTTCTGGCGCCGTTGCCGGGGACGATCGCTTGCCGAGGAGTATCAAGACAATAATAATCTCCCGTCAACACGCCGATTTCTAGCGCCGTTGCCGGGGAGATCAAGTCAAGATCTATCCAAGTAAGTGTCACAAACTCATCTCTTGCATTTACCTTTTTTGTGAGTTGCCTCACGTTTTCCTCTCCCCCACTTCACATTTGCCGTTTTCATTTGCCTTTCTCCGTTGCCGTTTTCATTTGCCTTTTGCCGTTTTCCTTTGCCAGTTTTCTTGCTTGCTTGTGTTCTTGTTTGTTTGTTGAAGTCATCATGGCTCAAAACACCAAACTTTGCGACTTCTCGAATACTAATAATAATGATTTTATTAGTACTCCGATTGCTCCTGCCACTAGTGCGGAATCATATGAAATCAACGCTGCCTTGCTGAATCTTGTTATGAAAGAGCAATTTTCTGGCCTTCCTAGTGAAGATGCCGCATCCCATCTTAATACTTTCATTGAACTTTGCGATATGCAAAAGAAGAAATATGTGGATAATGATGTTGTTAAATTGAAGCTTTTCTGTTCTCTTTGCGAGATCATGCAAAAACTTGGTTTTCTTCTTTGCCTAAAAATAGTATCGATTCTTGGAATAAGTGCAAAGATGCTTACATATCCAATTATTTTCCGCCGGCTAAGATTATCTCTCTCCGTAACGATATCATGAATTTCAAGCAACTTGATCATGAACACGTTGCACAATCTTGGGAGAGGATCAAGTTAATGATTAGAAATTGTCCCCCTCATGGCTTGAGTTTGTGGATGATTATACAAATCTTTTACGCTGGTTTGAATTTTGCTTCTCGCAATATCTTGGACTCCTCCTCAGGTGGAACGTTCATGGAAATCACGTTTGGAGAAGCTACAAAACTCCTAGACAATATCATGACCAACTACTCTCAGTGGCACACTGAAAGGTCACCTGCTAGCAAAAAGGTACACACTATAGAAGAAATTAACTCGCTTAGTGCTAAGATGGACGAGTTGATGAATTTCATTGCTAGTAGAAGTGCTCCTTTGGATCCTAATGATATGCCTTTGTCTTCTTTGATTGAGAGTAGCAACGCTAGTTTGGACGTTAATTTTGTTGGTAGGAACAATTTTGGCAACAACAATGCTTTTAGAGGAAACTATGTTCCTAGGCCTTTTCCTAGTAACTCCTCTAACAATTATGGAAGTTCCTACAACAACACTTATGGAACTCATAACAAATTACCCTCTGATTTAGAGAGTAATATCAAAGAGTTCATCAACTCTCAAAAGATTTTCAATGTGTCCATAGAGGAAAAACTACAAAAATAGACGATTTGGCTAAGAGCGTTGATAGGATGTCTTTTGATATTGATGCTTTGAAAGTTAGATGTGCTCCTCCCAAGGTCAACTTGGATGAAACTTTAAAAGCTATGCGTGTCTCCATGAATGAGAGCAAAGAAAGAATTGCCCAAATCCGCGCTAGGCATGAATGGTTTAAAAGGGTGCGTTCTAGTGATGCAAATCACGAAGATCTTAAAGTGCTTGGTGTGACTCCTCTTGAATCTTTGTTTTCGCATGTCAAACCTATTGAGGAAGGGGCTGGATATGAATCCACTTTGGTTGAAAAACGCCCCAATGATTCGGAGTCCACCTATCTTGATGATAAGGTGTGGAGAGTGTAGTAGAAGAAATCAAAATATTGGGTAGTAATGAAACTCCCACTTTGGATTTCAAGGGATTCAATTATGATAGTTGCTCCTTGTTTGAATGCATTTCCTTGATGCAATCCATTTCAAACTCTCCACATGCTTATAGCCAAAGCAAAGCCTTTACCGCACATATCATAGATGCAATGATGAAATCTCTTGAAGAGAAACTCGAATTAGAATTCTCTATACCTAGAAAACTTCATGATGAGTGGGAACCTACTATCACAATCAAAATCAAAAACTATGAATGCAATGCTTTGTGTGATTTGGGTGCTAGTGTTTCCGCGATTCCAAAGTCTTTATGTGATATTCTTGGTTTTCATGAGATTGAAGAGTGTTCTTTTAATTTGCATCTTGCGGATTCTACTATCAAGAAACCCATGGGTAGGATCAATGATGTTCTTATTGTTGCAAATAAGAACTATGTACCCGTGCATTTCATTGTACTTGACATAGATTGCAATCCTTCATGTCCCATTAGTCTTGGTAGACCTTTCCTAAGGACTATTGGTGCTATCATCGAAATGAAGGAAGGGAATATTAGATTTCAGTTTCCTCTAAAGAAGGGCATGGAGCTTTTTTCTAGAAATAAAATAAGATTGCCTTGTGAATCTATGATGAGGGCTACTTATGGTTTGAGCACCAAAGATGACTATACGTGATTCCATCACCTTATGCCTAGCTAAGGGCGTTAAACAATAGCTCTTGTTGGGAGGCAACCCAACGAATCTATCCTTTTTTCTGTTTTGTGTTTTCCACACTTCCATAATTCTGTTATGATTGTGTTTTTTTGTGTTTCTTTTGCGTTTGTGCCAAGCAAAACCGTTATGATTGGTCTTGGGGATGATCGTTTGATCATGTTGGAAAAGACAGAAACTTTCTGCTCATGAAAAGAATTTTCATTTTTTTTCTGTGAGAGCTTTTGAGTTGATTATTTTTGCTGCTGATTGCTACGGAAATTCTTCAGACTGTCGTAATTTTTCAGAATTTGTGAAGTACCAGAAGTATACGAAGTATACAGATTGCTACAGACTAGTCTGTTGTTAACAGATTCTGTTTTTGTTGAGTTGGTTGCTTATTTTGATGAAACTATGGATAGTATCGGGGGGGGGGGGGTATTAGCCATGTAATATTGAAAATACAGTAACCCAACATCAACATAAGTAGAATTTAAGTTTGCTACAGTACCTAAGGAAGTCGTGGTTTTCTTTCTTATACTAATGTTATCACGAGTTTCTGTTTAAGTTTCGTGTTGTGAAGTTTTCATGTTTTGGGTGAAGTTCTTATGGACAAAGAGATAAAGAATGGGAAGATCTCAAGCTTGGGGATGCCCAAGGCACCCCAAGTTGATTCAAGGATACCTAAAAAGCCTAAGCTTGGGGATGCCCCGGGAAGGCATCCCCTCTTTCGTCTTCAATCCATCGGTAATGTTACTTGGGGCTATATTTTTATTCACCACATGTTATGTGTTTTGCTTGGAGCGTCTTATATCGTAGGAGTCTTTTATTTTTGTTGTGTCACAATCTTCATTGCTGCACACCTAGAGAGAGAGACATGCACTCATCGTGATTTTGTCGAGCTTCACTTATATCCTTTGGTTAGGCAACTCAGCTCACATGTGTTTCACTTATATCTTTTGAGCTAGTTGATTTTGCTCTATGTGCTTCACTTCTATCTTTTGGAGCACAACAGTGCGTGGCATGGTACTTGATCTATGCTATGAAAGTAGTCTCAAAAGGGGTAGTTATCCAAAGGGATATGAAAACTTCCACCTTCATGTGCATTGAGTAGTTAGAGAAGTTTGATTCATCTCAATTAGTATTGAGTTGTGGTTGTGGTAATATTGAAGTTATACTAGTAATGTGTTGTGGATCTAGAAATACCTATGTTGAAGTTAGTGATTCCCGTAGCATGCACGTATGGTGAACCGCTATGTGATGAAGTCTGAGCATGATTAGTTTATTGATTGTCATCCTTTGTGTAGCGGTCGGGATCGCGCGATGGTTTATACCTACCAACCCTTCCCCTAGGAGTATGAGTTGAATGCTTTGTTTCGATTACTACTAAAACTTTTGCAACAAGTATATGACTTCTTCATGACTAATGTTGAGTCCATGGTTTAGATGCACTTTCACCTTCCACCATCACTATCTTCTTTAGTGCCGTGCAACTTTCGCCGGTGCATAAAACCCACCATTAGCCTCCCTCAAAACAGCCACCATACCTACCTACTATGGCTTTTTCAAAGCCATTATGAGATATATTGCCATGCAACTACCACCATGACATGTGCCACCACTTCTACATTGCCATTGCATGATCATAAGATAGCTAGCATGATGTTTCCATTGATGTCTATGCAATGCTAGATCATTGTCACGGCACACTACCGAAGGCATTCCATATAGAGTCATCATTGCTCTAAGTTTTGAGTTGTAAGTGTGATGATCATCATTGATGGATTATTGTCCCATGTGAGGAAATAAAAGAGGCCAGCGAAGCCCATTTAATAAAAGAGGTCAAAGATGCCCACCAAAATAAAAAATAAAAAAAATAAAAAAAAAGAGAGGCCAAAGAGCCCACCAAAAAAATGAGAGAAAAAGAGAGAAGGGGCAATGCTACTATCTTTCCACACTTGTGCTTATTAAGCACCATGATCTTCATGATTGAGAGTCTCTCGTTTTGTCACAACCATATAGCTAGTGGGAAATTTTCATTATATAACTTGGCTTGTATATTCCAGTGATGGGCTTCCTCAAAATTGCCTTAGGTCTTCATGAGCAAGCCAGTTGGATGCACACCCACTAGTTTTTTTAAGAGCTTTCACTTACTCTTAGCTCTAGTGCATCATTTGTATGGCAATCCCTACTCATTCACATTGATATCTACTGATGAGCATCTCCATAGTTCATTGATATGCCTAGTCAATGTGACCATCTTCTCCTTGTTTGCCTTCCAACCTCCACCACACTCCATTCCACTTATAGTGCTAAAACCATGGCTTACGCTCATGTATTGCGTGAGAGTTGAAAAAGATTGAGAAAGTAAAGGTGTGAAAACAATTACTTGGCCAATACCGAGGTTGTACATGATTTAAATTCCTTGTGCAAGGATGATAGAGCATAGCCAGACTATATGATTTTGTAGGGATAACTTTCTTTTGGCCTTGTTATTTTGAAAGTTCATGATTAGCTTGCTAGTTTGCTTGAAGTATTATTGTCTCCACGTCAATAGCAAACTATTGTTTTGAATCTAACGGATCTGAACATTCATGTCACATAAGAGGAGTTACAAAGGACATCTATGCTAGGTAGCATGAAAGCATCAAAAATTCATTGTTTATCACTTCCCTACTCGAGGACGAGCAGGAGTTAAGCTTGGGGATGCTTGATACGTCTCAAAGGTATCTATAATTTTTGATGGTTTCATGTTGTTATCTTGTCAACTTTGGATGTTTTATATACCTTTTATATCTTTTTTGGGACTAACTTAATAATTCAGTGCCAAGTGCCAGTTCCTGTTTTTTCTGTGTTTTTGATTCTTTTCAGATCTGATTTTGGAACGGAGTCCAAACGGAATAAAATCCCCGAAATGAATTTTTCCAGAACAGAAGAAGATCGGGGGACTTGAGGGCCAAGGGAGGAGGCCCACAGGGATCCCACAAGCCCTGTGGTCGCGGCCAGGGGGGCCGTCGGCCACCACGCTTGTGGCCTCCGTGGAGCTCCCCTTCCCTAGCTCTTTGGCCTATATATTCCCTAAAATCCCAGAAAAAATAAGGGCATCCGCGAAACCACTTTTCCGCCGCCGCAAGCTTCCATTTCCGCGAGATCTCATCTCGAGACCCTTCCTGGTGCCCTACTGGAGGGGACTTTGGAGCTGGAGGGCTTCTACATCAACATCATTGCCTCTCCAATGACTCGTGAGTAGTCCACTTCAGACCTACGGGTCCGTAGTTAGTAGCTAGATGGCTTCTTCTCTCTCTTGGATCTTCAATACAAAGTTCTCCATGATCTTCATGGAGATCTATCCGATGTAATCCTCTTTGGCGGTGTGTTTGTCGAGATCCGATGAATTGTGGATTTGTGATCAGATTATCTATGAATTATATTTGAGTCTTTGCTGATTTCTTATATGCATGATTTGATATCCTTGTAAGTCTCTCCGAGTCTTGGGTTTTGTTTGGCCAACTAGATCTATGATTCTTGCAATGGGATAAGTGCTTGGTTTTGGGTTCATACCTTGCGGTGACCTTTCCCAGTGACAGAAGGGGCAGCAAGGCACGCATCGTGTTGTTGCCATCAAGGGTAACAAGATGGGCTTTCATCATAGATTTGAGATTGTCCATCTACATCATGTTATCTTGCTTAAGGCGTTACTCTGTTCTTATGAACTCAATACACTAGATGCATGCTGGATAGCGGTCGACGTGTGGAGTAATAGTAGTAGATGCAGAAAGTATCGGTCTACTTGTTTTGGACGTGATGCCTATATGTATGATCATTGCCATAGATAACGTCATGACTTTGCGCGGTTCTATCAATTGTTCGACAGTAATTAGTTCACCCACCATCTACTTGCTTTCACATGAGAAGCCACTAGTGAACACTACGGCCCCCAGGTCTACTCACAATTATCATCTCAGCTTTTACTTTTACTTTGCTTCGTTTACTTTTTGCTTTCAGTTCTCACTTTGCAAACAATCTATAAGGGATTGACAACCCCTTCATAGCGTTGGGTGCAAGCTCTTTGTGTTTGTGCAGGTACTTGTAACTTGACGCGATCCTCCTACTGGATTGATACCTTGGTTCTCAAACTGAGGGAAATACTTACCGCCGCTGTGCTACATCACCCTTTCCTCTTCAAGGGAACACCAACGCAAGGCTCCAAGGCCGCGAGGGAATCCTTTGCATATTTGCCAAGGAAATCCCTATATTTGTAGCCAGCAACAATGCTACGACAAAGCGCTTCGATGACCGCGGCGATGCATCAACGGAGGCCCGATTGCTTTGACGATGCTGCAACGACGTGCTTCGATGACTGTGGCGATGCTCCGACGAAGGCCCGATTGCTTTGATGATGCTGCGACGACGTGCTTCGATGACCTCGATGATGCTCCAACGATGTCTTGATATCTTTGATGATGCTGCAACGACGTGCTTCGATGACCACGACGCTGCTACGACAAAGGCCCGACTGTTTTCACGATTCAATGATAGCATGCTTCGATGACTGCGCTAATGCTCTGATGAAGGCCTGATTGCTTTGATTGTGTGCTTCCCGATCATGGAAGTGATGCGACAATGGCAAGACTGTTTCAATGATGCTACGATGGCGTGCTTCCCAGTCATGAAGGTATTGCAACAATGGCACGGCTGTTTCAATGATGCTACGACGACAGTCTACTCCGATGCTGCTGCGATGGTGGTATATATACTTCGACGACCACGATGGCAACGGAGGCTTCAATGACCCTACTCTAATATTGCTATATCGAAGCACTCATGACTCCATGTATTTACTAGTACCGAATCCAACAAACATGCACGAACAACGTCAAGATTATGGTGTTCTCAAATCATTGTTTAATGGTTGCTATGTCCTTACTTCCTAAGAATATTTGTAATACTACATGCATGTATAGATACATGGCTAAGCATCAGGTTTGAATTGCACATAATAAAAAGGAAAGTATTGTTAAATAGTTATAGAGTTGGGGAACGTTGCATGGGAAACAAAAAAACTTCTACCCACACATAAGATATATCCATGGTGATGACCATCTACGAGAGGAGAGATCGGATCCACATACCCTTGTAGATCACTAAGCGGGAAGTGTTAAGAAACGCGATTGATGTTGTTGAACGTCTTCGCGATCCAAATCGCAAACTGTCACACGAACTCTGTCCCGATCTAGTGCCGAACGGACGACACCTCCGCATTCAGCACACGTACAAATCGATGAGGATGTCTTCCTTCTTGATCTAGAAAGAGGGGCAAAGAGGAAGATTAATTCTCTGGCAACGCGATGGCGTGATAGTGAGGATGGTGGAGCTACTCCGGCAGGGCTTCGCAGTACAGTATCGAACTAGCTACGGGGTGTCACGAGGTGGTGGAGGGAGAGAGGGTTGCACCATGGCTTAGGTGCAAAAGGCCTCTCTCACGTCCACTATATATAGGTGGGAGGAAGGGATGGCGCCCTAGGGAAAAATTCCTAGGGTTCACCGGTGCGCCTAGGAGGAGTCCTCCTCCTCCAATACGGTTTGGAGGAGGAGAACTCCTCTCCAATTCGGTTTGGCCCCACCTCTCTTTCCGTCTCCACTTCGGCCCACTAGGGGCTATTGCGCCACCCTTGGGCCTGTTTGGTCCCCTCCCGGGTGGGTGGCCCCTTCCGGTGGAACTCTAGAACCCATTCGTCACTCGTGGTACTTTACCGGTAATTGTCGAATCCTTCCGGAAGCCAAATGGATACTTCCTATATATCAAGATTCATCTTCGGACCATTCCAGAAATCCTCGCGACGTCCGGGGTCTCATCCGGGACTCCGAACAACATTCGGTTACCAACTTCAAAACTTTAACTATAACGAAACATCACCGAACCTTAAGTGTGCAGACCCTGCAGGTTCGAGAACTATGTAAACATGACCGAGACACTCTCCGGATAGTATGCAGTAGCGGGACCTGGATGTCCAAGTTGGATCATACATATTCTACGAAGATCTTTAATCGTTTGAACCTCTATTTCAAGGATTTAATCGTTTAAACATTCCCTTGGTTCTTCGCTATATTACTTGCTCGAGATTCGATCGTTGGTATCTCTATTCCTATTTGAATCTCATTACTCGCAAGTCTCTTTACTCATTCCATAATACAAAATTCCGTGGATAATTCTTTAGTCAAAATGCTTACAAGGCTTGATGTGATGTTGTATTACCGAGTGGGCCCCAAGATACCTCTCCGTCATATGGAGTGACAAATCCCAGTCTTGATCCATGCTAACTCAACGGACACCTTCGGAGATACATGTAGAGCACCTTTATAGTCACCCAGTTATGTTGCAACGTTTGATGTACATAAGGTATTACTCCGTCGCTAGTGAGTTACATGATCTCACGGTCATAAGAATATATACTTGACATGCAAGAAACAGTAGCAATAAAAATGACACGATCACATGCTACGCTCATAGTTTGGGTCTTGTCCATCACTTCATTCTCCTAATCATGTGATCCTGTCATCAAGTGACAACACTTGTCTATGTCCACGAAACCTTGAGCATCTTTGATCAACGAGCTAGTCAACTAGAGGCTTACTAGGGACAGTGTGTTGTCTATGTATCCACACATGTATCTGAGTTTCCATTCAATACAATTCTAGCATGGATAATAAATGATTATCTTGAACAATGAAATATAATAATAACTAATTATTATTGCCTCTAGGGCATATTTCCAACAGTCTCCGACTTGCACTAGAGCACATAATCTAGCTCACATCACTATGTGATCCACAATCTAACGAATCTAACACCCATAAAGTTCTGGTGTTGATCATGTTTTGCTCGTGGAAGAGGTTTACTCAATGGGTCTGCAACATTCAGATCTATGTGCACTTTGCCAATATTTATGTCCTCCTCTTGATGTAATCGCAGATGAAATTGAAGCGTCGCATTATGTGTCTGGTCCTCTTGTGTCTGAGGGGACCCTGACTTACGAGTCGAGATTGCCAAATGAACGTGCCTAGTGATCCCAGAGATCAATGCTCACCGAACACACAAATATTGAATATTAAGAGTCTTACATCCGTACATACCATTTGATACAATAAATGACCCTATCGGTCAAGTCTTACATATATAGGGCCTTGAGGGCCAACACATCAAACTGGACCAATAACGGAAATATTGGTCGAAAGCGTGAACCCATGCCATCAGCCTTAACCTACAGGCATTCTGACTGGGAAGCGTCCTAGCGCACAGGAACGTCACCAAGTTACTCTTCACCATATCCTGATCTCTCATACCTGGTCAATGAAATAA